>NC_139536.1:97895731-98628231 GCF_965153285.1 Podarcis tiliguerta
ATGGACAGAAGCCTGTTTTTAAAGCTGGCAGTGAAAGAAAAAATTGTGGTTAGAAAAAATGAATTAACTTTGGTATACAATAATGTGAAGATGAGGCTCTCTGGAGGCTGCCTTCAATGTGCCTTTTTAGTCAGTTGAGGAGGAGGACAAGGCTATTAAAATGGTTGGGATTGTAGCCAATGACAGAGTTAGAAAGTTCTTTTCAAAAGCCTCTGTTCCCAAAGAACAGTTTCAGGTTCCCACACGGTCAAAATGGCAGCCAGTATTACGTTTTAACATGTCTGTGTTGCTCTCTGGAAACCTAAATTATGGAAATAACCATGTTATCTAAAAATGGTAAGATGCATTTATTCCACAAGTATATTTGTTTATCAAACAAATTACACTCTGAGGCTTTTGCAGTAATTATTCAAAGTGGCTGTAGTTTATTTTTTTAATGTTCCATTTTATTTCTTCAGAGTTCTTAAAAACAGGTTTCTTTCTTTCTAAACGTCCATTATTTTGGAGGTATAAGACTGGCTTCATTATCTGGAAATGTAACTTGCTGGGTGGCCATAGGCAGAGAAGCGGCAGTTTTGCGCTTCAGTCCTTTAGCCTTTTTTTTTAATGAATTACGCCAGGCTCATTCAGTAGAATCCATATGGAGCAGTATTAAGTAGAAAGCAACTGACCGGCCTCTCATTTTGTTTGATTTGGACCCCTGGATGCCCTGTAAAGACTGCAGAACTCTAGAGCTGAATGACGTGACAACAGTTTGAAACATTTTCTTCTTTGGCAATTAAGAGACACTCTTAGGCGTCGAGAAGTCTGTTGCAAAAGGCCCTGTGCTCCACAAGCCCCTCTCAGATCTTTTAGAGCAACGTGGAGGAGATCAGGTGGATTTATGAGCTGATAAGAGGTAGTTATCCATTTATATATCATATATATATATAGTCTGAAAGAGTGTCTTCTCCAAAATACGAAACCCAGTAGGTTTGCTTTAAGTAAAGAAAGGCAGCCTTGGATACTGCAGAGATACTCAGCTACCTCAGCTTTTTGTATTTTACTTACCACCGGTGTTTACGGAAGGCTGTAATCCACCATTTACGTGCCGATGTGAAGGTACTTTGTCACTAGACCACTTCATAGTAGCATGCTTGTGCTCTGAACCAGACTCTAGCCCTGGGCTACTGCAGTAATCCAAAGTTTTCCCCCTCCTTCCCAGTCAGAATGTACATGCAAGCACCCTAATTTTAGCCAAGCCTTCTCCAGGCCCCCTCAAACGCCACTTGTCTTCGTTCCTAATGTGCATTTTAGTCACACTATTTTAAACGCGACTCCTGTAGAAGTGCTGTATTTTTGGTGGGAAAGTGCGATTAAAAATGAAAAGCATCTTGAACTAGTTCTTTCATTTTAGAAATTTGATTGTGGGGAACTTTTCATCTTTTAAGTTAGTATTTATTGCCATGACACCCGTCTAGGATATTTTTGCCGCCGTCAAAACCATTAGCATTTTGTATTTTGATGGAAATTGTTACAAAACTTTGAGATTTGATGAAATGAAATGTAGCAGATTTTTTGTAGTAAGTTTCTGGTAAAGCTATTTTTTTGCAAGTCTCAGGTTCTTGCAGCATTTTTTAAAAATATTGTAGTTTAAAGGTTCTTTCGTTCAAGTAGCAGCAGCACTTGTGAAAAGAGAGACTACATACATTTTTAACAGGTTACTAAATTTGTACAAGTTTAAATCCTTTAAATATAGTTGTCAGATAATTTGAAAAGAGTATCTTAAATTCAGATCCAACATTGAAAATGCTTCCAACTGGTCAGTTAAGGGGAAGAGAGAGAGAAAAAACTTTAGTAGTTTTGAATGTTGATAAGAAAGTGAGGACTGCTTCCTAAATGTTTAGGTTTTTCGGAAGAATTAGCTTATATAAATGTGTTAGTGGGCAACATTAAAATTATATAGTCACCCTTTTTGACTCCAAAACCACACTAAAACATGTATTGCTTTTCTTTACTAATAGCTTAGTGGTTGTAGAGTTAAACCTGTTAATCTATCCATGTTGTCAAGTTGTTTACTCTCTGTATTTTTGTTACTATTATTTTGCCACATAAAATTGGCAATAATCTGTACAAATCAATTCCTGTTCCTTGTTATGAATATTACCAATGAACTCCTGTGCAAAGGCCTTTTCCTAGGGCCAGATGGAGGTTAAATTTCTGTGGGGGTAATGATGGAACTGCTTTAAGATGAACATGGCTGTGGAGTTAATTGTATTTGCAAGCTTGAATTTCACCTGTGATTAATTTATGTTTTGTGTCCTTGGTATTGTTGCTTGAGTTTTCTCATATGCCAATGTATTTATTATAGGGTTTTATTTTGGTTTTGGTTTTCTAATACCTTGTCTTACCATACTTTTTAAGTTGGAGGGTCATTTCTGGCTTCGTTTGATATTCCGAAGGGCAGGTCTTGCAGCTGGTCATCACTTCTCCCTCCCTTTTTTGTGTGTAAATTCACCTTAAGCTTGAATCTGGGCTCCTTCTACCTGCTTCTTTTCTGTATTGTACATTGGTTTACTTAGGCAGTGGGGGATGTATTGTTGTTTGCTTCCATTCATGTGCGTCGGCTTTTTGATTAAGTAAGCTTACTTCATCAGCTATGATAAATTTTGGATTCTCTTATAAGTTGTATTCAGGATTGTGTTTCACTTGATCTCTCTCTTTTTTTTTTTTTTTTGCATCTTGACTTCATTCTGCATTAGTTAAGTAAATTATTTAATTTTTTTTGAACTTTTGGATATTTTGGACATTTTACTGTAATTTGTAATATAACTGCTGTGAAATACTTGAATAAAGATGACAAGTAAAAATTCCGAGTTTCTCTTGATACTGCTTGCATTTAATGAAATGCTAATCGCAGGACTCCTATCTTGTGATTAAACAGTTTAGGCAGCATAATTTGTTATTGGAAAGATAATGGCCGCTCTTACTTAACGCAAGAATGTGGAAAAATCCAGTTGGCCGAGATTCAGCGTGTGACTTTAGGCATATTGAAGGGCTTGGATGCACTTAATGGGAATGTTATACTTTTTCTTTTGAATTTCCATCTATCCTCTCAACCTCTTAAGTTTAGAAAATGCCCTTTGTTGCAGACATGTGTCACTGGGGCTCGCTTGCTGTTTGAAATGTGTTGCTTGGGCTTGTGGAATTAGTCTTGCAGTTCTTTAGATCTATGTCGTTATGTATTAACAGCTGGAGATAACTCCATGAACAAAAGACTGCTGGATGACTGCAGAAACTCCAGATGAAAATGTTGCCCTGGCATTCATCTCTGCCAAAGAAATCTTGTGCCACCTGTACAGCCAAAGTGCCTTGCTCTGAATTTGTTTCTGCTCTTAGGAGATTGTGGTACACATACAAAGTGAATATCGTAGCAACAGGGTACAATTGGGTGTGTGGGGGAGAATTATGTATGCTACCTGGAGCTAGTCGGAGGAAGGACAGGGTATAAATGTAGTTGCTCCAAACAATTGTATGAGAAATGCTTCTTTGTGTATGACTTACATTGGCATGTGGCCTCATAAAGGATGCACACAGTTCAGATAATGGCGGCTTTACTATTCATACACTGACTTTCCCCTCCTTACTTTTTGGTTGAGCTGTGTGAATGCAACATTGTAATGGCCATTAGTTGCACTAGACAGATTTCTAGCTATGTAGTTATAGCATTTATTTGAGTAACAGCTGAACTTTACTGAGCAAGGACTTTGAGTTCCCTGATCTGGAAGCAGGTCAGAAAACTTACCTTCTGGAAAGTGGATGAGCTGGCATGGACTTCTTTGGAGCTTTATGTGACTACATTGCCTGGCTTCAAAACATATTTAGGGAGTTTACTCTCCACCATCAGTTGTGACAGAGATATTTGGAGGTGGTTTAACTCATACTTGCATGAGACACTCACTTTACAGTGTAACATATTAAAATGGTGTTGTGGAAGAGTTGTGTGGCTGGAGGACTTTTTCCCAGGATCAGCAAAGGGGGGATTTGTTGCCTTTTTCCTTTCCAAAGGATCAGTTTAAGCTCCCGTCTTCAGCCCAACGGCAGTAGGTACAGTTGTAGCTTTGCCCGGTTTCTATCTATGGCCTGGTAGCTTTGAGTGCTTATGAAACTTTAGATTTGTTGCAGGACCTGCTAGCTTCTGTACAATTCCAGAAACCCCTGAAGGAACAGGTACGACTCAGCCCGGGAGTGCTTCTAGATTCAGCTGGAGGCCCAGGTAACTTTAGCATCTTTATCACCTTTTACCAGTTGCAGCTGGTGCAGCTGCTGCAACCTGGACTGGTAACCTTGATCACACCAAGACATTGATTAATTCAAGGTTGGATTATCGCAACGCACTAGTGCAGGAATGAGCACTTCTGTTCAGATCAGCACTGGTTGCTCATTGGCTAGCAGGCCAAGTTCAAGCTGTTACTATGAATATCTAAACCCCTTAACCACTTGCAACCAGTTTACTGTACCCCTAATCCATGCCCACTTTACTGCTCTGTTGGTTTCTTCTGCACTTGTAAGTAACAAGACCACCACCTGTGTAAAAACATTTTCATTTTGGCAAGCCTACGAGACATGTAGAATTTACCTTTACCCCCGCTTCTTAGCCACTTCTGATTTTAATAACCATTTGACTGTTTTTAAATACCTTGATTTAAAAATCAAGAATCGTAATGTTTTTCAGTTTTGAAAAATGCTCAGAAGCTTTGTTATCATCAAGCATTATATAAATTTTGATAAATGCGAGCTTAGGAACAAAATCTCTGTTCTAGCTAAACTTGTCCAGTTGTGCCATACCACCAAACCTCAGAGCACTTTGCACGATCACATTAACAGCCTACCATGACAAATGTGACACAACATTCTGAGACTTCCTGCTTGATGACAGATGAGTTGTGCCAAACTGTGAAGAGTACAAACAACCTTTTAAAGGGTTGTGCGCTACTCCTGTAGTAAAGGAATGGCTGGTGTCAATAAAAGGTGAAAAGATGAGCCAATCTATGTTTAGAATTTCTAAAAGCTTTTAAGGAGATTGCTTTTGCATCTCGTAGCAGATATGTGCATATGATTCATTTATCAAGAGGCTTTCCTTCAATTTCCCAGAGGAAATCCAGAATAATTTGCACATACAAGCAAAACTAAAATGCCCTCTGCCTTGCTCATCTTACCAAGTAGTATTGACTTGTGCTGAATAAGACATCTTCTCCAGTGTTGATAAGGTTGGCAGCTCCTTCAACTCACCCTGGATAGTTTCAGCAACTGAATTGAAAACACAAGTCACTTTCCTGGTGTTCCAGTTGAGCCGTGACACAAAACAAAAATGATTTAAATGACTGCAGGTTAAGATCTCAGAGTTTCACACTGTCTGGAGACTCACATTTCCCTTTAATGAAGAAACCAGACCTAATCATCTTACAAAATGTTCCACTGCTGAAAACAGCCTGCACAGCTAGAGAGCTTCTTGGGACCAGTTTATTGTACTTGGCTGGCCATTTGTTCCCACCTAGCAATTTATAGCTAACCTACAATGTTGAACTGAACAGGCAAGAAACCAAAAACCTGTTTTAAAGTTCGCAGAGCTGTGGGCTGCAATTACTCCTCTGAGATACTGAAAATGTTTCACCAAATGGTAGAAGTGGCTTCCAATTTTAGCATATTATAAAACAAGGTAGTACAAATCTGTGGGTATAGAAATAAATATTTGTGAAATGTTGACAAAGCTTGATAAGATTGTGGCAGAATATGTGTTCTAGAAGTTAAAGGAAAAGAATGCCAAAACAGCAGTTGTTTCAGCAGCAGCTAGAATCCAGGTTAATTTCCAAGAGCTATAGAGGTTTTGTCATCCGTGCCTAGAAAGAAGCCTGATTAAGAACAACATAGAGTTGATCCAAGTGTTGTTGCTGGGTTTTTTAAACAAAAAATAGTCCAATTAATGCTGAATCTAGATCTAGAAATAGATTTATTTTAACAAGAACTTAACAGTAAACATATATACAGTATAATTACAGAAAACCCTGTGTTTTTAGTATTCACAGAAATAGCCAGATTTGTTGCAGTGTGAGAAAAGAAGAAAGAAGATAAATTTGGAGAAGTTGAAATGCTTAGCAAGGCTTACAAGCTAGCGCCTCCTTTGGAGGCAGACACACACCAATGCTAAAAATCAACCTGCCCCAGGCAGTGAGGAACTTGTGCGCCAATCTTTTAGGTTCACACTTTGCACTATGGTTGACAAAAATACTTCACATGACTTTTCCCCCCTTCAGAGAATAAGACAAAAACTGCATAAATTTGAACACTGCTGTCCATTTCAGAGTCATTTTATAGATTTGCTGCCTAGAGGAGCGTTTATTTTGAAATATGGCAAGTTACGAATTTCATACTAATATCTGCATTGTATAAATTTATTCTTAACAAAATAATGCAATTGGCCAGCCAGCTTATTGTATGGTTATCCAAAACTTTCCCAATTTAAAAAAACAAACCAAAACTTTTTTTGGTATCAAAATCAGCTAGCCATTGGCTGCAGTTCCCTGGCTACTTGTAAGTCAGAGTAAGGCTGTGATTCTAACCACACTTTACTGGAAAAGGTCCACTGTAACCGACGAGACTTGTTTCCAAGTTAAGGTGCAAGAGTGAGAGCAGCTCTTGCATCTGCCTTTGGGATGCTGCCAAAAACAGCAGCCTCCCTCCCCTTGTCCCTTTAGGGTTCAGGCAATTGCTGCATTGTGCATTTCCCTGCCCCTTCTAGCGCTGGTAATATAGCCCAGAGCAGGAAAATGTACAAAACGACACACTGTTGCATGGGGAGCATCCCAAGTGTTATCAAGAGGATGCTGGGTTTTTTTGGATAGCTACCCATTAAGTTTCCAGCAACTTACTAGGTCACGTCCCCTTGGGAGTAAAATCTCGACGTCACTGATTTCAATGGCAAATATTTGAATGAAGATAGGATTTCGCTCTGTGATTACAGTATGTGGCATGCCGCACTTCTGATGTAAGTAAGTTTTCTTTCTAATGGCCGTGATGAAGTTTGGTGAAAGAGCATAGACAGTTGTGCCCATTCTGTTTCTTCCTGGCTGCTGCAAAGAAAATCGGCGCTGGCTCCATGGCTCCGGGGTATGTTTACTGTTAGTATCGCAACCCTGTTGTCCCAGCTTTCTCCCATCTCACCTGCTCCGCTTTACAGTTTTATAAAGAAATGTCCACGTCACAATGCTTCTCTGAATATACAATATTTTAATATACATATAAAAATATAGCCCTGCTGTGTATATACTTACAACTCTACAGAACCTTTTCCCCCACACACCCCCTCTCTAAAGTAGGAAATAACCTGATGCGTTTCCAATTATAGTTGTTAAACCTGTGCAGTGAGAAAGCTGCAGAAGCGTTTATTCCAAGACAAGCAGCCACTGAAAGCCTCTTGGGGAGAGAGGGTTTCTTTTAAGACTCCCACATATACTTCGGAAAGGGGAGGGGCAGAGCGAGAGAGATTTGAAAAAATAGATAGGATCTTGATTCATCTGACAAAAATATAGACAGTGGCATATATCCTGGATAGTGGACTGTCGTTCAGTGGCTATCTTAAACCCCCAATAAAAGGCATTGCCTTAAATAACTGGCTCAAAATAGGGAAACCCAACACAGAATATTCATTCTAAACTTTGAATAGATAAATAAAAGTTTAATAAAAGCTCCTAGATGCCTCTTGCTTTACAGAAATTTAGCTGTCATTTTGTTCATACAGTAGAAAAACAGTAGAAAGGGAGAAACAAGCCCTCCTCACGACCACACATTCACATTGGCATACAATTTCAGAAAACCTTTTCATTAAAAGGACATGGAATGCTAGTAGACAGACAGACACACTTCTATCCTTTTATTAGCTGTGCTCTAAGGAGCCGTAATAGACATCTGCTCTGGTGGAAGACTGACCTCAATCTACGCAGTCTGTCCCATAAGTTCTATCTCGGTCATTGGTATTGAAAAGCATATGTTGGTTTAAAAAGAAAAATGTAGCAATCAAAGTGGTAAGGACACTTTGACCTTCCTTTCACATAGCCCGATGCTTAACGTGTAATAGCAAAACCTAATCAGTTGTTTTAAGAACCGAGCTTGCTCTCTAGGTGTGTTAACGCCGACTCTTCCTTTCCCCCTAGTTAAACAACGTATGGGAAATGCTATTATTGCACCTGGTTAAACCAAAACTCTGTCTGTAACAAGTGCCACTACGACATCTAGTGGCACACTTGTGTTAAGTCACACTATCGTACATAGCATGGAGCTGTCCGCTCCTTCACCAAAAGGTGAGGATGAATTTCTACATTCAATGTAGAGATTATTCCCAATTTTAGACAGGTTGTTTGCCAGTTATTCATTTCCTCGATTTTTCTCTGTAGGACAGTTTCTTTTTCTTGCCTACTTTCCGCAGGCGACAGCCTGTTTGATATCCACGTCTTCATGGCCATCAACCACTCTGAATGTACTTTTTAATTACTACGCAGCCATGTCGGAAGACAGGGCATGGCATATTGGGCAGAAGCGTCCACGTGTTTGTTTTGGGGTCGTAGGCTTCCATATTTCCCAGAGCGGGGCCTTCGCTGCTGACAATTCCACCCGTGGCGTAAATTTTTCCATCAAGAACCACCGCACTGGGCAGAGAGAAAAAAAGAGACATGAAGTAAGTCATATTTCACTGACGCACACCTTGAACCCATTAGTCCAGCCTGCTGTTTGGACGAAATGTTTACATAGCTTAATTATTTCACCCAAACCCTTCTGTTCAGAAAGGCTCTCTTTAAGTTTAAATATGGGGACAGCAACTGGTCTTGAGGACCCCCAGTGGGGAATAAATAGGGCATTCAGTGTTTATGTGACTAAGGACTGCGTCACACTTAATGTCACCAAACTGAAAAGCAAGGATTGCCTTCTCTGTGTTGCTGGCAACCAATGTTCCAATGGGGATGGCTAGTGGAGGACCAAATTTGCTCCTTGCTTCTGCTGAAAATACGTGGCTTTCAAATGTGCCGCACAAGAACGGAAGTCTTGTGTGAGGTACATGAGCACAGGATTACAGTGCATCTCCAAAGCTTGAAGAATATACACAGGGAGCATGAGTTGAGCTCCCCAGACACTTGCAGAATCACCTTGCAACCACATGCTGAATACAAGCGGCGGAGGGCTCTAAATCAGCATAATATTTGGAAAGCAGAGCTTTCCAAACTTTTCATGTTGGTGACACACTTTTTAGACACACATCTAAACTAACCCCTTTCCAGCCTCAGGGGGAGCGTTTCTGCGACACACCTACACACTGCAGCCGACACACTAATGTGTCGTGACACGCAGTTTGGAAAGCTCTGCTTTACAAAATGTGGAGATACTTGTGAGCATGTGAATTAATGATGAAGATGAGAAAAAGTTAGGAGTCACGAAGAATAAACTGAGAGGAGTGCTGAGTCATTTAAACACAATGCTGTTCCAAAACTAGAGTTCAACTGCATAAGCGATCTGAGACTGAAGGCTAAGAAACTTATAGACACAGAGAAGAAAGGAAAAAATAGAAATGGCGAAGTAAATGACGCAACAGGTTGTTAAACTATTTGGTGAAAGTTTGACTGAAACACTAGATTAGTATGAATAGGCAAGTGGGACATTCCATTGCCCCAAGATTTCAGTGGAATCCATTGAGTGACAGTAAATTTGTGTACTTCATGAAGGAAGTGGGAAGTTGCTTTTTGAGAGAAGTCAGAATAAACCAGCTAGTTACTGACAATGTCTCCCAAAGACTACAGAGGTGATTGGAGACAACAGTTGCTTATTTATGTCTTCAAAGACTCTCTTTTTGCCCCTCTCACCATGCTTCCACTACACATTTGTGTTTGGAAATTAGCATCCCTCCTTCACATTTGTAAACTATTCATTAAGTGTAAGGGGGGTCAGTCTGCTTTCTGAAGAGGCTGTCCCTCATCAGGTGGAAAGCACACAGATGAATGCCCCGCAGGCTGCTTGGTGAGTATCTCCTAAAAGTGAGGATGAGCAAACGAAATAATTTCAACTGCTCACAGTTTGGGCTGGCTGGGCTAATAAAATTCAGGAGACTGAGCACAACCTCATTTTAAGAACCATCACCTCTTGGAAAACAGAAATATCTATATGGCAGGGGGTGGCAAACCTGTTGCTTGACTACAACTCCCATCATCCCTGAGCATTGGCCAGAGAAAGAATTGGACCATGATGGGCAGGGCTAAGGCCTGCTAAGACATGCCCTGGTACAGCCACATGAGTCCTTTCTTCAGCGGCTTCCTGTAAACTGTCCTTTCAGTGTCACTGTTTAGTCCAATATTTGTTTCTAGGATTTAAGTGAGGAAGGAGTGACAACACACATTGAAAATGTTTTCCGGCTGCTATTAAGTGCTTGATTTTGGACAATGGGGCAATTGATTTAGCATGTATTTCTGGAACTGGAACTGCTGAAAATCTGCAGAAAGCTGGTATCCGGTTAGAAAACAAGGCCTAAGCAAAATAATTGATGCTTCTTCACCAGCAGTTGTCAGACTATGCAACTCCCATGACTATTGGCCATGCTGGAAGGGATTAATGGGAACTGAAGTTCAACATACGTGTAAACAGGTTGCCAAGCCCTGCTCTACATGCTGATATATAATGAAGTGGTTGTAGTGGAGAAAAAAGTACCAGTTATTTCCCTCTAGAAAGATGCAACTCAACTTCAACACTCTCTCCATTAAAGCAACAACACTTTGGTCCCTTGCAAAGGCAATATTAGTGGCTGCCATGTGAAGACAGTAACAAGAAAAATCATGATCCAAGTTTGTTTCTTAGTTCTATTAGTACCTGTTGTCCCATAGAGGTGAAAGAGGTGTGTGTGTGTGTGTGTGTGTGTGTGTGTGTGTGTGTGTGTATGTATAATTTTTGCTTTGTATCTAGAAGACAAGGTCCCAAGCAGTGGGGGATACCAAGGCAGTCAGGGAAATTGTAACAGGGCTGAAGTGATTTTTGGGAACATTTTGTCTTTTTAGAAAGAGATGGAAAGCCCTCCCTACCCAACAATGTAAAAAATAATAATACAATTTTTGACAATTCTTCAGGAACGGGGGTGGATGACAAGTTCTGAAGGTGTCTCAATCTCTCTGCTCTTTTCCAGAGGCAAAACTGTTTTATTTCTTCTTCATTTCCACCCTTCCCCCTAGCCTAGCAAAGATTGCTTCAATAAAAATAGCACACAAAATATGAATACATGCCAAATGGACAGTCTGGAAAAGATCCCCATCTACTTGATCTTTCTCTGCCTCCTTGGGTTTCAAATATCTTCTGCAAGCTCTAAGTGCCCAGCAAACATAGCAGGAAAGAACAAATGGGCCTCACAAATCAAAGAGGCCCCGTAACAGGAGCCTCAACTGTGTGCCTCTTGACTTCACTATAAAAAAGCTTTATTAGCAACAAGCAACTTGATGGCGTTTTTATCATGGCCCATAAGGATGAATGGGTATGATACAGTGCTTAGAAATGTGAGCCCCCAATGGAGATCCCAGCAGCCATGAACGTAGCGGGCAACTAGCTACCATCAGGTTTCCACCTATATTATGTGGACAATAAAACTGCCCCACCTCACAGTGCTGTTTTAAGAATTACAGAAATAATGATCAGAAAGCGCTTCCCAGCTGCTGCTCCAAGATGAGTCAGCCACTGTCCCCCCAAGGGATTGGAAGTGAGCAAGCATTACCTGGAGTGAGTAGGTGTTCGTCTCCACCAGCTCACTTGCCGAGTCTGCCGTCAGAATTATGGGCACCAGCCTATGCCTACCCGGTGTGAATGGGGTGGTAAGGCTGCTGCCTGGGGTGAGAGTTGCCTGGCAAGGAGGGCACCATTGACGCTTGTAGTTACAGGGCTAGATGTATCATCAGTTGAAATCAAAATTTGCCTCGCTGCAGCTAGTGCCACCCTAGACAGCATTAACCAGCATTGATATGTTCTGTTGCTACTTGCAATGTTCTCAAAGAAAAAGGAAATGACATCAGAGGCACATATTATAGTGGGGGAAAGATATAGGCACCAAGAGGATCGCCAAAGCATGTGCCATCAGGACACAGCATCATCAAAGCTAGAAGTCAGGTCATTCGTTATTCAGAAATTCCCTACATTACTTTCTCACGCATGCACTTTTGGGGTGGGGCAACTGGTTCTAAATTTGGTTCCTCTGTTTTGTTTTTGCTGGGTTGATGTTGATTAAATGTTTAGTTGGGGTTGGTGGTTACAAAATAAACTTAATTATTGTTATATTATTATTATTATTGGTTTCTATTGATTTATTGGTTTGTTTGCTGCTTCTATAGGATACTTTGTTTTTTAAAGTCTGATGCTTTGTTGTACATATGTTGTAAGTCATCCAGAGTTGATGGGGAAACCCAGCAAGATGGCTGGTATATAAATTTTATTATTATTAGTCAGTGAACTGACCTTTCTGCTTTAGAACCCAGTGCTAATTCCCGCAAGGGAACAGCAGGAGCTGTTCAAATCTAGGAACATTGTTCAAAGAGGAGAAAGCAGTGGTTTATAAAATGCATACTTTTAGAGAAAGACAGATCTACAAGTTTAATGCCTGTCTCTTGGTGGAAATTATGTTTAAATTAAAGCAAGTGCAAAGATTTAATGTCCTCTACCTTTCTGCTTTATTTGGGGGCATGGTGATTGTGGTATTTTGGAAATCTGAACAGTGTAAAGAATCTGGCATCCACAGGCAGAGACTGAATGAAGCAGAACTTAAAACTCCCTTGTTCTGAAATGCCATCAGTGAAATGTAAGAACTTGGGGATGTGGTCTACAGTTTTCACACTGTAAAGGCCATGTCTGAGGAGAATATCACTACTCTTTCTTCAAAAAATACAAATATTTTATGCATACTGTTCATAATACTAAATAAGGGTGTGGTGGTTGTTCTTTGTGCGATTTTTGATCAGCTGCTTTTGTCAACATTGACAACATTTCTCAAAATTGTCTACAGCAGCCTTCCCCAGCCTGATGCCCACCCGATGTCACTGACCCCAAATCCCATCAGTCCCCAGCCAGCATTGCTAATGGTCAGGGGTGGTGGTGGTCATAGCCCACATCTGGGCAACATTTGGAGGGCACCAGGCTGACTACCAACCCCACTTTACAGTAATGCAGAATAACTTTAGATCATATAATAGGGAGGTCAAAGGAAGAAGCGGGAAGTGCAAAAGTCCTGAGAGATGTTTTGCACCTGCCGTTCAATTTGAAAGCTAAAAGGTAAAGGTACCCCTGCCCGTACGGGCCAGTCTTGACAGACTCTAGGGTTGTGCGCCCATCTCACTCAAGAGGCCGGGGGCCAGCGCTGTCCGAAGACACTTCCGGGTCACGTGGCCAGCGTGACATCGCTGCTCTGGCGAGCCAGAGCTGCACATGGAAACGCCGTTTACCTTCCCGCTAGTAAGCGGTCCCTATTTATCTACTTGCACCCGGAGGTGCTTTCAAACTGCTAGGTTGGCAGGCGCTGGGACCGAACAGCGGGAGCGCACCCCACCGCGGGGATTCGAACCGCCGACCTTTTGATCGGCAAGCCCTAGGCACTGAGGCTTTTACCCACAGCGCCACCTGCGTCCCACAATTTGAAATTTGAAAGCTACACATCCATTAATTATCAGCCTTCCACGATCTTGCTTCACGTTTCTGCAGTTTCAAATCCAGGTGAGTTCCCAACAGACATTAACACTGTCGTTTCAACGAGGAACACTGCATGATATGCATTGAACAATGGACTACACACATGGCAGTGGCAGAGGAAGCAAAAATATGGGAGCTTAACTGGGCAGGCTATAAATTACTGAGTGACAGTTCTGCTTGGGTCCTGGCTTTTAAGAGGATTCTTGCAAGGTCTTTCATTAGTGACCACTGAAAGCTACTGTTTTTAGACCAGATGTGATAAAACGAGCACTTCCAATGCCGAATGCTCATCAGCATCTAAAAAGGTAAAGGTACCCCTGCCCGTACGGGCCAGTCTTGACAGACTCTAGGGTTGTGCGCCCATCTCACTCAAAGAGGCCAAGGGCCAGCGCTGTCCGAAGACACTTCCGGGTCACGTGGCCAGCGTGACATCGCTGCTCTGGCGAGCCAGAGCCGCACACGGAAACGCCGTTTACCTTCCCGCTAGTAAGCGGTCCCTATTTATCTACTTGCACCCAGGGGTGCTTTCGAACTGCTAGGTTGGCAGGCGCTGGGACCGAACAGCGGGAGCGCACCCCGCCGCAGGGATTCGAACCGCCGACCTTTCGATCGGCAAGCCCTAGGCACTGAGGCTTTAACCCACAGCGCCACCCGAGTCCCCGTCAGCATCTAGTGAGGTGTTTTTCCTTGATGCTGAATCATCAGTATCAGGTTCACCTGGATCATCTGCGGCTGGTTATGTCTCAGTGGAATTCCTTGCACTGGCACCAAACATTCTTTACAGCCAAACCTCCTCTAGAAGCTTACTGCTGAGAGAACCTTTGCGATCTCAGTTTGACTTGGCCGTAAACATTAATCCTTGTCTAGATACAACATTTAAACGAGGAAATATCTTCTCTAGCTGTCCTTGAGGCTATAAAAGAATGTTTAAATGACTAAATTAGCATGCTCCCATGCACCACATTCTTCCTAATTCTCGCAACTAGTTTTAGGAACTGAAAACGGGCACGGCGCCACACACACACTAATTTATCTGGAGCTCCTCCAAAGAGCTGTTAAAAAACAAGCCAGAGATTTCCTTTTAAAACTTTCCTTTTAGTGTATTTACAAGAAAAAGCCACCCACAAATATTCCTGTGAACTCCGACCACCCAGGAAGAGGAAATTCTAGCTTCAAAATTTCTGAATTCTCTCTCTTATCATCTTCATTCTATGCCACCACCCGCTTCTGTGTTGTAAAAATTCTGCAACACCACTGTCTTTCTGTGCTGAAAGGCAAGGAAACCCTGTAGCTATTGCTTCTGCCTAGTAGTCTCCTTCAAGATGTGAATGCTGAAAGGTATTCCCCACCTTCCTGTTTGCAACCCTTTCGAGCCTACTTGTATTTAATATTTTGCACTAATGCGTGCTGGGTAGGCACCCATGATCTACCTCCAAAGCAATGTTCACATTAGCTTGATAACAGGCGTAGAAGGTAACCATTTATGCATTTTGCTGTTCTGTTGTGCCAGTGTTTACCCCTTGTGTATGCTGGAGTATCCACTAATATAGGTACGGCAATCATTTAACCCTCAGTTGCTCTACAACAGCCACGACTCCAGCAAAGCCTTTCCTAAGCTGCATTCTCTATCGTCTCATCCCCACCCAAAGCGCCACCTCCCCCCACCCCCACATTTTCAGTTTCTGTCTTGTCTCAGTCTTACCCTATGCCTTGGTCTTGCCCACATAATGCAAGCCATCTGGGAAGAGATTGCATCTGTGTGATACACATATCAATGTTAAACAGTGTTTGCTGTGGTGACAGAGCAGCCTTGGAGGTGCGTCAGCTAGGAAGTGTGCCTGGTTCTCATACCAGCTGACTGCATGGCTTTTTGCCACATAGTTCATTTGTGTTTGAGGTCACCGCAGTACATCTGAGGATGGTGGCAACTGACAGCGTCTACCCATACTTCACCACCACCATTATATACTGCAGGAGTCGGCAACCTGTGGCCCTCTTGGACATGCTACTGAAGGGAGTTGGAGTCCAGCATTAGCTAAGGGTCAGAATGATGGAAGTCCAATAGCATCTAGAGAACAATAGCTTCCCCACCCTTGTTCTAGTGCAATCCCAATGGTGGTGATGTTGCAGCAGTCATTGGACCGCAATGCCCTATACTCACTGACTGGCAGAGCAGCCCATGGGAGTAGCATGCTAAATTGGCTATTCAAAACAAACACTACACCAATTTGGGTAGGCTGACGGCTGCATTTTAGAATACTCGATGGATGGCATAGCTTCCTTTTTTAAAATCCCATTTTCACACATCATTTTTGAGTGGTTTTAATTGTATACCACTTTGAGATTTGTTTTTTTTTTTATAAATTTTTTTATTGCGTTTCTTTCCATAATTTTATAGGTTTATAAACAAATAAAGTAGTTACAAGAAACAAATTTTCTCTTTTTTAACAACAAAAACAAAATAAAACTTGGACTTCCCCACCCCTTCCGATTCTGCGTTCTTTGCATTAACAATGTCAGCATTTTGTTACCTTATTTCATACCTTGTTGTAACTTTCGAATGTTATGTATCCAAATACAATATATTATATCTCAATTTCAATACCTTTAAGATAAACATAACATATTCAATTTAAATTGTCTCCTTTTCTCTTTTGTCACTAATTTTACCATTTACTTAATCATATTCGCAGAAGCTTAACGTTTCCTAATCATGCACTTTCTTAGGATTCATACAGCTTATAATATTTTTTCAGATAATCTTTAAATTTTCCCCAGTCCTCCTCAATTGTTTCTTTATCCAAATCTCGGATTCTGCCGGTCAGTTCAGCTATCTCCATGTAGTCCATCAACTGCGTCTGCCAGTCCTCCAGCGTGGGCAAATCTTGTGTCTTCCAACTCTTTGCAATGAGTATTCTTGCTGCTGTGCTAGCGTACATAAACAAAGTTCTATCTTTCTTTGACATTTTCTGGTCCACCATGCCCAACAGGAAGGCCTCTGGTTTCTTAGGAAAGGTATACCTAAATACCTTTTTCAATTCATTATAAATCATTTCCCAGAAGGCCTTCACTTTTGGGCAGGTCCACCAGAGATGGAAGAAAGTCCCCTCTGCTTCCTTACACTTCCAACATTTGTTGTCAGACAGGTGATGCATCTTGGCTAGCCTGACTGGGGTCATGTACCACCGGTATATCATTTTCATAATGTTTTCCTTCAAGGCACTAGATGCCGTGAATTTCATTCCGGTGTTCCATAACCTTTCCCAGTCTTCAAACATAATATTATGTCCAACATCCTGTGCCCATTTTATCATAGAGGATTTAACTGTCTCATCCTGTGTGTTCCACATAAGCAGCAAGTTATACATTCTAGATAAAATCTTGGTCTTTGGTTCTAACAATTCTGTCTCTAGTTTCGATTTCCCCTCCTGGAAACCAACCTTTTTATCCATTTTAAAAACCTCTTGAATTTGAGCATAATGTAACCAATCTCGCACCTTGTTTTTTAATTTGTCCTGGCTCTGCAACTTCCAACCGTCTCCAATTTTTTCAATTAATTCCCAATATTTCGGCCAATAGGCCTCCATATTGGGTCTTTTTCGAGCTTTGGCCTCCACCGGTGATAGCCACCTCGGTGTTTTACTCTCTAATAAGTCTTTATATTTCATCCAGACTGCAAAAATCGCTTTTCTGACAATATGGCTTTTAAACAATTTGTGAACTTTAACCTTGTCATACCATAGATATGCATGCCAACCAAATGCATTATCAAAACCTTCCAGATCTAGGACGTCGGTGTTTTCTAGCAAAAACCAATCTTTCAGCCAGCAGAAGGCTGCAGCTTCATAGTACAACCTCAAATCCGGCAGGGCAAACCCCCCTCTTTCTTTTGAATCAGTTAATATTTTATACTTTATTCGGGGCTTTTTGCCCTGCCAGACAAACTTAGATATATCCTTCTGCCATTTTCCAAAACATTCCTCTCTGTCCACGATCTGTAGGGTTTGAAACAAGAATAACATTTTCGGCAATACATTCATTTTAATTGCTGCAATCCTTCCCAACAAGGAAAGTTTCAATCTTGACCAAATTTCTAAATCCTTCTTTACTTCCAACCAGCATTTTTCATAATTGTCCTTAAATAAATTCAAATTTTTGGAAGACAAATAGATCCCTAGGTATTTCACTTTCTTTACCACATTTAATTCTGTTTCTCTCTGAAACCCCTCTGTTTCTGTAAGTGTCAAATTCTTGGTCAAAACCTTGGTTTTTTGTTTGTTCAACTTAAACCCCGCCACCTGACCAAACTCAGATATAAGTTCAAGAACTCTTTTTGTACTGGATTCTGGCTCCTGCAATGTCAAAACTAGGTCATCTGCAAAAGCTTTAAGTTTATATTGTTTCACTCCGACCTCTATCCCTTGTACCAGCCGGTCCTCCCTTATCATGTTCAATAGCACCTCCAGGACTGAAATGAATAAAAGAGGGGATAGAGGGCACCCTTGTCGTGTCCCTTTTTCAATTTTGAACTCCTCCGTCACCACATTGTTCACTATTAATTTGGCCTTTTGCTCTGAATAAATTGCTCGTAACCCATTTTCAAACCCCCGCCCCACTCCCATCCCTTCCAAGTTTTTCTTCATGAACATCCAAGATATATTGTCAAATGCTTTCTCCGCATCAACAAAAATTAACACCGCCCTTGTGTTCCTGTTAGTTTGTAAAAGTTCCAAAATATCGATGATGTTTCTGGTATTCTCATATAAATGTCTACCAGGGAGAAAGCCTGCTTGGTCTTTGTGAATTACTTCAATTAAAACTTTTTTAAGTCTACTTGCCAAAATGTCTGCAAATATTTTGTAATCCACATTCAGGAGTGAGATGGGGCGGTAGTTCTTGAGTTGAGTCTTTTCAGATTCTATCTTAGGTATCAATGTGATGAACGCTTCTTTCCACGTTTCTGGTGCCCTCTTCCCATCCATGATCTGGTTGCATACCTCCAACAAGGGTTGTGTTAAATAGTCTTTCAAAGTCTTGTAGTATTTGGAGGTAAGCCCATCCGGGCCTGGAGATTTGCCTAGTTGCATGTTCTGAATGGCACTTTCAATTTCCTGGGTGGTTATTGTAGAGTTCAAGATTGATCTTTTATCTTGAGTTATTTTTGATAGTCCATTTGTCTTTAAAAAATGATCTATCTCTGATTCTTTCTGAGGCCCCTGTACATAAAGTTCTTTAAAATATCTGTGGAAGCACTTCCTAATTTCCTCTGGTTTCTGCACCGTTCTTCCTTCAATCTCTAGATTTGTAACTGTATTCAACTTTTGTCTTTTTTTCAGCTGCCAAGCTAGCAGCTTTCCACATTTATTTGCTGATTCAAAGGATCTTTGCTTCATCTGTTTTATTTTCCATTCAATCTCCTGATTAATCAATTTTGAATATTCTGCTTGATGGAATTTAATTTCTCTCAACAGATCCTTTGACTTTGGTTTAGTTCTCAATTTTTTCTCTCCTTGATGTATTTTCTCCAGTATTTTATCTTTCTTTCCATTCCAGAGCTTCTTCTTAATTGTATTCTGTTGTATCAGAAACCCCCTCATGACAGCTTTGCTTGCGTCCCAGATCGTTCTTTTTTCTACTGTAGTATTCAAATTTATCTCAAAATAGTCCTTTAATGTTTTTTGGGCCTTTTTCACAATCTCTTGATCTCTTAAAAGAGTGTCATTCATTCTCCATCTGAAGGAACCGGTTTGAGTAAGTCTGAGATCTAATTTCAGAGCGTTGTGGTCGGAGCATGTTTTTGGGCAGATTTCCACCTTTTTAGTCTTGGGTGCCAGCCCCCTGGAGGTCCAGATTTGGTCGATCCTTGACCAGGACAGGTGGGCCTCAGAGAAGAAAGTTCCTTCTTTACCTAGGGGGTTCTTTGTCCTCCATATATCAATCAAATCCAGATTGTCAGTCATTTCAAAAAAAGTTTTAGGCAGTCTGCCGTCTGATGTTAGATTTTGGTTATAAGACTTATCCATATGTGTAGACACCACTCCATTCATGTCTCCCATCATTATGATGTTAGCATAGTCCAGATAGTCCAGCAGCGTCTCATGCAGCTTCTTGAAAAATTCTGATTTCCCGTCGTTTGGAGCATAAATTCCTAGTATCAATATTTTTTCTCCTTGGGTCTGGATTTCAATTGCCAGAATTCTTCCATATTCATCTTTGAATAAAAATTTAGGTATCAGGCTCTCCTTAGCATAAATCACCACTCCTCTTTTCTTTACCTTGTCTGAGGAAATAAACTCTTGGCCTAGTCTTTTGTTGACCAAAACTTTCCTGTGGAGCCTGGTCACATGGGTTTCTTGTAAACAAATAATATCCAATTGTTCTTTCTTCAATATATGAAACAGTTTCCTTCTTTTCTCCGGGGAATTTCCGCCATTTATATTCCAACTAAGTAGCTGCAGAGACATCCTGAACTATTCTGTTACACCTAGAGCGGTGTATCTTCTTTTTCCTCTAATTCCGAGGGTTTAGGCGTCCCTCCGCCTGCTGGCAGAGTGGGTCCTGGTTTAAGTATAGGCCAAAGGGCTGCTGCTTCTTTTTGGAGATCTTCTCCGTGGTCGTGCTGGAACTTTTGTAGATCCTCTGGTAATCTTATTTTAACCTTCTTCTGTTTGTAAGTAAATGATAGTCCTTGTGGGAACTCCCACCTATAAGGGATTGAGTTAAGTCTCAACAACTTAGCCAATTCTGAATAGGTGGCTCTCAGATCCAATAGCTGTTTAGGAATATCTCGGTAGATTTCCACCCTTTTCTCTTGTATCTCAATTGAGTTTTTGAAGTGTAGGCCTAATATTTTGTCTCTCTCCTCTCTTGATCTCAAAGCTATTAGACAGTCTCTAGATCTATCTTTTCTTACCAATCTTCCCAGTCGAAAAGCCGATACTATTTTAAAATCACTTTCTTCTTTTAAGCCCCAGAACTTTGAAAATTCTGTTGTCAAAAATCCAATCAAATCTTCTTGTTCGATTTCTGGGACCGCCCTAAGCCTAAGATTAGTCTCCCGGTTTTTCAGTTCCACCAAAGAGAGATAGGTTTGTTGGTCCCCTATCTGTTTATGCAGAGGCTTGACTTCTGCTTTAACTTCCTCAACCTCTTTTTTAGCTGATGTTGCAATTTCAACGGCTTCCCCTGCCAATTTACGGTTCTCTTCCGTTGCTCCTTGCAATTTTTCAATTGCTTGGGTGTGTTGGGAAACCTGATCTGTCAATTTCTGGATCGAGGATGTAGCTTGGTCAATTTTTGTTGATTGGTTATCAATTTTTTGATTTAATGTTGACAATTGTTCCAAAACTTGTTTCAGTGCTGCCTCTGCTCCTCCTGATGCCATATCTTCCTCTTCAGATTTTTCAGGCTTTTCACTTTCTACTTTTTGTGTTGCAAGCACAGCAGGCACTGATAGTCTACGTCCCTGAGTTAAAGTTGTTTGCAAAAGCTGTGCCTGCTTTTTTGCTTTTTCTTTTTCCTTAGCTTCCTTAGCTTTGGCTGCTCTTGTCTTTCCTGTACCACTCATCAGTCAATGTTCAAGGTCAGATGTTGTAATCCCATGGGAAAGACAAGTCCAAATTTATAAACAGTCTGGAGAAAGAAAGTAAGCAAAAAAGACTTTTCCCAGGCCTTTGTTATCCAATGTCCTCTAGGGGGAGTGCCACCAAAAGTTAATAAGAAGAAGGTAACTTTTCCGCCATTAAAGTTTCCGTTTTCAAAAACAATTTTAAAAGCAAGTTAGTTCCAAAACACTAAGAAAAAAGTCCTGCAGAGCACTTTAAAACGTTTAACAATGTTCCAACAAGGTGCCTGCAATTGTATCCACTCAAACTAAGTAAGCCCAAAAGTTGCACTTCAGTTACAAAAGTATCTGGAAGTTTGTAACAGTTCCGCAGTCAAGCAACTTCACCCGGCCACCCGAAGATTTGGGGTTAGAGTCTTCCCTCGCCCCATGGGGGACCGCTCCAAGTCCAATTTAAACTGTATTTTTTCTTCCTTTAAGAATAGAATTTCAAGTGTGCACGAAAGTCCCACTTTAAAGCCTTAAAGCTTCCCTGTTCACAGCGCTTTCCGCTCTTTAAACAGTCTGCTTTGATCTTATAAGCAGTGCCGGAAGACGGACTTCCTCTTTCTCGTCTCCCGGTTTCAGCCAAATTTCTTCAAGTTATTGTAACAAATCTTAAGTCCTTACTCACGGGTTTGCTGTTTCAGAGTAGTATTTTTTGGAAGAAAGGTCAGCGCTCATCCGTGACAGCCGCGCGGCTTCGCCTCCGCAGAAAGAGCGATGAACTCACAGCACCGCTCCCCCTCCTTCACTCCGGAGCCCCTTACGGGGTCCCTTCCGCGAATTTGGGGTCGCTCCAGGTGCCCGCCGAGTCCCACGGCCACGGACTCTCTCTGTCCGTGGTTTTTCTTGATGGGTTGCCGCTGCGCCGTAGCGAAACAACCCTTTTCTGCGGTGCCCCTCTTCAGAGCTCGAAGAGGTCCGCCATCACGGTTTCGCGCCGCCTCCGGAAGTCCTGTATACCACTTTGAGATTTGGGGGGAAGAGGTATTTAAAATAGAATCAATTAAGTGAAATGGTGTATGTCTTAGGTGCCCTTGCCTTTGTATTAACTAGGAGTGCTGACTCGAACTCTCTGGGGATCTGGCTGCAGCCTACAGACATTTTCGTTAGTATCATTTTATAAAAGTGACTAAAATACATTTAACTATTAACAAATTACAAAACCACGAAACAAGAGCAGAGGGGAAATCTTTGCGCTAGATGGAAGACATTAAGAGCAGCAGAAACGTTAAAGTACATGATAATTAATGTAGATGAATCAAAGGAGTCAGGCAGAACTTAAAAGGAATAATGTTGATGAGTAACGTTCATCACGCTTGCCCACCTTTCATCTACCCCCAAAACATACCTGCAAATGCTCCCTGCACTTTTCCTGCCTGCTCATTCTCTCTCATTTACCCACAAGGGACCAGGATGATAGATGCAAAGGTGACCTATTTTTCCACTAAGAGCCAGTGTGGTGTAGTGGTTAGAGGTCAGACTAGGACTCGGAAGACCAGGGTTTGAATCCTCACTCTGATATTAAGCTTGCTGGGTGACCTTGGGCCAAGCCAGTAACTCCCAGCCTAACCAACCACACAGAGTGGTTATGGGGATTAAATGAAGAGGGGGACGAACCATGTATGAGCTCCTTGGAGGAAAAGGTGAGATATAAATGCATTAAATTAAGCACCATCCCATTTTCTAGTTCACCTTTGCATAAAAAGAACATAGAATGTGTTTCCTGTGCGTAGTCATAGCCTGGTTTGTTTAGAATTCAGGCAGCATGCAAATAGAGCTGGGTAGCAAGAGATTGCTCACAGGGCGTCATCAGCAGCCATGCGCTAGCGTGAGCAATGCTCCCAGGGAAGATAATTTAGAACCAGCAATTCCCAGCTGAAGGTACCTTTCTCCCCCTCTGACAACTAGCCTGGCAGATTTGTCATCCGGTCCTTCCAAATGGAACTCCTTAATAAAAAACTGAGGTTCAGGCTATACCGCACAATAACAACAGTGTGTGTATGTGAGATTTTTATTTCCTTTTTTAAAAAAAGGTTGGTTTCTGAACAGCAAAGCACGGCGAGTGCTCTGCTTCACTAATAGGAGCTGCTAGCCCCCACCGTGGGCTGCTGATCTCCAGCTAACTCATTTCCTTATTATTACAAAATCAGGATAAGCTGGAGGCATTGCAAAAGGTAAAAGTAGATGGCTTGTTGAGAGTGAGTGTGTAATCCCCATATGAATTGTGCTGGGAAACACCAGTTCTTAACAGATACTGGGTGTTGCTCAAGAGTAGCATTGCCATATGAAGAAGAATAGGAGGAGTTTGGATTTGATATCCCGCTTTATCAGTACCCTAAGGAGTCTCAAAGCGGCTAACATTTTCCTTTCCCTTCCTCCCCCACAACATACACTCTGTGACGTGAGTGGGGCTGAGAGACTTCAGAGAAGTGTGACTAGCCCAAGGTCACCCAGCAGCTGCATGTGGAGGAGCGGAGACGCGAACCCGGTTCACCAGATTACAAGTCTACCACTCTTAACCACTACACCACACTGGCTCTCTTTTTCATGGGTATGTAAAATGAGAGTCCTAGTGATCCATAGTTGGAAGTCGGCAAATGTGTCCTCTTTTTTGCTCTTCATAATACAGCAACCCTACCAATAGCCCACAAATTCTTCTGTCCCCCCTCCTTTATTGCATTTACACCTGAACGTTTTCTTCATAGAGCTGAATGGTTCTTGCCCTCCTCATTTTATCTCCGCAACAACCCTGTGAAGCAGGTTAGGCTGAGAGGTGGTGACTTGCCAAAGGTTTTTAATCTTGGCATTTAGGTAGTGGGCTCTACATCAATGGGTTTCAGCTCCCTGTTTCAATTAAGGTTAATATAACATTGCCGCTTTGCCCCCTGCTGTAGGAAAAGGCGACCCTTTGCAGCCTCCGTGTAGTTGAGGCCAGAGCATCGATGCTCCCCATTTCTATGCATCCTGGGAAAATAGCATCCTTGGGATTTTAAGATAATGCTTTGGCCCTCCAGATGTTGACCTATGGCTGCCACCATCCCGAGCCTTTGGCCATGCTTGCTGAGCAGAGGAGAGCTGTAGTTCAGTAACTATCATGACCGGGAGTGGCCACCAAGACCGTATTACACCGGTCCTGAAAGACCTACATTGGCTCCCAGTATGTTTCCGAGCACAATTCAAAGTGTTGGTGCTGACCTTTAAAGTGTATCAGTTGTATACTGGGCCTTGGCCTTGGCCCAGTATACCTGAAGGAGCATCTCCATCGTTCAGCTATCACAATGTTGAAAAGCCTCGGCCCAGTATACCTGAAGGAGCATCTCCACCCCCATCGTTCAGCCCGGACACTGAGGTCCAGCTCCGAGGGCCTTCTGGCGGTTCCCTCACTGCGAGAAGTGAGGCAACAGGGAACCAGGCAGAGGGCCTTCTTGGTAGTGGCACCCACTCTGTGGAATGCCCTCCCATCAGATGTCAAGGAAATGAACAACTATCTGACTTTTAGAAGACATCTGAAGGCAGTCCCGCTTAGGGAAGTTTTTAATGTTTGATGTTTTATCGCTTTATTATTATTTGTCAGGGGTTCAGGAGCAGAGGCACAGGAGAGGGAGGAAATAGAGAGCGAGGGGGAGGAGTCCGAAGGAAATGTCAGCGATGACAGCGGTCCGAGGTCTCTGAGTCTTTCCAGCGAATCGGAAGATTCACAGAAAGGGGCTCCCATGGTCAGGGCAAGGGGGGTGCCTAGGGGGACACCCCAGGAAGAAGGAGCCAGAGGGGACTCAGAGAGCAGCAGTTGGAAATCAGGACCCGCGTCCACACCAGAGTGCAGTAGGGGGGAGGAGTCCCAGGCATCGGGATCAGGCGGCGGACTACCAGCGGGAGGACATGAGCCAGGATTGGCCACGCCTCCATCGGAGAGCGAGGAAACGGTCGAGAGGAAGGTTGAAGGCTGGGCGCGCGCGCCAAGTTCAAATGTACAGGAGGGTGCAGCAGTTGGCAGCCCGGATAGGGAGCCAGGTCCTAAAGCCCGCCGAAGAGAGCGGGAGGAGTCAGGGGGGTCAACGTCGGCGTCAGAAGAATCCAGGAAGGAAGGAACCCCGGGGGGTAGCAGGACCCAGAGGAGAAAGGAGAGACGGAAGAGGTGGAGTAAGGCTAGAATCTTAAACTGGTGTACAAGGGGCGGAGATTCAGATGGAGCTTCGCCGGTCTAAACCCTAGACGTAGAGCTGGGGCGCTCCGGTTTGAAAATGGAAACTGTACTTCAATAAAGACTTTTGTACATTACTACCGGCTAGCGTTGGTCCTCTGTGAGCTGGGACCTAGAGCCAGCTCTGACATTATTAATAATAATAATCTGTTGGGAACCACCCAGAGTGGCTGGGGTAATAATAATAATAATAATAATAAATAAATAAATAAATAAATAATAAAAATAAATAAATAATAATTTATAACATCTGAAGAAGCAAAGGTCCCCACTGTTTTAAGAGGAAACAGTGTACTGCCTCCAGTCCTTGGATCCAGTTATGGTGCTTCTGTTTTGGAAGTCCATTCCTGATTCTACATAACTTTGGCTTAACATTGTCATTTTTAAAAATCCCTGTTATTAATATCTGTTGAAAGTCGATTACATCATTATGGTAGTTGAGCAGAGGTTACTGCTATGTGAGAAAGGGAAACAAAAATGTAAACAATGCTAACTGCTGCAAATATTTCAATGGACATTTAAGTATTGCTGTGCACATGTTTTTACTGGAAGGGTAGAATTTGTTTATGCCTTCCATTGTGAACATACGAATAGGATTGTTTCAAACTGCTGCAGTTTTGTCGGTGTGGGGGAAAAATATGTCTCTCAAACGTTGGATAAAGTCTGCCATTAGTGTCCAGATCCCAGTCTATCAAGCGATCTTGGCCAAAGAACTGTAGTATTAAAAGCCTTTTACATGAAAGAAATTTTAATGTGGTTAAAGAAAAATTGTTTAAAAAATAAAAAAGATCCCACATAATTAATGCAATGAATTACCAAGGGAAGTTATGTCAGTTGTACTGCGCTGTTTGCCTCTGGTTTACAATCTTGAGAGAAAAAATATAATTAACTACTGCCTGGACACAGTGGGGTTCTCCTACATTCAATTTCACTCTTGTTAACACAGAGGAACAATGAAAATCTGTAATTAGCACAGAAGCAGCAGGAACATAGTGGCTTTGGCTGGGATTTGGCCTGTAATTTTTTTTTTTTTTTAAAATGTAATGTAATGTTAGCTCCAGGACAAGATTCTCTTGGCAACCAAGAGAGGGCACTCTTTAAATAAAAAAGGAGATTCAAATATATAAATTCTGTTTGTGATGTATGGTTAAATACTAGCTTTATTGCCCATTCTACCTCCATTGCTGCTGCTGCTACTAATAGAGGACTTTTGCTTAACTCATTGACTAAGTATTGCAGGTATGATGAATATTGGGATAAAGATCTAAGTAAGTTACTGGAACAGCTGAAAGAAAGTCAGGCTGCCACTGGTCCCCTTGCCTCGGGATTCTGAAAACTATTAAGGAAGGTTATTACATACCCTCCAACATTTGTATGATGAAAGGAGGGACACCCTATTCAATAATAATAGTAATATTTTTATCATTTATACCCCACCCATCTCATTGGGTTTGCCCCAGCCACTAGGTGCGGCTTCCAACATACATAAAAACACTGAAAAATAAACACTGAAAAACTTCCTTATACAGGGCTGCCTTCACATATCTTCTAAAGTTACTAATCTCCTTGGTTTGGGGGTCACATAACTCCATACTCTCCATCATTTCTCTGATGAAAAGAGGGACATCCTAAGGAAAAGCGAGACATTCTGGGATCAAATCAGAAACCGGGACGGCTTCTGTAAATCCGGGACTGTTCCTGGGAAATAGGGATACTTGGAGGATCTGTTATAGTCTATCTGATAGGAGCTGCAGCTGCTATTAGGACTGCTGAAACCAGCAAAAGTAAGACAAGTGCCTTCCGAAAAGTTAAGATGCATTAAACTTTAGCCTCCATTCCAGACTTTTTCCTTAGATCTCAACTCAGAAAACTTTTGTATGCCATACTTGCTCTCAGGTCTCATTCAGGCCTAATGCTACACCACATCTTAAGTGTTATGAGAATGCACTACACATTAGGCTTGTGCGCTCCCAGCTTCTCTCTCCTGTACTTGAGGGGAGGAAATCTGAAGCTTCCAGTCAGAATTCAGAACAAAACACAACCACCCATTTCAGCTGAATAGGGGAAACTGTGGTTTGTACGAGTCATAGTTAATTAACGAGCCTAGGTATCAAACCAGTGTTACTCCCGGATTTAGCCAAACCAGGAAACTTCCAGCTGTCACAGAAAACTTTACATTTTGTTCCCTCATACGTGAAGGTTTTGTGGTGTGTGAGAGGCTGAGGCTTGCTATGGAATGTGGCCGAGATGCCAAAACCAACCAACCATGGTTTAGCATTCCATCTGATGGTTGCTTCAGATTTTCCATTGTTTTCCCTATACTGCTTGAAACACTTTAGTCAGCAGAAAGCTACCTACATGGAAATCACTATATACAGGCTTCACACCATTTCCTATACTTATAGCATTTCCGTATGGCAGAAAGTGCCAAATAATTTTGTCAAAGGTGATGCACTGTAAAAAAATAAATGGCATATTTTGTATATATTGACCATTGCAAGGGTTCTCTATTCTAAGAGCATGGAAAAATGCTTAAAATATTTAATTTTTAAAAGTCAGAGAACTATCAAATCAGGGACACTAAAAAATGGAGAACATTATAATGAAAAATGGAATTGGGAATAACAGGTGTTGGCACTGGACCATTTATTCTTGTACAAAGTGATCATTTTGTGGGAAAGCTCTATTGGTGTAAATAATCAAGTTTTCTGCTTTTAATATTGAGTATTTATAAAAATTAATAATCAAATAGTGTTATAAGCATGCCTAATTTTATGCATATGCAGTTTATGATGTATAAAAATGTTATAACCCCATTCCAAAGACTTAACACACATGTATTGTGGATTTTGTGGATTAAAGCTCACTTTACCAGATTAATGAAATGTCTACTAAATTAATTGGCTTACATACACATAGGTTAAAAGGGAAAAAAAGTTTAATACAGTTGGAACAAAAGGCAAATAATAATAATTGCAATTTGTAACAAAGCAGAGATTGCCTGTGCCTGCCAGATGGGAAATTAATCCTAAATGGGAATCAGCTCTGAGCTGTCCAGAGAACAAACCGGCTCTTCCCCTGCCATTGTACAACAGGGATGCCAGATTTCATCTTTCTCTAACATGCTGTGACATAAACAGCAATCCATGAGATCAGTGATGTGCTTGCTTTAAAGTTGCATTCACAGCTTTGATGCAAGTGTTAAGCATGGGACAAAACGTTAACACTTTCTTCTGCCTTGCTCACATTTAATGTGAGATTCTACAGGTTCCATGAAAAAAGTGTGTTTTGTCCTTGGTCCCAAACACAAACCTGCCGTCACAAATATTGCAGAATGCACATCACTGGAACTTTGTTTATCTGAATTTAATCGATGTTTCTCATATTAATCTTTAAGCAGCATTTCCCCCGATTTTCTAAACATCCTAGATGTCCTCCAGGGCATTTTGGTGCATAACATGGGTAAGCAAGATAAGCTCGTGACTTATATGTAACTCGCAAAGCTTCCTTCAGCCTTCATAGTCCTCCTCTGCTTCCAGATAGTGGTTCACCTGCAGTCATTTTGGTTAACCACTATAGAGTGATTTTTATAAGAAGCAACACTTGGTTAACGTGTGTCCAGCTTATGCTAACCCCTATAACATGGTTATCACTAGCCGTGTTTCAGATTTGGACAAAACACATGCACACCCAAGTCTGGCCTCCAGACCATTCCAGTTCTTAAATATACACTACAGTGGTACCTTGGTTTAAGAACAGCTTAGTTTATGAACAACTTGGATTAAGAACGCTGCAAACTAAAGAAGTAGGTGTTTTGGTTTGTGAACTTTGCCTTGGAATAAGAACATGTTCCGCTTCCTGTTGAGTGTGTTCCATTTGTAAATTGAGTCCCCTGCTGCTATGGGAAAGCACGTCTTGGTTCAAGAGCGCTTTGGTTTAAGAACGGACTTCCGGAACGGATTAAGTTTATAAACCAAGGCACCACTGTACATAAGAGGGCCTGTCAGTCTCACACCAGAGAGATCTTGATGTTTAGATACCAAGGGAAATGATTTAGAGTGATGCATGGCCAGGTAATATTTCTATTAGTCTTAAACACACATGCACTTCCATTCCCACCTTAACGTAATAATTTCCTCCAGAAGAAAAAAAACATATTGAGGTGCTGGTACTTCAATTGTTTGTGTGAGTGTGCGTTTGGTCTCACCTGCAGAACTGCCTGGAGTGGTTCATGTTGGGGCCTGCTTTGATATTGCCTTTTTCTGGGTCATAGATGGTGGTCGCTCGTGCATAAGCTCCTCCAAGAATAAAGATGAAACCATTGAGAGTGACTGCAGGAGCATATTTGTTATCTGTCAACGGAAAGCAACACGGAGATCAGTTTACAAGCTTGGCGCGAGAATCACTTTTTTTTTATTTATAAATTCCCCTTATTTATAGATAAGTCACGTTTCTTGAAACCTCCAAGGCCAGAGAAAGAAAAATGAGGAAGTATTTTTGTTGCCTTCGTTGCTGTTTTTGTTCTTCACTCCTAAACTTCTCAAAGGCACTTTTAAAAGTTGATTGGTCCTCCCCATTCCTAGCACACACCAGCCTGTAATCCAGGATCATTTCCCCCCCTCCCTTCTAAAATTATACATTCTTGTCTTCAACATATTCCTCACCTAAGTATGGTCCTTTGAAAGCACTTCTTTGCAGCTGAAACGAGCATGTCAAATTGTTTCAAAACTGCAGCACATTTCAACACAACATTATTAATTCCCAAGCAGCAGATTCATACAGAAGTCTCCTTTGGTTGAAAATAGTGTTTATTTTGGATATTCCATCCTTTGCCTATAGGCGAGTCTATATCTGCTTTCTCATCCCACCCAAGGCACAATTTTTAACCTCTATTTTCCCCCGCACACTGAGAGCTCAGCAGACAAGAACAGCCAGCCAGAGCAGCTGTGCTGGCAACAGCTAATGGGAGATGCAGTTGGAAACATCTGGAGGACATCAGTTTGGTGAAAGCTGGGCTAAGACATCTTTGGTTGATCAACTGATGCTAGGACTGCTCATGTATTCATCTGTGTCAAAGTGAATGCATGGATGGGGGAGAAGGACCGATGAACAAGCACAAGTTCTGCTTACAGAGACACCTGAAATAGGGACTTTCATGTGTGCATCCTTCTAAAAGTGAGCATGTGGAGGAGGCAGCTGATGTTGCTCCCCAGCCTCCACTCATTGACCTCCATCGATTCATCATTCTTTAAAGCTCAAAGTCTGACCACACTTGAAACTTCCATCTGGAAGGGTCTGAGAAGTCTGTAATGAATATGTTTCTGCTAAGGTTTCTTTCTAGGGGTGCAGCAGTTTAATGCCAATAAATCACCACCAGAATTTCTAAGAGGTCTCTAAGTCAGGAACACTAAATTATTTCTTAATCCAAACAATCTGCCCTTACAGCATATGCACCAGAACAGTAAACGAACACAGAGAGCTTTCCAAGCTCTTTCTCTAGTGACTTATTCATTTACTGTGAAGACACATGTACACACTGGAAACCGGATCCCTGCTGCTTGCAATGCAGTAAGGTGAGAACAGAATGCATTTCCATGGATTCACATTGTTTTTATGCTCCAAAGATAGCTTTATGTCCAGTATCCTTTCTATATAAATTATGGTAGGGCTCAGTATACACTAAAGCAGACTTCCGCAATCTGGTAACTACCAGATGTTTTGAATTACAACTCCCATGCATCTAAGGCAGCAACATGCCCAACAACATGCAATTTATTGATTATATGCATATGCCACTTTTGCACAATAAGTTGTGCTCAAAGCGGCTTTACAGCAAACCCTCAAAACATCAGAATAGAGAACACTGGAAATATAAATACACAAAATACTGAAAATCTCACTAAATTCAAAATAACAAAAAAGAAACAATTTAGCAAACAAACAATAAATTCAACATCACGAAAAAGAAACCATCTAGGCTAAAGTACATAAATTCAAAGCAAAACGAAAAGCCGACAAAAATGTTTTCATCTTGCTGCACTCTTAAAATACAGTCTGGAGGGGAGGGCTAGATGGCATTCAGCTGACTCCCCCATCTGACAGCAAAAGGCAAATGCCTGGGAGAGCAACAATGGCAATCCCAACCCCCTGGAAGTATTATTTAGGTAAAGTATGATTATTCAGGGAAGTTTTTAATGACTGATGTTTTAATGTATTTTTAATCTTTGTTGGAAGCCGCCCAGAGTGGCTGGGGAAACCCAGCCAGATGGGCAGGGTATAAATAATAAATTCTTCTTCTTCTTACTATTACTACTACCAACAACTGCTGGAGCAGGTCACTACATTAGAGTAGACTGCACTAACCACCACCCAATAAATCCATCTTTTTCAGCTAGTAAAGGTTAAAGTCTCATGTTCAGTGCCAAAGATGCAACTCTGCATCATAATAATGATATGCACAGCCTGCTATGGTTGCCAATATTTAGGTTTATTTAGAGTATTTTGGCAATGGTAGAGGGTTGGAAAGAAGAGGTAGCGTGAGCTGTTCTGGGTGGGACCAGGACAATCAGAGAATGAGGAGTGTATGCCTCGGAGCGAGACAGAAAGCACTGCAGGGCGCAGAAATCCATGACTCCAGCCTTCTCCAGGCAGCAGATCCCATTTACTCCTTTTAAGTCTGCAACTTGAAGATCCAGAACTTAGATTGCAAGGAAACCAAATGTCACCTCGGGTTTGTTTCAGCATGGTGCGTAAGAGGATGCACGTAATATAAACAATCCTCTTTATATATGCAAGGCTAGTCCAGGACATTTTGCTGCCCGAGGCAAAGTCAAGGTGGTGGCCTTCTTGCATTCCAGGTACAGAGGCCAGCCAGACTTGAGAACTGAATCTTGACTTCAAGACTAGAGGCCGTTTAACCTAAGGTTACCAGACCAGTCTCCGGATTTACACATCAGTCCCCATACAAAATCCATTGAAGTTGAAAAGTGCCCCTGAATTCATCGAAAAAAATCTGGTAACCAAAGTTTAACCAGCCCCCGAGCTGCCCCCAAAACCTTGCCGACCCCTGGCTTAAGGGGTAACAGGAAGAGGCCAAATGCACACGCAGGTCTGTCCTTCAACCTCTCAACGTCACACGCTACCTTCCGGCAGCTGCCTCGTTCTAACGATATGTTTTCCCTTGTGTTTCTTAATGCAAACTGATCCAATTACAGTGGTACCTCAGGTTACATACACTTCAGGTTACATACGTTTCAGGTTATAGACTCCGCTAACCCAGAAATATTACCTTGGGTTAAGAACTTTGCTTCAGGATGAGAACAGAAATCGTGCAGCAGCAGCACAGCGGCAGTGGCAGGCCCGATTAGCTAAAGTGGTGCTTCAGGTTAAGAACAGTTTCAAGTTAAGAACGGACCTCCGGAACGGATTAAGTACATAACCAGAGGTACCACTGTACTTTAAGAAGAGAATGGCTGCTGTCCACCATAAATCATCTTACAAAGCGCAAACCATAAAGAAATACATCTGAGCACGTGGTAAGCACACCATGTACCGTATTTACTTGCGTCTAATGCACCATCAAATCTAATGCGCACTTCAATTTTTCAGAACCTTGAAACCAAAAAAAGTATTAGATGGCAAATGTAAATCTTCCATCGACTCTAATGTGCACCTTAATTTTCACAATGTAATTTGGCCAAAAATTGGAGAGCATTAGATTCGAATAGACATGGTATGTCAGGGTGTGGAAGCTGTGGCCCTATGGACATTGCTGGACTAAAATTCCTATCAGCTCCAGCCACAGCTGTCCCATGTCTAATGTACACATACATGAAGCTGTTTTTCTAAACTAGACTTCCGTTTGCTTCTCACTTAAGTCAAGGTATATGTGAGAACATGATGCGCATCACTCATATATTGGATTTAGGAGTAAGTCATGCTTTGGCAAAGATGGACTTGGGTATTTCAAATTTCAGTCTCCAGGTGACGTTACATCTCTGGGCATGTGCGAGAAAGATAATATCTTGTGTATCACTCAACACCAATCTCCCTCCTCACAGGACTGTATGGAGAGAGAGAAATTACAAAAGACAAGAGCCCACTGCTAGATAAACTACACACAGAACACGTAAATCAAAAGCATAAAAACATCAATGAGGAGAACACTGTGTGATTCCTTAAAAAGATAAACAGGGATTGAATCACCAAAAAGATAAAAAGCAAGTAGATGGTGTTTTCCCCCCTCAACTACACCATGTCTAAAATTTGACAGTCTTCCGAGTATCCCATTCTTTCTTGCAGAAATCAAAACTGCCTATGTCTGTTTTTGTTATTGACACAAAGAGCTCTCTCATGTGTGAACCCTCCTCGTATGCTGATCACATTTTCACAGACTCTTTTGAGCTAACACGACTTTTTGGAAGACACATTAATCTAACAAAAGAAATCTTGAAACTTAACCTCAAAAGTCCACAGGGATATTCATCTGGGCTACCTCAAGGCAGAAACAATAGCTCCTCAGGAGGCCAATTCCCTGCCTTCATATGCCTTTGTTGTATAAAAGAAAGAACATCTCCCTTTGGTGTTTTAATAGCAGAATTTTGCTTTCATTTCTTATAAGCAGTTAGCATGGGTTCTCTGATTCCTTTGTAGAGAGCTAGCATTATGCTTGTCTGGATATCCTATAACTGTTTCTAATGTTCAGCCCATGTGCTTCCCCCAATTTCAACTCTCTTGAAGAAATTTCTTAGGAAACAGTGAGAGGGAATGAGATCTCACTTCTTGCTTTTAGGAAGGAAGAATAGTTTATAAAATGACCTCTGGTCAGGACTTTTAGATTGCACAAAAAAATGTGAGCAGGGCCAGAAAGACAGCACATTTTTCCTTCTTCTTCTTCTTCTTCTTCTTCTTCTTCTTCTTCTTCTTCTTCTTCTTCTTCTTCTTCTTCTTCTTCTTCTTCTTCTTCTTGCTATTGTGGTGTACAGTGAACCCCCACAGATACTCCAGATGGGACTATCCTATTTTTAATTTCTTCACAAAATTATGCCCACTTTTCTGGGAGAAAGCCCCATGGAACCCTACGGGCCCTACTTCTGAGTATAGGATTACAATGTAAGGCACATTAATATTAAAAGGCTTTGCAGTATCTATCTTAAGTTGCCCTCCCAACAAATTACACATCTTTATTACTGCCACTGGACAAGAGGGCGAGGGAGAACACGAATCAGGGACCCTCAATCCAGACTTAACCCTTTACTTAGCCCTTCTGTTATTTTAGGCATTCAGTTGGGAAGCATGTGTCAGGTTCCTAATTGTCAATAGGCAATAACCATAGTGTCAAAGTGTAAAGTTTAGGGAGCTGAAGTCCTACAAAGCATTTCTCCAAGCTGGCTTGGAGCTTTGGGAGCCAAGTGAAGGAATTTCAACAAGCTTTCCCCCCAATCAGTTTTCTACTTTCATAGATTGCTTTTACTAAATGATTGCTGCGACTCTCTCTATTTAAAGTAAATAATCTGAACTGCACCGACATTTACAATGGAAATTGTTTAAAGAGGATTATGCTGATTATCCCTCCAATGCATCCAAAAGTAAGCACTCTGCACAACCCCAAATATCTGCTCTGGAGGGTTGAGAGAAACTGCAGAATAGCCTGCAGTGGGAAGAGAGGGGAGATCTTTAGTTTTTGGCAAGCAGGAATGCTTGCAGCGACAGAACCACAGACAGAATGATTGTGTCAGCATGACAATGAATCCCATTGGCTAAGTCTGGATTCGACTCTTTCTCTCTCTGTCTCCTGACACAGATACAGATCTGGGGTAACAAGACTTTGGGGGTGCAAGGGCACTCATACCCATGTAATGCATGTTAGAAATTAATAAATGGTAGAATTTAGATAATATTGGGGGTATTGAAGGGAAGATGCCAGGCCAGTGAAAAAAATACCGGATAAGCTTATTTTCCAGGTTAGGGCCTCCCCTTAAGAATGACAAAAGGTGCTGTGAGCAAGTCATTAACCCATCAATGAAAACCATAATCAAAGCAAGAACTTCCCAGCACAGAGAGGGGAGAGTTCCCATGGTTACTGTGGGAGGAGAAAGGTTTAGGACTTCAGTTCCTATGAAATGGGAAAACAGGGAAGGGTCTCTGTCATTTTACTTGAGACTTGCCCCCCCCCCCCCCCCGGGCAAAGGTCTTTGGAAAGGAGAAGGCTGGAAGAGGAAATCCAGGCAGAGGTTATACAGGGACAGGATCCTCTTGGCAGCCTGGGACAGAGGCATGGAGATGGTGCTCAGGATGCCTTTGGAATCCAGTGCTGCACCGCTGGGGGAACAAGCCCCTCTTGAGATGTAATTCTCTGAACTCTCTTCACTGAAGACTTTAGGTGTAAATATGTGTAAATAGGTAAAGGTAAAGGGACCCCTGACCATTAGGTCCAGTCCACCGACTCTGGGGTTGCGGCGCTCATCTTGCTTTACTGGCCGAGGGAGGCAGCGTACAGCTTCCGGGTCATGTGGCCAGCATGACTAAGCCGCTTCTGGCGAACCAGAGCAGCGCACGGAAACGCCGTTTACCTTCCCGCTGGAGCAGTACCTATTTATCGACTTGCACTTTGAGGTGCTTTCGAACTGCTAGGTTGGCAGGAGCTGGGACTGAACAACGGGAACTCACCCCGTCATGGGATTCGAACCGCCGACCTTCTGATCGGCAAGTCCTAGGCTCAGTGGTTTAACCCACAGCGCCACCCGTGTCCCATGTGTAAATAAGACCTGGGTGAGTGCCTGGAGCCCCGGGAATCTTACGAAGTCGCTTGGTGGAAATTGGGGTGACGTGTAACGATATAACCATTCTGTGATGGACCGTTATTATTAATTAATTAATTATGAAAATCTGTTTGCAAAAACAAAGCAAAACCTCAAAGCGGTTTAGAAAAAAGAACATTAACAATGAGATTATCAGCAAAAGCAGTTAAAAACCAACTGTTCGAAACATTAAAAAAAATTAAAATCAACTGTGAGCTCAAAAAAGAAGAGAAAAGATTAAAGCACATGCTAGCGTTCTATATATCAGACAGGCTTGTCAAAACAAAAATGCTTTTAGCAGGTGCTGAGCAGTGTTGTGTAGGCACCTGCCTGATGTCAACAGTTAGGGAGTTCCACGACACCCAAGTATTATATTTATATGAAAGAAACCTATAATAAAGAGGAAATGCAGAAAAGTGACTCTATATCTGCCTGGAGGCCGGACGGAATCGTAAGACAACCCTAGCCAAACAACCGACAGTAATGGGGGTAAGATGACCCTGGCTACTAACTGTGGGACGGCAGCCCAATTCCTAGCATAGCTAAGAGAGGAATGAACTGCAAATAGGATAATTAGTAAGTGCTTCTAGGATTTCAGGCAGCTGGCAAGAGCTCTGGCTGCTCACTGAAGCCAAGACTCGGAGACACCAGCTAGAAGCCTCTTGCAAAGGGAGCACCCAGCGTCAGACAAACGGGTGGGGCATTCCAGCAATGAAGGTGCATAGCAAACCACCCCCCAGGAATGGAAGCAGGAGAAGCAAACAATCAGACCAGTGGAGTACAAGGAGTCAATCCTATCTGCACACATAAGAAGGGGAGCTGTTTATTCACTTCCACCTTCCAATCCCATTTGCGAGTATGCTATCTGGTTTTCTGCAATTTAAGGGAATAGAAAATGACCCAGAGGCTTAAAACAAAAAAGCATCAACAACGTAAGCCCTCCATATCATTCATAATGTTATTTGTGTGTATTTTAATGTGGAAGTCTATTATTGTAAATCCCATCTGGAATACTTTGTTTACTGAACCATATCGACTGCCCCCCCCCCCCCAAGAATTATACACAAGTCAGTCAAGGGGCTTCCAGAGAAACACAACAAAATAAGGAAGAGAAGCCTTAGAAGAGAACACCACGAGGAAATGGGATTTTTTTTGAAAGCATGAATGCTAAAAGGTAAAATTCAAGGAACCAGCCTTTTTTTAAAATGTGGAACACGAAGAAGGACAATGCTAGCAATTTTCTGATGACATCAGCTTCCTTTGATTAAGTTACATACTCACTTTTAACATATCGCTCAGCAACAAACCACTGACCAGGCCAGGAGTGGCGGAAGCAGCATAGGAGATCCCAAGAAATTACTACCTTTTAAAGAGGTACAAAATAAACCTCTCAGTTTCTGGATCTCCCCTTTTCTGCACAGAATTTTGGCACTGCCTGTTTAGTGCATTGGAGCTACCAAAACACAAACTGCACCTTCCTTCTTTTTCAAAAAATACTCTGTATTTTACATAACACACATAATAATGAATCACTGCAGTTGAGCTAGGGAAGCTTTTAATGTTTGATGTATTACAGTATTTTAATATTTTTTTGAAAGCTGCCCAGAGTGGCTGGGGAAGCCCAGCCAGAAGGGTGGGGTATAAATAATAAATTATTATTATTATTATTGAACAGGAAAGGCAAAGATGGTTACAAAGATGGTAATTATCACTCAGGTGTCACTCAGGTGAAATTCATCCCTCACAGTGAAAAGTAGAAGAGAAGTAGAAGTACAGAACAATTATTATTACACACCCTAACCATCTGGACACCTCACTTTTGTGTGTGAAACTGTATTTCTACACTCCCTGGTATTGTTGTATAATGAACAGAATACACCTGCCTCCACGCTGCTCAGGCCAATAATACAGAACAGGATAGCAAAGGACGGGTCCATGGGGTCAAATTAGGCCTTGGATGTGGTCTTCATGTGGTCTGATGTTTTTGTGCCGCCATGTCCACATCATGGACAGCACAGGTAAAGCCCCAGCTGCCAATGAGAAATCAGGAGAGCTTGAGTGTCTAAATCCAGCGTCAAATGCAAGCCCCACTGCTTTCCATAGGGATCAGGAGTTCTGATGGTATGATGACAGCCCACAGAGAACAGGCCGCTTTTTAATCAGACCTGCCCAATGAAAGTTGTTCCCCACCTGTGATACAGAAAGCGAAGGGTAATGGGAGTTGGGGAGATCATAGCAATTTTGTTGTTTCTATCATCATGCATACCAGGGATGCGGAACCCCTAGCCTTTTGGATAATGCCAGACTCCCAGCAGCAGCAGCCACCATGGCCAAAGGTCAGGAATGATGGGAGCTGTCGCCTAGCAACATTGAGAGGGCCATAGGTTCCCATCCCAGGTATACGCTAACACGCAACCTCAGTTTGCCAAGTGCTAGCCCTTATGCAGCCCAAACTGCAGCATCCATGAACACGAGGGACATATCAGAGGGATGGGAAACTTTAAGGCTTACAGAACAACAATAAAATATTTGGGGGAAACATCCTGGAAGCAGAGCCCCCTCAAAAGCACCTCAAAGAGGACTGAAAATGCTCACTGAGCATTGAATGTTGGCTGACTGTAGGTGGGAAGAACAGGAAACTGGTGGAAGGGAAACAGAACAGAGCGGCTGGAATCTTCAACATGAAGCAATTCTGCGCTGCAACATTTTGTTGCAAGGGCCACTGATCTAATTCTAGCAGCACATCCTGCTTTCATGGGAATGTTTCATTAAACTACACGGAAAAGTTGCATCAGGGTATCGTTTTCGGAGATACAATCCCATCACTAAGAACCAATATTCCTTTTTAAGATCCTGATTTGAAGACTGTCTATGGCAGAATTATGACGCATGTTGATGCAAGTTTCCCAATTGCACTTGCTCAAATGATGGCTCCAACGTTTATTGCAAATGAGCCCACAATATTGTGCAAGGGCTATTGTGCCCTGTTGATAAGAAGGCTTAGGGGTAGGAGTTAGAGGACAGGACAGATGTTGCAATGAGTGTTCAGTGTGCTTATATTGCCATCACAGAATATTTATAGTAAGCATGCACAGAAATAGCCAGATAATTCTCTCATATGAAGTGGTAATGGAAAACGCAGGAAACCTGGTATTGGAGCTCTCAGTGGAATCTCAGCTGCTATTTACACAGCTCTCCGCATATTCTAACACACATCAATATCCACCATGGGATCAAAGAAATAAATAATGCCAAGTGTACCATCAGACCGAAATGCAAATGTCTTAGGCTAGCAGCTTCTCTGCCCTTTTTTTAAAGTTGAGAGTAAGATCCAGCAACCCTTAATACCTAAAGACCCCCATGAGAGGCAAGCTGGAATTACAGACTTGAATGCCAGCCACCCGTTAATGCATTCCTTAGCTGTAGTTACTGAAAGTGCCACACAACAGACTGGGATCAAGAAATGCTACTGCACAATTTCATGTTACTTAAGTGTTATACTAGTGGGAACTCTGACAAGGGCCACGTTTCCAGAAGTGGAGCTTTAGGTGTCAGGAAATGAGGACTAGTCTTTTATTTTCAATAATACGCTCCTCTCAGTGTGAGCTCACCTTTTACATTACACCAGTCTTCTGCTTAAGCATGTCTTCTGCCAACTGCTCTCATTCCTGAAGAGCAGGAGCAAACCCAAACCGCCCCTTATTTCAATGTGGGGCTGCGCACAGTACAAAATGATGTAGCTTGGGCTGCACAGGATTCATAAGAAGTGGTTTATTGACTGCTTTGCATGACTGTGCTGGTAAAATACAGTGGTACCTCGGGTTAAGTACTTAATTCATTCCGGAGGTCTGCTCTTAACCTGAAACTGTTCTTAACCTGAGGTACCACTTTAGCTAATGGGGCCTCCTGCTGCCGCCGCACCACCACCGCACCATTTCTGTTCTCATCCTGAGGCAAAGTTCTTAACCCGAGGTACTATTTCTGGGTTAGCGGTGTCTGTAACCTAAAGCGCCTGTAACCTAAGGTACCAGTGTACTTAGAAAACCTTATATAGTTTGGGACTGTAAAAACTGAATAATTCTGTCTTCCTTCATTGAGATCTACAGGAGAGACTACGCACAACCGATTGGCAAAGTTATTTCTTCAAGATTTTTTTTTTTGTACTTCTGCAGTCCTTGGGCTTCATAGAATTGGAAGGGTTGGAAGGGACCCCAAGGGTCATCTAGTCCAACCCTCTGCAATGCAGGAATCTTGGCTATAGCATCCATGACAGATGCCCATCCAACCTCTGCTTAAAAAAACCTCTGCCCATGTGAGGATGATGCTGTTTCAGCTATAAAAATAATAGAGAACTGAGAGCACTATTAGTATCAATGATATATGCCACCCCAACTGTGCCCCCCCTTTTTAAGGACCCCTGACAATGGCCAACATCTGTGTGGATTTTGGTTCTGCTCTTTTAAAAGTCTTGATTTATTAGTTTTTGGTTCCGTGTTTTATAATTTTTATTATGTGGGTTTTATTTGAATTTTACTGTATACATGCAAAGCATGTTAAATATATGTCATAGATTTTGTTCTAGCATTCTTTCTCTACTTAAGATAAGACTTAAAAAAAAAAACAGAAGGAAAGAAAGAACCGTTCAGAAAAGTAAATAAATATAAAGCTAGGGAATTAAATTATGTTTCTGCTATAAAAGCTTAAAGTAAATGCCCAGTGAAACTGATAGCATCATCAGTAGCTGCTGACACCATTAATTCTCTAAAAGACAGTGCATTTCCATGTCTATGTTTATCATAGCCTATTCTAAACTGGGACGCAGGTGGCGCTGTGGGTTAAACCACAGAGCCTAGGACTTGCCGATCAGTAGGTTGGCAGTTCGAATCCCCGCGACAGGGTGAGCTCCCGTTGCTCAGTCCCTGCTCCTGCCAACCTAGCAGTTCAAAAGCACGTTAAAGTGCAAGTAGATAAATAGGTACCGCTCCAGCAGGAAGGTAAACAGCATTTCCGTGTGCTGCTCTGTTTCACCAGAAGCGGCTTAGTAATGCTGGCCACATGACCAGGGAGCTGTACGCTGGCTCCCTCGGCCAATAAAGCGAGATGAGCGCCGCAACCCCAGAGTCGGCCACGACTGGACCTAATGGTCAGGGGTCCCTTTACCTTTACCTTTTTATTCTAAACTGATAACTACGTTTGTGGAATATGAGCTCTATATGTGTTTCAAACATTTTGGCACACTGCTGGAACATGTTTTAGGATTACTGATTAGAAAGAGAATAAATTACAAACTTATTGCTGGTTCTGAAGAGAATCTCACTCACTGGCATGCCAACTCATTATAGTTCTCAGTTAAAGAGAATGGCGTCTATATCTCAAAGTGTAAATATATGTGCCTTTTCCATGCTCTGGATTGCTGGTTAGGCCAAGATCTCAGTCAGTGCTTTCATACAACCACTGCTGATTCATCCAACAGAGCGACCTTTTAGGGCAAGAGTTCTCAAACGTTGCCATATGAAGCATCTTTAAACATTTTACTTTCTCCAAGTGCAATGCAGGATCAATCAATATTTTTCTCAGTTGTGGTTTTTATCCTTTTGATTCTCAAAACTACGCTGTGTAGGTCTGGTTAAGTGGAAAAAGTTACTAGCCCAAGGTCATCCAGTGGCCTTTGAGATTAACGGAGAACTTTGACACTGGTCTCCCCGTAAAAACTCAGTGGTCTAAAATGCTATGATTACTATGACTATTGTTCTTATTTTTGTTTATACCACTGTTCTTTCCAATGGGAGCCCAGACTGTTGTACAATATAATAAATACAAACCTTACAATAATTAAACACATTTTAAATTTCATGTCTAAAACCACACAAAAAATACATAATGCACAATAACAACAATTCACTGAACTTCCCAGGCAACCATTTATGACTGCAAAGCCCAGGCTGAAAAAACACGCATTTGGTTTATGTCTAAAGCATTATCAATGTGCATATTGAGTGGAATTCAATATAGTGTTAAGTAGGGTATGTGTTAGGAACGAGGTCTGCTTGTACAATGTGACTTCCATCCTCCTTCAAATCTGTTCTTTGGGGTCCCTGAACCCTCAAGGGCAGAATAAGGAGTGTGCGCAGCGGGGAGAAAAGAAGGAAAGTCCTGTTGCACAAGCAGAACTCATTCTGCACATTCGGCAGCTTAGCTGAATCCCACCCACTGGCTCTCAGGATGAAGTTCAGTCTTGCTGTGTTTCAGCCTGTCTCCAAACTGTAACTCATCGTATTCTCAGAAAAATTCTAAGAGGAAGCTAAGCAACTGCAGTTGGAGTTGGAGACATGCTGAAAGAATGAGATTACTAGGTCACCCTTTGGGGAAAACATCTCGGGCAGACTCCATACTACGTGAAAACAGTAAGTCAACAGACTTCACTACATACAAAAAAGAAAAAGAGCATCAGCTCAGGTGAATTTAATATTCTAGCCCAGGAATTGGGTACACGCACATTTAAGGAAAAAAGAGGAAGCAGAGCTCATAGAGCTCCTATAGAATGCCATAATGTCTCCAAGATATAAACCTATGGAAAGCAAAATGTCTGCCAAAAATACCAGGTGTCTTTCAGTCAAAATAAACACAGCAGTGGGAATGTGATTTCTACCTCTTGGCCAACTCCAAGAAACGTTCAAAACTGGTGCAGAAGCTTTGTGAACAAAATGAAAGTATCACTGCACTGTATTTTACTTCAGCACCCCTTCCCCAGTAATCTCATAGCTTTAGGATCTCTTTTTTTTATTGCAACGATCACATTTCTAGTGGGAGGTTTGTCATCCTTGCCCTTACGAGGGTCTGATCCATTTCTGAAGATGATCATTGAAACTATGTATTCTATCTGTTGTCGTTTTTTAAATGCAAATCAACTTACATTTATTTATCTTTGGGCAAAACAACAACAGCACTGAAATGTTTTCTCCTTCCAAGTATTGTACCGACATTAGCTAATTAGCTACTTTTATTCCAAGGAAGCATAAATATCCTTTCATTATCTGTAGTTCTGACATATTTTTTTTAGGGCATAAAGCTATTTATTTGCAAATTTGCAGTGTACTTTGGGACAGTTGGAGAGTATTCCCCCCCCCCCCCAAGCCTGTATGCGCTGACAACTGCTAGACACTATAACGAGTCTAGGGAATGAACTGCAGCTCTTCTATTATTTTGGTAAGGAATAGGAACACCCCCCCCCTTTTTTTTTGCATAATGCATTCAGTTTTCCAGTCTGCTCAGAGTACACGAAAACCTCATAATGTCACTCAGTGGATTATATGAACAGTGGCACTGTATGCGTGTGACAGAAAGAGCCAGGAAATGGGTTTGTTTGCACTGCTGTAATACATAAACATGACTGCCAGTGGATAACATCCTCCTGCTGGGTGTTTCATACTGCATCATATGCCGGTCATGTCACGTTAGGCTGAACAACAAGAGCAGCCGGGGAACAAGAAAGGGCAATGTTACACCCGCAAATCGATGCTACAAACAAGCGCCAAATTGCTTCTTCCACAGCATCCGAAGAAAGGATGACAAGAGTTAACATAAGGACACGGCTTATTTCAGTTCACAAGTTTCAGGACTTCCATTTAACGCTTTGGAACTTTTCTGAGGACTGATTCATACAGCCATTGGAGGGTGGGGGCAGAAAGCAACTGTTATGTGGTATTTCCCATAATTGTAATGTGGAAGCCCACCTTCATGGGGGGGAAAGAAACATTATTATGTACGGAAGCATAATATCACATGCTATCCTTGTTTGAACGCAAGAGCTTCTAGATTCTGTTGTATATAGAACCCTTGCATTTTAATGGGTTCTAAATACAACAGAATATAGAAGCTCTTGCGTTCAAACAAGGGAAGCATGTGATTTTCCAGTATTATTGTGCCTAAAGGTCTGAGTGGATGGAAAGAGAAGTAACATCTGCACAAGCTCAGGAAACACCTTGTGTTATAATCATATTATATTCGTACAGTGGTACCTCGGGTTAAGTACTTAATTCATTCTGGAGGTCCATTCTTAACCTGAAACTGTTCTTAACCTGAAGCACCACTTTAGCTAATGGGGGCTCCATTTCTGTTCTCATCCTGAAGCAAAGTTCTTAACCTGAGGTAATATTTCTGGGTTAGCGGAGACTGTAACCTGAAGCGCATGTAACCTGAAGCGTATGTAACCCGAGGTACCACTGTACTTGAGTCCGCTTTCTTCATCTCTCCTGCTAGGAACAAATAAACTTCAGAGAGTAACTAGCAGAGCTACCAATTGCACTAACTGAACTGCAGTTCGGGATAATATGTACTGCTAATACCATGGACCTCCACTGTTTGCATATACACAAATTTGTTAGCCTGATTGATAATCCTGATTGATAACCTTACAAAAAATAAAATTGTTTCCATCATTGCTTTCTGTAATCACATTAACCTTCGAAGACACCCTTTGTGAAATGTTGACCCCGTGTGCAGCTGCTGTGAAAAAAATCCATCGGCAGGGATTGACAATAAAGCCGCCAATGTCATAATGCCATTATAAAAGTCCCCTGGTGCGAACACTCTTGGAACACTGGGAATGGTTCTAGTCAGCACATCTCAATAGGGATATTGTGGAGTTGGAAAATGGGCAGAAAAGGGCAACCAAAGTGATCATGGGCCTGGAGCAACTCCTCTTTGAAGAAAGGTCACAACATTTGGTGCATTGTAGTTTAGGGAAAAGGGTATGAAAAAGAAGAGACATTACAATTATGCATGGTATGAAGAAAAGAGAAGGGGAAGGAGTTTTTCTCTCACTCTCATAATACTAGAACCCAGAATCATCCAATGAACAATTCTGGATGTTGGGAGATTCTAGACAAATCAAAGGATTTTTAATGGTGCTTAGCTAAGCTATGGAATTCATTCCATAATGGTGGCCACCAACTTGCATGGCAGTTTAGGCATGTAAGGTGGTCAACGGCTACTAGTCATAATGGCTGCACGATACCCTCCAATACTGGAGGCAGCGCGTCTTTGAATGTGAGTTGGAGGAAATCATGGTTGGGGAGAGCTGTGCTCAGGTCCTGCTAGTGGACAGGCATCCGATGGGCTGCTGCAAAAACAGGATGATGGACAAGAGGGGTCTTTGATCTCACCCAGCAGAGTTCTTTTGTCACTAGCAATTCAGTATCACGCTACTTACTGCTTTCTCCCTCCCACCCCCAGTTATAAATTGAAATCTGTTCCGTTTACCTATCATGGGTGACTCTATAAAACTCCACGTATTAGTCTGAGGGACGTATGACTGAAGGACTCCAGCGGCACGGCCAGCCTCATTTACTCCGCCAAACACATAGATCTTCCCACCGCAAACGGTGGCAGCTGCAGAATGCACAGCCTTTGGCAACGGAGCGACTGTCTCCCATTGATTGGTGATAGTATCGTACCTAGAACAGAAAGACATATGAATCAGCCTAGATGCTACGGTGATTGGCACTTGCCAACGGCTAGGCAGGAAAACAGCTTTGCAAATACGTCTTGGCTCTAAACCCACGGCGATGGACAGAAGTTCTATATTCTCATTGCAGACAGTGTCCAAGGCAGCAAGGAGAGTGGGAAAATAATCCAAACCTATTAACTATGTATGACCCGTATCTCATTATATCCCAGGATTTTAAAAAATAAATAAATCCAGGATACAGGTGACTTCTACCAATTAATTTCTGCTAATTAGAACAGAGTGAGATTATTCTTGCAAATCAGTTCAGCGATATTCAACGGCAACTGGAGACAGGCAAGTGTAAAATGCACTGACAACTGTTTAGCTTGAAGATCATCTGATTTTCAGACATAATGCAACATGATCGCTCTCTCTGCCCCGGTAAACTAGCTATTTAATGTTCATGCTGGGGATGCGCAAGTTGCCTCTGTTTAATTTTCACCGTGTGGACAAAGCTACCACACTTCACTGCAGGTTGCTGCAGATGTTGATGGGAAATGTGCAGCAGGAATAAGATTTCGCCGCTGCATCCATTTCCCCATGTAGCACCGAAGATAAGAATATGCGTTAGAGCGCTAAATTAGTTCTAAGGTCATTGGTATCAGATTTAATTAAGCCATTGACCATAAAGATGTACAGTTAATAAACCATGGATGAAGATTCATTTTAGACAATGTCACCAGTGCAGACACCTATTTTTTAAGCTAACATGGCAGTGATCCAAATAACTCCTGCAAAATGAGCTTGGGAGACAGTAAAAAATGATATGGTTGTTAGGCATCAATATTTCCATGGAATGGCAGCACATCTAGTTAAATAGCAGATTTGTGAACATAATAGCTAGAGCGGTAGATTACAAAAATAAATTACGACTCTCTCTCCCCAAACCGCTTCTCTCTCACACACACTTGCACACACCTCCAATGTTACTGAGAAATATCAGCTAACAAACATTGAAATTGTTTGGACTCATGTTTCCTGACTCAGGATTATTTTTGTAATGGATTTCTTTATTGTTAATAAATACTTTATTTATTTTAGGTAAAGGTAAAGGGACCCCTGACCATTAGGTCCAGTCGTGGCCGACTCTGGGGTTGTGGCGCTCATCTCGCTTTACTGGCCGAGGGAGCCGGCGTACAGCTTCCGGGTCATGTGGCCAGCATGACTAAGCCGCTTCTGGCGAACCAGAGCAGCGCACGGAAATGCTGTTTACCTTCCCGCCGCAGCGGTACCTATTTATCTACTTGCACTTTGACATGCTTTTGAACTGCTAGGTTGGCAGGAGCAGGGACCGAGCAACGGGAGCTCACCCCATCGCGGGGATTCGAACCGCCGACCTTCTGATCGGCAAGTCCTAGGTTCTGTGGTTTAACCCACAGCGCCACCCGTGATGGTACCTAAACCTCCCGGAGTAAAAAAGGAAAGGATGGGGGGTGGAGTCCAGAGGCAGGAAATAACTTATTGATATTCTAAACTGTAGTAAATACATTTGCATCATCTTAATTTCAAATGCAGTTAAGAATAGAATAGCATGAATATCCAATTGTAATTAAACAAGAGAAGGGAAGTACAAGAAGGAACTTGTAAAATACACTTAATGGAAGGTTTTCAACTCATTCTAAAATTCTGTCTTGTAGCATTCCTTTGCAGGTAATGCAAGCAAGCAAGCAAACCTTGGACTAGGCATGTAGCATGTTTTCAGACCAGGTTGCATTTTACACTGTTTACTTCCAAGAACAGGGCCTTCCAGATTGGATGGGAGACTGCATGTTGAGATTCCTTTCAACTCTACCGTTCTCTGATTCTATGCCTCTCTTCTGTGCCTCAGACAGCTCAGATGGCAGCTGCTTATGCCACAGGGCTCAGAGCTGAAACACCCACTGGACACGTTGGAAGCTAAATTGTACGTTGCAACTAACACAGCAAAGAAGCCATGTAGAGTGCCCCTTGCAGGCCAGAAATTGCACACTGAGAAACATGACACATAGAACAGAACTGGTGGCACTTGCTGCAGTTACACAGTAAAAATTAACGAGGGATGGCTCTATCCAGTGTCTGGAGGGAAGATAGACTTTGACCGCATATATACTATATCAGGGACGCGGGTGGCGCTGTGGGTTAAACCACAGAGCCTAGGACTTGCCGATCAGAAGGTCAGCGGTCAATTATTTGAAAATGATTCATAGATGGTATTTAACTCCAAGTAGGTTGGCTAAGATTTATAAAACACAATCAGATATGTGTTGGAAATGTGAAGAAGTGGAAGGAATGTTTTTCCACATGTGGTGGACATGTATAAAAAGGTAAAAATTTATTGGGAAATGATTAATGACGAATTGAAAAAAGTGTTTAAAACTACTTTCCTAAAGAAACCAGAGTCTTTTTTGTTGGGGATAACCCAGATTGAAATTCCTAGGTGTCAGAAAAGGTTATTTATCTATGCAACAACTGTGGCCTGTGAGGTCCCAGCTAAAGAGGATTGGCAACTTAATTTGACAGAATATGCAGAACTTGCAGATTTAGCATATAGAATAAGAGAGCAAGAAGAACATTTATTGAATATATGGAAAATAACTGCATACAGCTGAAAATGCTGGCAGCATTAAGATAAATTCAACAGAGTAAATAATTTTTGATGGATGTAAAAGTGGAAAACTGTTTTGAATGGTTACAGTAAAATATGCAGGGATATGTAAAATGAACCATAGAAAGAGAAGGGAAGTCATTGGATATTTTAAAGTTTGCAAAATGTTTACGGTATTTGGAATTGAAAAATTGAAAATTTAATAAAAGTCATTATTTAAAAAAAGCCTTGGGATTTCCCCAAGCCTATTGATACCTGTCTCTTGTGCATGGGTATCAAGCAACAGCACTCACACCTGAACATAAGAAATAGAAAGATTTCTGTTACTACTACAATAGCCTCAGTCTCTTTCCCCTCATTTCTGTCATTTTGTGTTTCTCTCTTTACACCGTCTTACTGTTAAAGGCTTTTTAAAATTTTACTCTGCAGCTCCCGCTGAGTAGGAAAGGGTCTGCGCATTATCAACCTCTCTTTCTCTCTCCAAATTGTATCTCAACACACATCAATTTTTCCTAGCCTTCTCCTCTTAATTTCTCTCTGTCTAGGTTAACAGCTTTATGGGCGAATGCTTTAATTTACTTCTGTTTCAAAGCCTTTGCACGATCATTATCTAGAGTTTATATATTATACCTTCACCATTATTCAGAGTACAGCTTACAGAAAAGCAGTCATGGAAAAATAAAGCTGTATTGTGTATCAAGGTGGTCTTTCCCTTCCCACATGACTAGTGACATTTTAAACCTTTGTCCTGACCGATTCAATTTTCTGTACGCTTTTCTCCTCTCCTTTCAAAGAATCTTCTGCCTGAAGTGTTACTGGTCAAGAGCTGTTTATAGAATTCTTTTTGAGACATCAAGGTAGCAAAATATTTGTTGGGAGAATAATGAAAACACAGAAACACTATGAATCCCTTTAAGAGCTTCTGTCCAGTTCTGCATAATAAACTGAAGAAATCGCAGCTAAAAGGAATCCCCAGTCCAGTCCAGGTGTAGATCTTTATCTGATCTTATTTTTCACAAATCACACCACAGAAAGCAAGAGAGTTGAAGAAATCCCCTTCAAAACAACCTGCCCATCCCTGCCGAAGGAGAAAGCCTGTTTTCCTGATGGATAAGCATGCAGAACGTGTTTGCACTGAGCTTAGAATTTTATATTAATAGAGCCAGAGACATACTTCAATGCTGAAATATATGTATATATAATCAGGACTGAGGGATCTTCATCAAAGTGAGAGCTGGTACAGCATAGTGGGCATATCATTCCTCCAAGGATCTCCAAGCAGCATACACCCCGCCCCTTTCATCTTTACACCCGCCCTGTGAGATAGGTGAGGCTGACTGTGCAAGTGACTGGCCCAAGGATACCCAGGGAGTTTCATGGCAGAGTGAGAAATTCATACTGGGTCTCCTCAGTATTAAGACCGACATTCTAACTGCAGCATCACACTGGCTCTGTATAAAAGTTCCCAGTTCTAATCTCAAAATGCGGAATAAGGGACAGGCCCTTAAGAAATTTCAGACAGCTCTCTGGCAGGTGGGGGGCAGAGCCGCTGGAAGGGATCCTGCCTGTCTTCAGATCACTCTGGTCGTTTACTGAAACCTTGTCTTCCAAAGCTCAGTCAGTAGGGTTCTCTGCAACTCTCCCAGCCTGACCTAGCCTTGGACAATCTTACCACTTTTCCAAGAGCAGAACAGGGAAGCTAGCACTACTGACCTACCCCAGGGGTGCCAACTTGAATAATCAATGGCATGACATGGCCCATGGACACCATTTGAATGGCATTGCCCATCAACTTGGTGGGGCGGCCCCCCTCAAATATTTTATGGGAGGGCGAAGGGACCTTGACCCCTAGGAGTTGGCTCCTGGGCAAACCTCATAGGGACGTTGTAAGTTTTGGAAGAGGATAATGTCTGCAAAGCGGTCTGAACCCTCTGCTGTACTAACAACAACAACAACGACAAAATCTTCAAAATGACTAAACTCACTCTGCCTGATGAAATGCTTGGCTTCAGAGTGGGTTTTTGAAATTTACATTTATATTAGCAACTAGGACTCCTTCTTTTCAGGTCTTTTGCCAAGTTATGGTTCAGTGAGCATTTATTTATACTGAATTCTGCCTAAAGAATGTGAAATGATGCCACTTTTTTCAACAACATTAAGAATCAGCCACAGGGGACAGTATATTAATAGAGCATCTTTACCTCTCCACGTGATCAACGTTGCCTGCTACACCAAGGCCTCCAATGGTATATATTTTCCCATCATACACCAGGCTGTTGTGCCGACACCTCGGGACTGTCATTCGGGAAACGAGATTCCAGTTATCGAGTAGTGACATGTAACACCAGACGTCGGAGAGTGTGACTCCAGACTCCATGCCACCTGCCCTCGGTATGTAGAAGGGGAAAAGAACCAGTGACTTGGCGGGAAAGCAGCTCTTGGAACCAATTACAGTACAAGCCAGTTGCAATGAAATATCTTCTTCCAAATGACACTTGACTAATTAAAATAAATCACCCTCAATTGCAAGCATCTGTTCAGATGATGCAGATTGGTGTCATTTATTCATGTATCCCAAAGGCTTTTATTTTTATTTTTAAAGGCTGTCATGATATCAGACTAGGCAGGACATTTGCATATGGGAATATGCCCAGGCGGCATTCATAAATAACCTGCAGTCTATTCAATTACACATCCAACTGGTATGAATTGACTAAGCAGCTAGCTAGGCGCTCTCTCGTTGGAAACAGCAAAGTGTCACACCACTTAGAAAAAAGGATGTACAGAGGGGCCCTTCTCAACACCCCTGATACTGACACAAAGTTCAATAAGCGAGAACTTCCTCGGAGAGTCGCATCCAGTGCTATAGTGTATGCAAGTAAAATTATGCTACTTATAGAACGTATTGTACAAATCAGTCGTCAAGGTGCTTGGAAAAAGGGGAAAGTGTCAAGCACTGTGTTAATGAACTCTGCCAGTGACAAGAGTTTGTTCATTTTCACCGGAACCAAGAAGAGGGTTGCAGTTCATTTTCAACAAGAGATTTCAAAGACGAACGAGAGCAAACCTCCTTGTAAGCAAATATGGTAAGTGTAGGTCAGGTATGCAACAGCTCCGTCAAACAGATTCGAGATGCAGAAACCTGTCATTTAGATCCAGCTCCCGCCAATGTTTTACAATGCGGTTGCAATAGCAAGGGGAAACTTTTCACATGCTTGACGGGGTGTTGAGCCTATCCTTTGCACGTTACAAGTGCCGAATGCACTGGGGAGGAAATCTGAACTGATGTGAAATGGAATGTGATAAAAGGAAGTCTCTCTTTTCCCAGCAAGCTGGCACATAATTCATCCTCGTTTGGCCTGTCACACAGCCTTCCAAATAGACAATGCCCTTCTCACCACTGCTCACCTGAGAGATAGACGTTGTCTCCAGCACTCACCACGCTGAAAAACTCCCTGTCATAGAAGGGCAGGCTGGCCAGGGGGTACCATTTGTTGCTCTGAGGGTTGAAGCACGTTACTGCTGTTAAGGCGCGTTGATTCATCCCGATCATTTGACGTCCTCCGACGAGGACTATTACTTCAGCCACACCTAGGATGTAAAATGAAATAGATGCATTTACGGTTTTATATGCCTGTAACTTGCCTTGCAGTTCATAACAATGAAGGGCAGGATGGATAGATACAATATTTCAAACACCCCCCCCCTCTTAAAAATAGGTTATTGCTAACATTAAAAGAAAAACAACAACAGTGATATTAAGGCTGTAATCCTATACCCAGTTTCCTGGGAGTAAGCCCCATTGAACTCAAGGGATTTACCTCTTGAGTATACATGTATAGGATTGTGCTGTAAATCAGCATAAGAGATCACCCTCAAGGCTAAAAGTTCTTTTTTATTTATTTAATAATCAATTTTTATGAAACGTTTTCAGCGTAAAATACAATAAAAGCCAAACTGAGCTAAATGAGAAAAATATTGCATTGTCTTTTCCTTTCTGTTTTCTTCTTTTTGCTCTTTTTATATTTTTTCTAAATGTTCTAAAGTACTATGCAATCGTTCCATTTTTCACCACCCCCAATGCAGATTTGAATAATTACTTCATATTTACTAATAATGCAACCCTATGCATAATAACTCTGTGTTGAATGGGTTCACTGCTTGGCAAGTGTGTTTAAGTGCCTTAAGGTGCAATTGTGGACCAGCTTGTTAGGGAGTGAGCTTCTGGGTCGGGATACATAGGTTTGAGTCTAAAGAAATGGAAAGTGTTCTGACAGGTATCTAAACCGTGCAAAACGATCTAGTGAACTTCTTTAGAGACCAATGTGACTTTAGATAGCACAGGAGCCAACTCCTAAGGACAAGGTCCCTTTGGGCCCCCAATAAAATATTTGAGGGGGCTCCCCCCCCCCAAGTTGAGGGGAATTCTGATTCAAATGGGTGGGTGGGTGCCACATCATGTGATTGATTATGCAGGCCAGGGGTTAACAAACAACAACAATTTATTTATATGCCACCCATCTGACTGGGCGTCCCCAGCCACTTTGGGCAGCTTCCAACAAATTAAAACACAGCAAGAATCATAGAAAGCAATTCTAGGGGGCTGTGGATGCTTAGGCACTCACAATAATATAACTGTGGGGGCTGGGCACTCACTAAGTCAATGAGAAAAGCCAGTAGGTAGCAGCGGTACTGCCTTCGAGAGAGAAGGAGTTTAGCTCCACCCTCTGCAGCCAGCCAGGGAAGCACCCTTTTCCACGGGAATGGGCTCAGACTCAAGAGACAGGGTCTCTCTGCCTCTGAGTCTGAGCCCCTCCCTGCGGAAAAGGATGCCTCACTGGCTGCGGAGAGGAGGAGGAAGAGGAGCCACGGCCGCCAACCTCCACAACGCAGACGTGTGACGTCACACGCACTTGCACATAACTACGTGCAGGTGTGTGTGTGTGTGACATCGCATGTTGGCCTGAGGGCAAGCTGGCATCCCTGGTAAGAATCAAACATTCCTGAGCTCACCTGCCTCCCCCCCCCCCATGTTTTATTCAAGTTGGTGCCCCTGATGCAGAGCCAGGTACAATTTGCCCAGTGGGGCACTGTCTCAGCAACAGTCTATTACTGAGAGGGTGAGGGGCAAGGCAGCAGCAACACTGGGACTGTGTGTTACACCACTACACCATTAGAAATGCTGGATTGGCTGTGCTGGTGCACTGCACGGCCCTGACCTCGTCCCCCCATCTTGTCTGCCCGCCTCCCAGTAAGCAGCAGTATAGCTATAGCTGCAGAATGCGGCAGGCCATTCTCATGCACAGCTAGGTTAAGGGTAAGAGGAGGACCAAAGCAGAATGTACTACCTACTGCAAAAATTGAAATAAAATAGAAAGTCAGAGCAACTGTCCAAAAAGACCAAATGTACTCTAATCAAGGACAAAGCATCTTCAGACATAAATCATTCATTGCACTGATTTCTTCAAACACTTTACTGGCTTTGGTTGCATGAAAGTCAAGACTTATGTCATTCCTCCAAGGGTTTCAAGATGGAAGCGTACATGGATTTCCTTTCAATGCATCCTCATGACAACAACCCTGCAAGGAGGATAAGGCTGCAAGAGAATGACTGGCCCAAGTTCATCCAGCCTTGTGACTGAATTGGGCAATTGGGGGTGGGGTGATAAAAATTATGTGGGTCTAATGGTTAACCTAACCCTAACCACTGTTTACAGTCTTTGTCCCATAGATGTCAGAAACTGGAAAAGCAGTTTTCTCTTGCGTTATATTTGCATATGTCTTATGAAAACATAAGGAGATTAGGAACATTTTCAAAAGATTCCCATACATCCTCTGGTAGGAAGATGTCTATGTACTATTATCCTCTATGCATTTAATCACTTTGTAAAGTTATATATATATATGAAAAAATGGCAGGAAAAACTCATCATCTATGCCAAATCTAATGTGATTGTAATGAACGACCTCAAGGGGGCATTGCAAATACTGCAATACTCACAAAGGATTTAAATACCTTTTGCAAGTACATTAACAGTTCCACATAACTGGACTTCGACCTACAAAAATAATCACTCCTTTCCCCTTATCCCTGGAAAATTACTTTTCTTTAATCAACAAGCTTCTGAAAATAGCATGCATTACACCTATAATTTTATCTGCAAACATTAAATAGGCACTTTTCAAAAATACTTTCGACCAATAAACCTATTAGCCAACCCCTGCTAAAGGGTTTGAGAGTGGGCAGTTATTGAAAATCCTATGTGTTTCATATTTCCCATATATTCCCTGATTAAACAGTGTCTCTACAAACTAAAAAGGATGCAACTCGACATATAATTTCCTGCCGTTCTGATTCTGCTAGGCAGGATGAAGCAACTTCGAAAAGGCGTTCTGTATTCCTTGCACATACAAATCTACCGTGCTATCTTCCAATTTAATAGGCGCACAGAAAAGTTTAGCATTGCTGTGGTAAAAACTGAGTTGTGTCTTCATATTCCCAAGAGAATAAGGCACGGCAACTGAAGCTATTCTCTTTTTACTGATTTATTTTCAGTATTTCTATCCTGCCTTTATATGAAAATATATTCAAGGCAGCAAACAGGTAAGGGGGGGGGGGATTAAAATAATATATTAAAAATGATAAATTTTCAATAACAGTAAAAACAGAGTTAAGGGGGTGTGGAACCAACAACTGCTATAGAAACACCAGCAGTCAGAAACCGGTTGAAAAAACAGTATCTGAAAATGCTGGCTGAAAGATACAAGTTTTAGTTGCTTGCTGAGAGGGGGAACTACTGCAAAGTGTTGAGCCATAATCTTCCTAACAGTGCATTTCTCTGAATGTCTACTCTCAGATGAATGTCTACTCACACTGTAAATCATTCAACAGACTGAAAAAAAATGATGGAGGAGAGGGCTATCGGCAGCTACTAGTCACAATGGCTATGCTCTGCCTGCATAGCTGAGTCACTCATTGATGAGTCTCTTAATCTTAGGCTTGCAGGATCGAGCCCCATGTTGGGCTAAAGATTCCTGCATTGCGGGTGATTGGACTAGATGACCCCCAGAGTCCTCTCCAACTCTACAGTTCTATGATTCTATTATACACATATTCACACAGAAATAAAACCTATTGAAAAACGAGGCTGCAATCCTATATACATTTATCTAGGAGTAAGTCCCCTTGAAGTCAATGTGGCTTCCATCTGTGTAAATAAACATGCCTAGGTTCAGTCTGTTGGGTATATTAAGCATAACAGCTGGTTGTTTTGTACATTAACCACTCCACGACCCTAACATGCACTTTATAGGTCTAGATATTATAAGCATTTCTATTAATTGGCTCAGCTGGTTAGCGCATGGTGCCAATAATGTCAAGGTTGCAGGTTTGATTCCCATATGGGACAACAGCATATTCCTGCACTGCGGGGAGTTGGACTAGATCAGTGGTGTCCAAACTTTTTTCAAAGAGGGCCAGATTTGAAGTGAAGGGCCGTGGGGGCCAACCAGAGGGCCAATCAAAGTTGTTGAGCTTTTTTTTAGGATTGAAGTTGTTGAGGGTTTTTAAGGATTTTACCCCCAGGAAATAAACTGCCACAGGGGCCTGATTAAACCGACGGGCAGGCTGGATTGGGCCCCCAAAATGAACTTGGGACATGACTGGACTAGATGATCCTCAGGGTCCCTTCCAACTCTACAGCCTGTGATTCCATGACCTCCTCTGGCCCCACTGTTGCCCTCCTCTCCCCCTGCTCACTCCCCTATTCATGCTACTCCTTCCTGCTCATCTATCTGTCTATCTGTCTATCATCTATCTATCTATCTATCTATCTATCTATCTATCTATCTATCTATCTATCATCTATCTATCTATATCATCTATCATCTCTATCATCTTTCTTTCCTTTTCTTTTTCTTCTCCTTTGCTTTGTGATAATGGCACAAGATAATATCACCAAGGCAGCTATCTGTAAACAAACATTAAACGCCCATAAAAATGGCAAAAGTAGTTTCTTTCCCAAATAGGTTTTATCTTAAACAAGCGCAAACGCAGTAAATAAAAAGTTCAATTGTGATATTCCAGTGGTTCAGTGCTTGGATGTTGTTCCGGTAATCTGACGTTTCCTCGCTAAAGAGCTTAGTCTTCAAGCTTTGTAGTAAATAATATACACGAGAAGATAGTATGCAAACGACTTAAAGCAGGGGGCATATCTGTCCCCATCTGCATGTTTCCATCAGGAGGAGCATAGGAAAGAGGACGAGGTCCCGCAGTTTGTTAAACCTCCTTCAGCTTGTTTGTGACTTCTCCAGCACTTTGGCTCTGAGAAAGGGCCACTTAAGTGCTCTTCTACAGAATGAGGTATGCTGGACAAGGTAGAGAACGTTTGCATCGCAACCACAGTTTGCCACAACAGCTTCTTAAGCAGCTATTATTTAGTGTTGACCTTTAAAGCCCTGAATGGCCTCAGCCCTTTCTCCACCTCCATCATCCAGCCCAGACACTGAGGTCCAGCTCTGAGGGCCTTCTGGCGGTTCCCTCACTACAATATGTGAAGCTACAGGGAATTGGGCAGAGGGCCTCCCATCAGACGTCAGATAAACAACTATTTGACTTTTAGAAGACGTCTAGAAGACATCCCCTGTTCAGGGAAGTTTTTAATGGGTTGATGTTCCATTGTGTTTTTAATATTTTGTTGGAAGCCGCCCAAAGTGGCTGAGGCAACCCAGTCAGATGGGCTGCATATGAATAACAAAATTACTATGACTTTTATAATTATTAGACAGCTTTCCTAACTGCAACAGCAATCAGAGGTGGTGGTGCAGGTATTGTCTTGGCCACCACCCTTGGAATGCCAGGCTCTGAGAAGAAATATGCTACTGGCTTTTCCTCAGAGGGTCCCAAATGAGGCAGGAAGGTGGAGACAGTTGGTTAGGCAGCAGTGTCTGCTCACCACTACCTGGGCCCAGCAGTTTGCAAATGGGCAGCAGGTCAGGCTGAAGAGAACCCCTCAGCCAGTGCCTGACATAGATGACCTCTGGCACCGGACCTGTATGTAAAGAATATATGGTCTTGTTTAAGACAAACTTAATATCTTCCATGATACAGGGGCTTTGAAAGGGGATCAATACCAACAATTGGTGTCTGACAAAGCAAACAAACACACACAGCTCCCCCCCCCCCAACTAATGGTGCTGAGCTGTTTTGAAAATATGGCCGATTTGTGAAAGAAAGCCAACTGCTGGTGACTTAACACCTGACTTGTGGTGATGAATGATCTCTCTCTCTGCCACAGGGAGAATCAGTGTCAGAGCCTGAAGAAGAACTGCAGGCTACCTGATTTCACAATCCGCAACTCGGGCTGTATCTTGGAAGTGCCACGGAGAGCGCGCGAAAAGGAAGTAATTTAATCTTGCAACCATATGAAGACCGTAAATAGTCCGCCTGACCTGTCCCTGTCCCGTCAATAACTGCAGGGGGAAAAAGAGAGAAAGATAGGCCCCAGAGTTTCAGCTCTGAAGCGAGCCGAGCTGTACCTGCTGATAACCTGGGTCGGGTTCTTGGAGTCTGCATCTCTTGTCGGGCGTGAGGCAGCATGTGATAACGCTTCGCTTCATTCACTAGATCCCGGCAGGCCTCTGAAGACTTTATCAACTCCTCATTGTCAACAACGTTTAGCAGATAACTGGGATGGATGAAGGGTAGGCGGACCACTGCCAGCAACTCAGGAGCATACTGCAAAAGCAAATGTAACAACTACTTTACACAACTGGGTTGTCAAGGACTCTTCGCTGCTTTCCCCCCTCCTTCGCCCTGTTTGGGACAAGGTGACATTCAAACTGACCCCACCTTCAACTTTTGTAAAAATGCATTTTCCGTGGCTCCCCCTTCTCAAAAGGCAATTTGGAGTCAGTTGAAGACAACCCTTTTTTTCTCTCCAATGAATCTTTCTATCTACCTCTCTGCTTCACTACCATCAAAGTCTTTTTAGGTCTCACAGTGGAAAAATAATCTTCAAAAGATAGCAGCTCTTGTTCTACACTCCCGCACACATATATTTCAAACTAAAAACGGATGGTGAATTTATGCTGAATTTATACCCCTTACACAGAGGAGACCTGCTGTAATCTTTCCAGTTTCCTCTGTTAACCTTGAAATTTAAGACCGGCTGCTTGGTTTCAAACAAATTGCTATTCTAGTGGCATTTTAAATGTCAAAAAAGTTTATGTTTATAGAAAGTCTAAGGTGAATGGTTGAATGATGACATTGGTTTTGATAAAGCATGGGTTTTTGTTCACTGGCAAAACAAATATGTTCTTCCAGGTTTCACTAGAAGTCAAACTCCAGGAGCTAATAATCAAATGCAGATGGCATATCTCCATCTTTCTGCATAAATAAAATAAACTTTATAGTGCAAAGGACATTTAAATGGCTGAAAACATCCATCACCAGCCAAGGCTTAACAGAAAGCAAAAGCACAACAGAGAGAAAATTGCACGTTATAAAATGAAGAATTCATGGAATGATTTATTTTTCTAACTGTTCATTCTCCTAAATATCACATACTGCCTCGGAGCAAAACGCGCACAGCATTTGGTGAATGTGCTGGCAGACAGAGCACAGGAAGAAAAAGGAGATTGGTACAAAAGAGGAAAGATGATTAAGAACAGTCAAGGATGTCGCTAGGACAATGCACTGATGCACTGGAAACAGACATTTCTTTAAGGACCCCAGAGCTGCCAAACGAGCACCTGTGATCTTTAGGCAACTGGGAACATTCGGTATAATTCATAACTCCTTCCTTAGATAATTGTTCACCCTTAGAGAGAGGTTGACTTTAATGGAGAAAGGATGATAATGACTGAGAGTTGAAGAAGCTGAAAGATTTGTGAGGAGTGCAAATTAGTACCACACCTAATGCCCCAAACATGCATAATTCCAGTTTTCTAGACAGTGATTTAAAAATTGGATTCATAAGAAGTGTTCTGCAAATATGTGGTTAGTAGCTGCCACCATCATTGATCAAGTAATTCCAAAAATAATTTGAATTCCCTCCCCGCAATAGGACATTAACCTCTCCATTTCCAGAGCTCCAATGGTCTGATTACAAACTATATTACTACAAGTAATAATAGGCTCGGTGAGACAGAAAGAAGATAGTTGGATACCTTTTTTAAAAAAACAAAACAAAAACCCAAATAAATCCTGTTTGTTTAACAAACTGGCTGAGATGGAAATAAGAAGGGATTTTAAATGCTGCTTCTCAGGTTTTGCACCAAGCTAACACCCAAGTACTGAAACCTCTGAAAACTCACTTATTTAATTATTTGCCTACTCTAACTAATAACACAAAAAGGATCCATAGGACAGAATAGGCAAACAAGAGACCTATGCAAGCTTCTAGTGCCTCACTTGCCATCTTGCCACTGTAGCTGGAAAGACTTGCTGGGATTCCGATATTAAAATTCCCTGCCTTTTCAGAAGCAGGAAATGTTGCACCACAAAAAGCAAAATAAGGACCCGATTCTGCATGGAGTTACTTCCTAAAGGTATACAGTAGTCATGGCTTAAGTAACATGGAACATTCTTACACAAGTGGGGGCACATAACTGCGCCTGCACCATTTCATATTGGAGCTTTGCATGTTAAAATACCCAAAGTCAGTTAGTCATGGTGTCAGACTAGGATCCGGAAAACCATGATTCAGATCCCCACTCAGCCCTGAAGCTCACTGGATGACCTTAAGCCTTTCTGCACTTATCATTTATAATGATACAGCTGCTGTTTGAGCCAACATTTAGGAGTGAATCAGTAGCTGATGGTCTCTGCATCATGCAGAAGGAACAGCTCAACTGCGGTTACAAAAGAGGGACAAGGTATGGGCCCATAGTTCCCTGATTTGTAGGGCTCCAGAGACAGCATCTTTAAATCGTCTCACTACAACCTCTTCCAGGCTAATGGAACAAAGCCATCTTTCAATGACTGTTGCCGAAAGCCCACAAAGGATGTTCTCTGTCTCTTCTTCCAGTGTTAAAACAATATAGCCACATACTGCTTGGGATAAACTCTGGCAACAACTGCTGTAGCAATCAAGAAAACAGCTCACCCAACTTTGCTTAATTAGATTAGTGAGGAAAATTCATCCTGTTTCTCTTCCTTTGTGTGAGCTTCTGCCTCATTCCGATAATAATAATAATAATAATAATAGCAGGTGGTTCTGTTTCAGTGTCACTTGTTTGAAGCTAATGTCACAAGACTCTGATCTCCCTTGCTCCTGAGCAGACAGTTTCTAGCAGTGATTGATCAATCTCTTAAAAACAATCAATCAATCAAATCAATCACAAAGGTGTTTTAGAATATATAATAATCTCACTGCCCCTGAAAGACGACAAAGACTTCTCTCATATATATATGTTATGTGTGGCATTGTGTGTGTGTGTTTTCTCCTTTTGGCTAGCTCTTTTAACCAATAAGGTTGAGGACAAATTTCATTTGGCTTTACTGATTTAAATACATTCATACGAAGAAGGCATTTCATAGCTTATTTCTCTCCATACCTGACCTATGATTGCTTTTTTAGGGCTCAGCTGGCTTCAGTGGCTAGGAACCAGCTCTTGATGGTTCGGCAGCTATGAACCCTATTGGACCAAAATGACTTCATAATCTGCTAACTTCCAGATTGAATAATTGTGATGTGTTCTATGTGGGGCTGCCCTTTAAAACAGATTACTGACTAGGGTTTTCCTTTAGTCCTCATATAACCTGTTTTTAAACAGCTGAGGTGTATAATTTTAGGACCCATCTTATTTCTGTGATTGTTGTATTAAATTGTTTCTAGCATTGTGTTTTAATTGTAACCCGCCACAGGACTTTAGGATGAAAGGTGGGTAAATACTACTACTAGTAGTGCTATTACTACCTACTTTTTGTTAGCTATGTATTAAATATCTTGTTAGCATAATTCTTCTTACTGAAACCTGGAGTGAGCACTGTTTAGCATTTCAGCCTCCTTGCCATCTGCCACTACTTGACCATCACTCTCTTTTGTTCTTTCCTACGAGAGCTAAGTTTAACATGATTTCCTTTACTTCCCTCTTCTTCTTCTTTTTAAAAAAACATATTTTATTGAAAGTTTTCAGTGAGAAAAGAAAGGGAAGGAAGAGAAAGGGAAAATCAAAACAACCAAACTGAAACCGTGATGCAATTTTCAAGAGGGAATTTTGTAATATTCCAAAGAGCCTCCATTTTTATGTACTTAAGAAATCAACACGTCTAATTCTATATTTCATTGGTTATCTATATGGAGGTTGAGACTAGGTGTTTAGGGACCTGCAAACAATTAGGTTGTGTGCTACACCAAAATTATGCTTCAGCTTCTTCAAAGTTCATACTAAAATAGGGCATTGTTTTGAGGAATCAAACTAATAATAATAATAATAATGATGATGATGATGATGATGATGCCCCACTCATCTGGCTGGGATTCTTTGAAACAAAGAAGAAATGCTATTTCATGAGTACTAGCAGGTAAAGTTCCAACAAGCTCCATCATTCTAGACCAATGTGGAAGCAATCTAATTAATTTTTATTCATGACATCAAAGACCTTTTTTTACTCATTCTAAGATTCTTTTTCTTTGCATTTCATAGCCCCTTTAGGCTGGAGATCAGTAAGCAGTTAAGCATTCTTAAATCAGCATGACTTCAAAAACAACAATCATGTGCCAAATTGTATCTTCAATGTAGATCTGTTCTTGGCAACAAGCTTCATGAACTATGTTTACAATGGGATACTATACTCATTTTTGCAGTGGAATAGAAAACCGAGACATGGGCATTTTGTCATGACCAGCTCAAGGTGCTATGACTGACTGGGAGATCTGAGCCCAAATAGTCTTCCAAATAGCATGCAATCTAACCATCAGTTGGGTTGTGCAACTTTTGTCCTTTTTTGTGCAACCCTTCTAGCCATCCAACTCCCTAATGCAGAGATTCCCAAACTGTGGTCCACTGTGTGTCAGTGGATTTGTGACTGAAGAGATTCATATTGATTTGCATTGTATTTTTATTGCTTCTTTTATTTCTTATATTGTACTTTATTGTATTGTAATCTAAATTCTATGGAATTCCAATTGTAATAAAGGTAACTTGCACCTTAAACAGGGGTTACTTTACTTTTTGCATCTTCAAATTTCCCATGCCTTAATATTACACTGGAAAGCTATTAAACTTTTTGACACTTTTGGCAGTTAATACCCTGAAAGGTCAAACTAATGTTTCCCTATTGTCTTAAATATCATCTCCCTCTCTCTTTTCTTTTCTACAGCTGCTATTATTCCATGCAAAAATGACCTTTGCTGCTGCGGAACTAAGCAAACATTAAGTAACAGTCAAAAAAGCAGAAGCTAAATTGCATAAAAAATTACATTTTTATGTTTTACGTGACTACTGGTTCAGTTGTTTAGGCATTATACAAGGAGGCAGTTAACAAAAATTAAACTATGCTAGGGATACGGATAATCATAGAGATAAAGAAAACAAAAATACTATACACTTAAAAGATTACTCTGACCATTCCTATGGAATTCAAATCCGTCCAAAACATTTGAAAACTGAAAACTCAATACGGAAGCCTCAATACAGAAAACTGAATGCGGAAAACTCAAACCGGAAGGCGCCTCGGAAATTTGACTTCTGAGGAATGTTCGAAAATGGAAGCATTTACTTCCGGGTTTAGGTCGTTCGAGTTCCGAAACGTTAGTCAACGGAGATGTTCGAAAACCGAGGTAGCACTGTATGTAGATGCTGGCCCTAATCCCTGTTTGCACTGCTGAACGGAGACAGCTTTCCAACAGAAGCTGTATATTATCTAGATAACTTTCCCTAAGACTTTCTTCCCTGGTTTGAAATGGATAAATTAATAGGACATGAAGAAATGAAGCCACCTAGGTATACCTGGCTCTGGTGCCAGCTGTGGATTTCAGCACCAACTCAGTAAGCCCTGCCCATAGATGCCACCTGTTTCAAATAAACCTTTCCATATGATTGTGTATTAGGGAAGGACCAAGTAAAACATCTGTTCTCTATTTATACACTCATCCTCAACTTTATTTACTATTTATTGGCCTCCAGAATGGTTTCTCAAAATCAAGAGATTATCTCACACCAACTTCGGTGATATCACAGTTTGAAGCGATATAACACAATGAGATGAATAGCTGGCATCAAGTCATGTTTGCCTCACCTGGCCTTAAGGAGATATCACTGAAAAGAGTTGTGCGTATAAATCTTAGGCATAACTGCAACATCCTGTTCAAATGAAGCTATAAGATGGCTTGTTAGTAGCAGCACAGATGACTAAATACAGCATTTATATGGAAGGAGCTGCTTTCCTGCTATTCTGTTCTCCAGGCTCTGCCTATGGCAGAACATTCATTTATATTTCTGGTACTAACTTGATGGGGAAAGGATTTTATTTTTGCATTATTATCATTAATACAAAAAAGAAGCCTTCATTCACTATGCTGTGGAGGATATCATCATCATCATTATACCCTCCCAACTTTTCTCTGATGAAAATAGAGATGTCCTATATAATAATAAATAAATAAATTATTATTATTATTATTATTATTATTAATAACAATAATAATACTTCTTCTTTGGCAATCACTTGTAGCCGAGTAAGATTGTCTTCCATAAACACGGTTTTAACAACGAGTCCGTAAGTGACTGTGGAGGCCAATTCTGGATCTTCACGTCCTTCCACAGTGCATAGCTGTCAACTTTTCCCTTTTCTTGCGAGGAATCCTATTCGGAATAAGGGAATTTCCCTTTTAAAAAGGGACAGCTATGCCACAGTGGGGACATTGGTTTCTGGGCGGGAGCTGTTCACAGTGTGGATTTGCCAAGCATGCCTTCCTCCTAACACATTTCTCCCTTGCATCCTGAGTTCGAGTGTCTTCAAAGCCCATGACATCATAATAACGCCCCACCCATCTGACTGGGCTGCCCCTGCCACTCTGGGCAGCTTTTTAAACATTAAAAACTTCCCTATACAGGACTGTCTTCTGAAGGCTTTATCTCATTGGCTCGGGGGTCACATAACTCTATACTCTCCAATGTTTTTCCAATGAAAATAGAGATGTCCTAGACAAAAGTGGGACATTCTGGGGTCAAATCAGAAACTGGGGCAGCTTCTGTAAATCCGGGACAGTCCCTGGAAAATAGGGATGCTTGGAAGGTCTGCATCATTGGTTTAAAAAAGAAGGAAGACCGAAACTTATTTTCCTTCTAAGCACGCAATACACAAATTAATTTCCATGCCCTGAAATTAAGCACAACATTATTCCTTCTGAAAAGATGAAGCAGAGAGCTAGGCCAAAGCTATCTGCATAGATAAGATATCAGGCCTGCACTGCTTTGACCTACTGAGCTGATAAAAAAAATCTTGATTTTGCTGCCTACCTCGGAAAAGGTAAAGACGGCCGTTTGTCACGCACCTGGCAGGTCACACTGCGTAGCTGCTGCAGTGCTGAATTTAGTGAATCACAAGCTAGGCAGGCCTGCTGTTGGTTAAATGTCTTCCGAAGGGCACCACACAATGGCAACGGTAATTTTGCAAGCACCCAGGGGAATGCATGAGGGCAATGTTGCAATCATCTTATATTTTTTTAAAAAAAGAACTTGTCTGGATTAGCTGGGGTGAGGGTACAATGGGTGAAAAAATAGATAGGCCAAATTCATTACGTGTTGTGAATGGAACTGGGTAAGGAATGAGTCTAGAGTAGGTGAAAGGGAAATCATAAAGTGGTTGAAGAGAAGGCCATTATTGCCTTCTCCACTTCCTGTGGCTACTCCATCAACTGGACCGAACCTTCCTTTCTTCCATGGCAGGCTATTTACGAAACAAACACACCTCACTAAAAAGTGTGTGGGGGGGGGAGGTAGTTCAAGACTTGTCTTCTTCGTTATCATTTTTTAAAGCATTATGGTGCTGATTAGAATTCTTACCTGCCGTTTACTCAAAGTTCTATAAGCAGGTGACATAAAATATAAAATAAATATAATAGATATACAATAAATATAAACAACTCCACAGTAGACTACTTGGCAGGACTCAAAAAAGCAAAGGGCAAGTGGTTAGGATTAAAACAACTTTCCACCCCACCATTTTTTCCTTTTTTGTTGTGTATTTGCGATTGAAGAAACAGGTGAGCAGAAGTAGAGTGTTTGTGATGGAGAGAGCGAGTTATTCTGGGATAAGGGGAATAATAGCACAGGGGGGAAAAGTTAGCTAAGAGAAACCTTGCCCTCCTTTCTTTCCTGAAGGCACTCAAACCAAATATTTAGACTGCTGCCTCTTTGAGGGACACCAAACCTACCCTGGGATAATGCAGGTTGTAAATAAAAGAAAATATCCTACCACACACACACACACACCCCACAAACCCCAAAGAACAGAAAATGTCTTTGGAACAAGGTTTTGGATATGTTGATTTGGCATCATACAGGATACCCTTGCTTCTATTTCTCTCATTAATATAAAATAGAAGCCCGTGTTTGGGGGGCAGTTGGGAAAATAAAATAAATAAGTAAAAACAAAATGAAATTGTCTAATTTTCAAGCACACCACCTACTCTGTGGCCATGTACTCGCCCTTCAAAATTAGGGTTAATTAACTCTCACAATTATTTTCAAAGTGGAGAGAACCCTCAAAAGACATAGGCCAGAATCCAGAAAACAGGTACACTTAAGATGATTTATTTTAGGGGATTAAATAGCCTCTCTCTGTTGGATGATGTTCCACACTCAGCAATTAAGGCAGCATTCCTGCCCAAATTATCTGTGGAATTAATTGGCTCCCAGTTATAAGTCACAAATATGCAAATGAATTCTGTATTCATCATGAGAAACTTTGAAAACACTGAATTGTATTTAACTAAGTCATCAGAGGATTTGGCTAACTTAAGTCTATTGATTTCAGTGGGACTCCTACAATTTGGTTGGATACAACCCATTATATCCATATGTAGTTGCGGTGGTGGAAATATGGAACTAATATTTGTAAGTTACCACTGTATTCCTCTACAAAAATATGATTTTTTTAGCATGACATGTCTATTTTATACTTTTTGTAAAGCTGTGCCACACACACACACTTTTGCAAAATATGCAGGTTGTGAAATAAATTTACCATTGCAGATGTGAAAAATACATCATTTTCTAGCAACTAAGTATTCCTATCAATTTCTACGCATCTGCTTCTGAAGACAAGTCTCCTGAATATTCAGTAGGTCTGAGATTATCCATTTCCCACCCCATCTCAGATCTGTAATGGTCGGAGAAGAAAAGCATAGACGTTTGCACTATATGTGGTGGTGGTGATGATTGGTGGGGGGCAACGGGAAGGAGAATTGTATGCACCAGGAAATGACTCCTAGACTGCAGTCCCATCTTTTCAACTCCAACTCGCATGGTGCAATTACTGCTGGCTCGTTCCTGACAACTTGAGAGCACCTTATGAAATCATGATTACAGCAATTCTTACAGGAGCTACATAAATATGGCAAACGTGGGGACAGTTTATGTTCCCATAATCCGTGGAAGTAGCTTTTCCATGAGTGTAGCTGGCATAAAAATGACTCAACTATACAGGTTGATTAACTTGGATCCCAACAATGGGTGTGATACTCCACTAGGTTGGGGTGCCAAAGAAAAGTCATATGAGTGACCCCAACCCACATGGCCAGAGCACTTAAGTATCAACCCAGCTGCAGAGGAGCAATTTACAGAAAAGCAGTGCCTGACAATCTGGTCCTTTCAAAAGACCATCAAATTCTTCTCATGTTAATTGATGTAATAAAAACATGTCTCCCAGAGTGGAAGGATACTGATGGAATGATAAAAGAAGAGGAAGAAAGGAAAGCAGTACAAGAAACATAAACAAAGGAAGAGAGTTTAAAAGCTCCCTGCTTACTTAATTTATTAAGTGCTGCTGCTAAGGACTGGGGAACATTTAGACAAGAATTACAGCTGTTTACAATAGAAAGCCAGGTTAAGGACATGTCAGATATACAGAAAATAGCAACATCCTTCAGCCCTGTGAGGACAGACACTTATCCATGCTTTCATTAACCTGAACACTAAGGAGGTGGGCAGGTGAAACCAAGTATGAAGCTCTATTCCTTAAATTTTAGATATTTCATCCCTGTTCAGATGGTCTTTGTACACAACATTTGTCTGTCTAGATGTGCAAATGTGATCATGTCTACTGATAACATCCTCCAAAACCCAGTCTCCATGCAATGCACGTCTTATCAGCACAGTAGGTTACAAGAATACACTCCAGCTTCTGGAAAATGGAAGGCACAGACTGCACAGGTGTGATTAGGGTTGGGGTGCCAAAGATGTGGGATGTTATTCCGGACCCTACTCCCACTCCCCACATATACAAACATTTGTACGTATACTGACTGGATGGCATCAATGTGAGACAACGAAGTAGAGGTTGAAGAAACTTAAATGTTCTTTCAAGAACTTACTGGAAAGCAGCTTGCCAAGATGTTTTAGGTTATTATTATTATTTTCCAAAACTAAGGTCTGCTTTGAGCTTGAATAAGTTGTAACTATGTGACTGGCTCTTCTAGATCGAAAGGAACCTGCAACTAATTAGAAACACCAATTTTTCTCTTGGGAACAGAGTATTTTAGAGCTAGTTATCTGACCAAACTCTTACTAGTTTCCTTAAAAAATGCCTTTATTGAACTGTGTTCCAAGAGATGCCTATGTAGTGGATGGCCACTACAACAAGTCCCATACGCAGACAGACTTTGTATTTGTGGTCAACCTCATGTGGAAGACATCATTCATTAACTGTTAGCTCCTCCTTTATATAGAGACCCAAGAGATTGTTTTCTGAAACCTTTGGTCACACAAGCAAGCAGGGACACCCCAGTAAAAATGGTTCAGTTTCTTTTGAGCGAAAATAATAGCTTCATAACACACCAAGTGGCCCTCTATGCACTGGCTGCAAAAATCAAAACAAAACATAGAAATCAAGCTGGATTTGAGTTTGTTGGTGTCTCTGGTAACTTCTCTCTTTTACCTGATGAAGTGTGAATGCACACGAAAGCTCATACCAATAACAAACAAACTTAAGGTGCTACTGGAAGGAATTTTTTAATTTTGTTTCAACTACAGCAGACCAACATGGCTACCTACCTGTAACTTCTCTATTTTACATCATGAATGTTGGCAAATTGGTTTTGCCTTGTTGGTCTCTCTGTGTGTTGGGTGCTGGTGGCAGAGGGAGCAATGACAGTTTCACCCTTGTGCCTCGCGGGGCTGGGGCCAATGCTCCTTCCTTTTCAACACAGCAATGTATCACTATATCACAATGTTGAAAAGCCTCGGCCCAGTATACCTGAAGGAGCGTCTCCACCCCCATCGTTCAGCCTGGACACTGAGGTCCAGCTCCGAGGGCCTTCTGGCGGTTCCCTCACTGCAAGAAGTGAGGCAACAGGGAACCAGGCAGAGGGCCTTCTTGGTAATGGCGCCTGCCCTGTGGAGCGCCCTCCCATCAGATGTCAAGGAGATAAACAACGATCCGACTTTTAGAAGACATCGGAAGGCAGCCCTGTTTAGGGAAGTTTTATTCTGTTTTTAATGTTCTGTTGAAAGCCGCCCAGCGTGGCTGGGGAAACCCAGCCAAATGGGTGGGGTAGAATAATAATAATAATAATAATAATAATAATAATAATAATAATTATTATTATTATATTGCCCAGCCCTAATTATGGCTTGCAGCCATTGATAACCTTATCCCCCATGAAAGTGGTTCAAGGTTTTGTGCACACTGAACATGACAACAAAGAAACAATAGTGTTGCTGTGCATATCAGCACATAATTCAAATGTTTAAAATTAAAAGGATATTTGAAAGCCGTGGGAATGGGGAAAGAGAGACGTTTTCTGGAAGATAGCTGCCTTGAGAATCAGCAGTAGTGGGAGTTGGGGAACAGATATGAAGGAGTGCCTTGTAGCATAACAAAGTGAGCAACCAAGCTAAAGTGGTACAATGAACTGACTACTTGAGGGCTCTTAACTGATTGTTATGTATCATTCCAACATCAGTTTTGCCTCAATTTCAACCATGTGGTACTCCCACTCCCCCTGACATAAGCAATTTGATTTTCTTGGACTTTTATCTGTCATGTTGCCAAGCCAGGCATGTTCAGTTCTTGTAATCCTTCTTTTCAAATCAGCTCCTCGTATCCTTTAATCAATCACTTTGCTGTTCTGCAAATTACCTCCAGTTACTTTGCAAACTTTTGTTTTTCCTATGCCATTATGCTACTGTTTATACAGAGCCCTCTTGAAGGTATAGGATATCATAGGAAGTTCATTAATATGTTTTACTGGCAAACAATTCCATTTTATAACTGAGCATTTTGCCTTCCCGTGGGGCTTTTCAAAAGCCAAACGTGAGTGTGCACATAGTTTAAACCCAAGTGGGAAATTTCAAAATGACCATATTGCATTTATTTATAACCCTGTTCTCTAGGTGGCTTACAACAAGTAGAGAATCTGACAAAAAAAACCACGTACATAAATAAAATGACAGAAGGAAAACAAAGCCCAGATAGGAATAGGGAATAGAAACTGATGAAATAAAAATAGAGGAAATTTTAAAAAGCTCTTCACTTGGCATCAAAATGACAATAAGACAGGCAAGTCTCTCTCAGGGAAGGCATTCTATAGCTGGGGTGCTGCCACTGAAAAGACCCGTTCTTTTGCAGTTTCCCACTGCACCTGGTAAGCATAGTCAGGGATTATGGGAACTGGAGTTCAGCAACATTTGAAGAACACCACATTGGCTACTCCTAGTATAGTAAAGGTAAAGGGACCCCTGACCATTAGGTCCAGTCGTGACTGACTCTGGGGTTGTGGCGCTCATCTCGCTTTATTGGCGTACAGCTTCCGGGTCATGTGGCCAGCATGACTAAGCCGCTTCTGGCGAACCATAGCAGCACATGGAAACGCCGTTTACCTTCCTGCCGGAGTAGTACCTATTTATCTACTTGCACTTTGACGTGCTTTCGAACTGCTAGGTTGGCAGGAGCAGGGACTGAGCAACGGGCGCTCACCCCGTCGCGGGGATTCGAACCGCCGGCCTTCTGATCGGCAAGTCCTAGGCTCTGTGGTTTAACCCACAGCGCTACCCGCGTCTCAGCTCCTAGTATAATACTCCTAGTATAATCTGATGCAAAGTTGTACCACGTATTACATTCTACACTGGGGTGATTGATATCCTTGAGATGGTGTGGATTACAACTACCATCATCCCTGATCACTAGCCATGCTGGCTGGGGCTGATGAGATTTGTACACCCAACACCCAGAGGACCACTGATTCCCCACCCTGTTCTACACAATTAACCCACAGTGCTTTGCAAATTGCAATATCCCTTGACACGACACCATAAATATTGCCACCCAGTCTTCTCACCACATCCATGAGCTTACCGGGGGGAGCTATCTCTCAGTCATAAACACTTGCCATTTAAAATGGTGAACAGTAGAAAAATACCAAACACAGTCCTTCTAGAAGTTCCAGTTAGCTACAGGCTTTCCATTGCTTGCCAAATAATAAAAGGAATGACATCCAGGCAACAGTCTGCTGTTCCTACCACATGGCGCTGCCTAGCTATCCTGGCAACAAAGCATTTAAGAAGCAGTTGCTTCCTCTGATTTTTTGTTGCCTGCAAAAATAAAATTGAACAATCAGGGGTGCTTAGGTAACTCCAGAAATGTTACTACGTGCAGTTGGTATTCAGTTCCAAAGCACTGGGATATAGTTATTTACAAAGCATTAGCTTAATAAATATTGAGTTCTTATTTATTCTTCTACAAGCAGATTGATGACCTTTGAAACGAAGCAGCAATCTCTCTTCCAAGCAACACCCAGCTGCTGTGCTATATAATAGATTAGGCCTCTCTTAAAACAGTCCAACACAACTCATGTAAACAGGATCCTCTGGACATCTTAAGGAAGCAGGAAGTCAGATGTTGCTGGACTCCAGTTTCCATCAGCATGGCCAATGCTCAGGGATGATGGCAGTGGCTTGGAGTCTCCCCTTGCCTCAAGGTACTGGCATCACACATGGAACCCACATGGGTCAGAACAAGCCAATATGGATCTGACTTGTGGCTGCTATGCAGACTCTGGCTGTGCCATTCATGGATGTTTCTACTTGCAGCAAACCCTTTGCATGCCAAGGCCTCGGTTGAGAATCCTCTATACCTCTGCCACATCCAACCCCAATATTTTGCAGAGGGTTCTGGAGCATGCAGAGCATTGGCCAGACTTGTACCCCATGTACGCTGAGAGTGTGACAGAACACACCCAAGACCTTTCTGTGGATTCACACAGGCTACAGGGGAAGATTGGCAATGGCTGACAAGCCGCTTCTCAGGAAAGCTTGCTGGCCGTAACTTATTTACTCATCTGAGGAATCCCTTGGGTCCACTGCAACACAGTCTGAAAGCCACTAGTGTACAACCATCGGGCGATTCCCGCCTTTCCACAACACACACACACTACTGCAAAAGGCCAAAGAAGATTACCAATCAGTATAGTAATTTGCTGTATGCAAAGAGCAAGCTGCTGCATGGCATGATTTAAAGCAGGTTTAAAATATGGCCGCACTAACAAGTGTGCCAATGCTACTTCACAGCAGATTGGTAAGTGGCCCAAACAGAAATCGTGGCTTCCTACTCAAGATCACAATAATAGTTTGCATGAATCAACATATAAGACAGCAGGGGTGGCTGTGTTCCTGCCTGAGGCAGGTAGAAACACTAACCACACTCCAGCATTTCCTACAGCTTTCATCTCAAATAGGAACTTGCCCTAAAACTCTACCTTCCACATCATGCAGGTTACAAGGGCTTTGTAAACTGACTTGCAAGCTGTTGTGAGGCCTGATCATGTGGGTTGTTTCTTGCTGAAATTGGATTCATTATACAGAAGAAGAAATGGCTTTATGTCTTTTTGGCGGAAATTCCATGCAAAAAAACAAAACTGTAATAACCTGTACTTACGTAAGTTTAAAAGGTGTGTCAAAGAAACCACAATAAATAACCCTGGCTATGCACTGAATAAAACTTATGGGTTGTATACAACTAAGTTTTACTCAGAGTAGACACAGAAGACTTAATGGCCCCAACTTAGCCATATCAATGAATTTCAATTGGTCTACTCTGATAGGGTTTTACAATGAATACACTTAAAAATTCAGTAGAACAAATGCTCAAGCATTTCTTATGGCATGGATGGAAAAGGTGAGTGCTATTCTGCAAGGTACTGCGCTGCCTCTGAAAAGTACAGTTGTACCTTGGAAGTCAAATGGAATCCGTTCTGGATGTTGATTCGACTTCCAAAACATTCGGAAACCAAAGCGTGGCTTCTGATTGGCTGCAGGAAGCTCCTGCAGCCAATCGGAAGTCACAGAAGCCCCATGTTATGTTTGGCTTCCAAAAATAGTTTGCAAGCTGGAACAGTCCCTTCCAGGTTTGCAGCATTCGAAAGCTAAAACGATCGAGAACTAAGCTGTTCGAAAACCAAGGTACAACTGTACTGCATTCAGAATTCTAAAGGAGCACAGAGTTGCTCCACAAGTATCAGTGCTAGTCTTTGAATTGTATTTTCTGCTCACAAGGAAATGTCATTCATATACCCACATAATTCTTTTTAGCACACATGTTCAAGGATGTTGAGCTTGACTTTATACAAACACACACAGAGAAAAAAATCTCTTCCTGAGTTCCTGAACCAAAAGATGCCATTATGAAATTTTAAAGGAAGGCTTTTCATGGAAGCATTCTGAAAAGGAACAGCTTCTATGTTTAGAAAATAAGCATCTGTGTGACTAGGAAGCCTATTACAAACCAGCAGGATACCGGGAGGTTGCGAGAGGAGGGAGTTAGAGCAGTCACCCTTGAAAGCTGATCTATCTGTGGCACATGAAAGCAACCAGCTACCCACATTTTAACAGTAATTTAACTGCAAAAACACTTCTTTCTGCAGAAATAGATATACACACACATACACAAAATTAAAAGCTCCACAAAAAAGTAAAAAAGGCAATTCATGAAACCAGACGCAAGGGCAAAACAAATAAAGATGCCATCATAAACTGAAAAAGCACTTCAGGAAGAAGAGGTGGAGAATGAAAAGCAATGCTGAAAAACTGTCAGGGCAGGATGAAAGGAAGAGTGGGGAAAGCAATGGGGGGGGGGAATGAAAGCCACCTCTTAACACTTAAATGTATGAAATCACCACAGCAGGAAGCAGGAGGGTATCGGCAGCCTTGAAAAAACCAACACCGTTTGCACAATGACTCTCAGCCTCAGTTTACTCAACCCTATGCAAACCACAGAGCCTAGGACTTGCCGATCAGAAGGTCGGCGGTTCGAATCCCCGTGAGGGGGTAAGCTCCCATTGCTCAGTCCCTGCTCCTGCCAACCTAGCAGTTTGAAAGCATGTCAAATTAAAGTAGATAAATAGGTACCACTCCGGCGGAAAGGTAAATGGTGTTTCCGTGCGCTGCTCTGGTTCACCAGAAGTGGCTTAGTCATGCTGGACACATGACCCGGAAGCTGTCTGAGGACAAATGCTGGCTCCCTCAGCCAGTAAAGCGAGATGAGTGCCGCAACCCCAGAGTGGTCCGTGCTGGACTTAACGGTCAGGGGTTCCTTTACCTTTACCTATGCAAAAAAACATTTTTTTCCTATAGGAATTCTTGCTGTTATTGATCATGAGAAACCATCAATGGCCACATCTTTCTGACTGAATTTGATTAAATTCAGTAAGGACCTCTTCCAATATCACATCCACGGAATGCGAGTCTCAAAAAAAGAACAAGGTGCAACAAGAGTCATAGACAGGTTTCATTGTTATTCCAGGAGAAAGGGAGAGCGGCAGGCAGGCGCAGACCACCTCAGACCTGCACCATATTGACCCGCACGGTGTAGGGTTGTTCTACTGTGGGAATGATCATGATGGCTTTTAAATATGTTACTATTGTGTTTTTTAAAAAGTTTAATTTAATGTGTTACTTTTAAGTTCCCCCCGGAAGGATTTATATTCTGAAAGATAGAATATAAATAATGACAATTAACCACTCATTAAAATAAATATCCAATGGTGTTGTGATATGGGAAATATATAGCTCAGTGGTACAGGGTGGGTGGATATTGATCTGACTTGTTTTATCCTTGTTTTTATTAAGTATTGTGCCTTTTTATTTTGTATTTTTATGCTGTGAACCGTCCTGAGACCTTTGGATGAAGGGTGGTGTCAGAGAACTGCCATCGGCAGCACCGGAGGTGCCAAGGCTCTCTGAGGTAAAGGGAGACGTAACACCTGAAGAAGGAACCAGTAGGGGGCGAACAGGAATGTCAAGGGAAGGAGAGTCGGAGGAATGGCTCAGAGATGCTTCCAGTGAAAATAGTGGGGATGTCTCAGAACCTCCTATAGGGACACCCGTTCCTCGCCGGAAACTGTCACGCAGAGAGGCCAGAAGACGTGTTTCCGTTAAGGAGCTTTTATGTTGGAAACGTTTCCGAAAGCAACCACTTTCGGATTCTGCTAGCGACTGACGCAGCCATGCTGGAGGGGCTCCGTCACAGGCAGAGGTTTGAGAAGCTGTTCAAACTCTGAGGGATTGCAATTTACACACAAGCAGCTCTTCATCCCATCACAGCAATCCGAAAGTCACCGACAGCTAGCTTGTGCCAGGGAGAGGCATCATGAGCGAACCAGCAGGAACCGGAGGGGCAGCTGGAGGAGGTCCAAGCCTGGAGGAAAGGTATAGGACGTTGGAAATCCAGCTTGCCTTGCAGACGGCGAGGCTGGAAGAAAGGAGGGCTCAGGATGCAGAGAGGGGGAGGGAGAAAGCCACTCCACTCAACAGAAAGATGCCAGGATTGGTGCAGAAATTTGGGGGGGACCCCAGGAACTACCATGCCTTTAGGACAGAGATGCAATATGCTCTCAATCTGCAATTCGATGACTTCCCTGATGAGGAATCGCGAGTGGCTTTTGTAATTAGCCATCTCGAATCAGGGGCGAAGGACTGGGTTAGACCCTTGATGGCAGCAAATAATGAGATCCTAAAGGACGCGATGAAGTTTTTTCGTGCCATGGACCTGATGTTTTCCAGTGACATTGAGCAGGGAGGGGTGCGAAGGCAGTTAATGGCTTGCAAACAGGGAAACAGGACTGTCCGTGAGTACTGGACTGAGTTCACTATGTTGATTCATCAATTGGGGTGGGACTTGTCTTCTGAGCCCATTCAAATGCTTTTCGAAGAAGGTCTGTCTTCGTCCTTGAAAGATGAACTTTCCCGGAACCCCAGAGCAGAGTCTATGGACCAGCTGACTAAAGCCGCGCTAGCCATAGGAGCGCGCCAGGAAGCGAGGGCTTTGGAGAAGCGGGAGGGGAAAGGAGAACGTTGGAGGGAGCTCCGCATTCCAGACATTCCAGAGCAGCCTTTCCCGCCGGCAGAGCCGATGGAAGTGGGAACAGCGCGTGCGCGCACAGTTTCAAACATCGGTGAAGGGCGGAAGAAAGAGGGAAAGGGCGGGAAGAAATGCTATCTCTGCCAACAGCCAGGACACTTTGCCAGAGTCTGTCCACGGAGAAAGGAATGGCAAGGCATGGCAGGAGCTGTTGGGGGAGAGGAGGAGGAAAGCACAGAGCAAGTAAAAGCCAACGCCTGGCTGCCGTCGGGGCACAGCAGCCAGGCTCAAAAGCAGTGAGAGTGCCCGCACCAGAACCTCCCAGACCTGCTCTAGTGATAGAGGTGTTGCTAGAGCTGCCAAACGGACACCCCCTACAGATCAAGGCCCTGCTGGATTCAGGCAGCTCCTGTAATTTCATGAGTAAGGAGTTCGCAGCTGAGCACCAGATACAAACCCTCCCCTTAAGTAAACCCCTGCAGGTAACCACGATTGATGGCAGAGAGTTGTTGGGAGGAGAAGTGAACCAACAGACAGTCCCCATGATAATGAGGGTGGCAAGGCACACTGAGAGGATAGCGTTTAATGTGGCCACCTTGGGAGGAGCTCCCATAATTTTGGGGATGAGCTGGCAGGCACTACACGATCCTCTAGTGGGCTGGCACCAGAGGGTGGTCTCCTTTGGGTCAGCGCATTGCCTAGAACACTGCAAGCAGGGAAAGGATCCAGGGGGAGCCAAGCTCACCTTAGCTGGGATGGAGGTAATGAAGCAAGGGGAGGTGCCTCCGCAATATGCAGATCTGAGCAACGTATTTAGCGAAAGAGAAGCGGACAAACTGCCGCCGCATAGACCCTTTGACTGTCAAATCAACCTACTCCCTGGGGCTCAACTCCCAGTGGGCAAGCTGTACGCCATGTCAGACAGGGAGATGCAGGAGCTGAGGGAGTTCATTGACAAAAACCTGAAGAGGGGTTTCATCAGAGAGTCCCGAGCGGTGGGGGGCAGCCCAGTGTTTTTTGTGGACAAAAAAAACACAGATAAGCCGAGACTTGTAGTGGATTTCAGGGCCCTAAACGCCGTGTCGGAACCCCTGGCCTTTCCTATGCCCCGAATTGATGACATTCTGACCAGGGTGAGGAAGGGGAAGATTTTTACAAAACTGGACCTGCGGGGGGCGTATAATCTGATACGAATAAGGAAGGGGGATGAATGGAAGACCACCATGTTCACCCCTTTGGGAGCATTTGAATACCTCGTAATGCCCTTCGGTCTCCAAGCCGGCTCCGCATGTTTTCAAAGTTTTATCAACCACGTCCTGGGGCCGTTGCTCTACAAGAATTGTGTGGCCTTTTTGGATGACGTGTTGGTGTATTCGGAAAATGAAGAGCAGCATGTGAGGGACGTGAGAGAAGTGTTGGGCCGGCTGCAAGCCAATCAGCTGTGGGTGAAACTGGAGAAGTGCCAGTTTCATGCCAAGGAGGTGGAATTCCTGGGGTACCGCCTGTCAGACCAAGGATTGGCCATGGATCCAGGCAAGGTCCAGGCGGTGCTGGAATGGAAGACACCGAAAACCAAGAAGGATGTGCAAAGATTCCTGGGGTTTGGGAACTTTTATCGGAAGTTCATCAAGAATTTTGCACACTTGACGGCGCCCATCACCGACTGCCTCAGTAGCAAGAAGAAATTTGTTTGGACGGCGGAGGCGGAGAGAGCTTTTGAAGAACTGAAAAGGGCTTTCGCTTCGGAAGAACAACTTCTGCATGTGGACCTACAGAAGCCCATGAGGGTGGAGACAGACGCGTCAGACAGAGCGGTGGGGGCTGTGCTTCTTCAGCCGGGAAGAAATACGTCGGAGTGGAGACCGTGTGCCTTTTTCTCGAGGAAGCTGAATAAGTCCGAGCGGAACTACACGGTGTATGACAGGGAACTACTTGCCATTCACGAAGCGTTCCGGAGGTGGAGACATTTATTGATTGGGGCACAACACAAGGTGCAAGTGTGCACCGACCACAAGAATTTGGAGTATTGGAGAACAGCTCGAGTACTCAACCAACGACAAGTGAGATGGGCACAGGAATTTTCCAAATTCCACTTCGAGATTTGTTATGTACCAGGCCCAGAGAACGTCAGGGCGGACGCTCTCTCACGCAAACCAGAGTACTTGGAAGGGGAGGGGGCAAGCGAAGAAAGACATGTCATTCCTGAGGACCGCTGGGTGTGTGGGGCGGCGCTGGTGGGGAGACGAGAGCTGGTAGAAGAAACGGAAACTGACGAATATGCCCAAAATAAGCTCAGAGGCCTCAGGGGAGAGGGTGAGAGCCCGGAGGGTTTTGAAGAAAGAAATGGGGCATTGTATTACAAAGGGGCACTGTATATACCAGAAGGTGAATTGAGAGGGAGGGTACTCAAGCAGTTGCATGATAGTCCCACGGCGGGACATTTTGGACAACACAAGACCATGTGGATGGTCACCAGGGAGTTTTGGTGGCCCAAGGTGAGGGAAGATGTAAAGGAGTATGTAAGAGGGTGTGACCAATGCCAGAGGGCCAAGGGGGAAAGAAGGGCGCCGGCAGGGTTATTGGAACCACTACCCACGCCAGAACGGCCTTGGGAGGCGGTATCAATAGATTTTATGACGGATCTGCCCAAATCCAAAGGGAAGACGGCCATCATGGTAGTAGTGGACCTGTTAACTAAGATGTGCCACTTTGTAGCATGTTCACATGCAGTCACAGCGGAAGAAACAGCGAAGTTGTTTGTAGAACACATCTTCCGGCTGCATGGCGCCCCCTTGAGGGTTGTCTCGGACCGCGGGAAACAATTTACTTCCAGGTTCTGGAGGAAGCTCATGAGCTTGCTGCACGTGGAGGTCAATTTTTCGACGGCCCGGCATCCTGAAACCAACGGGCAGGCGGAAAGAGCAAATGGCATCCTCCAACAATATCTGAGGTGTTATGTCAATGACAGAGGGAATGATTGGGTCGAAAAGCTGGCGCTGGCAGAATTTGCCTACAACAATGCGGAGCATGTGTCCACAGGGATGAGCCCCTTTTTGGCCAATTACGGGTGTCACCCCAGGGCATTCCCGGGGGAGGGAGGCGAGAGATGGAGCGTCCCAGCGGCCGAACATTTTGTAGAAGAGATGGAAGCGATCCATCGTCAGCTTCAGCTCAACTTAGAAAGGGCCAAGGCTCAATATAAGAAGCAGGCAGACAAGAACAGGAGGGAAGGTGAAACCATAAGGGTGGGGGATCAGGTGTGGTTGTCCACCCAAGGGTTGCCGTTCAAAGGGGGTTGTAAGAAATTAAGACCCAAGAGATTGGGACCCTTTGAGGTCATTCAGCAGGTCAACCCAGTGGCTTTCAAACTCCGGTTACCCAACCACATGAAATTGCATCCAGTGTTCCACAGGTCATTACTGTCACCGTACAAGGGGGGAGGTGAAGGGGAGCACACCAGGGGACCAGTCTTGGAAGAGAGGGAGAGCAGTAACCATGTAGCGGAAATCCTCGATTCCAGGTGGAAGGGCAATCAGGTGGAGTATTTAGTGGCGTGGGAAGGGGAACCGGAGTCAGAAAACACTTGGGTGACAGCAGAGGAGGTCAATGACGAGGTTTTAACAGAAACGTTCCACCAAAGATTCCCGAGGAAACCACAGCCGGCAGCAAGGTTTAGGAGGGAGTATTTCGGCACCACAGACGAGGAAGAGGAACTGGAAGGATTCGCGGAGTCGGAGTTGGAAGAAGGAACGGACTCAGACGACGAGGAGTACCGAGAGACTAGGAACCGCAACAAGTGGAGAAAGGTGTTCGAAACCTCAGACGATGAGGAAGGTTCCTTCCGGGGTTTTACCCCCTCCCAAACTGTAGGGGAGGAGACGGGAGAGGGTGAAGGGGGCCCTGGAGGGGAGGTGGATGTCAGGGAACTGCCATCGGCAGCACCGGAGGTGCCAAGGCTCTCTGAGGTAAAGGGAGACGTAACACCTGAAGAAGGAACCAGTAGGGGGCGAACAGGAATGTCAAGGGAAGGAGAGTCGGAGGAATGGCTCAGAGATGCTTCCAGTGAAAATAGTGGGGATGTCTCAGAACCTCCTATAGGGACACCCGTTCCTCGCCGGAAACTGTCACGCAGAGAGGCCAGAAGACGTGTTTCCGTTAAGGAGCTTTTATGTTGGAAACGTTTCCGAAAGCAACCACTTTCGGATTCTGCTAGCGACTGACGCAGCCATGCTGGAGGGGCTCCGTCACAGGCAGAGGTTTGAGAAGCTGTTCAAACTCTGAGGGATTGCAATTTACACACAAGCAGCTCTTCATCCCATCACAGGTGGCATACAACATTATTTAACAACAACATCGTTCATTTTGCATGAAAAAGGTCTCAGCGTTCATCCCATGGCATCTTTAAGCTGGATGGATAAAGATCTGGAAACTTGTAGAACTGCCGCCATTCACATGTCACATATTCTGATCGGTACCCACGACACATTCTCAAAATACCAAACTAAATTCAGAGAAACCTCAAACTGTAATAGCTGTTTATAATTGCGTATTGAAATGTTGTAAAGTGGATGTTCAGGAACTCAGAGATGAATGGAGCAGAGGGTTCCATTCAGCTCAATCAATGGAAAGTTTCCTTTCTAAGGGTTTCCTGAGATTTTAAACTGAAATTGATCCAATGATGCTATGAATATATCAGATTCCATGGTGTCTCTAGAGGAAGAGTTGGATAAGTTCAGATAGATGTTGGAAGTGTAACACTGAAAGTGCCTCTTCAAGGCATATGATGCAGGCATGTTCTGCGGTTTCTTTTTTATCTTGGAGAAATCATTGATATTTGCAGATGTTCAAACACCCTGAAATCCTGTGGTGTCAGGACTAACAGATCAACAACAAAGGTGGGTTTTCTGCGAGTCGTTATGGTGGCTAAGAGACATATACGGCAAGGTTGGGGGGGTCAAACAGCCATCATGTATCAGCCAGTGGTTTGAAGATCTCACTGCCTTTTTAAAGACTGAATTGCATGGATTACAATTGACAATTATCTTTACATGTCTATTTGGACTCCATATATGTTTAAGGATTGGTTTATGCACTGCTAAGGTTTATACATGTTGGATTATACATGCTGGATTATACATGTACAAATACTGTACAGCAGCAGAAATCTAGAAGAAAAACATCTGTGTAGACACCCAATGATTGCTAAGGGGTCTTTTGGGATTTGTTTGTCTTGGTCAACTCTGTTTTAGCAACAGAACCAGCACAGATACTAAAACTCCTGCTTGTGAATCTGCAGGCAGAAGAGAAGAGGGATTCAAAAGTGAGCCAAACAACTGGCCGAGTCATCTTGAGGCTGCTCAACAGGTGCTCTAATAAACATCTAATTGTTGACATATTGCAGTTAAGGCCTTGCATTTATTTCTTATTGTTAGTTGTGAAAAACCTATTTTCCTCCTGGCCGCCTCCAGCCGGGTCTGAAATGTTAAATGAAAGGTTTAGGAGGTTTTATAAGACATCACCTGGCCCACCAACACAAATATTCCGGGGGCCATAACGTTTTGAATGGTTCACCTGGACTGTGCCATAGCCAGCCTGCTGGTAAGTGGCCTTTGTAAACATCATGCTGGCTACACTCAAAAAGCTTTAACATGGAAAGGGAAGGCAGATGAAAACTGGAGGGTGAGATGGGTAATATCAAGAGAGGATGCTTGTGTCAGGAAGCAACAGGGGTTGTCCGTATGGTTGTTCAAAAACCACATGGAAAATTCTTTTTTACCTCCTTGCCCTCCCTCTCTTCATAAATTACTTTTTAAAAATCTCTAAGCAATGCACGTAAAACTATATTGAATAATTATCACACACAGAGAGAGTTTTATTGAACTTAGCTGGCATGAAGTTGGCACTCAGCCCTCCATATTCAGCTGAGATTTTTTGTCTCTGTGCATTGTGGACGAACATGCATCAAGGTGACCCAAAGCCTCTTTATGATAGACCCTTGAGGGTTGGATTAAGTCAGCCTGTCGCTGGCCACCACTGGAGAGATGCAAACAACGTTCTGCATCGTTGAACTCCTTCTGTGTGGGCAGGAGGAAGGCCTGCTGCTTGCATCCCTGGCAGCAGAAAATCCAAAAATGGGATGTGCTACAAGGGCAGGGAGGCCCAAGCCAGCCAGCAAACCACTAGATCCCTCCACTGTTGCATGGTGACATCAGGTCTGATCTTCCTGTCCTCTACACCTTCCACTACCTCAGCCAACTTGGCTCTAGATGTAGTGGTTGCTCTACTAAGCTGGCTGTTTAGTCTATAGTCCATCTGGGGACTGAGTCTCCTGCCTGGATAATTATATTCTATATTCCATGCTATGTCTGCTTCCCCCTCCTTGCTTCAGAGTGTTTCTCACAATATTTACCCCTTCCTGTATATTCTCAGCTAGTAGAATATATATAACCTGAGATTACAAGTCTCATTGTGAGTGATGACTAAATTGCAAGATGTGATCCAATAGGAGGTTTGATGTCTTAGAACCATCTAACACTTTGACAAAAGCACAGAGAGGAGGCTACTTACAAATAAATGATTTAAAATTAAAAGATCATTAGCACTTATCTTAGAACGATGAACTCTCAGCACCATTCAACTATTTTGACTCCCCAATCAACAAGAATGCAGAAAGATATGAAACAATATGATTCCCTAATTCTAGGTGTATATCAAAAGAATCCCCATATTTTTATCCTGTAAAAATTATGAAGGTCATTGCTACCAGCTACATCCTTGACTGCCAAGGGATCCCAGAGCAATGACAGCCAGGAATATATGTTCTGACTACTTCAAATTCCTACTAAAAGTTCTTCATTTCTTTCCCAACTATTGTACAATCAATCAACCAGCTTCTTTCCTGCCAGAGGGCTTTCCACAATCCTCAATAAGATTGTGGATATGGTATGCATGCATGCTTTCCAGCACTATTATTCAATCAGTCTAGTAATAGTGGTATCACACTATGAAAAGATTTCAGGAGGATATTACATTTGCAGCTAATTCTGAAACTCATAAACTGCATCTAACTGGATGACGCATAAATTGCCTTCTATGTAAATGAAACAAGAATCACAGAGAATTGTAACTACAAAGAAAAGCTCAACAGTAACTTATATTTAGGGCAATAGCTCTTGAACCTATTAGCATTTAATTCATATTCAGAATGAATTAAATTTTGAAAAGCATTTTTGGAGGGAGTGAGATGCTATAACGCAGCAAGGTTCACTGAGAGTAAATGGAACACTGTACACAGGTATATATATTTATTCCTTCCTATAAAATGCCAAACACTCTTAAGAATATCACTTCACCAGTTTATCCAGGAGTTGAACTGAGAGCAAGAGCAAACGTGGAGCTGAACTGATAGCAGCTCAGATGTGGAGACTGCTTGATCACTGAGTCAATTCTCCTGCCTTGGGTCGATAATGTGTGAAGTTCGTTTGCTACAAATCTTAATCAGCTAAAGCAACTGGCAAATTTACGTGCTGCAGTTGCAATTCTTTCAGCCCAAGGACAACATTTTACTATAGCTGTCCACAAAACCAGGCAGTATTTATAACCGTTATCTGAATCCTTATCTCCGTTAAGGTCAACTGCCTAGCAGAGTAACAGTCTAGAGCAGGTAGCCCCAATAAATATTTACTGGCATCTGCACAGCCAGCACAGGAATAGTGAATACTCCTCTCAGTATACTGACTTTACAAGGCAGCCACATTATTAGTATTCCATGTCTAGAGCTCTTCTGATGATTCTTGCTTCTTGCCATTCCTGAATGCACATCATTTCTTTTTAAAGCTGCATTTATTTATTTTTAAGGCACATTATCACACAATACTAATCCTTCAAGAGCCATCTTGGACCAAGCTATTTTTAGTGAGATGCATGCAGCAAATGCAAACTTTTCAATTCTAATCAGACATGGGGATTGGGTGACGGAATTAAAGGAAGTTTCTGCATAGCCTGGATTTTCTCTTGGCTAACCAGCTCCCCCCACCCCACCTCGGTTTTGCTTTTCTGGTTAAGGGAAAAGTTGGGCTTAAAATGGCCCAGAATAGCATTCTGCTGGAATGAGCTATTAATGGAAGTGAGAAAGAGAAAACAAATGTCTAAGAGGAAGGTCTCAGCCACCCTCTCCCTCCTGCTTACCTGGGCTCTGACCACAGCATCTTTTTTAATCCACTTGATCACCGTTTCATAAACCAGTTCTTCCGTTTTTGTGTTCAGGCTGTCATTGGACATATAGGAAATGAAGTCTTCTTTCGAGATATTAAGAATCTCCTCTTGATTTGCCACCTCCGGAAAAATCTGCAGGGCATAGGCCTTTGCCATGTTGTATAGCTCGCTGCACTGCATCGCTTCAGCCATGGCTAATATTCCTAAGCAGTTGCTAGCAGTCAACTGTTTTTCTACAATGAATATAGGAAACAGAAAGGGATGGGAGAATAAGTCAAAAATCCAGGGCACCTATTTCCTGGTTTTGCAAGCTGTAAAAAGGTAAAGGTACCCCTGCCCGTACGGGCCAGCCTTGCCAGACTCTAGGGTTGTGCGCTCATCTCACTCTAGAGGCCGGGAGCCAGCGCTGTCCGCAGACACTTCCGGGTCACGTGGCCAGCGTGACGAAGCTGCTCTGGCGAGCCAGCGCAGCACACGGAACGCCGTTTACCTTCCCGCTGGTAAGCGGTCCCTATTTATCTACTTGCACCCGGAGGTGCTTTCGAACTGCTAGGTTGGCAGGCACTGGGACCGAAAGACGGGAGCGCACCCTGCCGCGGGGATTCGAACCACCGATCATGCGATCGGCAAGTCCTAGGCACTGAGGTTTTACCCACAGCGCCACCCGCGTCCCGCAAGCTGTAAACTGCCACCTAAATTTGATAGGTACGGTAGGAAGGATCCTGCCTTGAGCACAAAGGAGTGAATTAGATGACCTCTGACCTCTCCAAATATGCGTAATAGGGAAACAGTAACAGCATAAATACAGAAATAAACACAATCCTCCTTAGACACCGAGAGCTCAATGCAGCTTTCTTTTTCTTTCAGATTTGGTTCCCATAGAAATCAATGGGACAAGTTAGTCGCAATTTCAGTGCTACTGAATAAGATATCCAGTGATTAGGGAACGAACTATAAGGAAACTATATAACTGCTTTGGGACTGTAAATGTGTGTAATTGTAGCAGACCCGGGGCTAACAACAATTTCCCCCCAAACCTCTGAGCTTATCAAATTAAACTAATTAATTAAACTGAAGCCAAATTAAGAGCCTCGTTTTTTCTCTCCCAGCCATCTAGACATGTGGGTGTGCATGCCTCAATATTCCTTACATAAAACCAAATTTCCATTTGCCAGCAGCATGTGTGTGTAGTGCAGAGGTTCACATCTAAAACCCATATTAATGTGATATAAAATAAAACAGGGTTAACTGTGAGGAAACTGGGTTGCCTGAAATTCAAAAAGCAAAAGAAGGGACGGTGTTTTGAACACATTTTGTACTTTCTAAATATTAGCAAGGGGAGGTTAAAAGGAGTATTAAACCATCACAAAGGATGTCAAGGCACAGTATAGCCTGACAACCTCTATGAGGCTCAAGCCTATTATTCTAGAGAACTCCGTATCCAAAGACTACAAAAGGAAGCTCAGACATCTCCCCTCACAATATTACAGACTCAGTTGTAATGGGGATGGGGGAGAATCCTTCTGAATCAGGAAAATGGGTGTCTACCCAACACACCTGGGACACAAACTGATAGAGCTCTTATAAAACTGGAACAGTGAGAGCTGTTGTGAACTGCTACTGAGGGAACTCCATTTTTCCTAAGAGGCATATTTCTCCATTTTTAGGTCCCTGAGGCCATGGGCAATCCATTTCTGACTGGTAACATGGGATCAACATTTAATGGTGGATACTTTCTTTGCGAAAGTCTGACCAGTTTCTTCCAGTCCTTTCTTAGGTGACAGATGCAGCAATCCACATTTCACCAAGACTGCCTGCCTCCTCAAACAGAGTTTGGCCCCTTTTAAAATGGCAACTGTTCATAGAAGGACGTCCAAAGACATCATAGCCAATGTAGGCCCAGTTTGCCACAATGACATAACCTGCATAAAATATTATCCATATGCATAGTTTTAAAGAAAATAACCAACAAGGGGCATAGGTTAAGGGTGAGGAAGTGGGGAGTCCGGGATCATCTAAGTCAGTGTTTCTCAACCTTGGGTCCCCAGATATTGTTGGAGTACAACTCCCATCATCCCATGAGCTCTGGCATTGCTAGCTAGGGATGATGGGAGTTGTAGGCCAAAAATATCTGGGGACCCAATTTTGAGAAAGGCTGCTCTAAGTGAACCATCCTGAGACCTGTGGGTATATAGGGTGGTATACAAATTTGATAATAGTAAGTGTACAGTGGTACCTCGGGTTACATACACTTCAGGTTACAGACTCCACTAACTCAGAAATAGTACCTTGGGTTAAGAACTTTGCTTCAGGATGAGAACAGAAATCATGCTCCGGTGGCGCGGCAGCAGCGGGAGGCCCCAATAGCTAAAGTGGTGCTTCAGGTTAAGAACAGTTTCAGGTTAAGAACGGACCTCTGGAACGAATTAAGTACTTAACCCGAGGTACCACTGTAGTACTACTACTTCCATCATCCCAAATCACTGGCCATGCTGGTTTGGCCTGATAAGATCTGGAGTCGCACTTTAAAAAGACTTGTAGCATTTGTATTGTAACAGAGAACTTGGGTGAATGTTTTACCAGCCATCACACCATGCTGTTTGAAGTAAAGAGTTGGGGAAAATGTGGTTGGTGACTTGGATGTTCTTACTTGGCCTCTGCTTGCCAGTATTAATAACAGAACATTTGATTAAGATTCAAGGCAGGACACCCCAAAATGAAAAGGAAGATACGTCCGTCACACTAACAATAAATAGCGTGCAGAAATGATTATCCAATTGCTCATAAACAGCTTGTTCTCCGCTCTCACAGCAGCACAATATATTCTGTTTGCAAGGCACTGTTTTATGTTAGAATGGGTCTCCAAGTGAAATTTCAGAAATAATGATAAAAAATGTAACTTACTAGTCCTTGGGGTTGCTAAGGTGTTGGGTGGGTTTTTTTTTGTAGTATTACGGAAATGAATCTTAAATAAATTAGATTTAATTCTCTTGAACTCTTTCTACAATTTAAAGAGCCAGTAGAGTTATAATACTACCAATCTCTTAACAGATTGCACGTAGAGCAGCATAATCCCTCTCCTCCTACTGCTTTTTTCCTCCCTCATTTAACCCCTGGTTAAACTTTACGTAAATGTCAACTGTGGTTAATCAAAAGTAATTAAGGGGAAAAGTTTGGAAACATCATCTTAACTAGGAAGGTAATAAGAAGGGTTCTTGTTAGTGCTAACAGCAGTGCCAATATAACTCTTAAAACATGGTAGAAGAAGATAGGAAGAATTTATGGAGGAAGTAATGATGTTAAAATGGTTAAAAGACAATAAGTATTTTATCTCTAGGGGCCCACAGTCAGCAATACAGTGGTACCTCGGTTTTTGAAAGTCTCGGAAGCCAAATGTTTCGGTTTTTGAATGCCGAAAACCCAGAAGTAAATGCTTCCGTTTTCGAACACACATCGGAAGTTGAATGGCTTCCAATATGTGTATGCGTTAATTTTTTTCCAGTTTTCTGCAGACCACCCTTTGTTCCTTGGCTTTTGAACGTTGTGGAAGTCGAACAGTCTTCTGGAATGGATTACATTCGAAAACTGAGGTACCCCTGTACCAACTTCTGAAGTTCCTTGTCCCCCACTGGTCACCATAGTCATCAAACCATAGTCATCAAACCATAAAGGTGACATACTTATTGTTTCTTGAAGCTGTCTGCACTAGTTAGTATTATTATTTAAGTTATTCAACTTTTTTCTTGCCGCGGGCAACTCACAGTGTCTTTACAAAAACAAAACAAAATGAAATATACAAGATTTTCCGCAGGTGGCTCTTAGAAGAACTTTAGAAATAGTGGTTTGCTTGTCTTTTTGCATTGTAAGATTCTTGGCTAGCCCAATGCAAAAATGAAAAATGAGGCCAACTGAAAACTCCACTATCTCTGAAGCTTAATCCAGTAAGAGCTATAAATAAAAATAAGCAATTATATTTTATGAATTCTCTAAATGAGAATATAAACCTCTAGTTCCCCATATATAATGAAACTTACAGCCAACTCTCCCAATTGCATAGCCATAACACGGTTCACTGAATTCACATATTAAGTATTGGAAAAGGAAAATCTCACATTGATTTAGTGGAAATAAATGTATTTTGTTATAGTAGCTGAATCTTTAGAGATAATGTGCATGGATATGTCTGTGGATCATTATGAAAGCCATAAAATCTATTAATTTAAAACACACTGGAGGGCAGCTATTAAAGGAAATCTGCACCAGCACAGCAAATGCCATCTAATATCCAGTTTTGGAATAGATGCACACAATTTGGACAAAACAGATGCGAGGGAAGCAGGAAATGCAAGGCCCTCAATCTTCTATGCTCACATCAGAAATTGAACGTTTGGATTATCCTTCAAGGTATAATGTGCCAGAGCATGATGCAAGGACAGTTTGAGCATCTCCCACCACAGGAGATATGAGAGGTTCACATTTAATGTTACAGAGCCATATCAGGAAAAGGAAGTTTGGAGCGCCTTGTGATTAGTGATGCCACCAAAGTTCATGATGGCTTGGATCATAACACAAACTTGTCCCACTCATAATGTTTGGCTGTGGTACTAAGGAAAATTGGGGGCCTTGAAACTGGGATGCAGCAAGGAGCCCTGGGGTGTGCAGTTCCCAGGGCACACCCACTTGTAGGTTAACCCAATTCCAGAACTCTGAAGAAATTACATTTCTCAGGACCTTGAAGAGAGGCCTTCAAATAGTCTGCATGGCTGGTACCACTGATGCCAAGTAAGAAGGGGGTAGCAGCAACCTGTGGGGGAAGTTATGTCTGTGTGCTTATGATGTAGTTGAGGGAGGCCTTTAGACCTCATTTTGTTTCAAATGATGTCATCTGCAGCGTGAGTGAGCCCACATTTCAGAACTAGTAACAAGTCCAATTCTGAATGGGATGCGGGTGGTGCTGTGGTCTAAACCACAGAGCCTAGGGCTTGCCGATCAGAAGGTCGGCAGTTCGAATCCCCGCAACGGGGTGAGCTCCCCTTGCTCGGTCCCTGCTCCTGCCAACCTAGCAGTTCGAAAGCAAATAGATAAATGGGTACCACTCTGGCAGGAAGGTAAACAGTGTTTCTGTGCGCTGCTCTGGTTCACCAGAAGCGGCTTAGTCATGCTGGCCACATGACCTGGAAGCTATTTGCGGACAAACGCCAACTCCCTTGGCCAGTAAAGTGAGATGAGCGCCACAACCCCAGAGTCATCCACGACTGAACTTAACAGTCAGGGGTCCCTTTACCTTTTACCAATTCTGAACTGAGGTGGGGAAGTTCACTCATCCAAACCTGTTATTCCTTGCCCCAAGTTCTGCCCTACTGAAGCCATTCCGAAGGACAGTTCCAGCATCTTGGAAGCTGCTCTGGTTTGTGGGGCAACCTAGCCTACTGGTTATGGAAACCAACCTTCAGCTAGTTAATCAGCTCTCCTCCCTGCATATATCTCCAGCCTTTAAGGGTGCAGCGAGCTAAGTGGGAAGGGTATTTTTTTATGATGGAGATATGAACCTTTCACATCCCAGGGACAAAAGAACAACTCAACAACAACAACAACAACAAACAATGCACCAAGAAGAACCCTGTGACCTGTATATATTATGTAAAGTAAACATAATTTACTCTTCAATTTCTGGGAATTAAGGGCTAAGGACATATATGCAGGACTCTGAAACCCCATACCTAATCACTGGAAATCTTATTCAGGAAGTTATTCTGCATACAGAGATTATATTGGACATTGCCCATAAACTTCATAGCATTTTAGCAAGGACCAGACGCTTGTATTTTCTTTTATATGTGAGTTGAGATTCCTGTGGAGGCTGCCCAACAGTGGCGTAGCGTGGGGGTGCAGGGGGGGGCGGCTGCACCAGGCGCAACATCTGGGGGTTAGGGGGCACAAATCCACGGGTTAGGGGGCGCAAATTACTTGCCTTGCCCCGGGTGCTGACAACCCACGCTACGCCACTGCTGCCCAATAGCACATCCAGTGCTTTTTATGTACTTCTGCAGCCTCAAGGCGTGCACCCAGCCTTGCTAAAAAGTCCACAATTCACTCAAGCATTTGCAATGAAGCACACCATGATTGGATGGTAGCTGTCCTTCAGGTGCCGTGATTTCAACAAGACCACACTGCACCTGAAGTACAGCCACAAACAAATAGCGGTCTATCCTATTGTAAATGACATTTAACCACAAATTTTATAGAAGAGTTGCACATGGTGGGAAATTCTGAGGTTGGGAATCAAGAGAGAGAGAGAGAAACAGCATGAATTCTTACCTAGAAATGACACACAGACTTTGCAGAATGTATGAAATTGGAACTTGCTGGCAGCTTCCAGAAGAGTTTTGGCATTGACGGAATCTATTACTAAGGAACCTGTATAAACAAACTCCAGCAGTAATTCCAGGACATCCGCCGTGAGATTTGATAATTCCAACTCCAGCTTCTCACTGCTTCTGCTACTGTCCCGGGGTGACCTAGCAACAGCAGACAATGAAATTCTTACAGGATATTAACTTTCCCCCAGTGGTTGCCACTTACTGATGGCTTGAAAATCATACAACAATTCACTGACACAGAGTTTTGTTGTTGTTTAAGAATTGAAAAATACTGTATCTTTAAAAAAAATAATCAATGAACTTAAAAACACTTTATTACTGGATCTGAAAGAGAAGAGTCTTGCACACCAAAAAATACCAACCCAAACATTATTGCTACTCTGCATATTCATGCAAAAAAAATAATAATTTGCAAACCAACCAACCAAACAAAAATTAAGAAGAAGATGAGCCAACATTAATGAAAATGTGGAATAGGATTAACTTTCAAAGGGAAGCAATACATTTTCATGTTTACATTCTGTGTCTCTTCATCTTTGGATAGTGAAAACAAAGTTTCCTGTTTTCAAGAGAAAAGGTCACTTGTTTTTTCCCCCCAAGACTATATCCTTCATACAGAACATGGGACAATAGCTTACAGGGTATTTAGGGATACATTTATGGACCTTTTCTATAAACCAAAGTAGGAGAGGAACAGTTGTTATAATGGTTCTGAGTCTGACATTCGAAAAGTTGCAAACTTTTAATTTTATTCCAAACCCTATAAATTTTGTGTGCATATTTGTTTGACTTCAAAAAAATATATTGTTCCCTTTTAGGCACTAAAAGAAAAGAAAAACAAAAAAGGAAGGAAGGAGACCCCTCATGGAATTGCTTTGAAAACTGAATACAAGACAAGATAGACAGACAAAATGGTTAGAGCGAAAGAGGGAAGGGTGTTTTTTTTGGAACAACAACAACCAGCTCTGCCACAGGAAGCCAGCAGCCATCCTCTCGAAGTTTCATGACCGTGGCCTACCGGTTTTTCCTGCATAAAGTGCTAAACAATTTGGTGATCAAAATATCGCCTGCATTTGAATTGTGCATTAGTGCTTGTGGAACTATCAGACAAAATATATAAATAAAAATAAAATAGATACATGGAGTGGGTGGTGGGTGGGAAGGGTTCAGTTCCTAACCGCTGGCTCAGGGTATAGCTGCAAAACGCTAAAGTCGGGTTATACCTGAAAGACAAAATAAAACAAAAACAAAAATGCATTTGGTAACGTCAAGAAAAGGGGAGGAAAGACTGTTAGCGCAGGAAAGCAAATGCCTTTAAAATGGTTAGAGCCGCCAGGACCTTCTTTTGGAAGCGTTACACTGATCTCAGTGGAGGTACAAAATCCAGTTACTCCGCCACTGACACCCATTTCAGAATTCACACCAAAAAACTATAAGTCTTGTTAAACTTTTCGTAAAAGGGTCACAAAAGACCAGTTAGCTTTTAAGAGAAGCGTGGAATGCAGCAACTTCGCAAGAGGCCTTGTTTTTCAAGGTATGCATCTTGCTAAACAACTTTTACCGGCTTATCTCCAAAGAGTGCATCTTCTTCCCCTTTCCACTTGTTTTTCCTATACCCAGCTCCGGACTCAAAGCAATGACACGAAATACCTCAGACATATGGATAGCCCTTTCTAATTGGAAGTTTGGTGGTTCTGACACAGAGGAGTTAAGCCACGGATCCTGCAGAAACTCACACAGCTCTGAAGGTGTGAATTGACAGTTTAGACCATTTCAACTGCTTGATAAAACTAAGTAAGCACACAAGCCTCTGAAAATTCCCAAAGCTTTGCAGATTTGCTAAATTTAGGGATGGAAAGGTACCGTCATCGGAGGCTGGTGCATTAGCAGAAATGGGCCGTGGCTCCTCAACCCCAGCATGTCTCCACTTGTCTGCTTTCTTGTTTACAAACCAATCAGGGATGGCTCTCCTCATCACTGGCTTTGGCGCCATTGGTTCCCTGCAAGTCCCAATGATCACCAGCTATCCCTGGTTACCTCTAATGGGGATCTCTATACCTAATGTCCCCTCACTGTGAACTCTCAGTTATTGGTGAGCATACACGCACTGAATGCATACCGATGGTGCAATATCAATTTCAACAATTTGCTTAGTATTTGGTTGTTGGGTTGCAAGTTGACAAATCTGCAGCAGTCCTTCCCCTCACTCAGCAGTGAAAACATGGAAGGGAGAGACTAATCTTTGTGCAACACTCAGGAAGTCTAAAACAGAACAAGGATTTAGGTGAAGGGCGTCTCTACTGATGCTCTAACCACGAGACCATCCTTAATGTTTATGCAAGTTCAGAGTATTAATAAGTGGTTGTCCTTGCTAAGCTTTCTCTGGAGATAACAGAAGCTAACAGCAGCGAGGAAGCTGTTAGCAGCCTTAGCTATGATTAGAATAAAGAAAACACAAATATTAGAGACAACTCCACCCTGGAATAATTCAGTGATAATCTCTTCTCCTTTGTAATACAACAAGCTTTAAACGGCTGTTGCAATTGATTAAACACCAAAACAAAGCTAAGGTGTTTAATCAATCACAAAAGCCTCTTATGGAGAGCATAATACCCAGCGGAGATTATTGATGTTACACAACCTGCCAGAAATGGAAAAGAAAATTGTATCCTTTTCTTCTTCTGGTGACAGTTTTGATATTGGCAAGATGCTGCAACCGGGATGTTCGTGCAGCATATAGATCATGGTAGGCACTGCTTAAATCCATGATTTGGATTCAAATACTGAGAAAGGCTTTGCTTCAGCTACTGCCAGAGAACAAGTTCAGGTTTCATGATGGTGAACTGACTTGCGCAAATTTTGATTAGATGCCAGATGAGCTACTGGCTGAAATTGTCCCTATGAGATGGGGGGAAGGTAGAGAGACATTTCCCCATCTGCATCTATACTGGAATTGTTTTTATCATATTTTAATTGTTTCATTGCTTGCGTGTTTGCTGCCCTAGGCTCCTTCAAGAGGAAAGGTGGGATTGAATGAAATAAATAAAATAATTAATTTGCAAACTCAGTTAAAATTGTACATGTGTAAACAGAATTAACTAGGGGCTGGTTAACTGTTCTCTCTCAAACAGTTGGGTTTAAATTTCTTAATTTGTGTACAGGGCAGTGTGCTAAGCAGATTTCCCATGAATATATTGGCGGGTATGTTCTTCTCTCAAGTGAGAAAGTGAAACAAAATGGCTTCGTTGTCCTCAGGCAAGCAGCAAACGGAAGCAGGGTGGTAGTGACAGAGAACCAATGAAATGCCGCCAAGCACATGACAAACGGCCCACCCCACCTCCAAAAAGCACTAGGGGGAATCCACATTTAACAATGACTCTGGATGATAAACAAGTTATTTTTGCTTATCGGATTATCTGTCTAATGGAAAAATCCATATTAAATTGGGGGTGGGAGAGAGAGAGTACAGGCTGGTGTTTTGATGAGGATGCTACAAAAAACTTGCATGCATGAGTAGCACTAAATCTACATTAAATTCCCATATGGACAAGCCTGGAGAGAAAGAGTAATTGCTAAGTCACTGCCCTGGTGCCATTGGAACACAGAGGTCTGCTTGAAATACAGAACTATAAGAGATTCTTGAACAACATCTCAATAAAACAGCAGTTGGACATTCCTAGGCTGCACAGGAAGTTTCAGCTACTTTCTGTTAATTCTGGCTGCACTATATGTTTATTTCACTACACAGGAATGGTACCATATGAGTTTTTCAATTGTTATACTAATTTGGATTCAGAACTCCTTCCCCAGTCACTTTGTCTATCTAGTATGGAACTTGCTATTTGTGGAAACTATTAGTCACCTTCCCCACCCCTTTTGCTCTACAAAAAGCAACTCAAAGGAACATACAAATATATTCAGCTAGCTAGCATACTTTCCACTAACACGAAAAATGTCGCTCACTGGTTCTGGGGCAATTTTATCAGCAAGATAGCTAGTACTTTCAATCCATCCTCATCCCGATCCTTTTGGACAACACATGTCCACTTAGGCCTCCAAGCAGGAAGATGTGTGTCTCTGGAAGACTCATCCCCTACCTCCCCACCTGCAATGTGGGGCTCTCACTGATTGAGAGGGTTGGTGTCCCTTTAAAAAGCTGTTGCCTGTGCTAGCTGAAGCTTCCTTACAATCAATTATGGGATTTTCCCCATCCTTCCTCCAAGCTGTAGCTGCAACCTCCTTCCAGCACTTCCTCCCTCTCTGATCAGCAGCTGTTGAGAACAATCACATTTTAAGGAGACCCCCATTAGAAAATAAGAATTGGGGGGGGGGGTTGGCTGCCCTGAGGGTCTATTCAGGGCCCCAAAAAATAAGTTATAAAATGTCTTACAAATGTTGTAAATGTCGGGCTATAAAGCTGAATTGGGAAAAGTTGCTGAAAGCCTTTGGTCTCTAAATATAAGTCCACATTCTTCTGAATCACTAAATGCCAGTTATTCTTTCTTAATACTTCATGGAAGACATAATGAATGCCAAGTTTTACTGTAGCAAAACATTGAATAATGTAAGTAGACATAATACACTCAGGAAGAAGAAGAAATGTCAAAAAATGAAATTTGTTTCCATACAATTTTATATGTCTCTGTTAGCTTGCATGTTCCAGAAATCAGCAGATGCATAAACGTGAACAGCTGATCAGTTTTGCTCTTTGCCCTAAAGGTTTAAATACAATGATGTCATTTATTGGCCTTGTAATCACTGCCCACATTATAAAGGTCAAACTTTTCACACTGCGGCAGGAAATCAATCGTTTCTCCCAACAACCCATGGGAAAAGAAAGTTTTGCTTCTCGAGAATAATGTGTAATAATAAACAATTTTAGTCTTTATCAGCTTGGCAATCTTGGAGAGTGAAAAGCTGGCAAAGCCTGATAGATAAGCTCATTAAAATTAGGAAGTGATTTAGAACAAGACTCAAGATTTATCAGGAGCTAAACAGCAACACAATTTGTTTAGGTCGGTGCTGAGACAAGTTAGGAGGAGAGCTTAATTTTATGTGGGCTGTCAGAGAATTCTTTCAGAATTGGAAATCGTGGAGCCTACAGTGGGTGATGGATACTCTCACGGTTGTACCAGAAAGAAACAGATAAGGTATATTACATTATAGCCCTGCTGTAGATCAGAGTTTTAACTATCTGGAGAAAATTATGTGGGGGCATAATCCAACTGAAAATAAATGCGTTTGTAACATGACCTGCCCACTTAGGCTGAAATCCTTAATCCCACTTACCTGGGAGTAAGCCCCATTAAATTCAATAAGCCTTATGTCTGAGTTGACATAGTTTAGATTGTTCTATTAGTTAAACTAAAATAATGGGGGAAAACTTAGAATAGAAACAAAATATGCAAATAAAACTTCTTGTGCAAAGAAAGGGTCATTTGTTATACCTAATCCATAAGACCCAAGCGGCTACACTTTTCCCATTCTCCTTTTATCAGCTTATTTGAAGATAAAAGAACAAAATGCTTCAAAGGGGTGGGGGGTGGGGGAGAGAGAGAAGATTTAGATACAGATCTAACAAAGTGTGTTTGCAACCATCTTAAGGTTCTTGCCTTTAATTTATGCCTGACATTGCTTCTGAGATTTAACACAGGCATATGGTCCCCTTTTGATGATTGATGGTGGTAGAACTGTCTTCTCCATCTTCCCTTAGAAACCACCACAAAGTCAAATTTTGCCTTTCTGTATGTGCTTGTACACAAACACACACACATCAACATATTCCGTCAATGATTCTCCCCCCTTCAAGCAGCAATATAGCTCTAGATAATAAAAGTCTCCCCGACGATCAAGGTGACATTTGGGGAGATAGATGTATCCATCAGTCTATGGATGGGCCTTCCACTGCTGCCTCTAAAATTCCTGAAGTTTCTTTTGCTATGGCAAAGCTACTTAGGCCTCATTAAACCCACTAACCATATTTATTTTGGCTGATTAACCATCTGATTGTCTTTTGAAGATTGGCCATATTCTCTCTCCAATTCTTATTACATATGGAAAGCTACCTATACATATTATAGACAGCTGTCTGCTCTCTAGTTACATGCTTGGGTTAACATTAACAAGTAAAAACAAACTGAGGATGTTAGAAATGAAGCCATCTGCCAGAATAATAAGTGTGAATAATGTGAAATGTGTTATATAAGCCCTGCAACTTAGAACAGTTGGTCTGGCGTCATTTCATAGTGACACACCACCAAACTGTGAGAGGTATTCTGTGCATTTAGAACACAACTATAATCACACATATGTAACCTCCAAACCACACCTCTAATTAAAAATAAAAGTAATAGTGCTAGGGGGGAATACCGGCTAACACACTAGTCAGGCTGAACATTGTATTTGAGAAATTTAAGTCACTGTCCTGTTCAAAGTTGCAATTTTAACGGTATTTTATTTCAACTGGCTAAAACCAGGCAACACCAAACAACCACAGGTACAAAGCACAAGTAGTTCATATGAGATTAAACTAATTTTAATTAGTAAAAACTTGTTTGGAATTGCAGTAGGTAGACTCATTGAAAAGATGGAGCAGGCTGGACTATAATCTACAAACCCACACCAGATAATTTTGTGAAGAACACTGGACTACAGGAACAAACAATCTGAGGAACGATTGAGTCTTTGTTGCCATCATGTGTTTCAGAGGATCATGGTTCACTCTCCAGTATGGTAGAGTGCCACCACCACGAAATTTCATTGTTACAGAAACACTAACTATATCCACCTTACAAATAAGTCCATCAACATTTTTACTGGCTTGCCTATCATCTGTCATATTCTGCATTCAGGCTGCCAAAGAAGAAAAGACTTTTCCTATTGATAAAACCGTCTTTGCCTGGTTGCCTGGAAGAAATTTTGACTTGTTGCAGCCAGCCAGGGAAGCAAACACAACACCAAAAAACACCTGAACTACAGGCTTTCATGCTCTGGGTTTCAGGACCATAGCAAACGTACATATTAGATGTCCTGCCAGATTCTTTTATTAACAGAGAATGCCTCTGCCAAACCGTTGAGCCATCTTGGGTCTGGCTCAAAAGTCAGTGCCCAATCTTTTGTTGCAACATTCTCTTTCACCTCTAAGTCAAGGGCCTCTCTGTAATCCCCCTTATCCCGTTGTTACTGCTGTGAGTTCCATTAGCAGACAGTAGGCAATGAATGGCTTCTCAGGCATGCTGGCTGACCGTTGCTTTTCATGCCCATATTGCTAATTTAAATTCCAAGCGTCTGCCCCACCCTCACAATCAGACTACCAAATGTAGTTTTCCTTGGCTCAGCTTCCTTTTGGGGAGGGACGTAATTAACTTTAGAATAAATAGTTGTTCTCTGTATCCACTTAAAGGAAAAACCAGGATCTGCTACCTAGATCAATGGAATAAATAAACAACAATAAATTGGTTGCCTTCTCTGGATGTCTTGTTTGGTTCTAACAGAAAGAGGAAATCCAAGATTTGAAAAAGCAGAATGAGATCGCAAGTGGAGATGAAGTTCTATTTCTTTATTTTTTGTTCTTAACCTTCGTAAAATTGTTTTGGTTGGCAAGCAAAGGACACTACGGACCTCACGAAGCTCATGGGTCTGATACTTAATGCAGTCATATTGTAAGAATTCTGTTGAAGTCTTGCGCAATGTAAGCTGAATGACTTTTTGCAAGGAAAGAATGGTCCTCAAGGAATTGAAAATTTCAGGCATAAAAGAACAAAGTGAATTTTAAATTCCCATTCTTTGATTTTCCCATCCTCATTAGTTTTGAACTGGCCCCCCTGCATGTTTATTATGGGATCAACAACAGAGAAACAAGGGATCAACAACAGATAAACAAGGTCCATCTACAATTCACTCCCAGCTATGAAGAGACACTGTTTACTTCAAGGAAAATATAACTTGTGTATGAGTCTTATTTAAAATTCCTTATGAGCCCATGGTATATAGCACATCACAAGGTACATCACATCCAAAGCAATGAATTTCCACAACATGCAATATGATATGACCTGCACATAAGATAGTTAATTGGTTAGAGCTGCAGGATAATTAGTCAAGTAATTTAGAACTCTTCCAAAGCAACATTGTAAAATGAATGCTATAAAGCATATGTAATATCTGTATCTATAACAGACTTTATTACAGCTTGAAAATTGTATTATGGGCTTTCCCCACTAAGTAAGTGCAAGGTATTATCTTTATCTCATTACATGTTTTGGTAGGGAAAAAAGTTTTTTCTGTTTCTATACTTAGCACCATTTAGAACTATATTTAATTAAAAGTTTCATGTATTTGTCAAAAATATGACATACCTAGGAGAGCAAATTGTTATTGTTGTATATGTTCTTTTCTATGTGCGGATTTATTTATTTGCCCCAGGAGATGAAGATTTGGGAATTCTAGTATAACATACTGGGAAGGGAGAGTCTTTTGGCCTGTGTTTACAACTGCTCATCTTCAATAAGATCAAATTTTCAGTGATGCAAATCTATTTATTCAATGTTCCCTGTCAATCTGCTGCCCACCACTATTATTGTCACATCAGCGATAAATGAAAACCAAGACAAATGGCAAATGCTACGTGCACAAGAGAGGATGCCAGAACATTAACTAACAGAAGCGATATACGTTCAGATGAGCTCGTAATGCCATTCAAAGGATACGGCATAATCTGAATTGGGATGAGCTTAGCATGTTAGACAAGCGTGTTAGTAGATGAAGTCACATACTGAATTACAAATCTGTTTCCCTGCTGGGCCTTTGGGTGGGAGGCAATGGGAGGGGAAAGGTTTCAAATGTAAGGCTTAAACCAGGGGCAGAAGAATGAGTCAATTGTCCTTGGAACTACAACGTTCTTTGACCTGCTGTTCTTCCTTTGAATACTTAAGACAGAATGAGCTCCCTCAAGATAATTTTCTGTAAGAACAAAGAGCCTGGGCCAAAGAAAAGTGTTGGCACAAATGTGTATGAAAGCATTTCCAGAAGCCGGTACGTCTACTACACTACACAATGGCCCACTTGGCTACAGAATTATGTAAACATTAAGCAGCTGAAACGTTCCCAAGGGCTCAAGGAACGGCAGAGGATGGAATAAATAGGATAGAGAATGTAGTTACCTCCCTAGAAACGAAACACGTTACCTACTTCATTCAGGCCTGATCTCGTTTAATCATATTTGCTGCACAATAATAGTAAGAGCCTAGAACACAGCTGTCATTGTCTGATGTCTTTCACTCAAATGTGGCAAAATCTACGTAAGTAGATTCATGGAAATCTCCAGAAATAGTTAACTATTCTCCAGAAAACTGAATTTTGTAGACTCTGTCATTCTCATATATTATCTAAGTGGTATATTTTCATTATTTGCCAAGTTTAGGTATGAACTATTTCTAAATACCTTAAATCTTTCCCTTAAGAATTTATTACATGCATATCTTGCCTAACATGGGGCTTCCAATGGATTTACATTCAAGGGACCAATCAGGTCTTCACTTGCTTACTTTCAGCTTCTTGATCATTCGGTTGTTTCCAGAGCTTGTGGGTTTATGTCTCTTTATATCAGCCAAATATATGCACTCAAAGAGTGCTGGTGTGTGTGTGTGTGTGTGTGTGTGTGTAAGAGCAACATAAAGTATAATAGAGTCAAATGCAATTAAAACACAATTATGCAACACTCAAAGGAAATGGGCCTAGGATTTTAATGATTGGATTTTAATGACAGCTCTGCTTTGCTCAATGTTTTCAGTGGGAAAGGTGCATGAAGGGATTGTCATAACCTATACAGCTAATCAATCTGAGTATGTGTTGATCTAATGAATGAAATGTGAGGAGTTTCATTTCATAGCCCTGCTAAAGCACAAAGCCCACTAAGAGGACTTGGACAGCCTATTGTTTGCCTGGGATACCTGCTCCAAGACTCCTGTGAGGATAGGCGAGCGAAGAATTGTTGACCACTTTGTACAATAGAAAGTGCTAGAGCAGTTCTTAACTATAATCTACTGTTCAATCGCTTCAGGATATTTTATGGGAAACAATTCATACACGACATAAATAAAACTTTTCTAAACTGAGTCTAGGGATTCCCAACTTTTTTTTAATGAAAGGGCGTCACCACTAGAAACTTCTGTCTTCTTGTGGGACCCATCCTGCTAATTCATCTAATAGTGCCATGTGTGGCACTGATCTCCTACTTCCATTGATGGCAGCCAGAAGTCCTTCAGCTCTAGCCCAGTCTTTTTTTAATGAGGAATAATTGATTATATTTATATAGTGCCTGCAACCAAAGGAAGCACACACATCTGCTTACAGAAGGCTTACAATGTAAAACACAAATAACAGGGAAGGGAAGTAGGTGTGAGAGAAGGGGAAGAAGAACAGGCAGGCAGGCAGGTGAGATGACATTTTGAACACTGGAGCCATTAGGACAGGACTTTGGGAACAGAATGAGCCCTGACTCAGAAGAATGAGTAGGAAAGCCTCCCAAATGCAGGAGGCAAATGTTGACCACATTTTGACATAAGGAACACAGGCACCCAATCTCTTTGGATGTTATTCACTTAAGACGACTATGTTTTAAGTCTAAAATCAGTTAACTCGCCCTTTTTGGCAACTTTTTGGGCTTGTTTTCTATATACACTCACATATCCTTTTCTATCCTCTATCCAGGCAAGCAAGAGGCACAGTGGTACCTCAGGTTACAAACACTTGGGGTTACAGACTCCACTAACCCAGAAGTAGTACCTTGAGTTAAGAACTTTACCTCAGGATGAGAACAGAAATTGTGCGGCAGCGGTGTGGCGGGAGGCCCCATTAGCTAAAGTGGTACCTCAGGTTAACAATGGACCTCCGAAATGAATTAAGTTTGTAACCAGAGGTACCACTGTATTATTAAAGAGTTCAAGGATACAATCTAGTCAGGCTAAAGCAAAAAGAGGAGGGTGCAAAGTAGGGCAGATGAGGGGTCTGGCCTGGGTAGTGTGTGTGGCTTTGGGAGAGTCCCAGCAGTAAAGGCTATGTTCACACCTGGGCCTGAGGTTTCCCACCTGTGACTTAGTGGAACCCCTGGGTCATGGTGAATCCCTGCAATACTAGGCAAGAGAAGCTTCCACAAAAAGAGAACTCCATGAGTGCAAGGGCATGAATAGGTTGATGGAGCAAGCTGTAGAGAGAGAGAAATAAAATGCCACAAGAACACAAGGGTTGAGGAAGGTCACAGAAATATACAAAAGAGTAAATAACAACTGGGTAAAATAAAAACTTACTGATAAAAACCAACAGTTTGAAGGGATAGCACGGAGGAAGAGATAGACAGTGGATGATACAATGGGTCAAAGGGAGGTACAGAAGGCAAGTGAGCAAACTGTAAAATAAGTGTAAGGTAAGAAACGGAAAGCCTAGAAAGAAGGACTGCCTTGATGTAGGCAACTGAAGAGTGCCTATAAAGGCTTTGCAATTATATTGTACATAATGAAGTGCACTCTCTCTCTCTTTCTCCCCAAGACATATCTGAGTCCTACAACAGCTAAAGCCATGGAGAGCAACATCTGAATTATCTTCATGTTCAAGAAAGACATACTTCTGAAGACATTTTAAGTGAATCCAGGCGACACCATCTGAACATTTTGTTTGAGTTTCTGCATCATGCTGCTTTTGCCCTCTACCCATTTAGATATAAGTGTCCCTCATTTAGATAACTATTCCCTTTTGCCCTTGCTTATCAAGTCCCCAAAGCAGCCAGGATCAAAAAGGGCCATGAGATGTGAGTAAATATAGCTAGGTTGTGCAAATCACCTTGGCAAACCACTGTGTGACAGCCGTGTGGCTCGCTGCAGTCTAGTCAGAGCAAGAAGCAAGGATTAGTCTGTCAATTCTTGGATAAGATTTGCAGTTCCATCTAAAGCGAGTGAAAGACCTAACAGTAAAAAACAAACAACCACACAATAAAACAATAAAAGCTGCTAAGGAGGATGTGTGAATTCTGCATCCACAGCTTGTAGCATTCACAAAATGGATGTCAATTTGAGATGGGTTGTGAGGTTTGAGAACGATCCTGTCTACTTTGATTTGCCAGATTTTGCCTGCTGAGCAGGTTAACGTTCTTTCCTGTGGCACTTCAAAGTAAATATCCAGCATAAATCTGACAAATTCGGTAATTGCTGCCAGGGCTGTCAACCAATTAAAAAGTTATTATACTCAATTAACTGCTTTGTTTTTAACTGGCTGGATTTATAATGTAGCTAATTAAAATAAATATGACACCATCTCAGTATATTGTGCTATTGCGACACTGATATTACATGGTTTGCACTGACAGCATCCAAGATGCTCCTTGTATGCCTGCCCGTATGATCAGTCAGGCTGGGGAGAAGAGAGATGGGGGAGAAAGCTTTTTTGGTGGTGGCCTCACAATTATGGAATTCATTCCTTCTTTGCCAGCCTTTAATTTGGAACGCAAGTCTCACCATTTGTTTCAGATGGTCTTTGAGTAAAGATGCTGTGGTTATATAGAGGTTTAATTGGTTGGGAGGTCTGTAAAGCTTTAGCTGATTCTAAACCAGGTTTATTAGGCTGGTCCGAGTCGATTCTTTATGGTGGCTGGTTTTAATGATTTTGAAAGGGAGAGGTGATATTTTGTAATCAGTTGGTTCTTGCTTTGTATTTTACTATTAAATGAAAGGCTTCTTTGGGAAGATAGTTGCCCTAAAAGGTGGCTTAAAGCCAGTGGCGTAGCGTGGGGGGTGCAGGGGGGGCCGGCTGCACCGGGCGCAACATCTGGGGGGGGGGGCGGGCGCGCGCGCTCGCACTCGCAGCTCTCTGCCCCTGCCTGGCTCACTCACTCTTTCTCTCTCTCTCTCACTGCAGTGCTGGCTGTGCGAATCTGATCTGAGTCGCCGGGTCGCTGCCCACTGTGGAGGGGAGGGTGCCAGGCGTGCAGTGCGGTGCAGAGAGAGAGCGAGGGACTATCTGGGGGAGGGACAGTGCAGTGGGGGGGGGGGCGAGCAAATTACTTGCCTTGCCCCGGGTGCTGACAACCCACGCTACGCCACTGCTTATAGCTAGTTTGAAGAAATAAAAAAACAAATCTCAACCTAAGCATTTTCGCTGTCTGAATGAAGAAATATCCAGAGGTGTCCTGAATCAGCCGCTACTTACATACATAGGAACTGTAGCATGCTCATTATAGCACCCATGACCATGCTTTAGCTGAGATTCCTGCATTGGAAGACATTGAACTACATGAGTCTTGGGTTCCCTTCCAACTTGACAATTCTGTGATTCTATGGCAATTAGGACTAGGCTTGTGGTTTGCAGTTACCACCAGCACTGAAAACTTTTATTGGCGCACATCTCTGATCAAAGTTATAATTAAAACCTTCAATTCAAATACTCTTTCAGCCCTGTAGTCCAAGGCAGACTCAGTAAAAGACAAGCCAACTTCCATTCTATACTTTTGCTCTACGCGGAAGGAGTTAAACGCTTTTGGAACTATCAGTGCATTTTATCCAGAATCCCACGAAAATATGTTTTCCAGAAGTCTGGGAGTTGCGCGACACCAGACCTAACAGCCAGTTAAAATGTTAAGGTGGGATATGTGCCATCCTTAACAAAACAAAGCATAAGTACCCTCAAAAAGGAAACCACCAATAAGAGCACAGGACTTTTTTTTCCATGCTAGTATTTCTTTGACTTAAGTAAAAGAAAAGGCATCTTAAGCATTCTTTGCACCTCCCCTCAGCTGTAAAACAAATAGTACACTTTGTTCTTTCCATCAAGCCCATCCCCTGGATTTTATAACGGGTTTAGCAGAAACTGTTGACAATATTCCTCTGGCTGCGGAGCACAGGTTGGATGCTAACGGAGAAGTCATGGAATCTAATTTCTCTTCTGATTTTGAATGGGGAGTGGAAGAAAGAATCACTTCACAATGCCTGTTTATCTCCTTGTGTCTGAAGGAAGCACTTTATGAATATTCAGTCTGCCTTCTCCGGTACAGAGCTAAGGGGAGTCCTCCTGGTAAGCGGCAGGACTTTAAACGCCTAGCAAATTCCGTATCTAGGACAAGTTAGGCCCCTTAGAAACAATAATCAGAGAGAGCTGTTTATTATCACTTGCTTATTTGCTCCCTCCTTGACTTTATGCAATGTAAACACCGACCAAAAGAAGTCCTCTTTCCAGACAAATGCATGGTTTTCTGAGCTTCCACTCTCCTGCAGTGAATGTTCTCAGAACTGGATGAAACCAACAATATTGACAACAATGTCAGCGGACCCTCGCCAGATATGTAAAAACGGAAGAGAAGTGAGAGCGTGACTTTGAGAATTAGGGATGAATGAGAAGTTTGTTGGGTTCACATTTTAATATGAACCTACCTAATTTGCAACTGGGGAAGGCCTCTCAGCTGCATCTCTTTCAGCTGAGGTCTGCTGCCTGGTTACACAGAGGGAAAGCCTTCTTGGAGACTAGAATGCCTTCTGGAACTTTCTCCCCCCCCTCCGAGATATGGCTGGTACCAACACTTCCTAAATTTTCAATGCCAGCTGAAGACCTGCATATCTAACCATGCTTTCATTGGAGTTTATTTAGTGTCACAATTGATGTTTATATTTTAGCTGTCTGACTATAGTTTACCAGCCTTCCTTTTTTTCAATTTGTAACTATGTTTATGTATTTTGGGCTTGTTTTAAATTATAACTCAAGTCTGGAATTGCATTTGCAATGCACAGTGGGAAAGGAATATTTTAAATAAATAAACACATAAAATATGTGATTTGAAATTTAGTTATTCTCCAAAACTTACACTTGCCTGAATATTGCAATGCACTTCTCCAGCCCAAGAGGTTTTTTTTAAAAAATGCACATATCTGGGGGACACGAACATCGAAATGTGTATATTTATGAAAACAACATACAAAACTGAATTATATTAGGGGAAATTGCTTGCAAAAATGTGTATTCAATGCATAAATTAAGAGAAATGCGAATGAAAGTGTTTAATAATTTTTGTGCAGCTTTTTTTTTTTTAATACACACTGATGTAGAAACAGGGTGAATGGAAAATGAAATTGACAGTTTCAGCCATGCCTACTGTGAGTACACTGTTTCTCTTTTAGCTTTTCCAAGCACAGAAGTTTAAAGAAGAAAAATGTCAAAGGCACAGCTGCCACACGGTTTCACAAATAAAATAATTAAGGAAGTAGAGTGCCCTTCTAAAAAAGAACAATTTGGCCTTGGACTCATTAATTTCTAATCTCCTTGGATGTATGCCACATACATGAGCTCTATCGTCTAGGCCACACGACCATCATTAAAAAGATGACCCAAATAGTAAAAGAGGGAAGGAATGCTACCCTGATTTGTGTGTGTGTGAGAAAGTGTGTAGCAGATTGATTCCATAATCTTGCCTTCATCCCCGTCTCAAAACATACATATGCCAAGGAACCAGTTTTTGCTGGTATTTCACACCAAAGCACCACTGTTTTTCAGCTATATAAGTCTGCAAATGTTTCCATTTAGGTTAACATTGAAATAACATACCAATACCAATACAGGCAGCAGTAAGAAAAGGTTTGGAAATAAGACATTCCATTACTATGAAATTGTAGACACTCAAGGAGCTGAGCTGGATGTGAATATTGAGTAAACCCGCCAAATGCACAAAAGAGAAAAGCACTTGAGAGGTTGAAAAGCAGCCAAAAAGGAAAAACAAAACAAAACGCCACACCACAATTCGGAGCCTTATAAAGAGACTAATTTTAGGCTCAGGTTACGTTTCACAAAAGTTTGCAGACAAACTATTTCAACTCTAAGCTTCTATGAACAGTAACAAGGATGTGTGTGTGACAGGCAACCCATTTGCCTTACTGTGAATAACACAGGAGGCAAAACGCACAGCTGATACTTTGATAAAATGGAGTGTATTTTAATCAGTCTTCGTATTTTGGAGGGTACTTAAGAAGTTGGGAGACTTGGCCAGAGTTCATGTCTAAGAGCTGTTTTACTTGACACATTCTGAGGAATTATTATTCAATTTGCCTACCACCCTTCACCTGTACATCTCAGGGCAGTTCACAGCATAGAAATACAAGATAAAAACACAAAATACATAATAAAAACAAGAACAAAACAAACCAGTAACCCCCCATTATCAATTCAGTTGAAATGTGTATGTGGTAAGCCAGCTCTGAGTTCTGCAAAGAATTAATGATGGGCTGTTGGCATACCAGTGATCATTCTCAGGGTGGTCAAATTATTCATACCAAGTGGGCCACAGGAGTATTTTGACCTAGAACCCACAGGCCACACACTGCCTTGTTGTGCAGGGTGGGGAGCAAGGCCAAAATTTGACCCCCCCCCCCAGCCCTCACAGTGCGCTTTGAGAAAGAGGCACCGGGTTCTGGCAGGGTCCTGGAGTCCTTAAGCCTCTGGGAAAGAGCTAACTAAGCTTTGGGAAGAAGGTAGGAGGACTCTAGGACCTTCTCAGAGCCCTCGTGCCTCCTTTACAAAGTCCAGCGCCTCCCTTACTCGGCTTTGGGAAGACAGTGTGGGGGCTGCAGGAGGCATCAAATGTTGCTGAGGGCCACCCAAAAGGTCTTGAGGGCCGCATGTAGCCCCAGACCACCCTGATTCAGATGATCCAAGAAGCTGAAACTGAGCTGTGTACAACTACCAGCCTATACTGAAATAAGCCTAAATATAAGTGTATATGGGCCCCAAAATGCAAATGAAAGATTTCTTACACTTCCAAGCAACTAAAGTCTTGTTCTCCTGGCCCAGTCTTAAGATGTTTTTCTTGCTCAAAGTTAGTAAAGACTGACACTAGATTTCCTTAGGCCCTATCTTCCAAGTCACTGATAATCCAGAAATGCCAAATTTAGAAGGAACGAAGAACGGTTCAATTTAATGGCTCTCCAGAATTATACTCAAATGCAGGGCCACAAAGTGGGGGGGGGGGGGGCAGGGGGAGAGAGAGAGAGGAAGTGGGATGGTTAGAACAGACTCAATTGTGTCTTTTCCTGAACAGAAGTGGGATGGTTATAGTTAGGCCTGAAAAGAAGTGGGGTAACATCTCACACTGCCCTCTTCCAGCATTGTATGACCAATGTCAGCAAAGGGGAATTCCTGAGCCTCTGGTGGGTGGGGGAGAAGAGGGAAAGGCTGGGGGGTTGGGGGAGGCTGGGGGGGGGGGAGAGGAGAGAAAGTGAGGAAGAAGGCACTTTCAGGTGAGAAACGGAGAGGGCAGTCCAGCTCCAAATACTGATTTCCTCTAAACTTTTATTTATTTACAGTGGTACCTTGGGTTACATACGCTTCAGGTTAAATACGCTTCAGGTTACAGACTCCGCTAACCCAGAAATAGTGCTTTAGGATGAGAACAGAAATCGTGCTCCGGCGGCACGGCAGCAACAGGAGGCCCCATTAGCTAAAGTGGTGCTTCAGGTTAAGAACAGTTTCAGGTTAAGAACGGACCTCCGGAACGAATTAAGTACTTAACCCGAGGTACCACTGTACTTACACACACACACACACACACACACACACACACACATACCAATCACTCACTCACTCAAGCTAGCCTGAAATCCAACACACAGCCTGAGAGGACAGAAAACAATGTTGGGGGAGAAGCTGTGGAAGAAATATTAACTCACTAATTCCCTAGCCTGCACTCCCACCCATCTACCCACAAATACATCCCTTATCCACAAGCCAATTACTCAGGAAAATACATTTGGGAGCCTATGTTTGCTGATCTAGTGCACAGTTCTGCCTTAAAAGCAACTTGTTGCAGTGGTGCTGTTGTTAGTGTTTAGCCCCTTCCACACGCACCATTTGGGCTCACAACGTCAGCTGCATGTTCCTCGCATAAGGATCCAAAAGTATAATAACTTTGCATGCTGTTTCGGAAACCCTGCAAGGTGTTGGCACCTTCTGCAACTTGGGAGCCCCAGAAGGGAAAGAATTAAGCACATTTGCCACCTTCCCCATTACTCCTCTGCTCTAAAGTACCTCTCTTCTTAAAGTTGCTTTCGCTTTCAGAGTGGCCTTGAGGCTCAGTCCCACGTGTTTACCTGTAGTGTCTACTAAACCCTCCCAAAACAAAAGTGAACAAAATCCCCCCTTTATTCCAGACTAGTCATGCTTTCAATAAAATATTCAAGGTTGTTATTATTGTCACAATTGAGAAAGTTGGCTATTGAAACCTGTGGGCTCCAGCTGCTACTCTGATACACACAGGGCAAATAAATACAGCCGGGGCACAGATTACTAGAATTAAAATATGCTCGTTCACAAGGTCACAGCTGGAGCAGTGGGGATTGTGGGGGTACCCACAAACCTCTGAATCCCTCATAACCATACATTCATTTGGGAGAGGTCACATACTTCACAGTGGCAGAGCATATGAATCCCTGGCATCTTTTATTTTTTTAAAATTAGGAAGCCCCTCTCCATTTCTGCAACTCTTTAGTTCTCCACTTCGACACAATAGACAGGGAAATCCTACATTCCTGTTTTTGTATATGGCTTCCTGTTTATTTGCCGTATTTATTTATTCCAAGAACATTTATTATATCTATGCTTTCTGCTAAAACATCCAGGATGGCTTACAAAAGTGAAAAACGATCAAGTCCCGAAGGAAAACAGCGATGAGAAGGTTGTTTGGAGGGTTCTCACTTGTCTGACTTAAAGTGTACCGCTTATGGCTTTATTAAAGTTGCAATCAGTCTGCAGTTCATCTCCATCTGACAACTACCCAAGATGAATATAATTACCGTCCCTGATTTTCTCCCGAAATAGACAGCATCTGACGGTTTGACTAGCAAGAAAGAGGCTTCACAGCTAAAGTTAATGAAACCGCACGGCCAGTCAATTACTGGGTTTCTATAAACGGAGACTAAGACTTGCCTTCCCTGTAGATTACGCATCTTAACTCTGTGAGACGCATATAATGTAGCCTTAACTAGTAAGCGATAATGAGCAGACAGGAGACAGAGCGGCTGAAGCCAACTATCATTAGATTTGTGGAAGGGTGGGGTGGGGTGGGGGGAAACATGCCACCAGGCCAGCTTTTTATGAATATTTGATAAAGCAGTCAGCGCAATTATACGGCAGTTCTGTAATACCGGCACAATTAGAAAAACAAGCTTTAAAGCAAGAGGACATAGCACACTGAAAAGAAGATGCCACCAAACATGCCACCCTGGAATAAAATACAGTCGCTATTGTGTTAGTTGGCAACATTTAAATGCACAATTTGAAAGCAAGCACAATGTTCTGTTCTGTAATCCCCACCCACCCCAATGTCCCCCCCACTTTTTTTTTTGCACAGTCCAGGTTCAGAGTTTGGGAAAATACTGCAAGGCAAAAATACTGCAAGGCAAAAATCAGCAGCCACATTATTTTGTTGATGATTGAGAGAAATGTGGAAATTACTCTTGTGGGTTTCCCCCAATGTTGCTACACTGACTTATTAAACAACATAAAAATAGCAATTTATTTCTACGTTAATCTATAATGTAGACATTTTCTAAAAAACAAAAATCAAAAGTAATGGAAAATTAAAAAAAATAAAATCATGCAACCTTTAGAATCAACCAGCTAAAAACGGAGGGAGAAATTTGCAAAGGTGGAAACATGATCTAAGAAAGAAAGAAAACATCTTAACCACTATTCTCAACTAAATTTCTATTTCCAGGGGCGGAGAAAAAAAAGGTTTCTAGAAACTAAAATTTCCTTGGTCCTGTTTTCCTTTTAAAAAGGTATGAGTTGAATGCTGCCATTTAAAAGCATCTCCCAATATTTCTAATTTTTTGGCTTCCAAAAGCTAGAAAGCATTAGGTGCCCAGAATTTCATAGTGCTACGTAACTCCATCCTTGTTCGTATTAGAATTCAGCACCTTTCTATGATATGCATGTGGGTTACTACAGCCTGAAGGAAGAGTTAGTAGCATCTTTAAACTCCTGAACTAACATTTGTGTATTTTGGGATTGGCATCATTCATGACTTGGTTTGAGGTTAAAATGCTCCGTTGATAAGAACATTTCCCTCCAGCCAAAAATGTGCAACTAGTGGGATCGGGAATTCATACAGATCGGGTTATGTGTAACAAAGGAATCTAAGTGTTTCGTTAAAAAATAAATAAATAAAAAATACATTCAGAGTAAGTGGAAAGAATGGCTACTGGCTCTGTGACAGGAGAGTCAAATCTTCATAAACCTGAAAGAGAGGGAAGGGAAAAAAAAGCGACACAAATGCTCCCCTACAAAAGAACAGACCAGATCACAGCTGGAAGGAAGGCAAACCTTTTAATCAGGTCCTTGAAATACAAGCTGCAGGAAGCTAGAACATTTTGGTGGACTTCAAACTCTTTGCCTTCAACAATAATTTTCAGGTCTGTAAACTCTTTCGCTCTGCGTTGCTGGTTCAACTCCTTCAACATTTCTGCAGAACAGAGAAGACAGACAGTGCCAGGATTCCCATTAAGAGGTTTTTTTTTATTATTATTCTTTAGAAATAAATAAAAACAAAACAAAAAACAAAACAAGGAAAGTAGAGAAATTGGAAACGCTTGATATTCTTTGTTGGCAAGAATGGCTCAACGTTGACAGTCAAAGAAATCACAAACATAATACATATTATATAGGCAGATATATGTATATGCTTTATGCAAGCAAGAAACAGTAGGAAATAACTCAAAACCCTACATTTCAAAGAGAGGAAAAACCCACTTTCCTGCATCAATAAATTGGAAACACAAATAATACATTACCACGGTTTCTTTAAAAAATATTGTAAAAGGATGCAAGAACAAGTGCTTTATTATCTTCAAACATTAATGGTTTTTAAATGTACTGGAATTAATACTGAATAAAAACATGACACTTATGATGCAGTATGAACTTGACATGTTTCAAAGGAAAAAAATGCAAAGCTTGCAAAAATCCTTCTCTTAGGCATGCTATAGAAGTCCTTGAGCCTTACATTTAGCAAAATACAATTGCATTAAACCAGAATAACATTTATTCTAAAATCAACCTACCATCGGCAACCAGAAAGTTCTCAAATCAGGAGGGAACACTTCCTCACACATCGAACGTTTAATTAAAAACAACACCCCAAAAATTAATGCCTGCTTTTCAATACCTGCATTTGCATATATTTTTTAAACCTTGAGTTTTTAGAATTCGTTTATGGTAGCAATTCATTTCAACACAAATACACAACCACCTCTTAAGAGTCTTTATTTCTTGCAATAACTCACTTACCGTGCATAACCTCTTCAGGCTCTTACCTCCTTTATACTGGGAGAGCAAATCAGCAACGTGCCTTATTTGTGATCGTGAACATGATAAGCAACACCATGGCAAATTATTTCCTAAACTAACGTACCAGACTGGCTAGTAAAGTGGACAGAACACAGTTTTGGTAAAAGTGTATTTCAAATGACTTAGTCTGTTGATTTGGTATTTTGTCTACCATTCTTCATTTGCAATAGGCCAAGAGCTTTGTTTTCCTCAGGTACAACCACCTGTATAGTTCCATTTCCACAACCATCTTTCAAACCTTTTAATTGTTATTAATTCTCCTTAGTTGCAGTCAGTTTTTACTGCTCGACCAGGTATAAAAGCTAGCCTTACACCCGGAGTAGGGAACTTCTGGTCCTTTAGATGATGCCGGATTCCCAACTCCCATCAGCCCCAAATAGCATGGCCAATGGTGAGGGAAGCCGAGAGTTAGAATTCAGCAAGACCTGGTGTGGCGGTGGCCCAAAGGGCCACAATAAATGTGTACCCCCGGAAATCCTTGAGTGCGCTTCTAATAAACCAGTTATGGTAACCTGTTGCTTTATGAAACTGATGATTTTGCAAGTTGCCGCCCCCCACTGGGGCAGGAATACAGCTAAAATGTGAATCACAAAGATGCAAAGCTAGAACATAAATTGCTACATGGTGCAAATGGTTGCATGTAACACAGGTTCCCAACATGCACACTAACACAATGTAACAGCACGCAGTGGGAATCAAAGCTTAAGTCAACAGAAATTGGTGAGAATCAAACCTGAATCAGCATAAATTGCTAGTGCTTATTGTGCACGTGTATTAAACATAAAATGAGGTAATGATGTACATGATTGGTGAAAACTGAGATGCTTTGTTTGAAACTTTATAAATACCACTGACTGGACCACTGGGTGGGGTTGCGGTTTTGCAGAACTATCTGACTGTAACCTATTGCTTTGCAATAAACATTGGACTCCTAACTCCTCACGTTTCTGACTTTTATTATTGGTATAAACTCAGAAGATAAGCCATTGGCCACAAGCTCCCCATCCCTGACTTACATCTGTCATGTAAATGTAAACGGACCCAGAAAACCAGGCCAAAAAATTCATGCTTTGTTCGTAATCATGCCACTATCAAAACCATACTCTGCCAAACATTTACAGGGAAAAGAGCAGCAATTAAAAGCTACAACAACAAAAGCTTGCAAGCTTAACATATATTAATAATAATAATAATAATAATAATAATAATAATTTATTATTTGTACCCCGCCCATCTGGCTGGGTTTCCCCAGCCACTCTGGGCGGCTTCCATAGAAACAAAAAGTACAGTAAAATTGAAACAAAATAAACAAAACAAAACAAAAAAATTCCTTCGAGTAGCACCTTAGAAAGCTCATACCATTAACAAACTTAGTTGGTCTCTAAGGTGCTACTGGAAGGAAATTTTTTATTTTGTTTTGACTACGGCAGACCAACACGGCTACCTACCTGTAACTTAACATATATTGATACCATTCAAGTGATATCCCAAACCATGCCCAACCTAAACAACAACATTTTTTTCCAAGGCAAAACAGCTAAGTGTCAACTTGCATGTTTATGTCAATGTAACGGAATCACAATGGTCTCTGAAAGGCTAATTATTCTGCACTGAAATGGGTCAGTGTTCTCTGGAGAGCAAGCAGATCATTAGAGATGGTACGGAAATAACAGCAGGCCTGTGTCAGATCTATATCAGAGGAAAATAAACCACGGTGTCCTTTGGGTGCTATACAAGCAGCTATTTTTAAAGTATCCATTTGAGTTAAAATGCCGTAACGTGTCTCAAATACATATAAACTTAAAAGAAGGTGAGACAGGGTCAGATGGTGGGAAGCTTTGAAATCCCGGAGTAAATCAGAATTTAGAAGATTAAACTTTGCTTCAACAAGTTCAATTTAAAGATTTAGCTGGTCCTCACTATAAAGCATTATCACACATACAATTGTCCCACTGAGCAGTGGACATCACTTACTGCTGAGAAGTGGAATTAGTTGGCAGACGGAGAAAATAAGATTTTGAAAAACCAACAGGTGAAGGTGGAATAGTTAAAAACACACGTGTTGCTGCAAGGAGATGCTCTGGAAGCATTTCAGTTCACTATATATAACCTGAAAGTCTATTATTTTAAAGCAGAAACCGGAGCAGAGATCACTTAACATGCCATTCTTATTCCTGCCCACCACCAATTTGGCCAAACATGTAAACAGACCCTAGATGGGTTGCCTGCAAGGCCTCCAAGAAAGTAAGCAGTTTTTGCAATCTGGAAAATAGGTGAATCCTTCTATCATCCCATTCATGTGTACCAGATCAGGTGCTGATTAATACATGTGTTACAGCAGGGCACACCGTTAATGATTCTTCCTTCCTGTTCCTGGTACTTGTCACATCTGAAACAGAGCTTGTGTCCACACACTCATAAATGCTTGTGGTGAGATATGCAAGCAACTTCATATTGCTGTAGATTGTAGGGTGAGGAAAAGGGAGTAGCAATTCTTCAGATGTCATAACCAGGCACAGAGTACAAGAAGTGTGAGCCCCTTCCATACCTTACCTTACTCAGTGCCTACTTCCTATTTCCCATGAAGCAGCGCGGGAAAGGAAGAGCGGCGATTGGGTAAGCAGCAGGGTGGGAGGGGCCGGGGGCACCACAGAGCTAGGAATAGTAAAAGAGGACTTAATATGGAGTTAATTTTCTATGGTGCCGGGGAGGGGGGTGAGGAACAATAGGGATCTCTTAATCCAGGACTTTCCACGATAAAGACAGAATTTGTCGTTACTGAAGCGTGACAATGATTGTCTTGACACATTAGTGACAATTGGAGGGTATGATCCACAATGTATGAATCCACTTTAGTAGGGGTGCCACACATCCGGAAGTTCCCGGAAACATCCGAAATACTGTAGTCGGTAGCAGTGTCCGGGCGGAAATTGGAAAAATGTCCGGGAAAATCCAGATGTATGGTAGCCCATATCAGCAGTGCCTTTAAATTTTTTTTGCTGGTTTTCCATAAAAATAGCCCCAAAACAGCACTTTTTTTTTTGCGATTTTGCCAACAACTTTGGCAAAACAACAACAACAACAAAATGGCAACCCTAACTTTAGGCACAACTGACATTATTAGAATTCTCTATTATTTCCAGCCCCATAAATGTTTATCCAATCTCCGCTTAGGACCATTGCACGTGGCAATGTCTTAGGGTGGTTTTACTCAGAGGAGATCCACTGAAATCAACAGTCCTAGACAGTTTATTAATTTCAAAGGGTGTACTCTTGAGTAAAACTTAATACAGCCCTTGTTTTGTTTTGTTTTGTTTTGTTTTGTTTTGTTTTTACAAGCACGAAGCAGGGCGATTCCTATTGTAGATGCAGTCTTCAGTGAGGAGAAGCTTACCTCTTCACTGCTTGGGCCTGATTATGTTGGAAACACCACCCTGCAGCTAGAGCCTTAGAAAAGAAATTCCCACTAGTGTCAGAGGAAACTTGTCTCCAAACAATTCTAGCCCTTTGTGGGAAGGGTGGGAGATAGCACTGGAAAGTGAAGAAGTTAGCCTCCTCTCCCCATGAAATTCGCTTACAATAAGAATTAACTTTCACTGTGCCTATAGTTTAATTACCCCCAAACCAAGACATACCATGCATTAAATGTAACATGTATTCTGACCCTTAATAAGCAATTAAGAGAAGCCCACTAGCTTCCTTAGGAGTCAGCATGCTAAAACTTTAAACTTATTTCCCCCTCTGTCTGTGCCCCTACTGAACAGTTGTTCCCAGCCTTCATGACGGTGTCTTATAAAGTACTTTAAGGCTGTTGTCTGCTCTGCTTTTTCTCTAAGCTAAGAAACCCTATTCTTTCCTTACCTCATGTGTCATACATCCATCTAATCTCTTCAGCAGAAGTCAATTCCATTTATAACTGCCTTAAGAGCGGTGACCAAAATTAGGTACACTACTCCCAACAGAGAACTGAAATCCAGAGGAAACTTCAGGCCTTAAATCACCCTGAAGCTTTTGAAAATGCAAACGTATTAATACTTACAGGATTTGCCAACCACCATACAGCAATTTAACTAACAGATTCAAGAACAAAGCCAGGAAACCCAATGGCTAACCTTTTGACAATTCAGCAGCTAGCATTCTTCCCCAAGGAGAAATTAAGACACCAAAATGAAGAGCACAAAACAAATGATTCTTTAAGGTATTCACACAGCCCCTTATTCCTGCATTTGAATAGCAGGCTAAAGAATGGGAATTAACCAGGCTCTATATACTATGACCACTTTTGGCGAACTATGCATTTCATAGCATACAAACTATTCCTAGAAAAGTGTTTGCTACCTGTGTGAGCTGGCTGGTCCACAATGTCTGGGGGGTGGTGAAGGCTGATTAGATCCTTTCCTTTCCAGATGTTAAGGATTCTTATGATGCTTTCTGGATGTTCTATGTTCACTGCTTGGATACTCTGTGTATTCTGATGTCAAGACTGTGCCCCTCCAGAGAGACCACCCTTTGGATGCAGCCATATAATATCTGAGATAGTATGTCCACATATACAAGTGCCACTTTATGGTCGCACGGACTTTGGCCCACGCTTCAGCTACTTTACCTACACAAATCAGTGGGGGTATCTTAATTCATGGACACATTGGAACATACATTTCATCCTTCAGAACCAGTGTGGTGTTGTGGTTCGAGTGTCAGGCTAGGACCCAGGAGACCTGGGTTCAAATCCCCACTGAGCCATGAAGTTCACTGGGTAACTTTGGCCCAGTTAAAGGTAAAGGGACCCCTGACCATTAGGTCCAGTCGTGGACAACTCTGGGGTTGCGGTGCTCATCTCACTTTATTGGCCGAGGGAGCCAGCGTACAGCTTCCGGGTCATGTGGCCAGCATGACTAAGCCGCTTCTGGCGAACCAGAGCAGTGCATGGAAATGCCGTTTACCTTCCCACCGGAGCGGTACCTATTTATCTACTTGCACTTTGACGTGCTTTTGAACTGCTAGGTTGGCAGGAGCTGGGACCGAGCAATGGGAGCTCACCCTGTCATGGGGATTCGAACTGCCGACCTTCTGATCGGCAAGTCCTAGGCTCTGTGGTTTAACCCACAGCACCACCTGAATCCCAGTTGCTGCCTCTCAATCTAACTTACCTCACAGGGCGGCTGTGGGAATTAAATGAGATGGGGGAGCACCATGAACATCGCCTTGAGCTCTCTGGAGAAAAAGGCGGGATATAAATGCAACAAACAAACAAACAAACAAATCCTTCGCAGTATGTATCCATTGGGGTTTCTCCATATGGTGGTATCAGCCTATGACTATTCAAAGTGTGGTTTCACTTCAAACATAACTGACATTTCATAAAGAAGAAGAAGAGTTTGGATTTGATATCCCGCTTTATCACTACCTGAAGGAGTCTCAAAGCGGCTCACAAGCTCCTTTCCCTTCCTCCCCCACAACAAATACTCTGTGAGGTGAATGAGGCTGAGAGACTTCAGAGAAGTGTGACTGGCCCAAGGTCACCCAGCAGCTGAATGTGGAGGAGCGGAGACGCGAACCCGGTTCCCCAGATTACGAGTCTACCACTCTTAACCACTACACCACACTGGCTCTCTAAAGAACATCACTTCTTTCAACATACCCACACTCTCCCTCTCCTCCCTGCACCCAACATTTGTAGTAATGGTAATTAATGTTATTGCTGAAAGGAAACGTTTGCTTAACAAAATCACCTCAGGATTTGCTACATAATGGACATTTTGGAATACATCACATGGAAAATCCTACTGGGTATCACTACAGGAAGCTGTTATGTAGAATTACTGGGGAAAACAGAAAACCTATTTGAAAATTACAAAAGGTAACTAGCAGCTTCATGTTAAAGTCAATTAATCTGTCCCAGAATTCAATACACGCCAGTACATTCATCCTACCGTAGGAAGGAGGAGAGTGTGACAGAGAAAAAGGCCTGAAGTATTATTGTTATAATATTGGGGGGGGGGGGTATTGACCTGTCTCCCAACGAGTTGCAAGGTAGATTTCGGTAGAGTTCCTCTAGGGAAGGAATTCTAAAAGATAGAAAAGACCCTAGAATGGTAGGTGCATGTCCTCCAAAAGAGACATTGAGTTGAAATCAATAGCCAACATGGTGCTCTCCATATGTTGTTGCGCCAGAACCATCAACTAGAACCATCATCCCTGACTGCTGGCCATATTGGCTGAAGCTGATGAGAGTTGTAATCCAATGACATATAGACAGCACTACATATCCCTGCCTTAAACCATACCCTGAAAATTGCAACCACAACCACAACAACAAAAGGCTCTGCTTGCCATTTTGTACCAGCTGTAACCTCCAGACAATCCTCCAGAGTAGTCCCATGTCTAATGTACCCCACCAAGCAAAAGCAAATGTGTTATTTGCTTAGAGGTCTTTCCATTCTCTCCTCCCAGATCTCAGTAGCTCACAATAGTCTTCTCACTTATTTTGAATGATATGTCCCAACCAAGTTGAAAAGAAGTCAAAGGCTTACTGTACAACCCACAACACTAAAGTGATACAAGGGGCTCATCAGTAAGGTAAAAGGTAAAGGTAAAGGACCCCTGGATGGTTCAGTCCAGTCAAAGGCGACTATGGGGTTGCGGCACTCATCTCGCTTTTCAAGCTGAGGGAGCCGGCGTTTGTCCACAGACAGCTTTCCAGGTCATGTGGCCAACATGACTAAAACACTTCTGGGGCAACGGGACACTGTGATGGAAACCAGAGCATATGGAAATGCCATTTACCTTCCCGCCGCAGCGGTATCTATTTATCTACTCACGCTGGTATGCTTTTGAACTGCTAGGTTGGCAGGAGCTGGGACAGCATGATGGGAGCTCACTCCATTGTGGGGATTTGAACAGCTGACCTTACAATCGGCAAGCCCAAGAGGCTCGGTGGTTTAGACCACAGCACCACCTGCGTCCTTTACCTTCATCAGTACCAGTGTTCTGCTAGCTCTTGAAAATACACCTGTTTATATAAGCATTTCAATCATCTGCTCACTTGAATCTCCTGCTTTGTTATGCTGTTTTAATGGGTTATGCTGTTAATGGGTTAACCGGTAAGCCGTTTTATTAGGCTTGTTTTACTATGCACTTTAATTACAATTAGCTGTATTTTTATAATTGGTTTTATTTTTTGTCATTTTACTGTTGGACTTTATTTGTTCATGAACTGTCTTGGTATTTCTTCTTGAAATGGAAGGCATTATATACACACTAATATTTTTATATAGTTTTTATTGTATGATTTTGTTTTATTGCTGTAAACCACATTGATTATTTTTTTTAAAATGACATAACAGTATATGAATATTTTTTAATAAATAAAATAAAACAAAAATACCCCTATTAAAGTAACGGATATGAGGCATATGAACACATCACAAATATTAACATCAAAGCCAAGCACAACAAAATCCCAAGCAACCAGAAAAACGTGTCACTCAGCAACCACTGGAACCGAAGCTGAAAGCTTGTGTGAAAGCTTTCATGAGGAAAACTGAGCTATCTACTTCAGATGACAGATTTTGGGTGCCATCATTAAATGGAGGTGAGGCCAGGTGTCTGTTCTACTTCAGGCATAAAAACTCCAAAGATATAAAATACAATTTCTAAAAAACATTATGAAGAACTGTATTTTGCCACAACCCAACATTAAAATGCATTTTAATTGGTGCCAGAATGTATTCCAGTAATCAGTGTCGTGCAGTTACATCTCAAAGGACCTTTTCTATCCCCTCCAAAATACTGAATGTCATCTGCCCACATATTATATTAAATATTTTGATTGTCATTATCTACTAGTTTGCTCAACGTAAGTGATTTAAGAAATTCCCCTTTTAAAATTTAATGTACGGTAATCTCACTTTCCCTTGTGCACATGTTGCAGTGATCAGATGTTTCAGCCAGTTTCCACAGCCTTTTTTTAAAAAACTTGTTACCGTGTGTAATGCATTACTTTTTTTGCCAATTATGAGAGGGAATGGAAGAAGAGACAGCAAAAGGGCTAGGAACTTGAAAACCACATGGAGTTGGTGACGGAGGTCACAATGAAGGAAAGCAAGGCCGCTTCCCACGTTGGAAGCACCAAGTGTCCCTATTTTCCAGGGGTGTCCCTGATTTAGAGAAGTTGTCCCAGTTTCTGATTTTATCTCAGAATGTTCCACTTTTCTTTAAAGGTAAAGGGACCCCTGACCATTAGGTCCAGTCGTGACCGACTCTGGAGTTGCGGCGCTCATATCACTTTATTGGCTGAGGGAGCCGGTGTACAGCTTCTGGGTGATGTGGCCAGCATGACTAAGCCGCTTCTGGCGAACCAGAGCAGCGCACAGAAACACTGTTTACCTTCCCGCCGGAGCGATACCTATTTATCTACTTGCACTTTGACGTGCTTTCGAACTGCTAGGTTGGCAGGAGTAGGGACCGAGCAAAGGGAGCTCATCCCGTCGCGGGGATTCGAACTGCCGACCTTCTGATCGGCAAGTCCTAGGCTCTGTGGTTTAACCCACAGCGCCACCCGCATCACACTTTTCTTTAGGATGTCCCTGTTTTCATTGGATAAATGTAAGAGGGTATGGAGTTGCCTGAGCCTGGAGCCATCTGAAGGTTTTTTTTTTAATGTTTAATGTTTTATTAAGTTTTTATATATGTTGGAAGCTGTCCAGAGTGGCTGGGGCAACCCAGTAAGATGTGTAGGATAGTAAAATTATCATTATGGAATGAGACATCCCTATTTTCATCGGAGAAAGGTTGGGAGGGAATGGAAGCATATCCCACAATTTACAACGTTACTTGCTAGGTTAGATTTGCAATTCACTCAAGTCTATTACAACTAGAAATATTAAAAATGAGGAATCTCCCTCTTTAATGTGTATATTTACATCTTCTTGCTTTTAAACATATTCCTACCTGTGCATTATTGAACATAATGTTAATATTCAATGAATATATCTTAGAAAAAAGAAAACCAAAAGTAGAATAGCTGTTACTACTGTTTTTAGTATTTTACTGCTACTGAAATTGATGAATGATAGTTTCATTTTGTTGTCAGCTGCCTTGAGATTTTTTATGAGGTAATGCAGGGTATAAATGTTTTGAGTAAATAGTAGAGGACCAAACTGATTCCTATTAAGTCACGCAATTGTATCTGTTTTTCTGCAACAGGGAAACATGTCATGTAAGGAGCCAAACATCAGCCGGTATGATTCGAACAGGGAGTTGAAAGCACAGGCCTGTTCTTAGTCAATGTTTTCCTAAGCCCTCAAGCCAATAAACAAACACACAGAAAGCTGAGATTAAAGAGCAGTGACAAAATGTCCTAGTATTTATACATGCCACAGAGATTTATGTTATACAAAGCTACCATATTCCATGGTTGAAAATGACTCATTTGCCAGAACCACACGACCACCTCATGGGAGAAAGCAGGATCCACAGCCAGGTCGAGCATTTATAAAAACGCTGCTTGCGTTAACTGGCGTCTTTGTGCAGATGGATGATGCACTTGCTGTGATTTCTGGTGCTGTTGTTAGTGGCCCTTGTCACAGAAGCAAGCAAAAGGCATCGGAAATCTGATCTGAACTGGATATGGACGTTCCACCTGGCATAATACAGAATTGTCTTTTGGAGGGTGAAGAGGACGATTTAGCTCGCCAGACCCAGCAGGAGGAAAAGAAGAAACACCACAAAAAGGGCAGGGAGGTCACAGCGGACTCCTGAGACGAGACGAGAATGAATAATGAATGGCTGGGACTCCGCATTGACTGGAGAAATGCTACAGACGTATCATGCAGTCCTGTTAGATAGATCAGTGGGAAAATCCTCTTATTAGTGCCAGCCACGTATTTATTTCCAGTGCTTCCCAGAGCAGGATAGGGTCGCAGAAGCAGGCTGGTAGGATGGGAGCGATCTTAGATCCATCTTTGTCACTAGGGGACCAGATGACCTCAGAGGCTCTGGTTCCATGTTATCAGCTTGGGTTGGTAAGACAGCTGTTTCTGGACTGGCAGAGCTTTACTGTCTTCCACGGGCTAGTAACCCCCGACTGGATTACTGCAATGTGCTGGTTGGCCTGGCAGCTGCAGCTCATGCAAAATGCAGTGACTCAAGAGATCGCTGGGGCAGAATATTGCCAGCATATTACAATGCTGCTGGAAATAAATGGTAGTGGCTGTCAATTTGCTACTACGCTAAGTTCAAGGTGCTGACATCAGTGTACATAGGTTGCAACCAGGATACCTAAAATATTGGTCCATCCCTTATACCTCCTACTCTGTAGGAGTGGGCCTCCTGCAAATCTCATCTCATCATGATGTATATTCCCTATAATGTACCAATCAGGCCTTCAGTGTGGTAGCACCTACCCAATGGGACTCCATCTATGTATGAACATTATCAGACAGGTGCTGTCTCTGTTACCTTTACGGCACCTGTTGAAGACCATCCTTTTTCAATGAGCCTTTTAAAGTGGAGATTTTTTACCCTATCCTACATTAGACTTAAGTTTTTTAAAATATATTTTTCTTGTCAAAAAACCACTTTGGGATGTTCTATGGGAAGTGGTCAAACAAAATTATAGATATAGATACAGACAATTCGCTTTGAATACACTATTATTTAAGCTCCACGTTCTACAAACGCTGAGCAAGCCATCAAACTTGTTAATGAACTCAAATTTTCTGTCTTTGAATATCCTTTGTAATGACCAATGCCTATTTCATCTGCTGTACTTTAAGAGATGACATACTTCAAGAGACTAAAGCTTTCAAGGCTCGGGTGAATAGTGGGACGAAAGTTACTGAAGTGCTGGTAAAATTTCTTAAATGATCTCCTCTCATGGGTTAATGTTTGAATGAGTACTGAGAATTGTTGGTTACCTAGAATTACCCATTGTTTCTGCATGAGAACTTAAGATGGATAAAACCATGCTGCGGTGGAAGGCGTTAAACCATGTCTTCACTTCCCCTTTGAATACAATAATTAATCCAAAGTAATGTGACGCGGGTCACAAAGTAATAGGGACGCGGGTGGCGCTGTGGTCGAAACTACAGAGCCTAGGGCTTGCTGATCAGAAGGTTGGTGGTTTGAATCCCCGCGATGGGGTGAGCTCCCGTTGCTCTGTCCCATCTCCTGCCAACCTAGCAGTTCGAAAGCATGAAGTGCAAGTAGATAAATAGGTACCGCTCCAGCGGGAAGGTAAACGGCATTTCCATGCACTGCTCTGGTTCGCCAGAAGCGGCTTAGTCATGCTGGCCACATGACTCGGAAGCTGTATGCAGGCTCCCTCGGCCAGTAAAGTGAGATGAGTGCCGCAACCCCAGAGTCGTTCATGACTGGACCTAATGGTCAGGGGTCTCTTTACCTTTTAATGTGATCTAAGTCTAAAGTCAATGTCATAGTTGGCAGTACACAGACCAGAAGGCTTAGGGTTGAGCTCAGTGCCATGACATCATGAATATTCTTCTTCTGCCCCTACGTGCTGTTCTGGGGGTTATCTAGAAAGGGGAATAGAGGGAGGAAATCCCCATTATGCAAGCCAAAGTCCTTGCACAGGGTCTCTGCTGGTGGAGCTCATTAGGGACTCAGCTAGATTGGTAAACAAAAAGCGATTTGCGTTGTGTATGCAATATAACATTGTGCCACCAGATGGCGCTGTGGAGTACCATTTTCCTCTGCCTGTTTTCCCTGTTTAAATTTACAACGTGTTTAACTGAAACACTTCTTTGATGTGTCTAGATCCAGCCTAGGTGAAGCCTGCCCTTAGATAAAAATGGTCAGATGCATCTTGTGTGAAAACTGCATGCACTCTTCTTAAAGCATGTTTTACAAATGCATGTTGTCCAAAATGACCTTGAAATCATGTATTTATCTAGCATATTCTCCTTGTATCTTATCCAAAGTAGCATAGTACTTAATCTATCTGAATAGCCCAAGAATATCCAATATAACGTGTTGGGTTTGGAGGAAAACAAAAACAAACTTTTCTTAAGGTTTTTACATTGATTTGGAACATACATGGAACATAGACAGTGAATTCAGCTAACAAAATGCTTTGGGGGGGGGGAATTGCTACTGTATTTCATTTAATCTTATTTTTTTGTCTGGTGTTAAGACATAGAGTGAAAGGAATACAGCCACAAAGTCCAGTTTTAAGCAGAAACCTAATCCCGATTGCTTTAATTGCCAGAAGACAGGTCTGAAAAAATCTAAGAGATGCATTAGGGAAGGTTAAAATATTTATTACAGGATGATCTGGCAGGAATTCAAATTTATCCTAATTGCTTTCAGCAGAAAGCTAGCAGATAGCTTTTAGACCTTTTTGATCTCTTCATGTTGCATAAGGCAGATACTAAATGTTCTTGAGTTGTGCAAGTTTTGAATAAGCAGTATCCGTGGGGTGGAACTGAATGGCTAATCATCAGGGCTTCCTCTCAAATGTCAGCATTTGTTGAATGCTGACCCAGTCCGGTGAATCAAAACAAAGCACTAAATTTGATCTTGGAACGTATGGATTCGGCAAAGCCTTTTTAAATAACATTTTTTAAAGTAAATCACTAACACAGAGGAGCTTAGTGGAAAGTAATGAAATGCCATTTACACTTGCGCACTGCCTGTGGCCAGCTTTGGCTGTGTTGGTTTCAAGTCTTACATTGCAGTTTTATGTAAGTAAGTGTTGTAATAGCGGGCCCCATGTGCCTTTGTAACATCTTTCAACAGACAAATTAAGGTCTTTATCGGAAAGAGACAGAATATAGGGATGTATTTAGGATGAGCATGCATGTGTGAAGATGTGGAATCTACCGCAGAATCACCAAGGGAAGTTTCAGGCGTCAGGTTTTGTCTAAATATTATTAAGCTTTGTTGGTGATCATGTGAAGACTGCATGTTTAGTACACTCAAGTTGGACGCCGCTAGAACAAATGTCCTAGCAGTGATCAACAAAGGAAGACCAACCATTGCCAAGCCAAAGCAGCAAGGTAGCTTCAATCCCCCCAGAAAACAAGCAGCAATTTTGTGAGGTGTTTCTTATTTCACTTCCTCCTTTGCTATTAGCAAGCAATTTCCAAGCCAATAAATTTCAAGAGGCTGTGAAATCCACTGCCCTATTACTTCTGTGCCAAGGAACCTCTGTTTTAGTCATGGGCCCCTTCTAAGTAGCGACAGCTTTTTCTATTAAGTTTTTTCCCTGATGTTACTCATAGAAGCAAGCTGGTCCTTAAGGGGGGGGGAGAGGGGCGGGGGAAGAGGAGAAGAGAGAACACGGACTCAAATATATTGCACTTCTGTAATACGCTATATTGTTGTACCACTTTGCTAGCAATTCAAGCGCTTTTGGTATTCCTCATTTGACTTTTCAGAACCTGCGAGGAACGCGGCAGGATGCCCTTTCACAATGCAACGCATAGCAAGACTAATTCAAGACGTGTTTTCCCATCCCGTGGTGGAAACACCACCGATATTTCTCCACCGCCTTGCTGCTTTACAAAAACCTCTTTGGAATTCCTGAAGCATCCTACTTCCTGCCGGCTAAATCATATATAGAGTTTGCTTTTTATAACTGCTTTCAAAGTGGCTGTCATTATGCACCCAGCTGAAGCTCATGTATATAGACGTGGATGCAAGCACTTTCTCTTAATATGTGGAACTCAGTGGACACCAAAGAAAATGGCAATTCTTTTCATGGACTACAATGGGGTTTTAAAACGTCTGCATGGAAAACAGAAAAGAGGCAATTTCCAGTTCAAGGTACTATTTGCACGATGGCTTTTTAATTCCGCAAGCCATTCAAACAGTGCATGCCTCCTGAAGTGTTGCTTCCGAGACAACTCAGACATATGTTTTATGCCCTCCTCAAACAATACAATTCACGTGTTCTCCTCTTTGTATTTGTAGCTTATGCATTTATTTCCATGCTCTTCAGTGGTTGCTGTAAGGTTGTTTTTGACTATATACTGAATGTACGGTATGATTATGTGGAACGCACAGAATTTTATTGACGCAATACCAGGTGTCAGGAGGTGCCAAAGTTCTTACATCAAACTTCAACTGGTAAAACTTAAGAGAAGGTCTGGGCTGGGTGCAACAAGATTGTCCCTAAGTAAGTCAGTAACACCTTCTCAAATGCATTGATTTCAGAGGACCCTAGCAGGATTAATCACAAATCAAGTTCATTACCAACCAGAGGGCCCTAAAGTCTGTGTTAAGCCCTGAATGGCACTATTACTCACGAGCTGTCTTAGGCTAAAACCCTGAGCTGGCACTGGATGTATTGCCCCCCTGGGGGGGGCGGTAATGCCATCTACAAGAGAAGAGATGGCTGAAAACCTGCTACGAAATCACCCAAAGCAATTTCCTTATCTCACAGGAAGCAGTATTCCCTACCAGTGTGGTGTAGTGGATAAGAGTGGTAGATTCGTAATCTGGTAAACCGGGTTCACGTCTCCGCTTCTCCACATGCAGCTGCTGGGTGACCTTGGGCTAGTCACACTTCTCTGAAGTCTCTCAGCCCCACTCACCTCACAGGGTGAGAAAGGGAAAGGAGAATGTTAGCTGCTTTGAGAGTCCTTTGGGTAGTGATAAAGCGGGATATCAAATCCAAACTCTTCTCTTCTTCTTCTTCTTAGAGAAAGGGGCTAAATGGAATTTTTAATAAGCAGATGGATTTATATATGTACCCATTAAAACTGTAGCATTTAAAATCCATACATGTGTGTATGTGTAATTTAGCCGTATACAGCAGGAAGCATTGCTGCTTTGAAGTGAGACTATTTCCCTCTTCAATGCCATTTTTGTTTTCCTTTAAATGCCAGTCCACCGGCAATTTAAAATTCATGTATTTAAAAATGATTTAAATATTCAAATGAGAAGGTTCCTCACAACACATACACACACATTGCAGTAAGATATGCCAAGCCTTTGTCCCACTAGTTTAGCAAAACTGACACCAGCTTGTGAGTGTAGACAATGTGTTAATCAGACAGATTACCGAGAAAAGCAGGGAACAAATGCTGGTGCTTAGATTTTGCATGATGCAAAAGGTACTGTGCTTGGTGAAATTGAGAACAGGCTTGACTTCTTGCTACTGCAATATGTTCGAGGCTCAGCAATGCCAAAGTCGATGTGAAATGCTATCAAAACAAGATTAAGGGGAAAGCATTGTTTTGCTGATACTTTTAGGTACTTTGTTGTTCTGGGCGCTGCTGCTTTCAAGTCAGCTAAATATGGGATTTCTTCCTCCTCCCCCCCCTCCCCGACATTAGAAGTGTTAGATCTTTATTTCACAACTCCCACTTGTGTGCTTGTTATTTCCTCCTCACTGTTTTCCAAGGTAGTAATATACCACAGCAGAGCACAATTAGGATCATCTGGTACATTCCTCATGACATTAAACTGCTAAAAGGCTGAAACAGAATCTTGAGTAGGTTGAGAGAGAGATTATACCAAAAACCCCAGAACATATTAACACCAGAAGCACTGAATAAAAGCTGAATCTCATCATAGAAGCTGGGTGACGAGATGCAGGATGAGTTGCCTTCAGAACACATTGATGATGAAGCAGTCAGATGAACACTCACTCTGATCCAACTCTTTCTAATGGTACCTGCATTGTGTGTAGCTTTATAAAAACAGCAGGATACTACATGGTCTGAATTTTAGATAGTTCAACTAACTAAGGAAGGCCTCTGCAGGTTAGAATAGACAATGGGTTGAATCCAATGGTATCCATGTGTGGGTAGAATTGATTTCAGCTCATCTTATATGATTCTCTCTTCTTCTCCACCCTCTTCAGATTCCCCCCTCACCCCTAAAATCTGCTCAGGAGAAGAGAAGCTGCATGTGGGTGAACAGCAAGGAGAAGTCCTGTTGTACAATCAAAAATCTATACTTGTTTAGATTAGCCAGTGGTCTGATTTGACATAACAACTTGATAAATTCAAGCACTGGGTATGAAGCGATACCATGATTTTGAAGACAACTCTCTCTTCCTTCTCTTGTCCTTGAAACAACATTAACCACCTGACACATACTCTGAGCGGAAGAACCAGTTTTGCCTTGTTGAAGTGGGCTAATTCCAAGTACTTGGCTTCACTGCTTTGTGGATAGGCATGCAAATCACTTCTATAGGGTAATATTTACATTTGTTACAACTATAGCAGAAGTGGCAGGCACAGCGGGAGCTTTAGCAACAGAATGGGCAAGATAATACTTCAAGAAACCAGACAAAATTTCATGCAGACATCTGTACCATCTTGTTAAGTGATGCCAGGACTCACTGGATCTTGAATCTGTTTTCAATGCCTCGCCTTTGAGGCTAGTGAAACAATAATAAATATAATGCCTTTCTATGTGTGCAGTGTGTCGTTTCCTCATACCAAGTAACTACATTCAGCTCCAACACAGCTGAAATCGGAGAAAGGGTTCTGGAATGGGAGGATACAACTTCAACAAAACCCTAAGCCCTGATGCGACTCATTCAATACTGGATTGTTTCACTCTCTAGCATGGATCCTAAGGAACCCCAGACTGACCCTATTACTAGGGCAAGCACATACTAGGGATCTCTGGAAATTTTCAAAGATGAAAATGCACCTAACAGCAAGAAAACACACACAAAGAAATGGTTTCTTTTAAGGATTTGATGAGATAATTTTTGCCAGAACGATGTTCCTCAGGAGATAATTTATGGAGTGGTAAAGAGGTTGAGGTGAGGCTATCTGAGGATGTGGGAGATGCAATGCAAAAGCAAGAAAGGCTTTGCAAATTTGTAAGGAAGACAGTCGCACCAGCAAAAGAGCCAAATATATTGTAATGGTAGCATTGCAATGGTTCGTGTCTTTGTCATCCAAGGAAAAAAGGTGTCCCAATATTGACAGGGCTTCTTGAATGACATAAAAAAAGAAAGTTCTCAACTCCTTTGGAACTTCCTCAAAGAGACTACTTCTTCCCACAAAAAAAACCAGAATAGTAAATATGCAGCTGTGGCAGATGTTAGTGTATGAATATTTATATATCGAAAGGCCTGGCGGACATTCTGGGCTACCCCACTAGACACGTTAATATTTGAACAGATCAATCAAAGCCCCAGGTTCATGAGACAATGACAGGCACAGCCCCTCCCTTCCCTCTTAGTTGAAGAGGAGGTTCACATTCCAAACAGACTGACTAGCTTTAATGTACTCTGTACAAGAGCTTGAGTCTCCCAGGCTTTCTAAGATGAAGCACGATGTGTGTTAGAAAACCACAGCGTCAGACTTCTGGTGACAACAAAAGCAAAAAACTTTTTTTCCCCATGCAATGCTAATACCTATGGATAACTTACAAGAACAATCACTGTGGATTTAAAGCCTTTTTTAATAAAAGAAAAGAGGGGAGAAAAGAATACATTTGTAGAGAATTTCCTAGATATGGTGGTAAGTGTATGTTTGATGTATATAGGATTTGTTATGTGGACAACATTAAGAAGGATTTCAGACATTGGTGGTTGGTATGGATAATTGCCAAATAATGCTGGGTAATACAAATTGATCAATCCTGGCCCAAAACCAATACTGGCCTGATTGCACTGGCTGCCAATTAGCTTCCAGGCTCAATTCAAAGTGCTAGTTTTGATCTATAAAGCTCTAAAAGGCTCAGGACTGCAATACCTCAAGGATCACCTCTCCCCATATGAAATGATGCAGACCCTCTAATCTTCTTTGTGTCCCCTCTCTACTAGAGGTCCAGAGGCTGGCAACACAAGAACCTGGCCTTTTTTGCTGCGACTTCCTGTTTGCAGAATACTCTCCCCAGGCAAAAACTTTCCTCTATAACCAGGCCGTTGACCTTTAAGTATGTGTGGCCTTTTAGAAGTATGAGGGATTTTTTTTATGTACTTATTTCCCCTCTTGGTTTTAATATATCTACGTTGGGTTTATTGTCCGTTTCGTTGGTTGGTTGGTTGTAATTCACTTTTGGTTGCTCTGGGCAAGATCTGACTTTCAGAAGACATCAGAAGGCAGCACGTTTTTAATGTTTGATGTTTTACTGTGTTTGATGTTTAAATTTGTGGGAAGCCACCCAGAGTGGCTGGGGAAACATATAAACACCATCATCATCATTATTATTATCCTAACAAATTTATTAACTAAAATTAAAAAAAATAAAATCATTTGTACTTTTTATTGGTTAATAGGCATAGACCTCTTATCAGTTTTTATACCGTGGCTGGTCAACACAGGGAGACCTGACAGTGCATGAGATCCTGTTGTGGAGAGAGGTCTGTTCTGCATATCAACTCTGTGTGCATTTATTTTTGAAACCGTGTGATTTGCAGCTAGGAATGTAAGCAGGCACGGATTTCTGGCCCACCTCACATTTGCTACCTGCAGCACTGTTTCTGAGGGCTTCTGACAAAAACTACAGGCAATCCTCATTTTGCAAGGAGGTTCCATTCTGGATCCCCTTGTGTTCTGGCAGAGCGCCCTAGGCCCACTCTGCCCTTTTTATGACATTTTGGGGCTACTTCTGGGTTCAGTGCCGTTCAGAGCCAGTGTGGTGTAGTGGTTCAGAGCGGTAGACTCGTAATCTGGTGAACCAGGTTCGCGTCTCCGCTCCTCCGCTCCGCTCCTCCACATGCAGCTGCTGGGTGACCTTGGACCAGTCACACTTCTCTGAAGTCTCTCAGCCTCACTCACCTCAAGAGTGTTTGTTGTGAGGGAGGAAGGGAAAGGAGAATGTTAGCTGCTTTGAGACTCCTGAAGGGGAGTGAAAGGCGGGATATCAAATCCAAACTCTTCTTCTTCATGTATGTGCGATCAGGTGTAATTCGGCCGCGCCTAAATCAGGAGTTGCCTGTATGCTATTCATCTCACAGTTTGCTAAGGAAATTTTTTGCGTAATTAATCACATTATTCTACACCCTTCATTTCAGTGCAAAGGAAACAAAATGCAAATTAAGTGTTTGATGTACCATTATGCATCATGTGTGGACTGAAAACAACAGCAACAACAGTAAATACCAATTGTATTTGCTAGACTGATTTCCACTTCTGAACATGGAATTAATAAGTGAACATTGTCTATTTCCACTCCCATTTTCATTTTTGTCAAAATTTTCTGACATCCCTAGTTGCAGCTATTATAGTGACGTTAGAAAAGCAAACAAGTCACCCACCCATGTCTCTTCAACACAAAGACATTCAGAAGTGAATTTTATATTATTGTTATAAGTGGAAGGAAAAAAAAGAAAACTTCAGAGGTGGCTGCCGAGAAACCCTCTTTTTGATAGGGAGTACAAGGCTTCCATAGCTTTGGTTTCTTCTGCTTGCTTCAATCCACTAAGCAGTAATAATAACATCAGTCTTTCTACACATTAACAAGACATCTGACATTGAGAGGTGCTAATTCAGAGAGCTATCATATTACCTTTAGTTAGCACTGATGACAATTTCATGCTTGAGGTAAGCTGGTGATATTTATAAAACATTGGACAGTAAGCCTGCTCGGCACAATCTCTCGCTCCCTTTCTTGCCCCATCCTCAACGTCCTGTGGAATGTGTCCATTGGAGAGCGACAAAGGCAGTGAGTGCCCTAGAGAACAAATCCTATCAGGAGGCAACAGGGTAGTCATCTTCAAATACTTGTAAGGCTGTCAGGTGGCTGATGGAGCAAATGTGTTCAAATCACAAGAGATTTAGATGAAACATTAGGAAGTTCTTCATGATGGTACAAGCTATTGTACAGTGGAGCAGGCTTCTGTGGAAGGTGGTGGGCACCACATTGTTAAGAGGTTTGTAAACAAAGGTTATATGACCATCTACCAGAGCTTGGACTTCCTGCATCAGCGTCAGGGGGTTGGACAAGATACTTCCCAACTCAATAATTCTTCAGAGCAGTGGGTATTTATATACATTTCATGTTTTCTTCTCTTAGACAGATAGACCTTCCACCACCAGAACTGATATACACCCAAATGCCCTTGAACTCGGACGTTTTGGCTTCTGAATGCTGCAAATTTGGAAGTGATTGTTCTGGTTTGCCAATGTTCTTTTGGAACCCAAACGTCTGATGGAGCTTCCGTGGCATCTGATTGGCTGCGGGAGCTTCCTGCAGCCACTCAAAAGCTGTGATTTGGTTTTTGAACGTTTTGGAAGTCAAATGGACTTCCGGAACGGATTCCGTTCGACTTCCAAGGTATTACTATACTGTATACATTCGATCATTTGTTTACTACATGTATATCTTGCCATTTCTCCAAGAAACTCAAGGAAGCATGCATGGTTCTTTCCCTTCCATTTCACCCTTACAAACCTGTGAGGTTTATTAGGCTGAGGGGACAGGGCAGGGCTAGCCAAAGTCATTCAGTGAACTTTTGGAGTTCTGTATGCAAGGAGTTCTATCTGTCCCACAGATCTGCAGGCATATGTTATTCCCAATCCTCTGTCAGTAGAAGGTTACCCATTGGAGGTCCCTGGGCTAAATTCCAACCTCTGAGAGATGCAGCCTGGCCTGTCAGTTGCCATGCCTAAATCCATGAAATCAATGGGTGTACTCTGAGCATGACTTTATTGGATACAACATTCAGTGTTTCCTCATGTTTTGAACTTAACTTTTACTTCTTGTGAAGCAGCAGTACTGTATAACAAAAAAGATTTATTAACAGTTTATGTGGTAAGTAGGATGAAGCAAAAGTGAAAAGTTTTCAAATTAGATGGTTGCAAGCATGAGCAGAGATTGAGGTGCCAATTACAGAAGGGTTACATAATAACATACCTACATGCTGTTTTTATAATGAGGCAGTAAAAGCATTTTAGAGAATATATCAGTATCAGTTATTTTAATAAAGTTATCAGGGTGAAAGACGCAGGAATTGGCTTGTATTCACTTTGCTTTTGACATGGCAGTGGCAAAAAAATAAACTCATCTTAAATAAAGAAGGAAAAATGTATTTTACTTAATTATTCTGTGTTTGATAAGTATCTAGGCCTTTCGGTTTCAAAATCTCTGTTGAACTCTAATTCTGAAGAAACTGAATACCTGCTCTAATATATGTCCATTCAGTCTCCTCTCAGTGGCCACACAACCTCTAAAGCTGAAAAGAAATATGGAAATCCACAATCCCAGAAGGGGGAAAGTATAAGAGAAGTAAACTAAACATTATTTTAATAGGGGAATTAGCAACCATGCCTGGTTATTGTTTTAAAAATAAAATGCCAGGCACGAGAAGCTATTTTAATCAGGACCACAACACACAGAGTGGTGGGGTTGAGACTATATTCCCCAGTCACCACCCTGTCCCCCCAAAATTGCTCCTGCTGCAGCAGTTATCCTTCTAAAACAAGAGGAGAGGAGAGGAGAGAAAGAGCCTCTCATTGGCACAATTTGGAACATTTTTTTTCTACCACATGGGACAATTACTGTGATTCTGGAAATACTGGTCCTAATGAAAATTAGGAAGCTTTTTGCCTTATTCTTAACTAAAAACAAAACAAAGCATAGGGTCAGGAATCATGCAATTAAAGTAACATCTGACATGCAGGACTGAAGTAATAAAGCAACCTTCAGAAATTTATCTAGTTTATCATCTGGTTTCAATCACCTGAAAGCTGCAATTCTGAAACAGGCAAACAAATGCAGCCCAAATCCAGCAGATTATAATGAAACTCTTTGTTGCTAGACATTCATTTTATCTCCTCTGTCTCTAGCAACAGCCTCCACAAACACGAAGGAAGGCATTTTCAATTAGACCATAATCCTGACAGGCATTATGAAGCTTTTCATGGTCAGCAATTTTCATCTCTGTGTGTGTTTGTGTAAGTGTGTGTCTGTCTGTGTCAGAGAGAGAGACAGACAGGCATCCCACACTATATTAACTTTTGTTAGTTTTAAGCTCTGACAACACGTAAGCAACTGATGGGCGCCATGGTTCTGGCATTTAAATTTGAGCAATAGCCAAACGCAAACCACAAATTAAATGTTTCCTATCTCATTGATAGCATATTTAAAGAAAAATGAATCATTAAGAAGCAGTCAGACTTGGAAAACATTTTCCTCCCTGACATACAGTATGAGATTTAAAGCTATTATGCTTCTTTGTTGTGATGAAACTTACACAGTATAAAGTATTTCTCCCAGACAGCTGTAGAGAAAACAGAACATGGTGCTGCCATTGTTCTCTTAAGTTAGTGTTTCAGAGGAAACACTGGTCTGAAATGAAGGTGAATGAGACCTTTTTCATAGTGAAAATGGGAGTAGGTTTTATAGCAGAATGCCAATTTCAGTCTATTTGTCTTTTATAACAAGGGAACATCTCAAGAGAAATCTACTGAGTGTTTGCAGTATTTACATGCTGTGTTTGTCACTGCTGATACTACAGTTAATTGTTTAAAAGCATACACAAAAGTTCTGTTATTTTTAAGTACAGCCATTCAGATGAATGCAGTCACTGACGTTCACAATGCTTGATCATTGCCAGAAAGCAGTTGGTACCAAGAGCTATTTATTAATCACATCCACATAAATAACACTGAAGGCTATTAGGGCTGGCAAATCATTTCTCCATCCTAAAAAGCCATTGCAACATTTTCAGAAGCCTTAGAAATGAACTAGTCCTGAGAGTTAGTTGTGAAAAAATTAAAAACCTCCAGCCCAATCCTGTGCATAGCCCATCTCCTCTCTCTCTTCCTAAATCCAGATGCCCGCAACTTATCCTATAGGGCTTATCAAATTTTTAAACACGAATATTCTGATAAATATTCAATATTCTTTGCAGGTAAAATTCAGCATCTCCTCCTGCTTTGTGGAATCAAAGAGAATTTCGGTTTGGCAGGACAATGTGATGGGGGTCACTGGGACACAGCAGTGCCCTGCGTTTTCAACTACAAAAAGGTGAGCAAAAGTTGCCAGGAAATAAAGTACTATCATAGAGAACAAATGACATTTCTGAAGAGAGCAAAGACCTTATTTTCTGATTCTGTATTTAATCCCAGTAGAAAGAAGCAGGGGACAAAAGTGGAGGAACTGAGATTCTGGAAAACGCTGCAAATGAATGAAGGCTAAGGAACTGAGTTCTTCCGTGGCCACAAGGCTTATTACCAGCAATTCAAAAAGGCCAAAAAATAAGTGCTTACGTGGAAATACAAGTGCTTACCGGGAAATGTGTTTGTCACTGCTGATACTACAGCAGTGGTTATTTGCTGCAATGGCTAAATGCAGTCTCCACATAGAGAAGCAAATAACTTTCTGATTATCAGGTGGAAAGCTCAGTCGCTTGCAGCCTTCCTAGGGGCATTCGGTCAGCTGAGTACTAATGGAAGTGGCTAGATAGACCCATGGTTCAATCCGGCAGAGGCAGCTGTTATTAATCTGCCTTTTACATAGGTACAAGTTCAGTCTAGTGCCCCCTCAGAACTGGTCTCCTCTGACTGGCAGGTGCTCTCAAGGGTCTCTCTCAGCACCTGCTATCCTAAAAAAAATTAACTGGACAAGGTGCTCCACCACTGAGCTTTAGCCCTTTTCACCAAGGTTGCTAGATGCTTAAGAGCTTGGTAACGTTGTATGCAACAGAAGAGGAACAGGGAGCCAGAACTTGAGAGAATTCACCAGAACTTGAATACGGGCCAAAAATCAGATGAAACCGACAACAGAGGATTATAAAAAATGAGGTAAAGGGTAAAGGTAAGGGGAGCAGGTAGCGCTGTGGTCTAAACAACTGAGCCTCTTGGGCTTGCTGATTGGAAGGTCAGTGGTTCGAATCTGCATGACGGGGTGCGCTCCCGTTCCTTGGTCCTGGCTTCTGCCAACCTGACAGTTCGAAAGCACACTAGTGCAAGTAGATAAATAGTTACCGCTGCAGCGGGAAGGTAAATGTCGTTTCTGTGTGTTCTGGTTTCCGTCACGGTGTCCCGTTGCACCAGAAGCGGTTTAGTCATGCTGGCCACATGACCTGGAAAGCTGTCTGTGGACAAATGCCGGCTCCCTCAGCCTGAAGCAAGATGAGCACCACAACCCCATATTTGCCTTTGACTGGACTTAACCATCCAGGGGTCCTTTACCTTTATAAAAAATGAAATAGCTTGTCGATGGGTCCTTTCAGAGATTTCAAGTGACTGGGGAATATGATATGTTGTTTAGATGTTCCCAGTATCACTGGAGCTAGTCTACACAAGTCCCAAAGTTGACCTCTCTAAAGCTGGCACCATTCCTTTCATGTCAATTAATGAACTTCAGGAGGCTTTCACAACTGATTTAGAAAACGGCAACAGCACTCCAGTGTTGTGACAAAGTAATGTTCACTGGAGAAGACCTGGAAACAACCTAATCCTCAAAGAGGGGAGCAGAATACATCCCTCTCCTCATGCTGATAAATCTAACACTGGTTCTTTGCACAGCTTAAAATGTAGGAAGCTGCCTGTGTCCACAATGACTGGCAATGGCCACAACACATACGTCATCCCCACCCATATGTGGAGATGGAATGAACCCAAGGTCCTTTATCGATGTTCTATGGCAAACACCTCTCTGGGACATTTAGCTTGCTTCAAATGGCATGTTCTACGTGTAATTCATACACCGGTGTCCCTGCCTCCTTTTTGGTGGCTTATGTAGAGCAGATTCCTTGGCAAGGTCAGGCAGAAAACACTTGTGACGAAAGCCATTTAAGCTGTTTCCCATGGCCAAATAAATGCTTTCCTTTGTTTTGCACCTGGAAGCAGAAATACTTATCCCTGGCTCTTCAGTCGGTGGAAGTACCGTCAGCTATGCCTGCTTTGTTTAATATCTCCATTCTTAAAACTGTGCAATGGGCACATAGAAACCAGCCTCCGTCCTTTCATCTGTGGCTATATTCCTACCTAAATACAAAAATGCACCACTGAGTTTTATTGATTTCAATTAGATTTAAACACATGAAGCTAAGCGTAAGACTACAGACTAACCCAACAAAGCACTGCAACCTAATATCCTATTTCCTCTTCAATTGTTCATATGTAGCACGGTAAATAAATTGGCACAACTAACGTCTGCCTCCTGGATACAGGAAGCATCCTTTTTTAGTTTTTGCAGATGGTTTGCGTTGTTAGGCCAGCCAATGTTTATGGTTGCTTTCTGAGATAACTTCTGTCCTTGTAGGCTACCGTATGCTGCAGCAAATCATCCTGTCTCTGTCTGTAGCTTTAAGGCATTTATCTTCCACACACACACATATATACTCACATTTTCCTCAACCCATCCCTGAAATCAATATTTTTTGGTCTGTTTGGACTAAGATTTTAATTAGAAAATAGAACCTCCACAGGATAAAAAAAGTTTAGAGGTGCTTTCTGCAATATGTAATCTTTGCGAGAATCACCCAGCATCTGTTTTCTCCTCTTAAAAATAAATGTGTTGCAATTAATATCTCCTTCCTACTGCGGTGTTGCGGCTCTCAGGCTCTAGGTATTTGCTGCAACTTTAGTTTTCTGTGGAACCTTGTCAACAGATCAGCCAGCACCCATATGTTATCTCATGGGTGGCGAACCTTTCCCAGCCTCCGAACCACATTCCTTTCTTGGCAAACTTCTGGGGGTCATGTGCCAGTGGTGGGTGGGTGTCAAGTGTTTCCGACACTTCCCACTTTGTGGAGTCGAAACACACACTGTCATGTGATAGACAACAATCCTATGACTGCAATCACGGAGCAGGAATTCTAACAGTGGGTAGGGCCAGAACCATGAATTTTACCTTTGTACAGTAGGCTGGTTTCTACACACACCTCTATTTGAGCAAGTAAGCAGCATTATTAGAATTCAAAGACACACTCCAGCCAGGCAAAAGCACCTGAAGAAGGTTGCAAGCATGACTAAATAGTGAGGGGTGTGGCTCAGGAGGGTTTATGGCCTGATGAGTGTCCCAGATGCCAGATAAGAGGCCTGGATAGCCAAGTAAGGCCCCGGGGCCTTGGCTCCCCATCTCTTTGCTATCTGAACTGCAAAAATTAGTGATGCTGACTTTATTTACAATTAATGTCATATGAAATGTACATCACATAAATATTACTTATTAAAATCAATTACTAAAGCCATACTGTATCTCTGTACAGCAAACATATTGCCCCCAAGGGAATATTTATAAATGTATGATGAATGTAAAAGGATGATAATTGATCAAAGAAAAGTGATGTTAATGTTTCAATATAAAGCTAATAAACCCTTTTTTTTAATCAGTCAGATCTATAATGCCTCCAATATTATTGAGGATTGATGGCAGCAATCTCTAGGATTTGACTACTGTTTTAGTTTCTACTACTTTTATTCTTCTGCAGCTTATATGGTGTTTTGTGATTTTATTTATTGCTATTAGCTGCCCTGAAGTCTTGTAAAGAATGATGGAATAACACCCCCCATACTTAATGAATAGGAGTCTCCTGCAGCCTCCATTACCAGGAATGTTTTGTACTGGAGACAGCAGGAATCTTTATGTGTGGTATGTGCTCTGTCCCTGCACAATGTCTTCTCCCATCTGCTCTGTATTCCCATAACTTGACTTAATAATTCCTGTGCTCAACGAATTCCTACCAGGAGCTCCTGCAACAAAACTTCTAGCTCACAATTGTACTGCATCTGTTTGACTGCTCTCTTCCTGATAAAAATCAACCTAAAATTAAAATTTGAATTCCTGTAAGTTTAAGCACATCACACCATTTGATACTCTTGCAGTGACTTTGGATATTACACAGCACTGGGCCACTCCTGTTTCTGTGTGTGAGAGAGAGGGCCCTTCATGTACAGATGACCAACCTCCTATATCTCTCTCATGGTGAAAAACATGAAGACCAGAGGTGTCTAAACTGTGGCCATTCAGATGTGGCTGGCCCTGTTGGGAGCTGAAATCAAACAAAATCTGGATGGCCACAGTTTATCTACCCCTAATACAGTGGTTCCTCAGGTTAAGTACTAAATTCATTCTGGAGGTCCATTCTTAACCTGAAACTGTTCTTAACCTGAGGTACCACTTTAGCTAATGGGGCCTCCCGCTGCCGCCGCGCGATTTCTGTTCTCATCCTGAAGCAAACCTGAGGTACTATTTCTGAGTTAGCGGCGTCTGTAACCTGAAGCGTCTGTAACCTGAAGCGTCTGTAACCTGAGGTACCACTGTATACAGGTGATACCAGGGAGCAGATGCTTCTGAATTTTTTGTGCTTATTGTGTAATGGCACTTTTGCGTACACCAAAAGTGCAACAAAGATAGTGCAAGTACCTTCCTCTTCTTCCCCACTCCCCTCTAACCATTTTCTTGTAATGTGTCAGTAACAACTGTGGACATTTTTTTTAACGCCCTCTCCTTGGGCTTGATGTCATCTTTGTGACACCGATGACCATTTATTTGTCCAACTCCCACCTTTAATTAATTAACTTTCACTTGGTTGAAGGCGCAATGAAAGTTTGATTCATAGCTTTGGCCTTTTCCATCTACAAATAGTCCAATTTCAAAAATCCAAATTGTTTTGAAAAAATAATGCACTGCATAATTTAAAGGGATTTTAAAGCTATATTAGGATAATGATGAAAAAAGAAAGCCAGTGTCTTCTTGGTAAAGATGTAAAGAAATAATAATAATGTTTTATTAGTGTGATCCTTTGCTTCGATTCACAGCTGTGCTAATCATTTCCAGTGTATACAAGGGGAACAAACTGTTTAAGGTGTGTGTTGTGGTGGGGGTGAGATGATAAATGAGCTGTAAAGCTGAAGAGAATTCATTGCACATCCTGACCAATACAGCAGTAAAAGTAATCAATCCATTTAGCTCTCTACAGAGAGAAACGGCAGTGAGATAAGAGGATAATGAATGCCAAGCAGAAAGCACAATACCGATAAGAGGAGCGCTTGAAATGACCAGCCTGAATATATTTTGTGTTTAAGAGTCCTGACTAAAACATTGACAGTGAAATAATTTATTCTTGGCATATTGGCCTTTGCTGTGTGAATAAAGGTAGCCATTTAACAAAAGTTAAAATTTTCTAACTAGGTGCCAGAAGGAAAACACCAGGTATTATCTAATATGTTTCTCATATATAACATAAAGGGCACATATTTGATTATTTCAATTTTTTCCACCTTGAAAAAGCAGGTGGAGGGTTGAAGAAACCTTGGAAATCATGCATATGGATGCTTGCTTCATGGGTTGCATTATACATGTAGTGTGACATCTAGAGGTGACGGACACTTCAGACGTATAGATAGCATTTTTTTTGCTTTCAAACATGACCCAGCCTTAAATCACCTTTGCAAATATGAAAACGTGATGTACACATTTCGGTTATACCACTGTGCAAACTGGACAACCACCCAATGCCACATGTGTCACAAAACAGATTCTTTCAATGCAGCCAATGCCTTTTTCTGCTATCTGCAAAATTATTGGTATAGGAACTCAAGAGCGGCTTGTGAGAGCCATGTGGTCTGAGATGCAGCAACCAGCTCAAAACCTCTCCACACTTTGAGATTCTCAAATAGAATGAAGAACAACAGAAGCTTGATTACCTAGTTCTTCCCATAGTGAGGGGAAGTGGACTTAGCTAAGCCTGGCAGGACAGCTTATTCTATGGTATTAACCCCTTCATGCATTAATTAGACTTAAGCATGTTGGTTATATGAGGCTGGTTATCCCACAGTCTGAAAAAACACCCACCACGTTCTTTGAAGCTATTTCTCTATGCAGCATCACCTGACCCAACAAAAAGTACCTTGAGTCAAAAGGCAATATTAAAGTTGAATAAAACAACCACTCTCCAAAATCATGGACGCAGGAAAGAGAAGAGACAAGGTGGTAGGTCCCAAATGAACAAAGAAACTACTCTCTGAATCCAAGGAAACCCTGATACTAAGTCTGTCCAAAATGGTCAGAATCTCTGTGCCTAGCTTTTGGCTGTGATAATATAAAGCCCTATGTCACAGCATACTGTCTTGTCTAGATTACTGTTTATTATTGCTTTGCTAGATCAGATAATAAGCTTTTAAAAAGGCTCCTATTCAAAGATTTGTTTAAACATACTGGTTACAAAATTAAAAATAACATCAAAAAGTACAAAAAGGGTTCATTCTGCAATATCATAAAAGTATACTAGTATCATAAAGTCATAATATCGTCATCGTGATAATCATCATCATCAAGTACACTAGTGAAATTGTCTTTTCTGAATAATTGCAATATATAATGCACAAATTAAAAACCTCTTAGGTATCTTAATACTTGAAAAGCAACCAATAAGAAAGGTAACGATCCACCGAGTAAGTGTGTCCTGAAATGAATACTCAGTGTGCTATTCAAACCCCTTAGGGAATTTCGGATCTGGGTCAGCTGCAAGGCAGTTTATTCTCAAGCTTGCAGATACGTAATTTCTTCATGACAGCTTATTAATAGAATAACATTTCACACATTACTGCACAAGAGTTTTCCAGCCTACGTAAGCTTGAACACAGAACCTGTGCATACCATGGTGGGTGGGACAGTAAAGAGAAGTGGGTTACTTCTGCTTTCTCAGTAAGAAGCCATTTTAACGGCATTTGTTCCTTTCGCTAACTTTGTAACCTGACACTTAAACCAATGCAAGCTAAACTTAGACGAGGCATAGGCGAACTGGACCCTCCAGATGTTTTGAGACTACAACTCCCATCATCCCTGTGTCCTGTTAGCTAGGGATGATGGGAGTTGTAGTCCTAAAACATCTGGAAGGCCCAGTTTGCCTATATTTAACTTAAACCAAACAAGTGGAGCCCCCTACATGAACTTGTGTTTTCAGAACCAGAGAACAAATGTTTGTATTTATTGGGTGTCTTTCCACCGTGGAAAGTTGGCTATGCTGTTGAAAAATCACCTATCAGCACCAGCTCTGTAGAAGTGTCCTCTATTTCCTAAGACATTTCTAGCCTATCTCAGAACTTGGGACTACAAACTAGCCTCAGAGGCAACCCAAATGCTGGGAACATATAGTAGGGGTCCGCACAGGCCCCAATATCTGCCTTATATCTGTATCTGCACTTAAAAAATAAATTCCAAGTTGATACTGAGTCGCTCTATGCTCTGCCTACCTTCAATCACCAGGACACAGTGTTCAATGGCTCTGGCCCCTCCTCCATTCCAAAGCTTTCTGTTTTATGGTGCAGTATGACTCTAATTAACTATAGAAACCTATGAAGAAGGCAAATTGATTGCTTAAGTACCCACCCTCAGGTATCATCTTCCTTCTCTCTAAAATGCATTGTATGCTGGCACAAGAAATAGCTATTATCTATCCCTTAACTCAAGCTGGTTGACAGCTGAAGTAAGAGAGTCAGCCATTATCTCATCAAACTATGTTGACATTGGCAGAAATGTTTTGCCTCTGTCTTCAGGTTCTGGAGAACAATTGCAAAGATTTGGGCTAATGATGCTATGGATGCGTACCGCATAATTATGCCACTGTATTGGTGGTAGTGATTTCTTTTTCCTTTTCTTTAATCATTTCCAAATATCTCTTTAATCCTCTGCTCTCTCAAGTGTATATATAATCACACCAAGTGGCCTTTAGAAAACAATGCATCATTGCAACCATTAGGAAAGAGAATTCGCATCGTTAGATACAGAGGAAAATGTCATCTGAAGCACCATTGCGGGAAAAGTCATTCAAAACAAGAAGCCAGCTTCTTCATTTACCAACAGGTTGCTGGCTATTAGGAAACAGATCACTCCTGTGCTTCATGCAAAGAGGACCCAGAGAGCTGGGAAATGGCAAACTTGTCTGGCGCTCCTTTTGCCAGGTGACCCTGTAGATGCAAACGACTCGGGAGATGCCTGGCACTCTGATCCTGAAGACAGCTAAACTGTCAACATGCCTCCACAACTGCAGAAGCCTTTGAACAACATGAAAGCATCCCAACATCTCCTACTAACAGGGGGACGAGGTTTGAAAGTTTCACTTCAGAGCACCTCGGGTGACAGTGTTTGGAAGGTGGGGAGAAAAACACACTTGTCCTCCTGATTTTGAGTGTCATCCAGGTGAGGAAAGAGGACCTCCAGAGATTGCAACCTCTCTCTGTCTGTCTCTTTCAACAGTGTTCCTCAGCTGTGAGCAACAGGAGGAATGTAGACATTAAGTATGCATCCCAAATCCAAGGACCCAACACACCTGTCATAACAAAGAGATCTCCTGTCATGCTCCTCTGCTTATCATAATTAAAGTGGCACAAAAATTAGAAAACTGGGTGGGAGGAAGGATGGGAGACAGCAGAGGGAAGCAGATGGATGGAAGCCTGAAATGCAGATCTGGCGGCTTCTCTTCTGTAGTCAGAATACAATGGAGAATTGTGCCTCTCTTTCCCTTCCTTTCCAAGCCAAATAACTAAATGTCCTTTTTGCGAAACCTGTATTTTCCTAGTGGCAAAAAACGCAGTCATTTTATAGATTGTCTCTGGGAATTTCCTGTGTTCCTCGTTCTGCACTTGGGCTCAGAACCACAAATAAAGGGAAAAGATAGCATGATATGGAATACAAAAATCTATGTTGATGTTGCTGCTTGCTCAGTCCTTGCTACTGATGCTGCCTGCAATGCAAATCCACTTTAGGCAAAGGTGAGCAGGACAGAAGATGCTGTGCTGCTTGTGGCGGCTAGGACCAATGACCCAAGCCTATCTAGTTCGCCTTCAGACCAGCTAATCTCAAATCATAAGAAGACATATACAACCACTTCCATATTCTACAGCATTTTATGATTTAGCACTTTCTGGTAACAATGCAAAAAGCCGAAGACTACAAAAAGGTCCTTCAAAATGCTGTTTAGAAGGTTGTTAAAAGATGGGTTGCTAGATCACAGATAATTAACACCTGTAAAGGAATCAGTTTACTAGTTTCATATCACCAGCTTTCAGATTCTTGAGAAGGGTAAAAAGCCACGCTTTCATCATCACCAACTTTCAATCCAACCCATTTTCCCACTTGATATTTTCAAATTGTCATTTAGGTTCCCCTGTCTCCCCATTTTGAATTATTTATTCCTCTCAAGAGGCGACATGGAGCAGATTTTGAGGTTCTTGAGTTAAATCAAAGTGCTTTTGTAGTGGAGAGACCAAGATGTGTGTCTTGTTCCAGTAGATGCACCTGCTCGACATTTTCACGTTCCTGCACTTGTGTGGGTTGCATGCAAGTGTGTGTGTGTGTGTGTGTGTGTGTGAGAGAGAGAGAGAGAGAGAGAGAGAGAGAGAGAGAGAGAGAAATGGTGGTATCCTAACTACATAGAAATAAGTCATACATAGAAATGAATGGATTTTATTTTCAAGAGGGGATATAATATTTATTTATTCACAACACTTGTGTCCTGTTTTTCCTCATAAAAATCCCAAGTTAATTTTTTATAAGATAGACTAAACATATACAGTGGTACCTTGGGTTAAGTACTTAATTCGTTCTGGAGGTCTGTTCTTAACCTGAAACTGTTCTTAACCTGAAGCACCACTTTAGCTAAGGGGGCCTCCCGCTGCCACCACGCCGCTGCCGCATGATTTCTGTTCTCATCCTGAAGCAAAGTTCTTAACCCGTGGTACTATTTCTGGGTTAGAGGAGTCTGTAACCTGAAGTGTATGTAACCTGAGGTACCACTGTAATACTATTTTTCCTCCTCTTAGTGGAAAACTATCATGATGTGTGACATCAATTGTAAACTGCAGAAAGCAAGCACCATCAGTTACGCCATGGAACCTTACAGCACCCTGTGAAAAGAAGGCTCTGTCCCAGGAGTGGAGAACCATTGGCACTCTAGATGTTAAGATTCCATCCATTGTGGCCAACCATTGGGGATGATGGACTAGTTGGCTAACAACACCAGGAGGACCACAGGTTCTCCACTTCTACTCTTTCCTCTCTGCTGTACCCCAAACTTTCCTCCCCTTGCGTTTGACCCCAAACCACCAACCAGGGGACTTCACTAAACCTGTTGTAGGAGGAAGACTACTGCATTGTATTTCTAACAAAATAAAAATCAACCCAGCAACCTTTATCCCATCGGTCTGAACGTGTTGTTCTTTTTATACTTTGTGCTAAGTTATTTCTCTACATACTTGTGCTTTGAGCAGCAGCAAACAAGACTCTTGCTGAAGAGGAAAGTGTGGTTCAATGTCCAGTTTTCAACTCCGGACAACTGCTTCTTCATTAAATATTTCAGTGGAGTCATTTTATATGCAGCCTTCGTTGAACCTTAAGGCTGCTTTCGACTTCTAAAAGTCAAAGTCCCAGGGCATGGTTGAAAGGCCCTCACTGAAGCTGCACAGATATGGGCCTGGTCAAGGGAGAGGGCCTGGAAAACCTGATGAATGCTACCTTGAATTCTGTGATAACAACAGACAGCATATAAATGTAATGTAATGTAATATACACTTGTGTGCATGCAGACTCCAGGGGTGGCTAAGGAGGTACCTCCAGATGTTCTTAGGACTACAACTCCCATAATCCTGGCTACTGCAGCCTGGGGTTTCATGGGAGTCCAGCAACATTACAAGGGCACCATGTTGCCTATTATGGATGGAGATGGTTAGTAAGTCACCTGCCAAGAGGAAAGGAAGTGGTAAAATTATTGGTTCCTGGTGGCATATAGCAGGGGTCAGCAAACTTTTTCAGCAGGGGGCTGGTCCACTGTCCCTCAGACCTCGTGGGGGGGACGGGACTATATTTTGAAATAAATAAATAAATAATGAACGAATTCTTATGCCCCACAAATAACCCCGAGATAAATTTTAAATAAAAGCACACATTCTACTCATGTAAAAACACCAGGCAGGCCCCACAAATAACCCAGATAGGCATTTTAAATAACAGGACACTTTCTAGTTGTTTAAAATCACACTGATTCCCAGACTGTCTGCGGGCCGGATTTAGAAGGCGATGGACCGGATCTGGCCCCCGGGCCTTAGTTTGCCTACCCATGGCATATAACAAAGGACAGGATTGCCACACTGCCACCACAAGCTTAAGTTACCACTTATATTTTTATATGTTACCATTTATATTTTTATCTTCAGTGATGACCACAGTCATGCTGTTCAGATGGACGGTGCCTTGCACAAGTCATGCCCTCATCTCCCAATTTGTTCTTTGGCCTTCAGAGATTCACCTGGCTTTCATAACCCACAGCTGGCTCTTTATAAATAATGCATCACATTTATGCCTGGTATCTTCGTTTACAGACTTTCTAGATGCATAAGCTGGTTCATATTCTTGCAAATTCTTTAAAGTGTATGGTCAGGAACCAAAAACTATCAACTAGAGTTTCTCTGAGATAATCTCTCTCTCTCTCTTCCTCTCCCTCCTAAAATTTTCTATTTTATGGTACATTATGAATTCCACTCATTGCATTTACTGATGAGAAAGGCAAATTGATCTGATTGTTTAAATTGGTGGAGCTTAACTTTTCTTAAGTGCCCACTGAGAGGCATTGCCATCTCTCTCACTCACTTGATCTCATGTACGAGTGTAACAGAGACTCTAACAATCTATTCCTCCACATGGGAAGTTAATCTCTACACAGTACGAGAGTCTGGAGTCCTGGTTGATAATCCCAGACATGCTTTGGGTTGATGGGGTAGAAAGAGATCAGTCAGTTTTACTGCAGCATATCACAGCCAGACATCTCTGTGTATATCCCTTGTGGGAGACATTTTCAGAAAACTAGAGAAGCAATCTGGGATTTGTGCCCTTGATCATAGGGACCAGGGACATAGTTCAGAAACCTCTGAACCTTGGCCAAAAAGCATGAAGGCAGGAATACCCATTAAAGGGAACTAGTTACATTTTAAGTACCACCAACAAGTAGTACCACCTATACAGGGGATCACACTGAACATCACGAGAAGTCATTGATTACACTGAGTAACATGGGATGAAATGTTTTACTAGCCCATTAAAGTTGTCCAGTAGCTCAATCTTTCCATATGGTTATTCTATCAGCTGAAGCATTCTGGCAGGAGAGCTTGGGGCTTTGCACCCGGGGCTCTGTTGTTGGTCCCAATTTGCTGAGCACTCTAATTTCAAGAGTCTTAGCTGCAACACAGCAAAAAAACGAGACAGGGTAGACCTACCAGTTTAGCCTGGATAGTCACAAATTTCAGAGTCCTGTCTTAGGGATCTACTGTCCAATTGTCTCAACATTTAAAGGGGGGGGGGGGAGCTACAAAGTCCTATGCAGCTGAGGGATTCAATATTTCAAAGGGCTGCCTCTTCCCGTATAAGCCTGCCCATCCTGGTGGTGCAATGGTAATCTGAGGCCCTTCACTGCCTTCCAGGTCCAAAAGAAGTACCGTATTTTTCGCCCTATAGGATGCACTTTTCCCCCTCCAAAAATGAAGGGGAAATGTGTGTGCGTCCTATGGGGCAAATGCAGGCTTTCACTGAAGCCTGGAGAGCAAGAGGGGTCGGTGAGCTCAGACCCCCCAGGCTTTGGGCTTAGCGCAGCTCTCTGCAAGCCGGCTTGTGGAGAGCTGCCTGTTCTGGGGGCTGGGGAAGCTTGGGCTTCCCCCGCCCCAGCCCAGCGCCTGGGGGGGGGGGATAATTTATTTTCTTTATTTCCCCCCAAAAAAACTAGGTGCGCCCTATGGACCGGTGCACCCTATGGGCCGAAAAATACGGTACTGAAGATTACGGCTAGAGAACAGGTCTTCTATGTAATAGTCCTCCATCTCTGGAACACTCTCTGCAAGCACCAACTTTACTGATATTTTCCAGATGAAAAACATTCATTCTCCTGAACATTTAATGATAATGTTGTCACCGTTAACTCAATCTTTAGTGTAAATGTTTTAATATATTTTATCGTGTTTGAATGTATTTGTCTGTCTCTCTCTAACAGTTTAAGATTATTATTATTTTACTATATATAAGTACATCCAAAGATTAGGATTAGGGCCATAGCCCATAGAATCATAGGCTTGTAGAGTTGGAAGGGATCCTGAGGATCATCTAGTCCAACCCCACGCAATACAGGAATATGCAGCTATTCCATACGAGGCTTGAATCTGAGACCTTGGCATTATCAGCACCATGCTCTAACCAAATGAGCTGCTGCATTTGTATCATGCCTTTCCTAGGGACAGGGGCGGAGCTGTGGTCTAAACCACTGAGCCTCTTGGGCGTGCTGATCGGAAGGTCGGCGATTCAAATCCGCATGACAGTGGTCAGCTCCCGTTGCTCTGTCCCAGCTCCCGCCAACCTAGCTGTTTGAAAGCACGCCAGTGCAAGTACAGTGGTACCTCGGGTTACAAACACTTCGGGTTACAAACTCCACTAACCTGGAAGTGGTACCTAGGGTTGAGAACTTTGCCCCAGGATGAGAACGGAAATAGTACGGTGGCGGCGGCAGCAGGAGGCCCCATTAGCGAAAGTGCGTCTCAGGTTAAGAACGGTTTCGGGTTAAGAACGGACCTCCGGAACGAATTAAATTCATAACTCGAGGTACCACTGTAGATTTAATAGGTACTGCTGCGACGGGAAGATAAATGGTGTTTCTGTGTGTTCTGGCTTCCATCATGATGTTCTGTTGTGCCAGAAGTGGTTTAGTCATGCTGGCCACATGACCCAGAAGGCTGTCTGTGGACAAACGCTGGCTTCCTCGGTCTGAGAAGAGAGATGAGCACTGCACCCCATAATCGCCTTTGTCTGGATTAACCATCCAGGGATCCTTTACCTTTACCTTACGATGCCTTTCCTACAGGGAGCTCAAGGCAGCATATACTTCTCCTTCTCTGTTTTATCTGCACAACCCGTTAGATAGATTAGGCTGCAAGATAGTCACTGGTTCAAGTTATGCAGGAATCTTTATCGGTTAGGGTTACCTAACCCAGTATTCCCCAATTCTGGTCTGACACTCTAACCCAGGGGTCAGCAAACATTTTCAGTAGGGGGTCGGTCCACTGTCCCTCAGACCTTGTGGGGGGCCGGACTATATATTTTTGGGGGCGTAAATGAACAAATTCCTGTGCCTCACAAATAACCCAGAGGTGCATTTTAAATAAAAGGACACATTCTACTCATGTAAAAACACGCTGATTCCTGGACAGTCCGTGGGCTGGATTTAGAAGGCAATTGGGCCGGATCCAGCCCCCGGGCCTTAGTTTGCCTACCCATTCTCTAACCACTATACCATGCTGGCTCCCTCTTGTGTAGTGTTAGAAAGATAAAGTTGAACATCTCAGTGCACCAAAGCAATAGCATCCAAGTTGGATATGTGTCTCTGTGCAGACTGTGTGCCATTTAAATGTATAAGCCAGGCAACAAGGGAGTGCTTTTTTCAGAAACAAAATGATATACCCCTTCTTTGAAATTATTTGTTGTGGTTTCTGCCTTTGAATAATAAAGCATCTTACATGATCCTGGGTGTTGTTTAATCTAAATGTCACGTTAAGTTAAATGTTAAGTAGTTCAAGAAATATTACTCTCAAATTCTCGGTCCTTCTCCCTGTTGCTTTGATATATACAGTTATACGGTAAGTGCTTTATTACATACATAAAGATGCCTCATGCTACAATGCTAGGTATATACTGATGTTACATGTCCTAGCTCTGACATATACACCAGACTCCCAGGCCATTGTGAGAAGAAACTACAGATCTTAATAATTAATGTTTCAAATTTTTAGCCAGAATTATCAATGACAGGCTTTGAGCTTTTTCTTTTAGTAATATATCATGGTAAAAATGCACAGACAAGCGATGTGTCAGTCTGATTTTTTCCACCTGATTCAGCAACCCAAAATTCAGACGCAGCAATTTAAGCCGCGTTGCACACTGAAGAATTTAAGTCTAAGCATTTAATCTGTTCTTTCCATAAATTTCTGCTGCTTGTGCTATTATAATGATGCTACCGGTGGAAGTTTATTTATATCACAGAATCCCGGCGTCAGCACATTTGAGATACAACAGCAATCATTCAGTCAATAGTTAACAGCAATACAATATCAGAGATACCAAAGGAAATCAAATATACATTTAGACAAAAGGCAACTGGAAATAGTCACTATGAGCCCATCGGCCAGGCAAGGATTTATCAAAGCAGAACAATAAATAAATAAAAATGATTGTTGCACGATTATAAGTACACATGCTGCAGCAGTTCTATTGTATCAATTTCCCATCCTAAACAGGCTACAGATAGCTTGTAATATCTATCTATCTATCTATCTATCTATCTATCTATCTATCTATCTATCTATCTATCATCCATCTATCCATCCATCTATCTATCATCTATCTATCTATCTATCATCTCAGGACTCTTACGATGTTCTCAAAGTTTGGTCAATGACACAAGGGGTCAGGAATCCTACTCTTCTCTCCCATCAAACTCAGGGCAGGGAGAAAGAGACTAGCTGCTGTTTGCTACACACATGTAAGGAGTAGGAACATTTTTTAAACTTATCAGTTACTTACACAATGTTTTAGGTATCCAAGGGGAGGGGGAATGATGTTGTCTCAAGCTGAAAAGACCTGAGCAGATCCTATTTCCTTAGTCTGGGGGGAAAGTGTGTCATGCCCTAAATATGCACTGAAACCTGGTTCAGCTTCACGAAAGTGTTGCCCCTGAGGTGCAGGGTTTAATTTTTTATTCTGTCAGATAAAATGCCAGACCTGTTATCATTTTATTTGGAGCATATTATTTGCTACTGCAGAGTTATGATCCATGCACTGCAATCACGGAGGAAGAAAGCCATGTGGCTAGGCTAGCTATAAGAACATCATGTCAGAGGCAATGTAGAAAAAAACCCCATTCTTAAATAACTGCCCCATTATGAGTAAACCCAGCACAATTTGAAATAAGAGTGCCATTCACCTTCTTGTTAAAAAAGGCATCTCAGGGGAGGCAAGATTTGTACAAGGCTCTATGCATGTTTGTTTTTAAACTATTTATTTATACATGTGTGTTTGTTATCAAGTGTTCCCATATCAATTTTCTAATCTGCTCTCTCACATATATCTGAAACACATACAGTGGTACCTTGGTTCTTGAATGTCTCTGTTGACGAACGTTTTGGAACCCAAACGCCGAAAACTCAGAAGTAAATGCTTCCTTTTTCGAAGGGGCCCCGGAAATCAAACAGCTTCCGCTGCATGTTTTTCTATTTTCTCAATTGATTTTGCAGACCACCCTTTGCGCCCCGGTTTTCGAATGTTTCAGAACTCGATTGGTTTTCCGGAACCACTGTACTATGACTGACCTTCTCCCATGAAAAAGGTGGCTATGACACCATAGGTATTTCGTTGGCATGTGAAAGCTGGCGCGGAGAGGAAAGTTATAAAAGGCATCAACACTGGCAAACTCTGCCCTTGCACCAGTGCGTAAGCATATTATTAAATGATTGCTTTAAAAAAACCCCACACCTTCAGACTCTCCCTCACTCTTCCCAGTTTACTGTTGTTTCAACACTAAGGATCTAATACTTGAGTCTTCATGCCAACCATCTGTGAAATTTTACTTTATCAAGCTATTTCACAGAGCCATTCCATGCAACTGCATTCCATACACCCTTTAAAAACAACAGCAATGCACTTAAATAAATAAATATTGTGGAAGGAGAGGGCTGGAATTACTTGTAGCTTACAGCCAAGCACTTTCATTTGGAGGTGTGAAAACTGCATCAGGAAGCCAGTAATATTAAAGACAAGCGCACAGAACAACTTTATACCTTCCCTGCTACTTCAAGATGAAAACCCGGATGTAATATACTCAAGTTTGCCCTGCCATGATGGATATTGTTGAAGGATGGTTTGTGCCACAAACTAGGCCCCAAATGCAAGTCCTGTGCTCCTTCACATTCCCTCCCTTATAGTCGCTTTTAACTGTTTGCTGTTGTTTCTCTCTTCATAAGTTATGTATGATACAATCACCTTTTAACTACAGTGGTGCCTCGCAAGACGAAATTAATTCGTTCTGCGAGTTTTTCGTTCTACGAGTTTTTTCATCTTGCGAAGCACCAATGTATATTGACGGTTTCCCATAGGAATGCATTGGCGGTTAAAAAAAAAAAAGGCGCAAGACGTTTTGTCTTGCGAAGCAACTCAGAAAATGAAAAACTCTTTCGTCTTGCGAGTTTTTCGTCTTCCGAGGCATTCGTCTTGCGAGGTACTACTGTACTAGTTTTTAATCCCTTACCTGTTTTAAGTCTTATTTGTTCAGTTCATCTGTACAGTATGTTTCATCTTAGGCTGGTCTGTGACTGAAATAAAGTTTGACACTGATACTCTTATAGACAAGTCTTCATTACAGCCAATCAGTATTTTGCAAATGGCACTTTGGCGAAGGAACATATTTTTTGGCCAGTGAAGAGAAAGGGGAAGGGGAAGGGAGGCCAAATATAATTTCTTGGACATCTGGCCTGCTACCCCCTAAGCAGAAGCAAATATTTCACTTCAGCTGGAAAATTCTAAACAGGAGTTCAAATGGAATATTGTAGCAGGTGAAATTGAAAACTCTGGGTAGATAAGTGGCTGCATAGCATACATTCCCCTCTGGCACTTTTTAATCAGGAATACAGGACTCTTAGGTAGAGGTAATATCACAAAGTTACATTGGATTATATGGTGCAAGTATTAACCTTGCATGGGTAATAAATTATTTTTCCTCCCATTTAGAACACAGACATCTGTGCTGAGGGGTATGCCTGGCTATTTCCACATGAGGACACATGGCTAATATAAAATGAGCAGCTAACCCCCTGAGCAGCAATAACCTAAGACAAAGCCTATCTAATAAACCAGCTGTAAATATTCAGAAACAGCAGACAATGCACTGAGCCATGTATGAAATTAGCTTAATACAAGCCAGTGGATTCCGGTGTGGATACCAATGTGAAAATCATCTTAGGAAGAAGACAAATATTGCAAGCAGGAGGGGCAGATGGTGTGCATGTACAAGCAAAACTGAAATACAGTGGTACCTCGGGTTAAGTACTTAATTCGTTCCGGAGGTCTGTTCTTAACCTGAAGCACCACTTTAGCTAATGGGGCCTCCCGCTGCTGCTGTGCCACCCGATTTCTGTTCTTATCCTGAAGCAAAGTTCTTAACCTGAAGCACTATTTCTGGGTTAGCAGAGTGTGTAACCTGAAGCGTATGTAACCCGAGGTACCACTGTACAGTATTATGACTTTTTTGTTCGCAGGAAAACTCCAGATAATAATAAAAAAGGCACCCTGCATTGTGTTTAAAGTTTCAAAGCCAGGTCTCCCTCACCTGGGCTTATGTAACTGAGTACTGGTCAACATCTAGGAAGGTATGTGGCAGCTTCTTAGATTTCTATGTACCAGCAGATTTTAAGGCTATAGCCAAAGCAGAGCAGATGGATGCTTTAGCCGAGATTCCTGCATTGCAGGAGTTTGGACTAGATGATCCCTGGAGTTCCTTCCGACCCCACAATTCTATAACACGCCACAAAACACCAGCTGAGGGAGGGTCTCCGTAGATCTAAACAGCTACTTAGGGAAAGCCTTTAGCACCCAGTTTCTCTTTCCTATTAGGAGGAATAACCACTTTTTAAAATTATGATCCTTTCAACAAGCTAGGTTAAAATAAAAGGCATGTCTACCTACTCAGTTACTTTGATCTGCTGAACTGGAAGTGTTGCAGGTGCTACATAATACCTGTTCTGCTCTTGCACGAAAGCAATTAGTAAGGTAGCACCTACATTCTGGAGTTCCCTGCCTGCCTACTGACACCAGGCAGGTGCCTTCACTGTACTCGTTTTGGTGCCTGTTAAAAACAATTTTGTTTTGGCAAGCCTACCCAGGCATGCAGAAGTTGACACATTTCTGAATCTGTTTTTAGCTTAATTGTTTGTTTTATTTATATTTTGGTGTTGCTGTTGTTGTTCAAAAAAAAGCACCTGTTTTAAACTTTGTCTTTTACTGACAATTTTACCGTTTTAGAGGTAAATAACTAAGTACATACACCACTAAATAAATTGAGTCTAAAGCATTTGCAGCTTTGCAGGTTGGGGGGGTGGTGGATGACAACAGGAAGATTTCAGCACCACCCTGACTCATTCCATCTGCACAAGCACTGCAATGTGCACAGACAGAACTCTCTCCCCCACACACTGTATGCTGCTCTGTGGGTACTCCCAACCCCTTAGGTCTACTTTGGGGGCACATAGAGGGAGGAGATGGAGAGTGAAGTCCCTTTGTGTCAGCCGTAGCCCTTGTGCAAGGCTTTCACAGATGGGACTTCTTGGGTGTATCCCACCCAACATGGATGACATTATAGAGGCGTATAAACGGGGGGGGGGGGGAGCAAGAATTCAGGGGGACTGAGTTCCCTTACCTTAAAAAAATTAAGCAAATATTATTTTTGTGTGGGGGATATACACCCAATGCCTGAGCCAAAAATCCACCTATACAGTAGTACCTTGGGTTACATACGCTTCAGGTTACAATACGCTTCAGGTTACACACCCCGCTAACCCAGAAATAGTGCTTCAGGTTAAGAACTTTGCTTCAGGATAAGAACAGAAATCGGGCTCCGGTGGCACGGCGGCAGCAGGAGGCCCCATTAGCTAAAGTGGTGCTTCAGGTTAAGAACAGTTTCAGGTTAAGAACGGACCTCCAGAACGAATTAAGTACTTAACCTGAGGTACCACTGTATCTGTAAAGTAGTGGCCATTTCTAATCCACCTATATCAATAAAGTTGTGGCCATTTCTAATCCAGATCATTGTCTGCTTTAGCTTATGAATCACATCTTACATCTAGCCACATGGGATGCAGGTGGCGCTGTGGGTTAAACCACAGAGCCTAGGATTTGCTGATTGGAAGGTTGGCGGTTCGAATCCCTGCGACGGGGTGAGCTCCCATTGCTCGGTCCCTGCTCCTGCCAACCTAGCAGTTCGAAAGCACGTCAAAGTGCAAGTAGATAAATAGGTACCACTCTGGTGGGAAGGTAAACGGCGCTTCCGTGCGCTGCTCTGGTTCGCCAGAAGCGGCTTAGTCATGCTGGCCACATGACCTGGAAGCTGTACGCCGGCTCCCTCGGGCAATGAAGCGAGATGAGCGCTGCAACCTCAGAGTCGGCCACGACTGGACCTAATTGTCAGGGGTCCCTTTACCTTTACATCTAGCTACAGCCCGGGGGGTGGTGGTGGGGTGGAATAGCACTGCGACTGGACCTGCATTAAACAAACAGACTTCATGGTGAGTTCCCCCACTTTTTTTCCAGAAAAAAGCACTGCTTATAAGGTTATGAATGGTATGGCGATATTGGGTAGAGAACTTTCTTTCATAAAAGAACTTCGAATCAGTCAATGAAATTGATTGGAAGTTATGCTCAGAAGAGACAAAAGGAAGTATTTTTTCATGTAACCTGTAGTCTCAAGTTCCACTGCTTTGGAGGTGAACTGGAAATGAGTCACAGGCTCACGAGACATTTTTCTTTTCGCATCAACAAGCCATGCTTCCAAAACCAGAATCAGGAACCCACCTTATAACCATTGCTTCTGCACCTGGTTTGGAAGGCAAGAGCTAATCAGATACTGCCATTTCAAATATTACAGTAAATCTATTGGTTGTCACGAAACTGCTAACTGAAGCCATGTGCAAGAGGGGAGGAAGGAGACTGAAACCTATTTCCAATTCATCAAACCGTGTTTTGAGGGAACATTTAAATTGAGCTGTCATTAGCAGATGGAGTGTACTGTCAGAATGTAATAATTGCTGCTAGTTTGCGTGGCTTTTTTGATATGGTAACCAAAAGTTATGAACATTGGGTGGGGGCGGAGTTTATATAAAAAAAAACAACTGAATTTCTGTGCCATCTATAGCACCAAATGGCCAGTTTTCAGATTTTACATTCTTTTCCACTGTGCTGAAGGCATAGAGCTGAATAACTAATGGAGAGAATTCTCCACAAAGCAGACTGCTGTACCAGATACAGATTTTCTGAGCAGTTCATAATTCAACTCCCATGTTAAACAAAAAGAGACAGCTGTGATAATGAAAAGGAGACCCCCTGGGGGTGACACAGGTATGTAATGGGCATGACTAGCTACTTTGTATTATAGTTGTTCTCCGGTAAGGAAAGGCAGTATGCTTTTGTTTTTTTTTAATTTCTGAGTAAATATTTGGGCTTGTAGAGGTTACTTACACACACACACACACACACACACACACACACACACAGGAGACTAGAAACTACCAAGCCTATATCTATTCTCACCCAGGGGACATGATAGAAAACTGTGAGCAAACACAGACAATACACTTTATAACACAGAAACCATTCCAGGAATGAAAGGTATACAGTGGTACCTCGGGTTACAGACGCTTCAGGTTACAAACGCTTCAGGTTACAGACTCTGCTAACCCAGAAATAGTACCTCGGGTTAAGAGCTTTGCTTCAGGATGAGAACAGAAATTGCGCAGTGGCAGCGGGAGGCCCCATGAGCTAAAGTGGTACCTCAGGTTAAGAACAGTTTCAGGTTAAGAACCGACCTCTGGAACAAATTAAGTTCTTAACCCGAGGTACCACTGTAATCAGCCTGACTAGAAATTACAATAAAAGACTAGCCTACCAGTCCAAGTGACACCACTCCACAGCATAAATTTCCACAGCATGACTGTGGGTGGGTGAGTAGGACTTCAAAATCTGAGTTTTAAAACCTACGATATTTTCAGACACAACTAGTAAACTTTCAGTCAAAGCTTGGGTGGGGAAGGGAGGGGAGAGAGTGTTAAAGCAAAACACCACAGTTACTTCAGAGGCTAAGTGTATAGAATTCACTGGGAGATATTTGCATCAGTATTTGAGGTAAACACACACAAAGGCACAACATAAAGGTCCAGTTCACACATTAGCCTCTAAAAGTGGTGTCATGGTTAAAAAGCCTCTGTACAGACGACTACAACAACAACAACAAACATTATTATGGTTGCAGACCAGCATAGCCTGTACAAAAATTTACACCCCTTGATAACTTGCGACATTAGTGTAAAATGCTTTGTTTTGTACTCCAGCATCTCACCATTTTTGTGCCTTTATACAAAAACACATTTCAGAAAGGAGAGCACTTTCTGGAGCCAGCTATGCTGATCATACAATAAGCAACAGAAAATGATAAAATTCAGAGCACATAACATCTCCAGAGATTTAGCAGAAAGAATGCCATTTTTATACTGCTCAGTGTATAAACAAACTTTTAACCAGAATAGATAATGCCTAATGCACTTCTTCTGCCCATTTGAATTAAGTTAGCTACTTCCTTCTCCACAACATATGCAGCTCTTAGTCTGAAATGCCGACTGCATTCTGATACACAAGGGAAGATCCTGCACTAATAATAATAATAATAATAATAATAATAATAATAATAATAATTTATTATTTATACCCCGCCCATCTGGCTGGGTTTCCCCAGCCACTCTGGGTGGCTTCTAACAAAATATTAAAATACAACAGAGCTGCCTTCATTCTCTTAGTCCAGGGGTCAGCAAACTTTTTCAGCAGGTGGCTGGTTCACTATCCCTAAGACCTTGTGGGCGGGCAGACTATATTTTTTTTTTGGGGGGGGGATGATGCAAGAGCACCACGAGCCCTGGTGGCTGCTTACCTGTGTCTTGCGAGCGGCAGGGTCTGGTGGTGGCAGAGGGACGATGAGCAGTGTGCAAAAGGGCTCTGGAGAAGGGCTGCTTAAAATGGTGGCCACTTGAGCACTGCTGCTGGCACCAACAAAGCCCAGCCCCCCTCCTCCTCTAGGCAGTGCGGGGAGAAGCCAGGAGGAGGGAGGAAGGAGCCACCACCGCCACCACCACCGCCACCGCCATGTGACGGAGAGGGAAAGAACGCACATGTTGGTGATCCACGCGGTGATTTCTGGACTGTCCGCGGACCGGATCCAGAAGGCAATTGGGCCTGATCTGGCCGGCGGACCTTAGTTTACTGACCCATGTCTTAGTCACTTCAGCACAGGGAGTCAAGACCACAGACTGCATCCATCCACACAACAAAATGTGTATTGTACCGAGTGGTTGAGGCCAGTAGACGATGAATCCAATCCTCTGGTTCAAATGTGGGCTGTGAACTCACAGGGTTCATAGCTCACAATTGGCATCAAGCAGCATCCTGCACACTGACTTAGAGAAGAGGTGCCAGGAAGTTAACAAAATAGGAACAGATTGCAAGAATGCATCCTCCAGGTTACTTGGGAGGTGGGGGTGGCGGGGGACAGAGATTGGAACAGGTAATCAGAGCAAGAGATGAAGTAAGAGCTCAGTATGAGTTGGGAGCTTGTTGGAGCAACCAATGTTTTTCCTAGGAGCTGTCCCAGGTACTGAAGAACCTGAGCTTGTCCACACTAGGGCATTAATATGAATGCAACTCGCTGCTTCTGTGTGTGAGTTTGCAATCTGTGGACCAGTGTTTTTAATCTCAGTACCTGTCCAGAGGCTCTTCTGGACAGGTAGGACAACCAGCATTCTCCCTTCCCGTTCACCTTCCCAATGGGAAGCTACAGGTTTGTGCAGGACTAGCAGTGAGGAAAGAACACAAATGCACAGATACACTCCCCAGTTAACATTTACCAGAAAGCAGAACATGGGAGTGCACAACCAGTAAACCATTAATATACCTCTTTGCTGGGTTTTAGCTCTTCCAGGTTCTTTTTTCTTGGGGGGGGGTGTTCAAAGAGATGCAATTTTTTTGGCAAGGACTAGCAATAACATATATATAGAAATGACGAAGCAGTGGCGTAGGTCAGTTCAGTTCTACTGTTAAACCTTGAGAAACTTGCAGTGACAGCTAGCTGGATTTTACAGTCAACAAGAGTTGTCAGATGGAAAGCTATCTAAGAACTGTAGTCAGAAGCTAGTGTTTGTTTCTAAATGCACTTTCTGAAGAAATTGGATCTCAACCAGCCTGTCCTAGGGATTTTAAGCACTTTATTTGTATCTTGAAATTGATTTTGGGGGCTCTGTCTCTGTTCCTTTAACAGCGGCTGAACACAGAAATTTAGCCCTCCTTTCCAGTTATCTTCATGATAGGAAAAGCTCTGCCAGTTTAATTTCTGTGTTTTAGACTACTTTTTAAGACACGTGGGCAAAAGCAGGAGGAATAAAGGTAAGGTTTATCTCATTCACTCTCTCTCAAAAGTACACAGGTGTGCATAAGATTGCAACCTTTAATAATAATAATAATAATAATAATAATAATAATAATAATATTTGTACTTGCCCATCTGACAAGGTTGCCCCAGGCACTCTGGGCAGCTTCTAACATATATAAAAACACAACAATACAGGGCTGTCTTCTAAAGGTTCTATAGTTACTCATCTCATTGCTATAATAGGGGAGAAAAATTGGGGGGCATATTCAAAGAATGTTGAGGTTGCGTGAACTTACCTTTAATGGCAAAGTGACCAAGAAGTATATTTGTTTCTGTGTAACACTCATCAGTGTGGTGGTGGTCCCTTTGAAGATTTGGACAGAATGTTCCATAATAATTATGCTATAAAATGACGTAGCATTACTTTGTGTGAACATTCGGTCCAAATTGATAGAGGGAAGGCTGTCAGACTTGCAATGGTGTCAAAGTTTCCTCCTTTTCAAAAAAAACGAGGGGGAAACACCTTCAGGAACTTCATCTGTAAATATAAGCCCACCCTCACCTGAAAATTCTTAGATTCTCCCTAAATATTAATCCAATATTCAGGCAGGGGGCATTCTCACCTTATCCCCACCTCTGAAAGTAATGAAAAAGTCTGGGCTGATTGCTTCTCTGCCCAGCACTACAAAATACCCTTAGGCGTTTCACTTCCATAGGAATGTGGTTCACATAATTATTTCTGAAGTGCTGAAATCACCATGAGATGATTCTCCTAAATTTTCATGGAAGCACCCTATGCGGTAGAATCATAAGTTACTGTGCCGAATAAGCCAATTGCCATTATTTTAAATATTCTTTATTCATTTCTACACTGCAAACTCACAATATATGTGTGTGTGCGCGCGCAACATACAGAATCTCAAATGAAACCCAAACAACATAGCAAATAAAATCAAGCAGCACACACTAAAATAAACAAAAATACAAAATGGCTCATCTGACAAGGATATAAAAACTGTAAGTTATTTTCTTAAGAGGGCTTGTTGAAATTAAGTCTCATGCTGACATGGCATCGTGTGCCAGTACTTTCACAAAACCACTTTACTATTTTTAAAAATCTCAAGAGAGGGAGGGAAGTCATGTGAACAAGCCATGTCACTGAATGCTAATTACCTAGCTGTTACTTTGCTCGTAATACAGAATCTATGAAGAAATTGACAGAGGAGAGCAGCCGGCTCATTCAACCTCCAGCCATTTAATCCAGTGCAATATGGGACTCATTACAGGAATTAATATCTTGCACTCTTTATTCCTCTGCCCACAGCGGCTGGCCTACTTATGTGAATCGAATATGTGACACTGCTTGTTTCAAGTCTCCCTCCCTCATCTTTTGGATATTAAGATACCGTACATCTAAACAATTAACTGCTTTAAATTTAGCTTTCCCTTAAATTACTTTCTTTCTTGTACACATACAGTCTTTCTATATCCCCCCCCCCCACTGTATTTTGTATTTTGCAATGGCAGCTCCACTAAAAGCTTATTATACAGGGGGTTCGGGTTAGAGGTAGGTGGATTGCAATTATTCCTTCAAGGGATGAGTTTTTGTTGCACAGGCTGTACAATTAAGTGGAAGTTCCTGTCTATATTTTTCTCTTGTACTCATGGAGAAATCAATAAGAAATAAGGCTGCTTGTTATTTAGTGACCTTTAATTGTCCTGAAAGTATCAGGGAGTCTGTATCCACCAGTAGTTTATTAAAATTTGTAAGAGTGGCTGGCTGTAAGATATGAAGTGTTCTAAAGGGGGGGGGGAATGTTTTGAAATTGAGATCAGGGCATTAATACAGGGAGATAATGGCAGAGGACTCAGATTATGTGATAAGGAAGCAACTGCACTTCCTTTAGAAGTTTACATACTTCTTAACAAATCCTTTATTTATTTTTAACATGATTATTCTTAAGACGAAGTATTATACTAGTTAGTTAAGACTCCAGAGTGACGTATTTTCAACTGGAACACATTTTATTTTCAAGTGACATAGGCACAATAAAAGGATGCTATTAACTAATTATTGTCTGAAGTTTAGCACCAGGTTATCTACAAGAAGGAAAGCAGTAATGTGTGCTAGCGATTTCCTTCAGAAGTTATTGCCAATATCCTGATGCAGAGTGTACATTTTGTTGTCTTCAGTAGATGAAAATGATTCATAAGAAAGTTTAATATTACACAAAACAAGATTTAGAATTTCAATAAAGTTTTAACTAAAAGACTTCTGAGATTTATGAAAAAACATCCCAGACTGCAGGTTTCAGAGGCACAAGAGTCCTTTTTCAGAAAGCATGTTGTTAAGATGAAATAAACATTTAGTTTATCATGTATACACATAAGCCATGTTGTGAAGCTCAGAGTTTAAACTACAACTTGCTGCACGTTTAAATAATCACTCCAAGTTTTTATTAATCGGGCGTAAGCAATTTCAATATATTCTCCCTAATTAAATTGATCATAACGGACCAGAGAGTGCTACATACTGTACTGCTATGATCAACGACAACAATGAGACCTGGAGCTGTTGTTGTTGTTATAAATTGAACTGAAAAACGACAACAACAAATAGCCATTTAGCTACTGTCAGTAACATTTTGGACATAAACTTTGCAAATGAAACTGAGCTGAATGCATTGATGGATTTCCACTTCGTGTATCCAATGTTTCTTCTGTTGAATGAGGACCAAGAACATAGCACCTAATGTTGTGTAAATGCTGATCACTCATAGGGAGGGAGAATCGACTCCAGCCCACTATGAACCGGTGATCAGCTGTGGCAAAACTGATAGTGCTGACCATGTGAGGATGAAGTGGATCTTTGGATCAGGGACTATAACTATAAATCCTATAGGAAATATAGTAAATTTCCTAGCTTATAGGAAATATAGTAAATAAAGTGATTACAACACAGCAAGGTTAACTTGGGATCACAATGGCGTACCCCTTTTTCAAATGTTCTGCTACAACAGAAGGTAGAAACAGAGGGAGAAAGAGGGAGAAAGGTTGTTTTCTGCTGCTCCAGAGAAGCGGACACGGAGCAATGGATCCAAACTACAAGAAAGAAGATTCCACCTAAACATTAGGAAGAACTTCCTGACAGTAAGAGCTGTTCGACAGTGGAATTTGCTGCCAAGGAGTGTGGTGGAGTCTCCTTCTTTGGAGGTCTTTAAGCAGAGGCTTGACAACCATCTGTCAGGAGTGCTCTGATGGTGTTTCCTGCTTGGCAGGGGGTTGGACTCGATGGCCCTTGTGGTCTCTTCCAACTCTATGATTCTAACTTGTTTTGAATGTACATAGTTATTATCAGATAAAGATGTCAGACCATACAATAGCTTCTCCATTATCTGACGTGATTCTCCAGAATTCATGGTGCCTTTCATGTGAGTGTGATTAGATGTAGTGCACAGAGTATTAGGCCTCAACATAGGATAAAGGTAAAGGTAAAGGGACCCCTGACAATTAGGTCCAGTCGTGGCCGACTCTGGGGTTGCGGCACTCATCTCACTTTATTGGCCGAGGGAGCCGGCGTTTGTCTGCAGACAGCTTCCGGGTCATGTGGCCAGCATGACTAAGCCGCTTCTGGCGAACCAGAGCAGCGCAAGGAAATGCCGTTTACGTTCCCACCGGAGCTGTACCTATTTATTTATTTGCACTTTGACGTGCTTTCGAACTGCTAGGTTGGCAGGAGCAGGGACCGAGCAATGGGAGCTCACCCCGTTGCGGGAATTCGAACCGGTGACCTTCTGATCGGCAAGTCCTAGGCTCTGTGGTTTAACCCACAGCGCCACCCGTGCCCCCCAACATAGGATAAGCAGGTTCAAATCTCAGATCAGCCATGAAGCTCACTGGCAGACTTGTGGCAGTCACTATCATTCATCCAGAGGCAGAGTTAGGGGCGCACGACCAGTTCGGCCGCACTAGGCACAGAGCCCGTTGGGATTTTTGACTACGTGCTATTTGATACAGCTTCCCACAAAGCAATTAAAGACTTGGCCAAAGGCCAAGAAGACTTAGCAGAGGGAGTTATTTTGCCTAGAGATATGGAGCCTTGGATACAACTCTGCCATTGGTCGAGGTCTCCACACAGGCATGATGACTCATGACCTTCCTTGTTGATTAGTGGTTGGTCAGTGTGTGTTCTGAGAGTCGTTTGGAGTTTGTTCAGTGAGAGAGTTAAGATCTGTGTCTGTATCCTGTATATAGTAACTTGTAAGTCTGCTGTAAATAATAAACACCTATAAGTAACCAAGTTGTAGCAGCGTCTTGTTCCTGCTTCATTCTACCTGCCTTTAACTGATTGCTTCTGGAAGTCTGTGTATGCTCTGCTATATTCAACTGGGTCTGGCTAAGATCCTGCAACAGGTTAAGGTTGTGAAACATCAATAGAGCCTTGGGGCACAACAGCTACAATGTATAATGGGAAACGAGAGGCAGGGAGCCCCAAATTTTGGCATCATGCGGGATGCCACTGAATTTTCAGATCCCAAAGTCAGCATTATGTAGACAAAGTGCTATGTTATGGCGACCGGATATGCATCCCTGAACTCCTTAAGAGTAAGGGCAGGATAAAAATGTAACATAATAATTTCTGTGTGAGCAACATTCCCACCTGAATGTTTGCAAACCATAGAATTTAGACGACAATATAGTCAGTTGAAAAAGAAGTCACAAATTCAATGTCTTTCAGGAATTGCCCTCAGAATATTTATTCACATCTTGTAAATATCAGAATCCCTGGTATATGCTGTCAGCTCTTGGCAGAGACAAACATGCACACCACATTCTAAAATTTGTAGCAGAGATACTTAAAACCTCATGCTGTGACAAAATGTATAAGGAAAATGGAATTGTCCCTGACAGAAGCCACTGTAACATCACTCACAAGAGCCTTAGATTGACCCATATGCTATAAAATATCCCACAACCACTCTTTGTGAGGTACATTTCCACTGGCTTTTGAACAACACCACAACCTTCCCAACATTATTCCTAAATTAGAGAAACTCAGAAAGATGGTGGAAAGGATGAACTGAACCTTCCTTCTTTTATGCATGTTTTTTTGAAGCAGAATGTTTTAAAGCGGAGGCACATAGAATCCAGCTTTGGCTTCATAAATTTTTCATCTTGAAGGTCCACAAATATTACCAAAAGTCATTTTTTGTGTGATTTTTGTGATTTTTGTGTGATTTTTGTGATTTTTTGTGTGATGAATTTTGAATTTCCTCTGGTCAACAAACAGCAACTTGGTAAGAGGGCTTCCCTAGGAACTGTTAAAAAAGCACACTAATAGCTAATGTTTTGATTCAGCTGTGTTTACATATTTGATAAGGACTTCTGTAGGAGGATGAATAAAGCTCCAATTTCTTCTGTGGGAAGATTAGCCAAACACAAATTATCTGTAAGACATGCATCTATAGAGGGGGTTGTGATGTGCCACTATCAATATATTAAAATGCTTAGGCCTTGCTGACTCGTGAACTGATGAGGATATAAAAATGAACAGACATCCAGAACAGTTACAAGGCACACCTGCATTCCAGGACAGTAACGCCAACAGTGGAATATCTGTCTCTCGATCTCTCGCCTTTGAAACCCGGGACATGAAAGTCACACTCATAACAGTGCCTAGATGCAAAACACAGGACGCTGGGCTGGTGGAGTGATGGTACTCAGGGACAGCAAAGAATCCATTAAAAAAAAAAAAATTGGCTGGGGGCAGCAAAAACCTCGGATTAGCCTTGATATGCAAACCTCTTTCCTCTGCTGTCCAGTCCTGTTTCTTGCCTCCCTTTCTGTCTAATTGATTCCAAGCTCGAACAGCTTTGGAATTAATTAAAACTGCATGGTATCATCATCATAACTAGCATGACAGGCAAAGACAGCATGAACAGCCTTGGCCCTGCGTGAAAGGAAACTGGTGGGGTGAAACCAGAGCACAGCAGCCAGATGTCATTGTAGGTTGGGAATGGAAGCGGGAGGACACCTGCCCAGGCACCCACCAGTGACTTTTCAGTGTGCCATTGTTCAGTGCAGCAGAAGAATAATGTAAGCAAGCACTCAGCAAAGACAGAAGTTTTACTGACATGATTTCATCCCGCCTTTCCACATTAATTTGCTAGGGACATGGATCATACCATATCCACCTTTCTGCATTTTTAACATATGATGCAACAACCACCGCCAAACTTTCCTGGGAATACATCAGAAAAAGGTGGTCTATACAGACAATTACTGCAGAAAAGGACGTTTATACTTATAACATAAATAAGTCTCCCTTTCAAAACATTGGTTAATCTTGCTGGCTTTAACTTTTCCTAGTCCCAAACACTAGGTAAAACTTGCAGAATAGAAGGCTTGAGTTAAGGAGGGAAATCCCAAGTACTCATACAAGTGTTAAAAAGAAAGGTCACATTTAGGATTTTTAAAATACAAAATCAAGACAAATCAATCTCATTTCCTGCTGAAATTCCTGAGAACTGCTTGTTCTAAATGTGCTCAAGGCAAAATCCAAGGCATTTCCTAAACTGGTTCTTCAGACTTTGTTTACAAGAGCCTAATGTGGGTTGTTTTTTTCATACTTAGATTAGTTATACTCAGGAGAGACTCAATGAAATTAATGGACATGACTGAGGCCCATTAATGTCACTGGATCTACTCTGCAAATGATTAACATTGGACAGAACCCTTAGGTAATGTTACATAATTCCTGAACAAATAAGATTTTGATGCGAGAAGTGCAAAACAACAACAACAAAAACCTGAATAAGTGAGATTATCACAAGGTTCTTTTCTGAGTACCACCTCAAACCGAGGTATGGAGGGTGATCACATGAGAAATAGCCTTTTCAGTAATGACCCCCTGGCTGTGAAAATTCCTTGTCAGGACAGCCTCACATTGTGTCTGTCTTAATGTCTTTCCAGCACCAGGCAGAGACCTATTGTTTCAGAGGTCTTATCTATCTATCTATCTATCTATCTATCTATCTATCTATTTTTATTTAATTAATCTGGGCATTTATACTATGGTTGTTTTAGTTTTGTGGAATTTATCCCTTTGGCTTTCTGTTGCAATTAAAGCTGTTGCTGTGATGTTTTACTCTCTAGATATTTGCTTTGGAATGGCTATACAGTGGTACCTCGGGTTACATACGCTTCAGGTTACAGACTCCTCTAACCCAGAAATAGTACCTCGGGTTAAGAACTTTGCTTCAGGATGAGAACAGAAATCATGCTCCAGCGGTGCGGCAGCAGCAGGAGGCCCCATTAGCTAAAGTGGTGCTTCAGGTTAAGAACAGTTTCAGGTTAAGAACAGACCTCCGGAACGAATTAAGTACTTAACCCGAGGTACCACTGTATTGTGAACCTCCCTGTGATCTTCAGAAGAAGGGTGGTATACAAACTTAATAAATAATAATAAACTATACTGTTTTCATAGTTTTATCTGTTACTTTATCGGTTTTTGTTTTCTTGGAATTGTGGTTCTTAATCAGTTTGATTTTCAGTATTGCTCAGAGAACTACTGTTCTTGGGCAATGGACAGATGAAATGAATGACTAGAATAACTTAGAAGACTGTCTCTAACTAAAGTGGTAAGAAGAACAGGCGCTTTTAACAGGATTCTACTACAGTAAAATGCGGCCAGATAATTACATTTTCCAGAAGAGATTCTGCTCCTGTGTGACATTCCTGTCAGCTGTCCAAATATTTTTTTCTAAGCCATGATGCATCAAAGCATGCCTTTAAATAAAAATAGTCAGATGGGTACTCTTCTAAATTCAGTCAACAGGCGCCGCTAATTTTCAGCCTTGAAAAATATGTCACTTACTTACTTAAGCTTTCTACACTTCCAACCCCTTTCTAAATCCAGAGCTGTTTTACAAACACAACCATGTACTTTAAGCAAAATGCAAGGGCTGCATTTCTCAGCTGTTGCGATCTGATGTGCGTCTTTTACTGCTACATCTAACCTAGGTTTGTGTCTTGGATTTCCTTTGATACTTTAAAGTGGTAACGTGAGAATAAATGATAAAAGATGTCACTGAAATCCTATGCTGTTCCGCATCTGCCGAGGACAGCTCTAATCCACAAATTATTGGACAAGATAATGGCTTCATTAGCATGCACTTCAGGGCCCTTAATACATCCATTAGTGACAGTTTTGAAGTAGCAGTGCTATGGTGTGTCATTTCCCACTGAGGAAAGCTGAAATTAGTGGGACTCCGAAATGTACAATGGGTGTCAGCTAAATGCCCTCTTGATCATAGGATTGGGGTAGGGGGTTGATTGGAGGAGTGTGGAAAAAGATCTCCAAAGCTCTTTCTCAAGTAAAGTTTCAGACCTCCACCAATCTCCCCCGTCTAGCCTTGACAAGCTTTCAGTTAAAAGATTATTGTCAAGACCCTTGAATGATGTCTCTTTTGAAGAAGAAATGGCAGATGTGTACATGAACACATAACCACTCCTATCATCATCATGTCCGAATCCTGCCACTGTATAGAAAGGCAAGTCACTGCTCTTCTCAAAACGGACCGTCCGCTTAATTTACAAATGTCTGTGCCACCTGCTCTTGCTTCTCCATTACAAGATAAAAAGGACATGCTTCTTGGAGAGGGCTCGCAGATCACGCATGGTGCTCTGGAAGGCTTCCCAACACTGTGTAGTGCATACCCTCCAACATTTCTCCAATGAAAATAAAGGTAAAGGGACCCCTGAGCATTAGGTCCAGTCGTGACCGACTCTGGGGTTGCGGCGCTCATCTCGCTTTATTGGCTGAGGGCTTCCGGGTCATGTGGCCAGCATGACTAAGCCGCTTCTGGCGAACCGGAGCAGTGCACGGAAACACAGTTTACCTTCCCACCAGAGCGGTACCTATTCATCTACTTGCACTTTGATGTGCTTTCGAACTGCTAGGTTGGCAGGAGCAGGGACCGAGCAATGGGAGCTCACCCCGTTGCGGGGATTCGAACTGCCAACCTTCTGATCAGCAAGTCCTAGGCTCTGTGATTTAACCCACAGCGCCACCCACGTCCCAATGAAAATAGGGACATCCTATTCCATAATAATAATAATAATTTATTATTATTATTATTATTATTATTATTATTATTATTATTTATACCCCGCCCATCTGACTGGGTTCCCCAGCCACTCTGGGCAGCTTCCAACATATATAAGAACATAATAAAACATTAAACATTTTAAAACTTCCCTATCCTGGGCTGCCTTCAGATGTATTTTAGAGGTCTCTTCTTGGCTCGGGGGTTGCATAACTCCATACCCTCCAACATTTCTCTGATTAAAATAGGGACATCTTAAGGAAAAGCAGGACATTCTGGGATCAAATCAGAAACCAGGAAGGCTTCTGTAATTCCGGGACTGTCCCTGGAAAACAGGGACACTTGGAGGAACTGGTAGTGGCTTTTCAGAAGGGACAAGGGGGCTGGAATACATTTCTGTAGAACAGCAGAACACCACCACCGGTGACTGAGGTCGTATTAAATAGTACATTTTACACAATTCTTCAAAGGCAGCATGTAATTCACCATCCAAATTAAAACCACCCAACCATCCAAATTAAAACCGGCTAGTACAGGAATAGGTGCAGTTGGCACATCATTCAAAGGTGTGTAAAGATGCTCCAAGACAGATGCACTACCTGATATTCTGAAAGCTAGATCCAAGAGCACTCCCAAACTACAAACATAACTCTTCAGGTGAAGTTAGCCTCAGTTAAGGAAAGTAGAATTCACCATTTAGCTAGTACAAAATACACACACAAAATGGTTAAGAATACCCAGCCTTTACAGTCTGTGAGCTGGATATTACATGGCTAACTTGCTCAGGGGCTGAATTCTCCTGGCCATTACGCCACTGCTTTCTCCCATGCACAGTAGCTGGAGGTTCCCCAGGCTGAAGCACCCTGTCACACTAACTGAGAGGGGAGTAGTGGTGAGCTTCACATTTAAAGTCATGCCAGCTTACTGGGCAAGAAGCCTGAGAGCAGCACTGCCTTTCCCTGGCCAGAACATCCACCTCATCTGCTGCTACTACTTCCCTAAGCCTCCTGCCCAACTTTCCTCCTGGAAAGGTTCAAGTGAGATTATTCTCCCAGGGGCCTCTGCAATGTTCTCTCATTCTGTGAAGGGTGCTTTGCTGGCTGAGAAGTGGTGCCTGGATACGGTGCTACTGACTGGGAGAGTACACGGCGCATACTGGTCCTGCCATTTTGCACAGGGTGCTCACTTCACTAAGTTAAAGGGGATTCACTTAACTCTCTTTAAGTACCTGGCCAAGATCGCAGAAAGTCACTAGCTAGAAAGCTAAGGCAGATTTGTTTCAGAATGATCACTATCATCAATGATGACTGCATCTTAACAGCTTTAATTCTTAGTGAACTTTTTTTTTTAATGTCACCCATTTTGTTCAAGGTGCCTGCAATACATTTTCTATTATGCTAGGCTATCAGGGCTAAAAGGTATCTTACATTCAAAAGGCATGCAACAGTGGGCAAATGGCCCATTTTCTGCTAGAAAAGTCACTTCAGATATACAACGAATTGAAGAAAATGTTCCATTTAACATTTGTTAAAAAACCTGAAGCATTTTTATTAGGGATTGCAGGGAAAGATCTGCCAAAAAAGCTGAAAAACACCTTCATGTATGCGACAACGGCTGCAAGAGTTTTAATAGCACAAGGATGGAAGACTGAAGAAACCCCAACTAAAGAATCATGGCAAGAAAAATTGATGGATTATGCAGAACTGGCAAAACTGACAAGCTACGGGACAAGGATAACTGTGACTTTAAGATGAATGGGAACCCTTTACAAAGTATTTGAAGACACAACAAAGTGAACTGGACTCCTTGGCTGGTTTTGAATAAACATTCACAAACTTTTTATTGATAATAATCAGCTAAATAGTTTGAGGATCTATACAACTGTGTAACATGCAGAAAACAGCATTTTTAGAGAAATCAAAGACTGGAACTGAGAGAAGTCGGGGGGTGGGGGTGGGTGGGTTTCTGCGGGGGGAGGGAGGAAAAATGGGAGGGAAATAAGGATGATATGTTTCTGGATAATAGGTTTTGTTTTAATTTTGAATAAAAAGTTATTTTTAAAAAGGTAAAAAAAAGAAAAGCCACTTCAGGAGAGGGTGGGTGGGAAAAGGCATAGTCACGTATGGCTGACACCACCATGAAATAATCTGTTTTTATCTCCTCTGAGTAATGGTTGCCACCTGAAGTTCATCCATCGGGAGATGTTAATAACTCATTAACATGGTATAAACTGCTCACCTTGATCAGAATTATCACACACTAAAAACTAAAAAGGAACAACCAACGCAGGTAGGGCTTGACCCATCAGATAAGGCATATGCTATCACAGAAAAATACTAAATTCAAAACAGTGACCATAATCCTTTGTGCACTTACGTGCACACAAGTCTCTACTGGGTTTAAGTGGAGCTTCATTACACAAGACTGCAACCATTAAGAAGGCAGCATCTAATTTAGGTGTTCCATAATGTTTCCGCCTGTAACATTAATCTTTTCCTAAGTTGCTAGGAGCTGAAGGCAAAAAGCAAAATAATTTCCCCTTGGATTTGACAAACTTAGACATGAGATATTCATGTTCTTCCCCACCTGCAGATAAATATATATTTGCAAAAAAATATGTAGAATTCCAGAATACATATGGATAAACATGTATTATTGGTGCTCATTAACCTATAATATATAATTTCTTTCCTTGATTATCTTCATTTTGTTATAAGAAGAGCCTCATTAACTGTATTATATTTCCTAACGTTTTTTATAAGCATCCAAAGTTATTCTGCAATTAGAGGAGGAAAGTCTGGGTCTGTTGCAACAGCTACTTTCCAAAGTAAAGAAATTCTGTTTGTTTTAAATTAGAAGATCTCACATCATCAGCTCCCAATTTTGGTGAGAAATGTGTTATAGCAGCAGCTGAATGAAACAATTCTTTTTCTCAAAATGTCTTTAAGCGCATTGTAAAAAAGTTATAATGCAATACCATGCCCACATACTGCCTACTCCTGATATCTACTACACCGCTATTCTGTTTGTTAGAAAACACAGGGCCTTCTGTATTCCAGAAGGAGGTTGTAGAACTTGCCCTTAGAATGCTTCAGTTGGTTCCCTCGGCTGTCAAACTATAGGCTGTCAAACCCATTTTATTTCACCCAGCTTCCAGTTTGCTTTCAAATGTTTGCGCCCCTCCATTTTATTTTCAAACGTTGTATTTATTCCTTCAATTTCTAACCAGTTCTTCCTCAGCTTTGATCTGAGGGTAGCTTACAGTCTGGACAACAGTAAGATGCCAATAACAATTTAAAAGCCATTATTAAAATGTGCCCATAATGAACAATGTAGGAAGTAGACATTCATCAGTTCACAGCTGGTCTCATCTAGATTAAACTCCACCAAAGGCATGGGGGGGAGGGAGGGAGAGGTACACCCTTAAATCATTTAACAACATTTTAAAAGGTTTATATTAGTAGGCCTCTCGGTTCTGAAGTCCATAAATATAGATTTTTGAACTTGGTTTTATTGTACTTTGATTCTCTTCATCATAAACCATATCAGAGGCCATATGGAGTGACATATAAAAACAATTAAGAGTCCAACAAGATGGCTTCCATTCTTTTAGGCACTAGTCATGCTTTAGGCCAGAGAGCAGGGACTTGACAGCTTACCCACCACTACTGATCTTTCCCTGCAATGCACAGGCAGAGCTCGCCTCCCCATGACCCAAGAGGAAGCAACCTCCTCCAGCGCAGAATCCACAGGGGCGGAAGATCAGCTGCTGCTGCTGCTGCTGCTGCTGCTTCTGCAGCTGATGCCCATTTCTGACAAGCAAGCACAGTGTTGTTTCCTGCCCCCCCCCATCCCTATCGCGGAAAGAGACCAGCAAGCAAAACCTTTCAGGTGCCTCCCTTTCAGCTTAGAGTCCTAGCAAAAGGCAGCCACCCCTGCCTAGCATTGCTTCCTGGTTTCGCAATCATCAAATGCAATTTGCACTTATCACTTCCATCCTTGTGTGGGTTTAAACAAAGAGGTTCACTTACAAGTAAGTGTGTGCACCAACGGCACACCCTTGGCTTTCATTTATTGCCTTGGTTTGGTCTTCTGCTTCCCCCTTCTCTCCTGCTCCTGATTTCCCCTCATTTCTAAACAAACCTCCTGCATTTCAATTGAATTACTTTCATGTGTTTGTTCTTGCCCAGCTGAGGAGCATTCAATGCTTCCTGTGCCGGGTCCTCCGCCTCCCCCCTCCAAAAACCCTCCACCTTTGTATACATCAGCTGTAGCCTACACAAACCCCTCTCTGTGCAGGCTGCCACTATTGTGCAAAATGAAGAAAATTAAGGTGAGGGGGCCCTAGCACCACTTCCCATTCTTGAACTGCATATATCGAGTGACAGAAGCACTATATACAGCAGCAATACAGTTTATGCCACAGGCTTTGCTCTAAGAAGCAGGCCCAACTCTTCCTTCTGTTGGTCTAGGTGTGTAGGACCCTTAACAATCTACGGTTCTTGGGCACAATTTTAAAAGTTGCCTCAGGTGCCAAAATGCCTCAGGCAGGCCCTGTGCACAGGAGAATGGATGTATACTCAGTTCACATGGGGTGCAGAGGCCCACAACATATACCAAAGCCTTCTACAACATGCAAGATTCCACAGTAGGTGTTCAGAGATGTTCCTCAGCCTCCATGACGACTTGGTCCCTGAAGGCAGAATTTTGAAAACGACTGCTTGAGAGAAAGGAAAATGAAGAAACTACTAAGAATCTGTCATTACCACTTTCAGGCTATTCTTACTTTAATTAAACACATACAATATGCATGTGGCTAGTAGTTTGGTTTTTTTAAAGGGAAGAGTTATTTTTTCATATTATGGAGGCTGGAAGCAGCATCTCACAGATGCAATGCTTTCATTATTTCCAAAACAGAAATGATACTAATTATATCATCTGTCTTCATTATAAAAGCTAAACAAAACTTTTCATTCATAGAGAACTGCTATTTAGTCAATTAACAGGTAATGACCCATAATACAAAGAAGATTGAAATTGGGAATTACATTCATGTGAGTTTGGTTCCCTGGCTCCCCTCAATTTTGTTCTTTCATTGAGTGGGAAGAACTGTCTCTTCACTAATTCTTTTCCATTAATGGCTTCTCATAACCCTTGGGAGTTGGTCCAAAAACCAGTAAAACCCAAATGAGAACAAAATTGACTTTTAAAAAGATCATTCACTCCAGTGATGTAAACAGCTTACTAAATCAATCTGCCACATGGGCAGGAATTAACTTGGCAGTGGAACAGAAATTACACATTTCAAAGTTCAGAATTTCTCAAACTGCATAATCATACACACACAAAATCTCCAGGATGGTCTTGAGTTCAGCAGAGCCATGCATTTTAAAAACATGAGACCCATATGCTCAAAATAGGGATATCTTTCTAATTGAGAACAGCTAACAGTGGACGCCTTGTATTGAAATCTGATCCTTGTGCAAGCAGCTCTCTGCTTCTCCTATAGTCATTAAAGCAAATGACTTCAATGAACATTAGGACCAAGGAAATCTTTTAAAGTACCTCCAAATGTTTATAGAAACATTGCTAGTCATTCATTAGTGCCTTCCATGCTGGCCATTCATTAGTGCTTCTAATTTCTGAATCAAAGGGAAAGAACACCTCCAAATTATCCCAGAGACTATTATGAAGAACACGTTCTAATGAGAAAAGCCACCACGGTGGTTCTCCCCACAATGAACTGGACCAATGTAAAATGTAAGAAAAAAGAATCGCACTGATGCATTGCAAGACAAGCCCTCACATGGACAAAGGCATTTCGATGCTGGAAACCAAAGTCCAAATGGCATCCCACCTACGAGAGCCAACACTTTTAAGGAGTCCAGTTGCAGTGCTCAGAGATCAATTATTGCCAGACAGAGGGAACTTTCCTATGGTCCTTCTCAAACCTGGAGCCGGTCACGAGATTAGTCAGAAAAGCATTGCCCTAAAGCAGTAAATCTCCCAAGGGCTGGCCCAAAAGTTTTAATCCACCCAGTCTGAAATGTGGAAGCCAGGGGAAAAAATGTTTGTGTGGTCATGGCTTCATGGAAAGGCTGTAACATTTAAACCCAGATTGGCACCTGTTGGATAAAGACCACTCAGGTCTAAAACGCTACTGTGCAGAAATCTTTTTTTATCTTGGTTTCCACATGGACAATTATCTGCAAACCCTTTTCATGTGACTCAACTGGCGATGTAAAGTATCTTCACCAGTAAGATTTTAGGAAATTCGGGGGGGGGGGGGGAGGTGTGTTAGGAAATTTATGTTGCACAATTATTTCTAATCACATCAGATTAGTCTGGAACAATCTTCATTTGCTATCATCTATTATCTCCCATTTGCCGTCTTTTTCTATGCCCTTTTCCCATTCAATATTTGTTCCTCTAAGCTCTTACATGATTTTTTCCGAAGTTAATAATATATTTGCAGTTACTGGGTTCGTTTTTCTTCCTTTTCTTAGGCCGCACTATACCTGCCTGTCTTTGAAATCTACTTGCAGTTAATCCATTCATTTTAAAACAACCTTGCTGTATGACCTGCAATTTCAGGAATCAGCTCCTATTTTATTCCTGGACGGAGATGATCTATGCCCCATTTTTCTCACTCCATGCCAATTTGAGCACATTAAGGAGCTTTTAACTGTGCCTCAGGATTAAATACAGCAGCTCCTTCCCCCACGCTTGTTTGCATCAGCCAGCCTTTAAGCCTGACCTCTTTCAACTAACTCCTTACTTATGCCATGCCAAACTTTATCATTCTTCTTTTCTCAACTGTCCTTGCGCAGTGTTTCCACTTGTCCCCTTACAACCTGATCCTAAACATATCTACTCAGAAGATCACAATTTGACTCATTTCCAAACTGGGCTGCCATTACATGTGCCTGGAACTAACTGGTTCCTACCTCAACTGTGGTCACTCCTGTGATGTCCCGGAATACGTAAAACGACCTTATCCTTCATGGTTCTGCTCAGAGGTGGCTTTTGCCAATGGAAACTGGCAAAGTGGAAGTCAGGGAGATCAACAGTAGCTGTGACCAGAGCCAGGCAGAGCCAACTATTTTGTCCCCATCCTCCTTCCTGTTGAGTTATAAAGGGCAACATAAAGACTGAGAAGGAAGCTGGCAGTAAGAAGGCAGGCAGGTGTGAGTTGCCCGAGGGCAGACCTGAGGTTGGTGAGGCATAAATTCTCTCAGAGGATTTATAGCATTGGCCAGAGAAAGACCAGTTGCAGGAAACTTGTTCCCTCCTTCCCTGACAGAAGTAACACATGGCTCTCACCGTAGGGCACCTAGTGTTCTACTTTACAGAGAATAGTCCTCAACTAGAGCCAGGGTTTTCTCAGCTGTGGCTCCAATCTGGTGGAACGCTCTGTCACAAGAGACTAGGGCCCTGCGGGACCTGGCATCTTTCCGCAGGGCCTGCAAGACAGAGCTGTTCCACCAGGCCTTTGGTCAGGGCGCAGCCTGACTCCCGCCTCTGGCAATCTGCACAGAATTTTGCTTAACGGTTGCCATCGATTTGATTTTAATTAATTTTTATAATGAAATGTTTTTAGAATGTTGGATTATTTGATTGTTGTTAGCCGCCCTGAGCCCGACTTCGGCTGGGGAGGGCGGGATATAAATAAAATTTATTAATATTATTATTATTACTTGGAGGGCTGTCTGGTCTGAGTCTACTTGAAAGATGAAGACCTTATAAGCAAGAGGTGTGTGTTTGTGGTGGTAGAGTTGCCCGTTTCATTTTATATATTTGTAAAAAGCTGAATGCGGATTAAAACTTAGCAACTTAGTATGTAGTGCCAGTTGAGAGTAGTGTCAGTTGAGTGCTGCTGGTTGCTTGGTTGCGGAGGTTCTTGTGACACGCCCTTCATTGCGACACCTCCCTCTGTTGGCTCCTTGGTCACTAGGGCTCTAGAGGCATAGCCATCTCCTTTGGTTTGATCATTCAGGGAGTGAGAAAGCAATGGATGGAGATATAAGTAGACTTTCTCATCAGCATCTGCATTCTGTGCTGATAATGCTCCCTGACAGTCTTAGGAAACATTTAAGAGATTAAGATCAGGAATAATTTAAATGCTTCAGCCAGCCCTTCTGGGCATCTTTATGACTCCACCCACTGTTTTGTAACAGTGAAGGTGACTGTGGATTCTGCTTACACTATAGGAAAATGAAAATTAATAAGATATCATGCCTTAGAAAAGGGTATTCTTTTTAGGCTAGTGACACAAGAGTCACTTGATAACTCACCATGGGAGCATTAAGCATGCCCTCTGGAGAGGGTACCATCTCGTATTGTCTTCCTCCCCTTCCTGCCTCCCAGGGCTCATCTTTCAAAGGACAGCCAAGGTAGGTACAAAACCCTTCAGCATGCTGATGTTTCTTCTATAGTATTATTAGTATCTGGAATTTGATGTTTCCCTTTTAAACATGCCTTCTCCACACTAAGCAAATCCACCTCTTTCAATCAGATGATGAGAATTGCCTTATAATATCCAGAGGGTGCTATTCTGGCTACAGTATTCCAGCACTCTCTTCACAGGATACCCATGGTGATATGCCGAGGAAAGTGAATTCATCTTGAGCTTTGAGTCCTGAATGCCCAAACAAGTTTAGGGATGTAGATCAGGAAAGTGCTGTGGGTCCCCTTTCTCACGTTTTAACCCTTTCTTCCTGTTTTGGTCCTGAGGAAAATCTATTCTACAAATCTGGTATCTGCATTGAGAGGAAATTCCCCATATGTGCCAATGAACATTCAGATGGCCACCATCTTCCCCCCACTATGGTGAAATGAATATTTAGTTCAATAATTTCCAGTGCTCTAACAACAGAAGGGCTGTCATACGGGCTCAAACCTAGTGTCCATTTCCACAGATGCTATCCAAATGACACTGGAAGTTCGCCACCTGGATAATGGGCCAGAAAGGACTCCGACTAGAACAACAAGGCTTACCCCATTTCTCCATCTGCTTATCCCCTACCTCCCCAGAATTCACAATGAAATTGTGGAGTACCCCTAGAATAGTGCATGGGGACAGAAGGGGGAGGGAGAGATTGGCGGAATTATAACCCTAACGCTACACTGAATCGACACATAATGTATATACATCCCAGAACAAAGCAATTAGAGGTACACTAGGTAGTTTGTTTCTGAAGTAGAATTATTATCTTTCTTTATTTATATATTACCTGTTAGATAGGCCATTTCACCGTGACATTTATCCCAGTGGCCATGAGTTCCACAGTTTAAGCAAAGCTCTTAATACACAAAAAGATACAGTTGCTGCATGAGGTTATGCCTACGGTCTGCATATTGTAAACAGGCAGCAAATGACACCCCTTCTTAGAAATTTCTTGAAGAATATCAAAAGACAGAGGTTGGTTTCCTCACAAATTAACAAGATTTGTTAGAAATTAAAATACACTGAAAAGCCTTCTTTTATATTAATTGACCTCGGATTCTGCTCCCCACCCATTCCTGCCATTTAATTGCAAGTGCTTGGACTGGAGGGGGGGAATGGTTAAATGATTTCCTGGTTTTGATGAAACGCAGAACTGTCTTAATCCTTAAAGTCAAGAGGCATCTTCTGTGCCACTTCATCATTGTGAAAGTGAATTAAAGAAACCTTTGATGGATAATGCTAAGAGTTCACTTCTTCTTGCGATCCATGGTATGTCAAAAAGACAGCCTATAGAGGAAAGTAAAATAATGATTCTGTACCAAAAACTAAATGGCCTTTTGTCGAGTGTTGCAGAGTTCAGTTACGCTTTTATAAAATGTATAAATCTGTCCTATGCTGCTATGTTTGTGTGGAAATGCCATCATCCTTAGCAACACGCTAATACAGTGATATGTTATTATTATTTATTAGTGGGTCCTGAAGACATTTTTGTTTGAGAAGTCTTTCCCTGAAGCGTGGCTCAGTTGCTTTATGGAATACTAATTGTATAATAGTAGCAATGGTTTTTCTCTTTTTTAAAAAAAATCGATATATTTTGTATTTTACCTCATTTTATCTTATTGGACACCACTCTGATAACTTGGGCTGCGAAGCGGTTTATAAAACTGTAACATAAAAATAAAGTTCTATTGGCGTTGATAAGGGTTGTGCAACTGCAGAGCTTAGTACTGTAAAAATATGTCCCACTATGATGAGAGCAAGGAGTAACAAAAATAGAATTTCAGTTTAGTGTTTATATATGGAAGCAAGAAATCAAGAAGCTAGCATTATGATCACTGTTGATGTATCTGCTAGTACTTCCATATTCACTTTATTTAGAAAAACAGCAGCAGTTGAAATCTTTTTCTTTTTCCTTTTTCCTTTCCAAGGGCAAAATATGCATCCAAATAATTACTGGAGAGGAACAATATCATCTATTTTTACAAAACTAAAAATTTGCATCCTCCCAAGACCAATTATGTATCAGAAAGGAAAGGCCTGCAGTCAACAACTTCTAATTTCCCAGTAATGCATCTGATGAATTTCATATAATTATCCATCAACCAAGTTTTATCAAATCTTTCTTAACTTACCTTTTCTACACATGGAGCAGTTCACAGACACGACTTGAAATGTAATCTTGTTTATGTAGTGAATGGCTCTTCACCAAGGGGAGAATGGATAATACAACACAAGTACAGAGGAAGAGGAAACCAAGCTGCCTCAAGAGTGGACCGTGGAATAATTAAATCTGGTTTATACAGAAACACAGGTGGGCATGCATATGTCTCAGCATGCGACACAATGTATACGCCCACTGCCCACTCACCTCTAAAAGGAATTAAAGGGCTATAGCAGGCTTCCTCAACCTCAGCCCTCCAGATGTTTTTGGCCTACAACTCCCATCATCCCTAGCTAGCAGGAGCAGTGATCAGGGATTATGGGAATTGTAGTCTCAGAACATCTGGAGGGCCGAGGTTGAGGAAGCCTGGGATACAGACATGAGGGCCTGGCATGAGGAGTTCTATATGCATATAAAGGTAAAGGTAAAAGGAACCCCTGACCATTAAGTCCGACTCTGGGGTTGCGACGCTCATCTCGCTCTATAGGCTGAGGGAGCTGGTGTTTGTCCACAGACAGCTTCCGGGTCATGTGGCCAGCATGACTACCTGCTTCTGGCGAACCAGAGCAGCGCACGGAAACACCGTTTACCTTCCCGCCGGAGCAGTACCTATTTATCCACTTGCACTTTGATGTGCTTTCAAACTGCTAGGTTGGCAGGAATATGCAGATACCCCATGCTTATTTAACAAGCAAATATTCTGAACCACTGACACTGCTGAAATGGTCCAACATGTAATTCTTGGAGGTATTACAAATCGATGATAATTTCTGAGTTCTTCAACTTAGAATGTCAGACAAAAATCTGCACATGAAGTCCCTCTCAAGGCTAATTTGTAGGTAACAAGAGTAAAGGTTTGTTCAATGAAGAAGAAGCTTTGACAGCAAAATACAAGTCTTAAGTGATTTGTCTGAGGCATGCTTAGTGTCTAGGAGTGAGCTGTGCAAACACTCCCAAAGGGTGAGTTTAAGTGTACAGGAAATGGCTTGTGTGCATTTTGAAGGAAGCAGTGGAGTGGCATAATCTCTGATCTCCTTGTGACCAAGTTTAGCATCTTCTTGGCTGAGCCATTTTTTTTTTTGTAGAAGGGGTGGCGAACCTGTGGCCTTCCAGGTTTTTCCTTTTAGTGAAACAGTGTGACACAATCAAGGCACCACCCAACTACAATTCATCTGGCAGAACTGGCACTACTACAGGTGCCACATAATGCCTGTTCCACATTTTTAAGAACTCAGTTGTTTAGTGTGGGAGCACCTACACTTTGGGACTCCCTACCTATTGAGATAAAGAAGTCGTCTTCACTGTACTCTTTTTGGCGCCTGCTAAAAACATTCCCATTTAGACAACCCTACCCAGATGCTTGCTACTCGGGTGGCGCTGTGGGTTAAACCACAGAGCCTAGGACTTGCTGATCAGAAGGTCGGCGGTTCGAATCCCCGCAACGGGGTGAGCTCCCGTTGCTCAGTCCCTGCTCCTGCCAACCTAGCAGTTCAAAAGCACATCAAAGTGCAAGTAGATAAATAGGTACCACTCCGGTGGGAAGGTAAACGGCGTTTCCGTGTGCTGCTCTGCTTCACCAGAAGCGGCTTAGTCATGCTGGCCACATGACTCAGAAGCTGTATGCCGGCTCCTTCGGCCAATAAAGCAAGATGAGCGCCGCAACCCCAGAGTCAGCCATGAATGGACCTAATGGTCAGGGGTCCTTTACCTTTTACCCAGATGCTTAGGAAATCCAGGTAAAATTTTTAATCTGTATTTTAGAATTTTAACTTTCGTATTTGGGTTGATTTTACTGTTTTATGCTTTGTAAACTGCTTTGAGGGTTTTTGTTTTTACAATCAAGCGGTGCACAAATATTATGAAATACCCAGTAAATAAATACGCATAGGAATGTTGAGTAATGTGGTGCAGATTATTTCACATTACCATATTCCAACAGCCCATTGCTGTTTCTTTCCCTCTTTCCTATAACCAGGGACTGATTCAGGCCACCTGCAGAGTTTAATTTTCTTTTGAGAAGTGAGTGCTTGAAGCCCAGTGCATGGTGTAAAAATCTATTAATTAAACAAATTAGACCTTGAGAAGGATGAAAAGGAGGTGGTAGCTAACACCAGAAACACCCAGTAAAATGAAACATAAGGAGCTGTTTTCTGTTATTTTCGGCATCCAGCACACTTTTTCTTTCAGATCCAAAACCTGCCAGTTTTTGCTTTTGGGTTTCAAGGAAGTTCTTTGTGTGTTCTGTGGAGCTGGTTACATAAAACAGATTTAGGAGTTACTTTGCCAAAGTTAAGTGGTCACTTGATTTCCACGAATTGCTCTGATTAACCAAGACCTTATGTAGCTGGTTGGCGGAGCTAAACCAAATCTAACCATAATAAAGTCTCTTTTAATGAGTGAAAATACTGAAAGTATGATTTGCTATTAAAACTGAGTGAACCACACATTATGTTTTGAATGTTCTTTCCAGTTTTCCAGCAGTCTGTGACTCTAAAACAATGGAAAGTTTCACTGACGGGCAGGAATCCAGATATTCTGTAATTGCCCAGCCTGATTAAAAACGACTCTTAAAAGATGTACATACGTTCTATCAACATCGTAGCATTTGATTATTAAATTAATGTAACTTGCACCATTTCCTCAAGATTCTCATAAACATGCCATCTGAAATATATAAATATATTTGACGTTATCCTGCTGATTAAAAAGAAGAATTAAACCATCCATCTACCCTAATTTTCAGTGGGAATTAAACGTGCAATTTTATCTGAAATGCACTCTAGTATGGATGTCAATGACACTTATAATGGAGACACAAGCTTACAATGGAGACACAAGCTAATCACTTAAAAGCTGTCAATATAGCATCTGAAATGGTGTGGGGATGTAGTCATCTACACTCTCTAATCATGCTATTAATCCCAGTGCTATCATCTCTTATCTTCCCTAGATTTCAAGTAGTGGCAGAGAACTGCTATAAAACTGGGCTTAACTGCATGGTAGAAGGTAGACTGTCAAATCATTTCCACTCAGGGGTAAAAGCACCAAATAAGCTATGTGAATTCACCCTTATTGTATATATAGCATCTCATAATGATGGAACTTGCCTTATATAAAAAAAAATGCTTGGAAAGAGCTATCAAGCATTTAATATAAAACAGCATTATTTTTAATTTAATTAAAAATTGCATATTTTTGCAATACAATTCTTTGCAGTAATTGACAAAGTACCAGTTGCCCAATGTTTGCAAACAGGCTAATCTTCAACATATTCACAGCATTAAAAAAAAAAATCATTTAAAATTTCTCAACATCTCTCCTCAATACCAGCATCACCAGCAGCTGTAAGAGACCAATTAAATCTTCATTTGGCACATGGAAAAGAAAGGAATAAAGACTGAAAGATAGGTTCCTTAAAGTATAACAAAATACAATGTAACTGTTACTACAATTTAAATAATATTAAATAGACTTGACTTAATTTCAAGCTGTATGTCAAAAAATACCATTGACCTATTGCAAATGGAATATCTTCCACATAACCTTTATATATTGGGTTGAGATTGTTATTATTTTTGCCATGTATTTGTTTACTTGTAAAGCAGAAACAGGCTATTAAGAAGAAACATTTGAGTAAGTGCATTTCTAGTGCAGACCCTGCAGGAATACAGCTCAGCCAAATGAAACATAATTAGGGAAAACAAAATGTGAAATTTTAAATCAGTTCACTAATGATGTATAAAAACATCAGTATCCCTTATTTTGACTGGCAAGATGTGTTCTTTTCATTTAGGGAATTGTGAAGTAATTACTCCATACCAGGCGGATTGTCAAGCAGAAACAAAAATGGGGCTAGCGCGTGTCTGTGTGGTGGGAGGAATAATGATGGGGATGTAATGAAAAGGATCTCAAGGCACATCTGCAGCAGAACTTCCTTGCAACACCGGCCAAGGTTCACCCAAAATGAGGCAGAAAAGCTCGTTTCAAAAACTGATAGTGAAGCAGCTCTCCCTGCATGTTTGAACCATTTTGACATTGCGTCGCTGTGCTTCCCATCTCCCTATCTGAGAACAAGCTGTCCGTCACACACAACTCCAAAATTAGCCAGGCTTTAAAGACACAAAGCCCCTGAGAGAGAAATCAAAACACTCTTCTTATGAACTTAAGATGGTTTATATGAGGGATATCTCATGCTAAACATGGCAAGAGCTTATAGTCTGCCTCGCTGGACTGAAGTTTTCCTCTATTTAAGTAGATTTTATATCCGCTTGTTCCACATTAGACCTGACAATCGCAATTATGGTGTCTAAATGAAGCTTTTAAAGAATGAGAATTTCTCTCCCTCTCTGGGTGGATATATGTTCATTTACACCAGGGTTTCCCAGCCTCCAGTTGTTGTTGGACTACCCCCATCATCCCTAGCTAGCAGGATCAGTGGTCATGGATGATGGGAATTGTAGTCCAAGAACAGCTGGTGACCCAAGATTGGTAAACCCTGATTTACACACACGCACCCATCAACCTACATAATAAATCATATATGGATGTTTCACTGTCTCTCTTTATCATTAAACAAATTAATCTGATAAATAAGAAGATAGTAAAATCTAACTCACAGGAAAACAGCTGCCCACCTTACAATTTATGCAAAACTGTAGAGCTAATTCATTGACAGCTGTCATCAGTTAAAACTAATACCTGCTTTCATCTCTACATTTGAACACAAGACAAAGTACATGTGGTTTCAGGGGGGGGGGGTGTTCTGTTTGGGCACTATCCAGACCCTGATTTGCTTGGCTTCAGAAAGAATAGCCTCATGTTCCTTCAGACCATAACCTTGGGCCTATAGATGCCTATAGATATTTATGGTAAAAACCACAATGGGAATCATGATGACGAACCCTCAACTTTTTAAAAAATGGATGGGCAAATTATTTATCTCTAGGAAAGATTTCAACACTTGGAGGCTGCTCCAAGCTGCTTTTTCTGGTCAGCCAGTAATAAATAAATTAAAAACTCTAGAATCAAAATGAGGCACCCTGCCAAAATATTCAATATTTTCTTTAAATTTTGGATTCTGAAATCTCTTTAACATTTGAAATATATGGTGTTATATTTAACATTTTTTACTGAGGAAGGGAATAAGGTGTGAACTTAATTTTCTTGGAAATAATAAGAAATATATGGATAGCAAAGATCCTTCAAAGTCACTTCATCTCATATTTTTTAAGAAGTAAAAACCTGAAAATATTCGAGTACTTTGCTTTAGAAATCAGGGTGTGAAGCAACTGTTCTTAAAAGCTGGGCAATTGGAATGAATTTCCTCATATGCAAATGAAAGGTATTTAATAGTAATGAAGTTTCTTTGGTAAGCTACACAAAAGATTTTAATATATAAATTAAACATGGGCACTGTTCATGTGTACAATTAGCTTAGCAGACTTAATGGAGCCTTTGTGGTCTTCTATACTGACTTAAGAGATTTTTCTTAAGCTCCGTTCTATTTCAGTTTCATATGGGGAACACTAAATACTTGTTAAGGAGAGACAGGTTAATTTGAAAAATAAAACAGAGCACACAAAGATTAAATTAAATCAGCACTCTAGTGCTGGGAGGAAGAATGACTTTCCAAACACAACACGGTCGCATCTGGTTTCTGCAGCACATTTAAAGACCTGTCCTAGCATTCACAGAAGCAATGCAAGTCAAAGAACCTCTTCACTTGTTACCTTCCAGGGGGTAATCTCAACCTAGCGTGAGATACAGTCATGCTTTGTCCCTGCGGATACGGCTGCATGTAACAGGTGATGTGAGCTGCTCTGTTTTTCTGTTTTAAATAATGTAGCATCATCCCACAAGCCTAACCTTCCCTCAGAAAGCAAATGGATTTTCAACGACATGGTCAGGGAGAGCCGCTGTGTTCTCATCAGACTGAGAGTTGCCCAGAGAACATAACAAGGGAATACTGTAAACTAAAAGAAATTTAGCATGCAATGTCACACTTAATGTTCACATAGTGGACTGTCAGCAAGGTATATGCACAGCACTATACAACAACCCACACAATTCTCGTTTTTGTTTTGGTCCCTGGGGCAGATTTGAGGGGTGGGCTGTGAAGTCAATATGAGGGAAATAGAAGAGTGCGTAGGGGAAGCATGCAGAACCCCCATGGGATTTTCTAGTGCAGATTTCCTGCCATGCTAATTTCCCAGCATGGATCAGATGCATTCGGTTCTTTGGATCAAATAACTACTGCTCCTGGCCTGATAGTCTCTTGGAGAGTTAATACCAGATCACAGGTCAATTTCAATCAACACACTCTAAAGTACCACCTTAGAGGCTCTTGTTGGATTGGCTAACCCAACCCAGTGTGCAGAGCCAACTAGAATGTTAGCCCAGTCCACACACACACCACGCTGAATAGGAGGAAATTATCAAGTGTCATATAAAAATACTGGCTCAAAAGCCACAACTTAACCTAGAAAGACAGTGGGGTGGTTTTTACGTAAGTGTTCCTCACGAGGGGGGGACGGGACTCTAAGGCAACAAGCGACAGCTGTCTCATGCACTTTGAGATGTGTATCTTTGCTTGTTTGAGGTACCCTAGAAAGTGTCATTCAGTGCTGAAACCAGTGCATAGTTTCCCCCGACTTCTCAGAGGAAGCAGTTTGTCATCTTTATGAAAAGCTGCCACAGAACACAAGACAGGAAACTGGTGCTGGAATACTGGCAGAGGAACATCAGCACTGTGGACACTCTTAACTGGCAAGGCCGCCTCTTATGTAGGGTTTTTGGAAGAACATGAACATTGTTGACACATTACGTCCCCAAAGTACACATAATCCCAAAGTTATTGTTTAGTTGTTGTGTCCAACTCTTCGTGACCCCATGGACCAGAGCACGCCAGGTACTCCTGTCTTCCACTGCCTCCCGCAGTTTGGTCAAACTCATGTTATATCCCAGAGTGCAAAGTACAAAGCATGGAAAGCATGAGGAATTCTGGGCTAACTTACCTTTTGGATGCCAAGGATCCGTAAACTCGTACTTTCCCACACCAACCGTCCGTAGCATCTGCACGCCATTTGTGCTGTCCTGACTGCCCGTCTGGTTAGGAGGAAGCTGAGGAGCAGCCTGCCCATTGGTAGCCGGAACGCTATTAGGTAGGGCGGCTGAAGGCAAAGCAGGTGGTGGTGGAGGCAGGATAGGACAAGTCATATGACCGTTCCCTACTGCACTGTGGCCCGGGTGAGTCACCTGACCAACCCCGGTCATAGAAGACATTGTAATGGGCTGGCTGTTAGTGTACAGAGGCTGGCTTTGCAGGTTCACAACCATGTTACTCAGAGGCTGTGAAGGCTGCTGCTGAAGCTGGTAATGAGCTGGCATTAATGGAAGCTGGGGGGTAACGTGAGGAGGGAGTGAGGGTGTAACTCCAATGACAGGGGCTTGGACGTTCACGGCTGGGCTGAAGGTCGGAGGTTGAGTCATCCCATAAGAATGAGTGATAAGAGTTGGCTGGCTACCTGCTGCAACTGTTGTAACCCATGGAGCTGTACCTGGAAAAAGGAAAGCTAGCAATAAGAACAATTTTTGGAACAGGAAGGCCCAATACTCTCTCTGTACAATGCTGCTAATACAGTGGTACCTCGGGTTACATACGCTTCAGGTTACAGACTCAGCTAACCCAGAAATAGTACCTCGGGTTAAGAACTTTGCTTCAGGATGAGAACAGAGATCGTGCTCCGGCGGCGCGGCAGCAGCAGGAGGCCCCATTAGCTAAAGTGGTGCTTCAGGTTAAGAACAGACCTCTGGAACGAATTAAGTATTTAACCCCAGGTACCACTGTATTCAATTTCCCCTGTTGAGCCCGTCCCTCCTGCAACCCCAAAGGAAGTGGGGGGAGGGATCTGGGACCACTCCAAACTGGCAAGTGCCTAGAAGGACTACGACATGGCAGGAGAGTGCAAATGTTGAAAATAGCAATCAGCTAGCAATACAGAATGTTTACAATGTTATGCGCTTTGCAGCTTTGTGTAGCTTAAGTATATGCTTCCAAGAAAATTATCCTCTTTCCCCAACGTGTTTTCATGGCTCCCTGACAAACACTTGGCGCGTATAATAACCGTGTTGCAGCCACTACAAAGAGATTGTAATTAGGCGTCTGGCATAGCTGCACATTGTATGATATGTGTCTGGAAGCTGGAAATCATTTCAGGTGGCTCTGGACATAAAAGGAGTTCTTAACATATTATGCAGTGGCGAGTTTTTTGTGTGTTTGTTTGTTTGTTTGCTTGTTTCCTACCCTGGTGGAGAAGGGAAAAGAAAACGCTTTAATGAACTTGCAGGCATCTTAATACATTTATATTAACCCTGACATAGGAGTAACCTGAGGGGGTCTTTACAACTAGAAAGAAAAGCCAGCTGTAGCATGAAAAAAGGACTCGTGATAAAGTCTTATTTAGAGAGGTAATTGGAGAAAGCATATTGAATTTGCTTTGAACAATCCCTCCACCCACCCAACAGAATTACAAATAAGGCTGAAAGAATACCTGGGTTTTCAGTCTCCCTCATCTGTTTGGATGGGGGTTCGTCTGTGTCCCAGGGGGTAGACTGATTGATGGGTGTCTGTCCCCACCTGACGCTGGTTGCTAATCCTTGTGGCTGATTCTCTGTCTTTGAAATGCAAGGCGTCTGTCAGGCAACAAGACAATACATTGAGTATTTAGACTAATTATATATATATTGCTGTTTTTCAGTATCACAATACTTTTAAAATAATAATAATAATAATAATAATAATAATAATAATAATAATAATAATAATAATACAATAATAATAATGTGCACCCCACCACCGAGACCATTCCATTGTAACTATCCAACCTCCCAAAATTTCAACACCTCTTGCGATGGTTTGACCTCTTTCCGTTTTAACAGCACAAATTCTACAAACACCCTCCATATCTCCTCAAAAGCATTTCTCCTGCATATTCCCTGTCTTACCTTAATGGCACATGTTAATTTATCATTAATAGCTATATCCTACACCCCTTTATTTCCATTCTTCCATTTTATAGTCTGCTTGGTCCTTCCACTTCCTAGCTATAATAATTTGTGCCACTTTCAAATTTGTGAGCAAGTCCTTAATAGCCTGTGAACCTTCCACCCTATCATAAATTGATAATAATGCTACCTCTGGACTTTTGGTTAGCTTTAACCCAGTGATTTCTGTTATCTCCTTAAACACCTTTTGCCAAAAAAATTAGTACATATTTACACCCCCTTTAGGGTAATATAAATGGCATCTGTATAACGTTTCACATGTTTTTGTAATAGTTTTTTTTTATATATAAATTCATATTGCATTTAGCCAGACTTAGATACAGTGGCAAACCAATTATAATGTTTTATTTTATGGAATGATTAATATTTATAAACAACACAACCACAATCGCTTTAAAGCAACAGTAAAAAAAATCTAAACACTTGCCACAACTTGTCAGCCTACAATTCGCTACAGAATTTTGACAATGCTGGTGTAATGTTTCTGATACTGGTCTGTCACAGAAGTCCGTATGCTTCATATCTAATTATTGATTTACTCGGGACTTCATGTTTTGCCATCATACATCATGTTTTGCCATTTAGGTTGTGTCCAACACTAGTCATGCTCAGAGTAAACTTTGAATTTAATAAACATGGCTAAACTAGCACCATTAATTTCAATAAGTCCATTCTGAGCAGAAGTTAGTTGGATGCAACCCTTAATTTCATGCTTCCCATTAAATTACATTTTGAAGCTTGAATATATGTTCAGACAAACAAGTTCTGCTTGGTTCCATTCCAAAATGTGAAAACCAAAATGAACAAAGCCCCAAGCCCATCGCATTTGGACTTTCTTGAAAAGTGGATTGCGACAAATTACTGTAAAAGAGGTCTTAGTATTTAATGTTCAACAATCCCTAAAACTGAACCAATAATGCAGAACCACACTATAGGAGTTGGCTGCAAAAGTGCTTATAATGGAACTATTTTAAAGCTAAAGCTGTTAAAAGAAACTGTAAAGTGTTGAAAAGGGCAAGGTTCACTAATCACGAAGCGGGGGCATAATCAGAAAGACAGCTCTGTATAAACAATCACACAAAACTAAATGTTCAACATGATAACTGCTGGGCTTTCCCGCTCTTCCCTGTATATTTGCCAGGGGGCAAAACAAGGAGGCTTTCAGAAATGAAAAACATACCAACCAAGTCCTTTTTGTAAAGCTACCAGTGAACTATGTGAACATGAATGGTTTGGTTCTGTTGGTTTTGCTCCTCCTAGACCAGAAGGCAGACACTGGCCTAGTTCATGTGATACGGTATGTCTAGGTAATTTTGGCATACAAGCAATATATAAATAATAAACAATATACAAATGATAATAATAAACCGAACTACGGTTTGCTGGGACCACGCAAACCTACTGGCTCCCAGAGAGAAGCTCCCAATTGCTTTGCTCCTTTTAGGTCAATGCTTTGCAGCAGCTAAGCCAAGGTTTAGTTTAGTGTGTCATCCAAGCCCACAATCACAGTGAAGCTCCTCCTTAACCATAAGCTTGTTTGTTGTTGACTACATATCATGGTTAAGGAAAACTATGAAAGTGATGTCCCGGGGGGGGGGGGCAACATAACCCCCCAAACCCCAACAACTTGGGTTTTTTCTATTAAAAAAAAAAGTTCAATTTGTCTGTGTCCTGATTTTCACTTCTTGAAATTTGGCAACCCTAGTTCAACCACAATCTTGGGTTTGGATGACACATTAAGTACCAAACTGAGCTGGGAAGACTGGGGAGGAGCAAAGACCCTGGGAGCCAGCATGTTTGTGCTAAGCCATGGTTTGACAGAACCTTATGTGCGAATGAGACCATTATAAGTGTCCTTTGGCTGTCTCCAGAATCAGTGTGCAAACTTCTCTCTGCTGGAGCTGTAGAAGACCCTGCATCTGTTTGCCCTCATTCTTTCTTACCCTGCCTCTTCCTTTCCCCTTCTCAAAATATACACCTTTAACCAGGGGTCGGCAAAGTTTTTGTGGCTTGGGCCGGTTCACGGTCCCACAGATGCCGCGGTGGGCCGGAGTGTGTACGTGTGTGCGCATACGCACAAACAAACAAACACTATTTCCAGCGCTCCTTCCGGCACGGAGCTTCCTGCAGCCAATGGGAAGCTGGCCAGCGTCGCGGAAGGCGGTCTCCGCTCTGCTCCGCCCCAGTTTAGCACGATGCACAGGATCCGACCGAGGGGGCAGTGGGGGTCCATGGGCCAGTTAAACAACCCCCATGGGCCGCTTGTGGGCCTTATGTTGCCAACCTCTGCCTTTAACCATGAGAACACCACATTTAGCAACTCATGGTTTTATACAAAACTGATGCAGTTCAAAGTCTCCAACAATCTGAATTTGGCTTCAGTTTTCACATCTGAAAAAATGTCACTCTAATAATTAAACGTGGATTTTGCGTGTTTGTGTAAATTCATTTTCCAAATTGGTGTGTCTGCTTTCTGAAGTTACAACACCAACCAACTTCAAGAGGCACAGAACCATGTAACTAAGTGCTGGATTCCTACTCAAAAACACGCCTAACAAATCTATAGTAGTGTGTGGTTTCTGATCTGGTCAGGGGCTCATTTCTGCAGAGATGATATTCGCTGGAGTGGCAAATAGGAAATAAGGACATTCTATGCATGAACCAAAGTTTACTCGTATTTCAGGGATGCATCTACACAGAATGCATCACATATCCTGGGTCTTAATGGCTCAGTAAACTTTAATACACATATCTAGCCTATTAGGATCCTAAGCTAGTATGTATTCAACCAGAAAGAAGCTACATACCAAGTTAAAATAAAATCATAATACCCAATAATGGAGTTCAGTACCAGGCGCTACAACTTGGGAGAAAGAACAACCTTTGTAATGTTCCAGCTTATCCTATTTTGAAGCTTAAAGAAAACAACACCCTGGTTTATTTTTGCTACTAAACAAAATGCTATTTTGGAATAGTTACTCATCTCTTGTCTTGATTATATAAATGCTTGCTTTGTCTTTTCAGAAGTCTTAATTATTGAACATTATGAAAAGGGAACATTATGTGCACATTGGAACACAGTAGCACCCTTTTTAGATCCAATTATGTTACGTTCATTGACCACTGTAAAGAGACGGGCTTCATAAAACACTCGGCAAACATCACAGAAAGTAATTGCATTATGCTGTACTTAGCTTTCATGTTTCAGATGCTAGTTTGAATTAAACGAGGAACACATGAAAGAGGTAAATTGCTAGAAACACTCACTCAGGTGTGCATTTCAAAGCGGGGGAAATGGAAAGGTGAAATGTCTACTTGCTTGAAAATACAACCTCTCAAGCTTGTGTGTGTGTGTGTGTTATTAAACAAAAACACACATCTCAGAAAGGAATAGGAAATTTTAATACAGGGGTACAAAAATATAGTCCTCTACTGACATCATGGTATGGAGGTCTGGTAGCATCTTCTAATGAAGAGGTGGCCTTGAGATGCTGTTGGGTCTCCAAACCCCATCAGCACCAGCCACTGCGATAAGTGGTTGGGATAAAGGGAATGGTGGTTTAGCAACATCTGGAAAGCCAGAGGTTAGTCATCCCTGTTGTAATAGAAAAGCAAACTGATCTACTTAAAGCAGTAAGAAAATATGGCTAAACTTGAAACTACCGTATTTTTCGCTCTATAAGACGCACCAGACCATAAGACGCAACTAGTTTTTGGAGGAGGAAAACAAGAAAAAAAATATTCTGAATCTCAGAAGCCAGAACAGCAAGAGGGATCGCTGCGCAGCGAAAGCAGCAATCCCTCTTGCTGTTCTGGCTTCTGGGATAGCTGCGCAGCCTGCATTCGCTCCATAAGATGCACACACATTTCCCCTTACTTTTTAGGAGGGAAAAAGTGAGTCTTATAGAGCAAAAAATACGGTACAACTTCTTTTTGCAATTGGCACCTCTTTACTTTCTCTGATGGAAAATGGCCAACAGAATGCTACCCAACCCAATCACCGTAAAGCTGTCTTATCTTACTGAACATAGGTAGCTTAACACCTGTGACTGACATGTTGACACTGTATATTTGGGAGTGATTTGTTCTCATGTGTCTATTATTATTTCCCTTTCTCCTTAGCAATCATATGTTTTTGCATCTTGTTATATTATTTCTGTATTGTTGAACATAAAGGTAAAGGTAAAGATACCCCTGCCCGTACGGGCCAGTCTTGACAGACTCTAGGGTTGTGCGCTCATCTCACTTAAGAGGCCGGGAGCCAGCGCTCTCCGCAAACACTTCCGGGTCACGTGGCCAGCGTGACGAAGCTGCTCCGGTGAGCCAGCACCAGCGCAGCACACGGAAACGCCGTTTACCTTCCCGCTATAAAGCGGTACCTATTTATCTACTTGCACTTAGGGGTGCCTTCGAACTGCTAGGTGGGCAGGAGCTGGGACCAAAAGTCGGGAGCTCACCCCCCTGCGGGGATTCGAACCGCCGACCATGTGATCGGCAAGTCCTAGGTGCTGAGGTTTTACCCACAGCGCCACCCGCGTCCCATTGTTGAACATGCTAAAATATAATCATTATCATCATAACAAGTGGGACTTGGAACTTATGTCCTAGGAAGGATAAGTATCAAGGGGGGGGGGGCTAGACCCACTTACAGTCATACCTCGGGTTGAAGTTGCTTCAGGTTGAGTGCTTTCGGGTTGCGCTCCACGGCGACCCAGAAGTAATGGAACACGTTACTTCCGGGTTTCGCCGCTCGGGCATGCACAGACAGTCAAAATGACGTCACACACATGCGCAGAAGTGGTGAATCACGACCCGCACAGACCCAGGTTGTGTTCGCTTCTGGATGCGAACAGGGCTCCGGAACGGATCCCATTTGTATCCAGAGGTACCACTGTATTTTCAAAGCCATTCAAGATTGAGAAAAGGACGTCTACCTTTCCCTTGTGACATGAATCAATTAATACAGGATAAGCTGAGATTGTAAGAGGCCGGGTTTACAAAAAGCTAATGAAAGCTTATTTTAAGATGGGCTGATTCCTAAAGCTAATAAAGAGTGAGTAGAATCAGGCACTCATATGGAATCATTAGTCATAACAGGAAGATAAAATTTCTACCCGACATGTCTTTGGGGAAGCCTGACTAGTTCCCTCCTGTTGTTGCCCAGGTTACAGACACAGCAATACACATACCAAGCAAGATAAACTAGGTTTGCCGACTCCCAAAATGGAGCTCAGTTTGGGCACTTAAAAAAATGCAGTAGCTATGTCAAGCAGGTGAGAATAATTACTTCTTGGTGTTGGAATAATAACCAAGCTGACAAGTTATGCCCCTGTTAATATTTGTTTATTCAAAGTATTTTTATATTGTCAAGAATACAATACAATACCAAGATAGAATCACAGAATTGTAGAGTTGGAAGAGGCCCCAATGGTCATCTATTCCAAAGCATCCATGACAGATGACTGAATATGCAATCCTGATTGCCTTACATTAGTTTTAGTTTTAGCTTTTTTAACACATCTACCAATTTAACACATCTACCAATTCACATTTTAATATGGCACGCAATGAAATAATTCAATAGAAAACAACAGCTAAATATGCAATAAAAACAACATATTATAGTTACTGTAGCTTGAGGAAATAGATGCCCCCCCCAGATGCCCCCCAAAGAGGTATCTGAAGAAGTGTGCATGCACATGAAAGCTTATACCAAGAACAAACTTAGTTGGTCTCTAAGGTGCTACTGAACATTTTAAATATATTTTTATATATTTCTACTGCATCAGACCAACATGGCTACCTACCATAACCCCAAAGAGATATTAGAAATTAGGTATTAGTTGTGGTTCCAGATGCCATGTGGCAGGGTCCATCGAGGTTCGACTCTTGGAGAGGAGTAATAATGACAAAACAATGTCTTGGAATAAAATTGGCCACAAATTTTGTTTGCTGGGTGAGAATTCCTTCAGGGTCGATCCAGGATGTAGGATTGTGCTATGGTGTGCATTATTATCTGGGCAATCCCTCCAGCATGCCATTTTGGGGAGTTCTATGTCTTGTTAGCCCCTGTCTGTACATCAGACAGAACCCTTCCCCTTGGACCCCTATAATGGGGAACCCTGACACTTTGAAACAGGAGTGGGGTCCTGGCCTACCCCCTCTGCAAGACTAAGGATCCAACCCAATGCCTTTTTCTGCCATCCAAGACTTGAACCATGCAAACGCAAGTTTAAATAGAAAGGTAGCAGACCTGTTTCAAGCCAGGCAGGATAATGCTTCACTCAAGTCCACCTCAAATGACTCACCTACAACGGCCCGCAATTGGGCTGCTTAAATCAAAAGTTGTCCTGTGATTGGCCCAATATGATTTGAATTTTGTGGGCTTTCCCAGCATCCCATGCACCCGAAGGAAGAGGCCACAAGATCAAAGGGATTCCCTCCACTGACATTGGCTGTGGTGATGCGACCACCACTGCTCATTGACCCAGTAAGCAGGCTTTGTTCCCAGTAAGCACTCTGGATCCAGAGTGTTTTCCCCCCCAGAACTGGACACACTACCACCTTCTCAAAGGTTGTAGGTACCACTTAACCCTGCAATGAGACACCCAGCCAGCCTTTTCTCATTACCTCGAATCAGCCGTGATGTGCTATGTGGTTGGCTGGACAGCTACAAGCACACTGTCCACATCCTCAGGCCACAAGAGCTGGAACTGGTCCCATGAAGCCCAATCAGATGGTGAATTAGAAGCCCCCCCCCCCCCCGTCCTGCTAATATGAAGCAATACTCCCCGGGATGCAGCAGGGGGGTAAGGGAAGCCGAGAAAAGGATGGTTCCTGTGATATCCTCTTTCTGAGGTAGTTAAGTCAATTTATATCTCAAAGTCGAACACATCCCCTGCACAAGAAGCCCCCAGCAGTAAAAAAACCAACCTATTTTCCCTTCTTCATCACGTGAAATTATATCTGTCCATTTATGACCCCATCTGCTAACTTCTGTCCACACTTTATATTTTTTTCTCCTTAAGATATGGCATATACTTTCAGTAGGGAATATACTGGAAGTTGGGATTATAAGAAGCAATTTGGTGAAATTAAAAATAGCCTTTGCATACAAGTCTAATTTTTCTCGAGACCCTAGAGAACATTTTTAATTTACCCGAGCTTAGTATCCGCAATGTAGCATGCAGCCAGCCAGAATAACAACAGGAGCAAATAAAAATACTTCAAATGCCCTATTATATACTGTTATGTGCTTATATGTACATATCAATGTACTAATAACATATAACAGTAACCACAGCAAATTTTTGAATAACTAATTGTCCACAATTCCCACATTCAATCATGATAGGGTTTGGTTTTTTTAACCACAGACCTTCCATACATGAATTTCTTGCTCAGATTTAACCAAACTGTGCCTGTTGCTCTAAAATTAAGAAACCATTTTGAATTGCTTTTGTAAATTACTGAAAAAACACGCACTCTAAATAGAACTCTTGATGTATTACACGCAGAGATGTTACTGAAAAGATAGACGTGGCAGCTTAAACTGAGCTTCTCGGGAAGGGAGAGAGAGAAAATGTTGCTACCTGAGAGACAGAGAGAGAGACACAGAAAGAGATAATGGCTTGCCTCTAGAGAGATGCTCAAAACGTGCACAAAAAACAGGAAGATGGAATGAGTGGAGTTGCAGCCTGGAGGTAGAAGACATCTGGCAGGTGTTTCAGAACTACAATATGCTCCCTGACACTTTTTCTTTTCTTTTTTTAATCTTGGACTGAGCAAAATATCTGCTCCAGAACTGAAGCCACTATTGAGGAAAGATGGGGGAAGAAACAGGATGAAACCCAATTACATCTGCCTCAGATTACATAATAATCCTGAGGCAAAGCAGCTCTTGGTGGCTCTTAAAGACTAACGCACACCTCTCTTGTTTATATATTGCATCTAAATATCTGAACTAAGATCCTTAAAATAAGAATGGTGACGTTCACCACACAATGGAAACATGATAGTGTGTGAGTGAGTGTACATATATGTGTGTATATATGTGAGAAGAGTCAAAAAGGGGACATGCTGTATAGAGGGACCACAAGAGTCATCTAGTCCAACCAACTGCAATGTAGGAATATTTTGCCCAAGGTGAGGCTTGAACCCACAACCCTGAGATTAAGAATCTCATGCTCTACCACTCTGGTAATTTGCACTTCCGCTGTCTTTTGGACTACTTATAACATTGCTTTGTTTTGTAGTATGAAAAAGGAACTACAAAAAAAGCTCTTCTTTTCACAATTAAGGTTGCAATTCTAACCGCCCTTAACTAGGAGTAAGTCTCGCTGAATTGTGGTATCATCTACAACACACATGCCTGCTCCTTGCATATTTGAAATTGGTGGGGAGCAACAGTATCTCACAGCAGAGAGCAACACCAGTAAATGAGGTGCCCCAGATATATATGGCTACTGAGGAGACGCAGCAAGGAACAAAACAGAGTGGAGACCAGCTGAGGGACACCAAAGAGGTGAAACAGCTATGGTGATCACAGTCATCAACAACATCCTGCCCCCCGATTCAGGTTCTGTATGTGAGGGTTGGGAAGTGGCCAATTGGACAACTTTACTAAAAATGATCCGGGAAATTGCAGACTTGTTATATCTGTTCCCGCAAAACTGGTGGAAAGCATAATTAAAGATAGAATTACCAAGCATACAGAAGAACAAGTCCTGCTGAAGCAGAACCAGCATGGTTTCTGCAAAGTTCTGTCTCATTAGCCTCCTAGACTTATTTAAGAATAAACATGTGGATACTGATGAGCCAGTATACAACGGTCTGTTTTGTATGCCAATATCCCAGGGAGGACCTTGCAGCTGCTTAGCTCCTCCATGGTCATTTCTGCTCCTACACTACACTGAGTTAAACCAGGGTGTGGCTCAGCATGTTCTCCAAACACAGGCTTGTGGTTAAGTTCTCTTCTCATTAACAACTAGCTGTAGAAGAGGGCACATTAAGTTTAGCGGATACCATTTGACAAAGTAGCTGAGCGACAGTATCTAGCATATCAAAGGCTCACGACCTACTCGAGGCATGCAGCAGTTGTGAGGCTTTTAGATTACATTTTTCGTATTTAGTTCTACAGTCATTGTTGTAATTTACTTACATTTTTAAACTGTTGCATGCCTAGCATTCTCATTGGAATATGTGAGACATTTCAAACTGAAAGGGAAGGCATTCCTAAATCAACTGTAATCAGCTGTCCGTATGAAACTTGATGAAAATTATACTTGCCTAAAATAACAGTACGCTCGGCGTGTGTGAAAAGCTGACATTTCTCCATTCTCTACCTGAGGTAAAACCTGCATGCACTTAAAGGCCCGTTGTTTGGAAATTTAGTCTACAGTGTCAATAACCATTGTCAAGAAGACAAGTCTCCATGATGTTTCAATAGTGTTACCCCGGAGATAACTCTGAATTTTATAATTCTGTAATGAAATTACATCTAGCATGGTGTGTGGGGGGGGAGCCCTTTTTTAGTCAATGAGAAAACAGTATCAGATGTGACCAGTAACACCTTACAACGCAGTGTTTTAATTAATATTAAACTTGTAACAGGCACCTAAATAAACAACTAAGAGATCAACCTTATCAAGCATGTAACCTTTCTGTAAACTAGGAACAGGGAACTTGTGGCTCTTCAGGCATTGTCTGACTACAATTTCCACTACTTCAAACCATAGGGCATATCTGACTAGAGCTGATGGGAATTGGGGGTATTACAAAATCTGAAGAGCCAAAGCTTAGCCAACTTTGCCGTAGATCCTCTCAGGAGAAAAATAAAGTACAATGGTACCTCGGTTTTCGAACGTCGCCGTTGACGAATGTTTCGGTTTTCGAATGCCATAAACCCGGAAATGAATGCTTCTGTTTTCGAAAACGTCTCAGAAGTCGAACATGACATGTGACTTCCATACTGAGTTTTCCGTATTGAGTTTTCGGTTTTCAAACGTTTCGGAAATCGAATGGTTTTCCGGAACAGATTACGTTCGAAAACTGAGGTACCACTGTATAAGCAATTTCCAAAAGGGTTTCTAAAGTTGCTGATTATGTGAGTTAAATTAGGATTTCTTTCGTACAGCTTTCATTGGATTATTATTACTATTTAAATTTGTTAATCGCTTTATCTTGCCCAGGACCACCCAAAGTGTTGTATTCTATGTTAAGCATCTGCAGTAATTACCACTGACTGGTTCCCATATGTATAATCACTAATGCGAATTCCTATTTCACTCATAAAATAGAATTCCTATTTCACTCATAAAACATGTTAAAACAGTGAAGGAAAAATCCACCCTTTTCAACTCTTGACAGTGAATGGCATGTGTGCTAAGTGATGCTGGATATATAACCCCAAAATGATGGAAGGAGTGAGAATTATCTGATAACTCCTTCAGACAGCCTTTTAATTGTGCATTAATGATTATCTGTGCTCATGGTGCTATCAGGACACTTATAGACAATCCTAATTTCAATACTGTTTCAGGATAGACTTTACTGAAAACTGTAGTATGGAAGGATTGGATGGATGCAGGAATTATGACTCTGGATCAATTGATAGATGGGGAAGATCAATTCTATACATTTGCTGTGTTATAAAGATAAATGCCACTTAGGAGGTGGCCCAATAGAAATGCAATTTGCAGTTGCAACATTTGTTAATAACCCTGTTTTGACAACAGCTTTCAAAGCGTCTAAGACACCAGAGATAATAGAACAATTGGTTTAAACCCTTTGAGACTAAAAGCTGGTGACTACTTTTTATAGATATTTGGTATCAATAAATCAATTTGATATGCAGACTCTAAGAAACAAATGGAATAAAGAATTGGAGGTTCCTATATTACCTAGACAGCAAAAGAGTGTTTTAGCTTCTGTAACAAAGGTGTCAATGGATTTTAAATTACGTCTTATGATAGAAAAACTAATATTTATTGGACATTGTTACATCTGTATAGAAAGGGACCATCTACAACAACGTGCTGTTGGAGATGCGAAAATGCTTCTTTGAAACAAATGTTTATGCAATGTTCTACACTTATGAAGTTTTGGGAGAAAGTACTAGATTGTATAAACATTATTTTGGGGGGAAAGCTAGTACTGTATTGCCAGAGGACAGTATTACTACTATATGTAATTTGACAGCTAGTCAACATAAATGGATTCTCCACACCCTCACTACAGCTAAATGACTTATATTGATCCTCTGGAAAGATAAATATATGCTCCCCTTTAATCAATGGATAGAAGATATGACAACTCTTGCAACATACAAACCAATAGCTTATAGATATAGATTGCATATGGACAAATATAACGACATTTTGAAGGTATTCATTTAAAATATATAGTAAGTTATACATAAATGTATATGTAGAATAACAATAATTTTACTGATATACCTTTGTATTAGACAACTATATAAAGAATTATAGAATGTTTTTCATATTTTTATTAGGGCACTTTTTGTTTCCTTTTATATTTTTTCATTTTATTTTGTTCAATTGAAATATTTTCTCTCTCTCTCTCTCTCTCTCTCTCACACACACACACACACACACACATATATGGATAGACTTAATTGTTTCATCCCATAACTTTTACTGCCTGAAATTCTCAAACCTTTTATACCATAAATTTTCTGGGTGGCTGCTGTTCTGTCCCATTTTTGTTGCTCAATAGTGCAAGAGTGCCCCTCCATTGCTAGAGAAAGAGATCTATATATCTAACCAATCAGTTTGAGAAAGGAGTAGTGCTCAGGTGTTTGTTCCCAGCTGCACAGCTAATGAGTGAAAGGTGTTACAGAGCAAATCCACCCAGTGGCAGGTATGAAATAACTTGTGTCCAGTTTTGCAAGGAAGACAAACCTTCATTTTCAGCTGAAGCTCAGTCTGTAATTTTCATTGACAATAGAAATAATCTGTGATATTTTACAAGGCAAAGTACTCCTCTCTCAGCAACAATGAGTGCATAAAAGAGCACAATCTCCATTAAAAAAATAAAATAGCACATTAAGAACTGCTTCCATTTCAAGATGTCTGGCCCAGGTCTTTCACATGACAGACTAAAAGCAGCAAAATTGCTGAAGAGCAAATAATCTTATATGGTCATACTATTACTGAGTGCAAAGGTCCAAGGAATAGCTTTCAGTCTTGGTGATTCAGTTTCCTGATTTTGTTATTTCATCTACTGAATAACCATTTCCAGATGTGGTGCCATATATATTGCATCTTATAAAGGTATTCAACAGGATAGTAGAGATACCTGCATGTTATAAATCAGCATCTCACTTGTTAATTTGAGATGTTAATTAGGAAGGATGAATGTTCCATAAACATGTCTGATTATTGAAACAAGCAAAACAATTTAGGTTATTTTGTGAATTTTGAGATTGTGAATAGTTTGGTTTATAACCATTTTTCTTATGTGTAAGTATCGTGTGCTTCCACATATCAATTTACTTCACCAATTTGAGCTATAAACCATGTGAATCCTCTTATGAATAAGCACACTCTCTTTGTTAACACCATCATAACATTTTGTTATTTTCCCTCTCTAGTCTTTCCTCCATTCTCACCAGTATTACTTTCTCTCCATTCTTTCATCTGTTTCATTTTTCATTCCTCCCCACCCCTTTAAACTCCTTTCCTTAATATGACATTTTCTAGGAAGTTAATCAGATACAGTTTAACGACACCCTACCTACAAAGCGTGAATGGGCTTAGAATTAGACAAAATGTGTTTACTGATTCATACAGTTGAGATACATTTCGCATGAATTATTCCAAGAACAGTAAGTATGTCAAGGACATGACATACAACGTCAAAAATACAAATTCATCTAGATTCTCTAATTATATGTAAGATTCAAAAGAAAATATCTATATTATAGAAGTGCTTATGAGCTCCAGTTATTGGTAGGAACACAATTGTATAAAGCATTTCACAAGCAGCTAAGTTTTGGGGAAAAAGAGTATTATGCAAGAAAGAATTTTAAGAATATATAGTGATACAAGGCTTTTAGAGCGGGGGGTGGGGTCAGTCTGCATGATATCCATGAGTCTCTTCCAGGCCACTGATTCAGTATCTGTGAGGTTTGGAATCTAGTAGAAGCCACTGCCATCCAGTCAGACCAGTTTCTGTTATGCTAATGGCCACAGCGCTTAGCTAAGCACCATATTTCTGCATGATGAAAGAGTGGGGCATGTTGCCATAGCAACAAGTGGAGGTGCTGTCCGCCATTCACCTGGCTGGATGCTACATCATCCTAGGAAAGAGAAAAATAGGCCAGGGGAGACTACTTTTGTGAGTGAATTCAGGCAGAGGGTTTTGACTTTTCTCCATGGGCTGAATCCCAAAGCTATGGCTTGGGGTGGGGGCTTCCCTAAAAACCTAATTGGGAAGCAAGATATGTTGGAGTGCTAACAATCTGACCCCTTCCTTCCTGTGCTCAGGTTGTAAAAAGGCAAAGGTACCCCTGACCGTAAGGTCCAGTCGCGAAGGTCTCTGGGGTTGCACGCTCATCTCGCTCTATAGGCCAAGGGAGCCGGCATTTGTCCGCAGACAGCTTCCGAGTCATGTGGCCAGCATGACTAAGCTGCTTCTGGCGAACCAGAGCAGCGCACGGAAACACTGTTTACCTTCCCACCGGTGTGGTACCTACTTATCTACTTGCACTTTGATGTGCTTTCGAACTGCTAGGTGGGCAGGAGCTGGGACCAAACAATGGGAGCTCACCCCATCAAAGGGATTCGAACCGCCGACCTTCCAATCAGCAAGTCCTAGGCTCTGTGGTATAGACCACAGTGCCACCCACGTCCCCGTGCTCAGGTTGTATATATGTGTAAATATAAACATATATCATAAAGACACCACAGTCTCCATTGACCTTCATTCCAAGTATATTCACCTGGTATACACACCTGGAATCCAGGAATCTCTTGCTGCTTGGAGACTGGGCTGTACACAACATTATTATATTTGGTCCTGTTAAACCAAGAGTGTAGGAATTAAACTACATTATTACATGCAAGATGGAGCACTGCACCTGACGAGGCAATTTAACTGCTCTCGCAAGCTAAGCAGAACTGAACCAGCTCCCCAAACCGCAAACCTTTATTCAGCAAGAAATGTCACTGATGAAGTAGCACTCAGTTACTTCAGAGCTGTGAAGCAACGTTCTCGCACAGCCTAGAAGTGCTGAAAAGTTTGTTTCTATGTTTTTATTTTTAGCAAACAGTATCAAAATGGAAGCAAAAACATCTACAGAGACAGGTGGGTTGTTTCGTGTGTGCATATATTAAGATATGTGTTTCCTCGGGGTTTACGCAAACAAACAAGAATGGCTTCCATCTTCAACGGTAACTAAATTGGTTTAAAAGGATGCATGCTTTGATGACAACCTGTCTAAAGACTTCCAAAAGGAAACAACTGTGTGTGCAGAGTTTCTACTTTCCCAAGGCCTTGACTAGCGAAATCAGCTGCCTCCAACAGCACACAGGTGACAGACCTGTAATTTTCCAATGACAGGTAATTTGGGCAGTGGTAAGAATTTGATACTACAAGGTAAAATATTTGCTACTATGCATTCTTAAGTTGGTTAGGACATGTTTCCGATCCGTAAATTGCTTTACTGTGTGTCTGACCGGTAATGCTACTAATTTAATAACAGAAATTGGCTGCTAGGAGATGGAAAACACCCAAAATGCAAGGCAACAATACAGCAGTAGTCAGCCACAATCAACTACCGTATTTGTCGCTCTATAGGACGCACTTTCCCCCCTCCAAAAATGAAGGGGAAATGTGTGTGCGTCCTATGGAGCGAATGCAGGCTTTCGCTAAAGCCTGGAGAGCGAGAGGGGTCGGTGCGCACGGAGCCCTCTCGCTCTCCAGGCTTCAGGAAGCTATCCGCAAGCCTTGCGCGCCCGGGGGGAGTTCCCGCCGGGCTCCCAAGGCTTGCAGAGAGCAGCCTGCAGCCCGAAGCCCGGGGAGCCCAAAGCCCGCGGCTAAAAAGGAAGCCAAGACAGCGAGCGGGATGTTTTGTGTATGCTCCCTGGAGGAACAGCAGCAGGCTACTGTGGCAATGATACAACAACTTATGGTATGGGGCAGCTATAAACAGTCAGTTATTGATTAATAAATATGCTGGATATGTTTCCATTCAAATGCTTTATGTGAATTGAGATTGAGACTAAAGCCAATTACACATGCCATGGCATCACATGGTGTAAGCTTTCTGGGAATACACTGTCTCAGACCATAGGTGCATCTCGTAGAAAAGCATATTTAAGCGCTCCTATTGCAGTGAAGATAAATCTCTTAAGGAGACAGGTTACAAAAGGGGTATTGTTTTTGTTTCTTAGTATGCTATGCATTTTGTGTTTTTATATTGCAAACCACCCTGTGATCCTTAGATGAAGGGAGGTATAAAATAATAATAATAATAATAATAATAATAATAATAATAATAATAATAATGTACTTTCCCCCTATTATACTAAGGTATTTACGTGCTGGGAATTGTTTTCATGTGGAATAACTGATATGCAATTTCCTCAGTGATCCATTTCACAATGGGCTTTATGTATGCATCCTAACTTCAGTTTATGCTCAGAAATCACGAAAGCCCTTATCATTCTCTTGATTTCCATAGTTCATTCTGTTGAGCACCTTTGCTTATGTTCCCAATATAGCACCAACCCAAGTGTAAGAGAGAGATCTCAGCAGACTTGGGGGAGCTGCAAATCGGGCAAGCACCATCCTACTAAGTTTCAGGTGCCTGGTTAAAATGGCTATATTGCACCATGAACGATCTTTTAGGAAAAGAGCCATAGCATAGTAGAACATCTGCTTTGCATGATAAAGCAGGTGTTTTCCTATGCATGCCCTGGGTCCCAGGTTCAATTCCTGGTGCTTCCAGTAACAGTAGAAAAAATTCACCACCTGAAAACCTATAAAGCCATTGCAATTCGTTGTAGAATGAACTGAACTAGATCATCCTACATTCATATGAATGCTGTCCTGATGTTTTTATCACTGGTTTTTAATTCATGCTTTAAATTCTGTATACAGTATTTATTTGTTGTTGTTTTTTTAAAAAAAGCATGTTTGAGATGCAGATGTGGAAAAAAGTGGGATATAAATCTTTTAAATAAATATAAATAAATCAGGATACAAGTGGAGGGGGAGACCATAAAGCAAGCGGACTTAAGGTATGGAATGTTAATTAATAATTTTTTTTTATTGTTTATATCTCGCCCATCTGGCTGGGTTGCCCTAACTGGGTAGTGGTAGTGGGTGGGTGTGGAAAATCAGAGGAAGCAGTAGCTGAACAGCTGTACTGAACACTTCAGTATTTCATTATAAAGGTAAAGGTTAAGGGACCCCTGACCATTAGGTCCAGTCGTGACTGACTCTGGGGTTGCGGCGCTCATCTCGCTTTATTGGCCGAGGGAGCCGGCATACAGCTTCCGGGTCATGTGGCCAGCAGGACTAAGCCGCTTCTGGCGAACCAGAGCAGCACACGGAAACACCATTTACCTTCCCGCCGGAGCGGTACCTATTTATCTACTTGCACTTTGAGGTGCTTTCGAACTGCTAAGTTGGCAGGAGCAGGGACTGAGCAACGGGAGCTCACCCCATCACGGGGATTCGAACCGCCGACTTTCTGATCGGCAAGTCCTAGGCTCTGTGGTTTAACCCACAGCGCCACCCGCCAGTTATTCATAACAAATTCTGCTGACTTTCTTGGAACATTAACTAATAAACACACTGAAGGCTGATCAATGTTGTAAGCATGCATAACTGAGTGCAAGGCCAAACATTTAATCTGAGGCACTTAACACACTTCCTCGACTTCAGAAACACACCTACACAATTCTATAAGTACCTGCAATACTAATTTCCAACTAAATGCATTTGTAGGTCTTTGTGCAAAATGCTTAACACCAGGCGAACGACTGTAACCTAACATTCATCAGAAGCTTTTATTATTTGCTCTTAATTGCTCTTAATTTTTGAATTCACCATTATCACAATATTTCAACAGCAAAGCTACTCTGCAAAACAGAACTGTACAGCATTAAATAAAGCAGACAGAAAGGGTTGACGTTAAAATTACTCTGCTGCCTTTGGGTGGAAATGATTCTTTCATGATGCTTTCGTCTCAGGTTGGAAAATTGCACCTTTTTTTCAGGTGCTTGCATGTTTACCGTTCCTGCTCTCATAGTCGCATCTGCAATAAGAGTAATCATGTTTGCCAGAATGTACATGCAAATTTCTACCCATGGCTTCATTTTTAATTTTATTATTGCTATTACTCTGAGAGTTATACAAATACTGCTTTTTATATTAGTATGCTACATCAAAGCAGTTATTTAGTGCCCGAGGAATTCATTAAATGCATTTCCATAACAGATATATTTGTCTAGATGTGATTTAGCTTGCCTTAAATTAAATCTACCATTGAAAGATCTTCCAGACTAATAAAGGGAAGATACCGCTGAGTTAGTCGGCTTGCCAAAGTAGCTGTTTTTCTGAGAAAAAAAGCCAAGCAAGGAAGTCAGCGACAGTAAGCACACATCACCCCCTCCTTCCCAAGGCAAGAAATAGAACAGATTAGAAGGAATTCCAGTACACCATGGGTTTTTTTGTAAAAAAAATGTCCTTGGACAAATGTTTAACATCAACACCCTCTTCATTTTGGCGAGACTGATGACCCTAATGGGCTGAAGCCCAGGCAGACTGGCAATCATTCAAGTCTTCAAGCCGCCGCTGTGCCTCTGGCTTATTTCATACTTCGCAAAGAACCTCTAAACCTTTAAATTACGCTTTAATTCTACTAACTGGCAGATTAATATAGGAAAATAAATTTGTAATGGCATGAGTCTCATTTCCCCCTTTAAAAGAAAAGAATCCACAAATTTGTTTTTCTTTCAGCTGCTGATTTGAATGAATTTGATCCAAACGTACAAGAAGGAATTCTGAAGCATATATTAGCAAGACTTGTGCCATAAGTAAAAGGAAAGACCAAAATCCAATCCAAGATTGGGATTTTCTTTTCTTTTCTTTTTTTGGCACCTGCCCCCAAACCAATATATAAAGGTCCATCGTGTCGCAGGCCACAACGTCTTCCACCATATTTCTATGTCACTAGAAATTTAATTCTATTTCGTTTCCATTACTTCCCGAACAATTCTTCACACAATTTCCTGGCAATGTTATTAACTCCCCAAAGAAAGGCATGCGCTTTAACTACGAAACAGATCCATTTAACCTGATATACACCTACAGGCAAGCTCCACAATATCAATTGGTCTAGTTCCTGGACACTTCAGACACAACAACAAAGCACTAGATGAGCGACGGGGTAGTGTGCAGACCAATTGTATTTTTGCATTTTAAAAACAGTAACATTTCCCTCAAATTCCTCTCTCATCTAAATGATCCAACTTGGTGCCTTTCAGAAGAAGAAAAAACCTGCCCCATGCTTTAAAATAAGAATGAATCTGGCTGGGAAGAGAATAAAATTATTTATTCTACAACACATTTGGGGGGAAAAACCTGAACAGCACTCTGTGTACTCAGGAAACTAACATTCTATGCCCAGATTTATGCTAATTAAGTAAATCTGCATATATCTGCTAACTCTGCAAGTTATCCTGCTTCCAAAAATATGGCTTTATGAGAATTTAGTGTTTTGTTTTGCAAGGATTAGCAGCAGAAAAAGAGGGAGGTTGCTGAAAGAGATTCACTCAAGTTAGTAAGAGGAGTTATGAGCTAGGGCTACTTGCATGGAAAACATATGGAGATATATGGAGAACTGGAAGTCCAAAACACAGACCACTGATTTCTTTCTAACCTACTTCTGGTTTTTCAGCATTCCTCAGATACTATCCAAACATTTCTGGTTACCTCTTGTTTCAACGAGTACTAGAAACTTGTAATATTATCAGTTAAAATATTAGATTCTTCCAGTGCTAAACTCATTGGTGAGTGACAAGACAAGGGGAATGTACAACACCTACACTATGAATAATTCCATTATTCAAAGACCTAGAAAAATAATCTTCCTGAATAATTTACATGATAGGCAACAACATTATTACATTCATCAAATACATAATTCAGCTAAAAGTGCTCAACCAGTACTAATTAAAAGCACAAAAGCTGATTTTTGCACACAGGCAGCTTGGACTGTGATTTTGCCTCTGTTGAAAGAAATGGCATCTAAGGTGGTAGTGCTCCTTACAGCTTTCTAGTGCACCATTAATCTGGGGCCATTATTGATTAAGGCAAACATTTTTCTGCCATGAGAGGTGCAACTTAATGCTACATGTATACAGAACAGTTTGAACCAGAAGATTATGTTTGGCAGCCATTGTGCATCTGGAAAGCCCACTCCAGGTTCAAGGTTCTTTTATTAATTCGCAAGGCCCTTAATGGCTTGGATCCAGGATACCTCAAGGGACTGCCTGATCCCTTACATACCTACTTGATCGCTGAGGTCCTTGGAGGAGCCACTGTTAGTGGTCCCCATCGCTCGTATTGACAAGGAGCTATCTGCTTAATACTGTGGGCTCAGTTTTGAGGAACTCTCTTCCAGTTGGGCAAGCCTCCGTCCTGCTGAAGTTCCTTTGCCTACTGGAGACTTTTAAATATATATATATTTATATATCCAGCAGGCTTTAAAACAGATTTTAAAGTTTTAAATGTGCTAGATGTATTGAAACACTACCTAGGTTTTCACTATACTGTTTGTTCTACAATGGACTTTGTGGAAGCCCCTTTCTTGGGAGTTTAAGGATACACAGGTCAAGTCTAATGCATTCTAGTACAGTCGTACCTTGGTTTTGGAACAGCTTAGTTCTTGAAAATTTTGGCTCCCAAACGCCGCAAACCAGAAGTGACTGTTCCGGTTTGCGAACTATTTTGGGAAGCCAAACGTCTGATGGGGTTTCCACAGCTTCCGATTGGCTGCAGGAAGCAGCCAATCGGAAGCCACCCTTTGGTTTCCGAACATTTTGGAAGTTGAATGGACTTCCGGAACGGATTCCATTCAACTTCCAAGGTACTCCTATATCTGCTTTTGAGTGAGCATAAGACAATGCAGGAGGCAGAAGAAAATTCAGAACTGAAGCTACTCTTTCCTGGACAGTTGAAAGATCTGCACCACCCTGTAGTATAACAAAAGCTGACTCCTGCCACTAAATGGAGAGTGGTCCTAGCAACCCATTGAAATTGAAATCAACACTTTACATAGTACATAATCCCCTGCATTGGGCTTCTTATTAAGTCTCAAGAGCACCTCAACAGCCTTTATTTTGTAAACCTATACAAGGGTCCCTGATCACTGCAGATGGTGACAACAGCCACAAAATTAAAAGACACCTGCTTCTTGGGAGAAAAGCAATGACAAACCTAAAGAGCATCTTAAAAAGCAGAGACATCGGCCAACAAAGGTCCGTATAGTTAAAACTATGGTTTTCCCCGTAGTGATGTATGGAAGTGAGAGCTGGACCATAAAGAAGGCTGATCGTCGAAGAATTGATGTTTTTGAATTATGGTGCTGGAGGAGACTCTTGAGAGTCCCATGGACTGCAAGAAGATCAAACCTATCCATTCTGAAGGAAATCAGCCCTGAGTGCTCACTGGAAGGACAGATCCTGAAGCTGAGGCTCCAATACTTTGGCCACCTCATGAGAAGAGAAGACTCCCTGGAAAAGACCCTGATGTTGGGAAAGATGGAGGGCACAAGGAGAAGGGGACGACAGAGGACAAGGTGGTTGGACAGTGTTGTCGAAGCTACCAGCATGAGTCTGACCAAACTGCGGGAGGCAGTGGAAGACAGGAATGCCTGGTGTGCTCTGGTCCATGGGGTCATGAAGAGTCGGACACAACTAAACGACTAAACAACAACAACATACAAGGGTGTTTTCACGAAAGGTGCAGCTAGCTGTGGTTCTTTGAATGAGTTCTCATCCTGTTTAATGTTTGTATTATCAAAGGCATTTTCTGCTACTCCAGAAAAGAAGTCAAGCTTACTGCTGGAAGCAGGCAGAGGTTATCAAACTTAAAACCCCTGGAATTTGGAAATTACTTTCCATTTGCTTTAATTCCTCAGCAGACGCTCTTTCTATCTTTCTTTGGCAGCTCCTGGGGATGGTCAGGGGGAAGCAAGTGCTTGAACTGTCTTCAGACAATAAAGGCCCCATGAATAACATGCAGAGGCCAAAGCATTTCCAGTGCACTAATACCAATTAGAACAACATCTCTTCTTTAATTTGTGTTACTAAACTAGGCATGAACCATAATAAACCAGCTCACTCTTGGCTCTCATCCTCTACCCACATTATGATCAGAGAGTGGTTGGGATTAATGTGACGAAACATAGCACAGACGGTAAAATTTACACTATTTGAGAAGTAGCAGGTGACATTTACCAGTCACTGATTTCTCATGCCGTGATTGATATCCAGCTATAAAACAAGGAAGAGAGTACTGCTGAGGGTGTCAAGCAGAACGTTTGAGACTGCTTGCTAAGAAACTGCTACACACACACTAGCAGCTGCTCAAGAAACTTGGTCTACTGCAGAAGTCTTCTCCAGCTAGGAGGACTTCTATTTCCGAGCGTAAAAACAGTACGCCTCACAATCCAACAAGATGTCTAATAATACAGTTGTACACCACACTAATCTCTGAGCGGTGTGAGATTCCAGGGGTTCCACGCTTGCTTTGGGAATGAGGCACAGCGGAGACAGCGGTGGTTTTATGATATATGGTTTATTTACAGTTATGCGCAACCTGAGCCTATGGTGGAGGGTTTCCTTGCATTGACACCTCAAAAGGGTCTTGTTTCTCCCCTAGCTGCAGCCTTGGATTCAAACAGAAATCAAACACTGTGCTCAAACTTTGCTCTGGCTCTCTTTCCTGCTTGCAGTTTTACCTCTCTGCTCTTGCCTTTGTCTCCTTTCCTTTGTTTCCCCTAATGGCCCATCACCCAGGCTATCACCTTAACAGAGGAAGTGAGCCATATATATCACACTTGTTGGAGCCAAGGGTTAGGAAGGTCTCACATGCAGTTTACTTCCTTGCCCAACTCAGAACAATACTAAGCAACAATGTGTTAAATTGGTAAGCTTCCAGCTTGAATGATAGAAGCCTTACTATGATTCAAACGTTCTGTGCTTACCTTTCTCTGTCGCTTTACTATTAATTTATTGCTTCTGGAAAAATTTATCAAAGCAGGTTTTTATTTTAGATTTCAATAGCATCAACTCTTGCCTTTTAAATGTAAACACTGAGTTAGTCTCCATTAGATTCCCCAAGTATAAATACAGATTATCTGGAATTGGTAGTAAGTTGGCTGAACACAATTTAAGGAGACATGGACAAAGATAAATCAGCATATTAAAGACATCACAATGAAAAAAGGGGATAGCACAAAATGATTGGGGCATTAGAGGAATAAAAGGCTCCTATTACTCTCAGCTACTTTTCCCCAAGTTGCATTGAAAATATCAAGTTAAATGTCTTCAATAGAAACATGAGGGGTGTCTATTCCCCCGTGCAAGGATTTCCTTCTCCAAAGTGAAGGTTTCTGTAGGAGAATACATGACTTACATTCATGCCTGCCTTCAATAGCTGATGATTTATGTACAGAAAGCAAGGCCTGTTCCATTCTTACTTTGCCCCAGAGATTACACCTGAGGAGAGAAAGCAAACACACCTCAAGCTTCTGCAATCTCACTCCGTCTGCCCATTCCCACAGGGACTAGGTAACAGGTGCAAGATTTATCTCACAGGAACAGATAAATTCTGGGTTCAAATAAATGTAGCATTGCCTGGGTCTAGGTCTCTCAGAACTATCCTTTCTTTTTTCTTTTTTTTTAATTTGTACCATCAAACAGGATTCAAGATTGTCTGAAGCTGCCATTCCTAAATGATCCTAAATGACACTTCTGAACAGTTTGCCAAGTTGCAAGAAATGATAATTGTGGCCTCTGTAGGACAGGGAAATTTTGTTTTTATTCTAGATCAGCTTGCAGGTAGATTCCTAAACAATGGCTATTAGCTACCTTAAATCAATTATTATTAAGTCTATCCCATATTCAATTTGCAAATTAAATAAACCACCAGAGTTCTCTTTCCATTTGCTGATTTATTCATTCATTATTTATTGGCAAAGGTTTTTCTGTATCGCCATCTCATAAAATACCAGAGCAGTGGACAACAATAAAACACAAAACACCATTAAATAAAAAAAATCATTGAAGTGACTAGCTAATTCAACATCTATAAAGGCCTGTTGGCACAGACAGGTCTTCCACAGATCCCTGAAAGTCAAAAGTGAGGATGTTTGCCAAATATCTGTGGGAAAGGTGCTCCACAGCACAGCACCAGAGGCACTAAATACCCAACTTTTAATTAGTTTCCCTGCCACAGCTATTCTTATACTGGTTTTTTGCTACCCTCCCGCCAGTCCCAACTTCCATTGCAAACTATTCAGGAATCTGTTAGATTGTATTCCTGCATATGGCAATGACAGATGACTCACCATCACAATTTATTGAACTCTACAATTATACAGTGTCTTATTAATAAAAATGAAAAGAGAGAGTATTCTGGTACCAAAGTTCAAAAAATTGTAAGAATTAGGGGTATAGATATGAAGTGACAGTGTACTGTTAAACTGCCTTGGTTCTCAAACGCCTTGGTACTCCTATGTTCTGGCTCCTGAACGTCAAAAACCCAGAAGTGTTCTGGTTTCTGAACGTTTTTTGGAAGCCAAACGTCTGACACGGCTTCTGCTTGAGTGCAGGAAGCTCCTGCAGCCAATCAGAAGCTGCGCCTTGGTTTTCAAACGTTTCGGAAGTCGGACAGACTTCCGGAATGGATTACGTTCAAGAACCAAGGCATGACTGTACCATCATTTAGCAAGAAGTATCCTGCAACATGTTTCCTTTCACAAAGGTTAGTCTAGTCTTTCCTCCACAGGGTTTTTGTACCAGTTTTGTTACTATAGAAGGATATATTCCCGCCTTATTCCGACATCAGCCATATACAGAAAGGTAGCTGTTTTCTTCAGGTGCGACACTTTTCACTACTAAACCATTCCATACTTCTATAGAGTTGTGGTTGTGAATATTCACATCTGATACCAGTGTCGTGCCAATAAGAAGCAGCCAGGCAATGCAAATTTAAGGACTTAGAAAGTAAAAGATTTTAAAATTAGTGCCATGATTAATGTCCCATTTAACTTGGGTATTTGCGGCTTTCAGCCGATCAAAACACCCCAGGCTCATTAGTTCTATTTTTTGCAGTATTTGCGGTTTTGAAGCCATAGGGCCTAAATAATTTCAGTCCTGCCAGCAAACCAAACAAAAAAAACCTGAGCAGCTGAAGATAAATTAATCCCTGCTGCGCACCCATTGAAGTTACAAAATGTCACACCAAGTGTGGCTGACTCCCCAAGATTCTTACGACAAGATTTTATAGTAAACCTTTCAAGGGTGAGTGACTAGTGTAAAAAGGCTACAAACAATAGCTTAAAGCAACTTTAAAGGAAGAACTGCAAGCATGTCCGGGATGGGCGTCTCATATAGGGAAAGCAGCTTTTACAGCAAATCTGCAAACTATTCGGCTTTCCTTTCCTTTGTCTGCTGAGCAAGGAAACATAAATCGGCTGTATAAAACGTCCCTTTATTACATTCCCCACGAACCCAGTTATATATACAAGGCTGCTACATCACTTATTAGCAAAAATTGCTAAGAAGGTACCTGAAAATTTTGTTGCATGACTTTGTAGGAAGGATAGAGTTTTGTACTTTTTTCCCCTTTCCTTTTCTTCAAATTTTAAAATAAAGTTCAGCGTATGGAGCACTGGCCCAGGACCACCACTGGAAGCCTTCATGTGTTGGCAACAACCATTGTCTCCATGAATGTGCAATACAGAAGCATTGTGCAAAACAAACATATATCTTCCAATATGAAATGGTGTTTTGGGAAAAATTGTCAATGCAGGTAGGCTCACACAACATTTCCTGCTTCCTCATCTCTGCACTAAAACCAAACTGATGCTTAAACATGGTCATTTTCCCCCCTACAACATTGGCAATTTTAGTTGCCTCTATGTAAAGGTAAAGGTACCCCTGCCCGTACGGGCCAGTCGTGTCCGACTCTGGGGTTGCGTGCTCATCTTGCTTAAGAGGCCGGGAGCCAGCGCTGTCCGAGGACACCTCCGGGTCACGTGGCCAGCGTGACGAAGCTGCTCTGGCGAGCCAGCACCAGCGCAGCGCATGGAAACGCCGTTTACCTTCCCGCTATAAAGCGGTACCTATTTATCTACTTGCACTTGGGGGTGCTTTCGAACTGCTAGGTGGGCAAGAGCTGGGACCGAACGACGGGAGCTCACCCCGCCACGGGGATTCGAACCGCCGGCCATGCGATCGGCAAGTCCTAGGCACTGAAGTTTTACCCACAGCGCCACCCGCGTCCCTTGCCTCTATGTAGGATGATTTAATTAATGTCCGGGACTGTTCAGATCTCAAGAGCTGCCTTTAAAAGATTACACTTTTGTATTCTCTTAATTCAGTGGTACAAATCTAGATTTCCCCCTACTTTTTTGGCTTATGTTAATGGACTGACTACAGATTTTTATCTACAGTAGCAATGGAACACATGAATCTAGAGAGGCTATTCCAGTTTAAAAGTTAGTTTACACCAAGTCTCAACAGACCTTCTGTTTTTGTTGAAACTGCAAATAAATTATCAGGGAAAAATCTGTCCTTGAGTATGTGTCTGTTCTCAAAACAGCTGGCATAAACCAATATATGTCTTGTGGGCTGCATTTTGCTTTGTGGGTCATGCTGCTAGAGGGAATGGCTGGATGTCCACACTAAAATACACCTCTTTAGCATATAGAACTCTTAAATCCCTTTTGGCCACTCCTGTGCAAACAACAGCTTTGGATCCATCTAAGCATATTTCTCTTACCTAAGCTTGCGAGTTCCAACACACATATGTGCTGATTGTACAGAATTTACTATTCTGCTAATCTCTTTAGAAATGTAGTATGGAAAACAGGAAGAATTAGAATTCCAAACAAATCATTAATCAACTACTGAAAAACCCTGGAGTGCTTGCAAAGGGGGGGAAAAGAGCATTTGATGACTTAGTGCAAATGTAGATAACGATTTGCATCTTTTGGTGCTTGAATGAAAATGCTTCACAATGTCGAACAGTTCTAGAAGAAATTTACATGCTGGCTTTAAGGAGGTAATGTTCATAATTCTCACATTGGTTTGCCTATGGAAAATGAAATATTCTAAATTTTGGGCACAGCAAAACTGTTTGGGGTTCTACGGTACCAGGAAGCTCAAAGCAGTTATCTTTTAAGTAAAGCATAAATGAAAATGCTACCCCTAAAAAGATGGTTAACAATAGCACAATTGAACATTTTTGCCATTTCCTTCTCATTCCCAATGAACCTTTCATAGATCACAAAATGCTGAAATTTCAAAGTGGCTTTGAAATAATATGCGCTTGAGTAAAATAAAATCTAAGCAGCTCTGAAATTTAAAAAGCTGGTCATATTTTTAGGATCTTTTCACACATTTATTCCTCTGAAGATCACTCGGGAACATGGATGTTTCCCTCCACAATGACGCCTATGATGTAGAAAGACGGACAACTTACACTTATACAGAGCTATCTTGTAATATTCCTTTGAAGACCATCCACACTACTTCTATCAAAAACAATTTCCGCGCTTCCACATCTGACAAATAACCTTACAACATTTCTTAAAAGCAGTGTAGAAACCGATGGCCCGCCAGAAATCTCTCTGACCTTCTTATCTTCATGCTTGAAGATGTCTATGAGGATCACTTACTATTTTTAAGCTAATGGAAGGATATGTGGAGGGGAAGACACTTCCCTTTCTTACCTTACACACACATAAAAAGAATGATCACCGGCTCCTTTGATGTAACAATTCCAAAAGTATTAAACCTGGTTTCTACCGATTTAAAGTCATCCATGTCAATATTATTTCCCGTCACATCAATGACCACAGCCTCAAAGTAGGATTTCATCAAGCATAGAACAGCATTTAAAGTCGCATTGTGTTTGGTTGCAGGTGGCGCTGTGGGTAAAACCTCAGCACCTAGGACTTGCCGATCGCATGGTCGGCAGTTCGAATCCCCGCGGTGGGGTGCGCTCCCGTCGTTCGGTCCCAGCGCCTGCTAACCTAGCAGTTCGAAAGCACCTCTGGGTGCAAGTAGATAAATAGGGACCGCTTCCCAGCGGGAAGGTAAACGGCGTTCCGTGTGCTGCGCTGGCTCGCCAGATGCAGCTTGTCACGCTGGCCACGTGACCCGGAAGTGTCTGCGGACAGCGCTGGCTCCCTGCCTATAGAGTGAGATGAGCGCACAACCCTAGAGTCTGGCAAGACTGGCCCGTACAGGCAGGGGTACCTTTACCTTTACTGTGTTTGGTTGTTTGGAATGTTTATTTCCTAGCCTAGCCTTCTCAAACTGGGTGCTGTCCAGATGTTTTAGACTACAACTTCCACCAGTGCCAGCCAGCAGAGCCAATGGTGAGGTGGGATGGGAACTGAAGTCCAACAGCCTCTATAGGGTACCAGGTTTGGGAAGGCATTCCTGGGCCAGTTTACATATTTTAACCACCACAAAAGTGGCGGATTAATTAGTTCTACGTAGTAGCCTTGGTGAGCTGTATGTGAAGTTCTCTCCTTGGTATCACAAATCTCTTTTGGAAAATTTACAGTGCCACAGTAGAAGTACAGAGACATCTCACGCCATGGCCAGAGCTATATTATCCCTAATGCCGTTAACATTTAAGATTAGAGTTAGTTACGTTAAACGACAATTCCAATTTAAGCGGGCAAACTAAAATATCTTGCGTGTTAATTCCAAAATATTAAACCAATTAAAAGGTAAAGCCCAATTTCCCCAAATAACCTAGGAAGTGTATAATCACTGAAATAGTGATTATAAACAATCAACAAGTGACACAATGGTCGGGAAAGGGAAATCTTAGGAAACAGTGGCCTGGTTTGCATGTAACATCAAACCAAAATTAAAAATAATAATGCTTAATGTGAAGGTTCAGCATGCTAGTGAATACTACTGAAAAATTCTCACTTTTCATCCTGCCATGCCACCAGCCCATAAATCAGAGTCTGACTTGCTGTAATGACCAAACCTAGGTTCAGGTTTTGTTTCCCTCAATCACAGCACACGTGCGCACACACACAAAATAAGCTAAAAAAACACACACACCAATATTTGCATACCACTCGTGGTTTGTTTGCAGAGAAAAGAATCACAAAGAAGACTTTGGCTTATTTCTGAGTAGCAGAACAGGAGTGGAGCAAGAACCTTTCGTGTTCAACATTAAAACACAGTTTAACTACAGTGGTATCTCGGGTTAAGTACTCAATTCGTTCCGGAGGTCCGTTCTTAACTTCAAACTGTTCTTAACCTGAAGCACCACTTTAGCTAATGGGGCCTCCCGCTGCCACCGTGCTGCCAGAGCACAATTTCTGTTCTCATCCTGAAACAAAGTTCTTAACCTAAGGTACTATTTCTGGGTTAGCAGAGTCTGTAACCTGAAGCGTATGTAACCCGAGGTACCACCAGTCCAATGAGTCTAGCGCAAGAACGTTTGGTCACTGCTTGCACCATTTATTTTAAAATGCAAGAAACAAGACTGTATAAGTAGCACAGCAATGGCAGTTTTTTCAGTCCTGTTACTGGATCAAATTGTTGTTCATCAATAATCTTTGCTTCTTTTTTTTTTTTGCTTTATTGACTACATTTATATACCACCTTTTCCTCCAAGGAGATCAAGGTGGTGTACGTGGTTCTCCCCTCCCCATTTTATCCTCACAACAACCCTGTGAGGTAGACTAGACTGAGAAACAGCGACTGGACCAAGGTGAACCTGTGAGCTTCCTGGGAGAGTGTGGATTTATCAATTTATATTACACTTTTCTAGGATGTAAAAACAAACATACAAATTAAATTCTACTGACTAGATTTTCTCCTCATCATTTGTACAAAATTATTACAACTAATAATAATAGTTTATTTTAAAAAGGAAACCAGGTCTGCTAAAATGTAGGTTTAATTACTGGCTTCAGCAACTCAGTCATAGTTTGCAGGTAATGTGAACAGAGAACCTTGAATGAAAGTTAATACAATGTCCTGCTCCATCCTTGTTTGAGCCCTAACAGGTGAGTAACAACACACAGTGTGCACTGGAGAAAACATTACATCATGTACCAACCCTAGTAGAAGCTGTCTAGGCTCCACAGAGGAACAATGCAGCTGTAGCAAAATTGGTTCTACCTACAAGGATCCAAATTGTAGCCTAAAGGTGCCATCATGAAACATGATGTAAGCGATTATGGAATACACAGTATACAAAGCAGAAGTGAGGCGATGGGCTGAAATGTCTCCCAAATGCCTTTCGAATTATTCCGAGAGGGCAATTTGGCCAAATGTAGTATGAGAATATTTTTAGTTCAATAAAACTGCTACCTTTGCTGGGATTAATTCAGACAGATGTTTCAGCAATTATGAATCACTTAACTAATTATCCCAAATACCTTTCTGGCCATCACTGACTGGGATGATAAACACCTCAAGCCAAATTGCACAGAGCAAGGCACACTGAAATTGTATATATATATATATAAACCTGGCTTTGGGGAAAGACATGCTAGTATTTAGGATCTGACAATTACTTTAATCAGTATTATAATGATTCTGCTGAAGTATATATAAATTTTTGTTGCTGACATTACATTATTAGATAATTAAGGTAATTTAAGTAATTACTTGCTAAAAAGACTAATTTTCCTCATCATCATAAAAGGTCTCAGAGCACAGTAATAGAAAGGAATTAAGACTCCAATATGGCAATTTTGGAAGAATTAAAATCTCTGAAATGGAAGCTGAAGGATGCTATTAAAGGAACGAGAAAGCTATTCCTTGGTTAAATAGAAAGGAATTCCCTGTGTCATGATACATACTTTGTACCATTTCATATTATGAACAAATATTTATTTTAGTAAAGCATTTAAAAAGTTCTCCACTTGTACACTCATATATAATCAGCTAAAAATAAGATAAAAATTCTCTTTGAAGAAAAATAAATGACAAAAGGTCATTCAACATAACTTGAGCAGTAAGCTATATGTGATTTTTAAAAAGAACCTCTAAATCTACGAGGGATGGATAATGGTCTCAATAAACCCAAAGAGCTAATGCAACATGACAGCCATCTTGAAATTAGAAGTTCATTAAAGCAACAAATCACCATATTTTCCCCATTTGATTTGTGACCATTTTTGTATAAATGCTCCTAACTGTTTGGATAAACAAATGTTTACATCATCAATATGCAAAGCAGAGCAGAAAATATAGACTCTGTGATTAACATGCTATATAATCTGAGTCTTAAAAGAAAGGCCTATTACACATTTTTAAATAAATATAGTGGGGTCACAACAAGTAAAGTTTTATTTTAAATCAAATGTAAAGGAGATAAACAACCATACAACTTTATTACTACAGAAACAAGTAATCCTATCAAAACAACCTAAACTGATACACCTGCTACAACCTTAATAAAAAGTGATCTGTGTCACCAAAGGCCATGCAACTCTCAGATTAGAAGATGAGTAGATTCACAGGCCCACACTATAAACCTTGGGAAGACAAACTGTTGTTGTTGTTGTTTAGTCGTGTCCGACTCTTCGTGACCCCATGGACCAGAGCACGCCAGGCACTTCTGTCTTCCACTGCCTCCCGCAGTTTGGTCAGACTCATGTTTGTAGCTTCGAAGACACTATCCAACCATCTCGTCCTCTGTCGTCCCCTTCTCTTGTGCCCTCCATCTTTCTCAACATCAGGGTCTTTTCCAGGGAGTCTTCTCTTCATGGCCAAAGTATTGGAGCCTCAGCTTCACGATCTGTCCTTCCAGTGAGCACTCAGGGCTGATTTCCTTCAGAATGGAGAGGTTTGATCTTCTTGCAGTCCATGGGACTCTCAAGAGTCTCCTCCAGCACCATAATTCAAAAACGTCAATTCTTCGGCGATCAGCCTTCTTTATGGTCCAGCTCTCACTTCCATACATCACTACTGGGAAAACCATAGCTTTTACTATACGGACCTTTGTTGGCAAGGTGATGTCTCTACTTTTTAAGATGCTGTCTAGGTTGGTCATTGCTTTCCTCCCAAGAAGCAGGTGTCTCTTAATTTCGTGGCTGCTGTCACCATCTGCATTGATCATGGAGCCCAAGAAAGTAAAATCTCTCACTGCCTCCATTTCTTCTCCTTCTATTTGCCAGGAGGTGAAGGGACCAGTGGCCATGATCTTCGTTTTTTTGATGTTGAGCTTCAGACCATAATTTGCGCTCTCCTCTTTCACCCTCAATAAAAGGTTCTTTAATTCCTCCTCACTTTCTGCCATCAAGGTTGTGTCATCTGCATATCTGAGGTTGTTGTTATTTCTTCCAGCAATCTTAATTCCGGCTAGGGAGGAAGACAAACTAGCCCCTATCAATACCTCAGTTTCATCTGCAATGAGCTTCAGTTTACTCTCCCTCATACAGTCCACTACTCAGGGCTGGCTCAAGATATTTTGGCACCTGGAGCAGACCCTCAAATGGTGCCTCCCCTCCACGTCAGGGAAGAAGAGGTGAGGCAAAATCTACATCCTGAACAAGGGGGGAAGAAAGAGAGACTACTGTCCTTGTGAATCCTGCTGCCTGAGGCAGTTTGCTCACCTTGCCTCCTGGGTGGGCTGGTCCTGCCATTGACACATCTAGGCACTGACAACACTGCTACTGCCTCACCTGGGTCTAACAAAGAGGAGAAGCGGAATCAGGTACCATCCATTTATTGATGGCACCTCATTCCAAATCACTGCACTCAAGGATTTAGTGTAGCAGTTGAAGAAAATACTTTTATTTTCCACATGGTTCTATATTCCACAGTTGTATGTCCTATGTTTTCATCTGGGATCTACAATATGAACTTTCAGTCTACAGAAAAACACACAAATACGTCATCTATATCTGGAACCAGTAGTTGATCAGTTAAGTTTCTGACAGATCCTTGTTGAATTCAGGAGGATGCAATATGAAGATCTAATGCAGATGTAACCAGGATTCCTGGTTTAATATGCATGCATATTACTGAAGTTACCATAGTTAATGCCTATACAGATGAAACATCCAGCACGATTTTATATGAATCTGAGTATGAAAGGATCAAGGCTTGTGGAATGGGTCAGAGAGGGGATTCTGCAATCCTTCCATTTGATTAAGGGATGCCTGGTGTTATGTCTGCACTAGCCCACAGAGCTTTACAGAATTTGTAATTTTATTTTATTCTGGAAGACCAAGTGTGTATCATGTTCACAAATGTCTGGACCCAGATACAGCACATCTATTTGAATTCATCCTTAAGAATTCTAAAATAAAACATTTGCAGAAAGAGAATATTCCCTTTCCCATGCAGTCTTCAAAGGAGCACTTGAAAGTATATCTAAGAGCCCAGACAGAGTTATAAATACTCTTCTGGCATCAATATATAATGCATACAACAAATGAATTGACTGTTCCCGCTTAGAGTGCTCTGACCTTGATCGTATGAAGGATACAAAACGTAAACTAAAATTGTGCCAAAGTGTTTTGAAAAGCCAAGCACACAACCCTACACTTTGTACAGTCATGCCTTAAATAACACTGGAGAGGAACGGAACCAATACACTCCTTCCTCTGAAGCCAAACAAGAAAGTATCATACATAAAATGAAAAATTGCCAGCTTACGAGGGAAATGTCATGTGCATGACGTCAAGACGTTGAGAGGAGCTGGGGGCGGAGCCTAATGCGGCGGCCGCACAGCTTCAGTGGCCAATGGCTCCTCCTCCACCTCCTCCTGGCACTGCCCCAGGTGGGAGGCGGATTCAACCCTTCTTTCCATCTGCGGCAGAAGGAGGAGAAGGCGCCTCTGCCCTTTTTGGATACTGGAGGGGCCCAGCCCATCTTCCAAAACATAGAGGGGCCAAAAGAGCTGCTGCCCTTGCTAGGAGGTCATGAGTAACAGTGTAGTATAATCATGCTTTTTGCCCCAAATCATCCTTTGGTTCTTAGGCTATAATGACTCTAGACCAGGCATAGGCAAACTCTGGCCCTCCAGATATTTGGGACTACAATTCGCATCATCCATGACTACTGGTCCTGTTAGCTAGGGATGATGGGAGTTGTAGTCCCAAACATCTGGAGGGCGGGAGTTTGCCTATGCCTGGTCTAGATCCATGGTTCCCAACGTGGGGCACACGCCCCACGGGGGGGATAATTTGATTTTTAATGCAAGCAATTCGAGAATGAGTTACTGTGGTACCTCAGGTTAAGTACTTAATTCATTCCGGAGGTCCGTACTTAACCTGAAACTGTTCTTAACCTGAAGCACCACTTTAGCTAATGGGGCCTCCTGCTGCCGCTGTGCTGCCAGAGCACAATTTCTGTTCTCATCCTGAAGCAAAGTTCTTAACCGGAAGCACTATTTCTGGGTTAGCAGAGTCTGTAACCTGAAGCGTATGTAACCTGAAGTGTATGTAACCTGAGGTACCACTGTATTAACAATTTATGGCCTTTCAGGCTTCCTCCACGTGAATAGGAGTTCACTTTTTGAATAATAAGAATTATATGTCACATGGGGTGGTATCAGGATTTTAGAGATGTTTGGGTGGGACATGGCCAAAAAAAGGTTGGGAACCATTGCTCTAGATGAGCCAAAGGAGGCTTGCAATCTGTTCCTTATTTCACACAGAGCAGTTCCTAATACAAGATGCTATCCTGTATGCTTACATGCAAGTATATCCTCTCATGCTGAACAAACTGAGACATCCTTTCAAGTAAGCATGTAAATAATTGCATTGCGTGCCAAACTAAGTTGACTACAAAATAGGGAGCTATTCTTTGAAATAAGTAACAGGTGTCAACCCTGAAATCTATTGCTCACAAGTTCGCCAAAGGATCGAGAGTGGATGTGTGATGAACTCAAAGACAGTTTCTCAGGTATGCATACATTACAGACAGGAACCACATCAAGGACAAATTTCTTCATTTCTGGAATTTATATCCTGCCCTTCTATATAATTATGAAGGCACCTAACTTATCATATACACAATAATATGCTTTTATGTTAGAAAAAGGTTACATACAACTGAAATCATAGCCGCCACCAACAAAGAGAAGTAGCAGCAGCAGCACAATCCCAAACAATTGTTTAAATGACAAAAGGGGAATAAAACAGTGAAATCCTGTGAGTACTTTTAAAACATTTACCAGAAAGAGGATACAAAAAATTGAAGCCGGCACTTGTCCTACTACCAATGAACTAATAAACTAAGTCATTGCTGTGGGTTAAATATTGGTTTATGAACCTATTTTATTGGGATACTGAAACATAGTTATAACAGGGTTTTTTATTAACAAGTGTAAAACAGCAAGCGTAAGCCACCTATGGTAAGCCCAAGATTTAATTTGAATGCACAGTACTTAATTTTTATTACTTCTTTAGTCTTTAAACAAATCAGTTAGTTAGAAGAATTAGTTAAAGTTCTGTCCTAAAACATTATGTGGAAGTTGGTCCCGTTGATTTCAATGAAATTCTCATATACATGTATTTAGGTTCCTAGCCTTATGCCTTATTACCACAACTACTTAATCCTAGGACAGGGGTCAGCAAACTTTTTCAGCAGGAGGCCGGTCCACTGTCCCTCAGACCTTGTGGGGGGTCAGACTATATTTTGAAGAAAAAAAATATGAACAAATTCCTATGCCCCACAAATAACCCAGAGATGCATTTTAAATAAAAGCACATGTTCTACTCATGTAAAAACACCAGGCAGGCCTCACAAATAACCCAGAGATGCATTTTAAATAAAAGGACACATTCCACTCATGTAAACCATCTCATGGTCTACTCAAGTAGACCATCCGCGGACCGGATTTAGAAGGTGATTGGGCCGGATCTGGCCCCCGAGCCTTAGTTTGCCTATCCATGCCCTAGGACAACATTCCCGTTATTCGTTTTGTTCACTTCAGTTAATACATTCAGCTTACTTGGGCCTATAAACCCTTGAACATATAAATTAAACAAAGCGAATCAAATGAATATTGTTCACCCATTTCTCCTTCTATCCCAAGATACGGAATCAAAGAATTATAGAGCTGGAAGGGAAACTGAGGATCATCTAGTCCAACCCCCTGCAATGCAGGAATATTCAGTTGTCCCATAAAGGGACTGAACCTGCAACACTGGCATTTCAGCACCACACTTTAATCAATTGAGCTATCCAGGCTAACATGTTCACCTGAACAACAAGAATATTAGTTCTGGTTGACAGGGGTACCTGGAGGGGGGAATTCCTTGCTCACTTTCACCTCCAAGTGGTATGTGAGCAAGGAGATATGGCAGAAAGCCCTTCACATTTCTACTTCTTGCAACAGACATTTCAGCTTCAGGTGCACCAACCACCTTTGAAAATCAACTTATGTTTCTCCACTCAACAAGTCCCAAGATGCTATTTTATCATTTATGAAAATGGAGTCCAACAGGCAATCACTAGATTCCACCATTTTGAAAAAGTGAATTTCGAACTTTCACAAACCACTTCCTAACAAACAAGCCCAAGGAGGTTTAGCTAACTTCTTGCCAATGGAAAAAAAGCCTCGCCTTTTCTTAATATGTTTCTGGGGTAATTAGAAATGAACCTTTTTAATAAACTAGTGCATTAGCTTCCTTAGGGGAATATGAAGCCTGTTCTTTGTTAGGAACATTCAAAAGCTACCATTCTAAATAGAAGCTTTTCATAAGGAGCTACTACATATTTTATTACTGTTTTCTTTAGATGTGTTTCTGGTAGAACACTGAGAGCATTGATCAATTCAGGTGCTCTGACTTCAACGCATCTCCTTCCCCTTTATAAAGGGTCTATAAATCGTTAACAATTCATCCCATTTATTCAATCTAACAATTGAGTCTTTATGTGAGAAATTTCCAGGTCCCTGGATAGACTGTCTGATCTGGACAATGCTCTTGGCACCTGACTACCAATCTCTTCAATGGGAGAAATCATAAAGGGAACACACACACAAAAAAGGGATAATAGACTTTCAACAGCAAACACCAAAAGCAGAGAAATGAATTGGTCTACCTGGAAGTGAACAAAAGGATATGACTATGTGGTGCAGTAACCCTCTTGTCTGGTTCATGTCTCTAGGGCAGGCACCCCCAAACTTGGTCCTCCAGATGTTTTGGGACCACAATTCCCATCATCCCTGACCACTGGTCCTGTTAGCTAGGGATGATGGGAGCTGTAGTCCCAAAACATCTGGAGGGCTGAGTTTGGGTATGCCTGCTCTAGGGCTTGGGGAGCTGTGGGCTTCCAGATACTGCTGGATGACAAGTCCCATCATCCCTGGCCACTAACCATGCTGGGTAGGGCTGATGGGAGTTGGAGTCCAACAAGGTTTGCAGGGCACCATGTTGACAATCCCTGCTCTAGGGCAATGCATTAAATTGCATTAAATTACGTTGCACCACTACTTCTGTACGCCTATCTGGCAGTAGTTAACTAAACAATCATTGTGGTTGGCCAAAACAAGGCAAGGAGGCTAGGGTACTGCAAGGCGCACCAGAAACGTTAAGTATAAAGCTTGAAAATTTCAGTGCCAATGATTAGAGGTACAAATTTGGAAGACATGTTGTGGCATTTACCTTCCTAGGTGTGTGACATCATACTGGGTTCATAAGGAAAGGGTTAACTACCGTAATTGTAAAATGACTAACCAATGGGAGGAATTAGAGTTAGGGTGTTTGAGAAGTAAGTCTGGAGTTAGAGAAGAGACAGAGAGGATAAGTCTGTGGGTTGGGCTAGTCTGATGTGAGAGAATGCGATAATTTTTAAGAGGAGTCAGTCAAATAGTTGAGATAATCAGTCAGAAGGTATTAGGAAAGTATAGGCCAGTAAAGAAACTAAAGTGAAGAAACTGACAGGAATATTATCTGAGAAACCATAAACTTGTTAATGCTTATAAAATAAACTTGTTTATTTGGTTCAATTTAAACAATTGTCTGGACTCAAGTGTTTTACCCGAGAGCAACGGGTTGGTGGCAGCGGGGAAGCGAGCACAGCGGTGGCACAGGGATCAATAGACCGTCAAACGTCCAAGGACCCTGTGTGATCGCCACACATGTATTCTGGAGTTCCTGCCACTGGTGAGAAACAGTGCCACCACTGCTCTCCCTGGATTTCCAGTGAAGAAGCAAAAGGTAAAGGAAGTGCTGCTAAAAACTTGATTCCCCTTCCTCTGTTCCCAGCCATTTTTTTTCATAACACTGCAACTATGATCCAGAAAAGAACTGTGGTGACGAGTATGCTGTGGAAAAGCTAAGCACACAACAGTCCTGGCTTTTCAGCTGCAAACTGGGAGGGGAGAAATGGGAGTGCTGAGATAAGTTTTGGCAGCTGGGGGGTTGATGGATGAAAGGTTAATTTTTTGCATGCAACAGCTTTCAAAAAATATACTAAGAATACTCTAATCAGTCACTGAATACAACAAGCCCAGACAACTTGGGAGTGGGGAGACTTGGAAAACTGGCCAACTGAAATTCCAATGGCTGTAGTTATTCTACTGCAACTGCTGTTCTGGCACCAAGTGTTGTGAAAAGGAGATGCACGGTGGCAAAAAGATTAGCAAAATGTCCACCCATTCAGTTCTATGTCCCCTATCAGTTTGTGCGCTTGTAAGAATGAATTTCCAGTCTACAAAACCAGTCAAGGAAAAGGAAATTCTCAGGCTCAAACCATAAAATATGTAGCAGGTAACATACAGAAAGGATAATTTGTTGGAATGTCTCTAAGGTCACGTAATATATGACGGAGACTCTGTCTAGAGAAAAAGGATGCATGTTTGAGCTGTGCAGTCTACCCGATGCATTTATTCTGCCACAAATACTCAGAACTGGAAGTACAAAGTTTTGCACTTTCTGTAAGGGGTTGTATTTTGTTATTTTCCATTACATATGTTCCAGCTCCAAACAAACTAACAGATGGGATTAAGGCCACCTCTTCAAGTCTGCCAAGATGTTTATTGTGTTAGGACAGAGCTGGGCACATCACCTGTTGACACATTGTATTACGTAGCCATTTGTCAAGGCATCTGACAATAAGAATTTCTGGAGTAGCATGATCTTCGGAGCAAGGGGTGATTAAGGCTGGCAAAAGAAACTGGAGTGAGTGGAAGGGAAGGACTGCTCTTTGTTCTCAGCCCTCTGAGGAGTGATCTGCTTTGAAAACTGCAGCTTGTTTGTGTTTAACTGATGTTGATTTTGCTTGCTAAGTTTGCTTTGCTTTACTCTGTGTTTTGTTTTTAGGCTACTTAATTTTGTGTCGTCCATTTTGTGTAAGCTGCCGGATGGACTTTTGCAGAAAGCTGAGGTATAAATTTATAAACAAACATGTCTCCCAAGATGGATGGAGAAGGAGAAAAGGGAATAGGTGAGGGGTTAAGTTACTCCAGTGCACCCAACTGTTTAATTATTGGTTTGGATCCAGCTTTAGTCATGATGACAGTGGAACCATAGGAATCAGTGAGTCTAATGTAAGCATGATTTAAGTCTGTATCAGTTCATTGTTTCTGGCCTATTGGGTAAAGATGAAGCTACATTAGGCAAACGGTTTACAGCGAGGAAAAGAGCTGACAGAATGTGACAGACCACGGCCCAGTTCACATGTAACGCTAAACCAAACCATGAACTAGTGCAAATGTGTGGGCTCCTGGTGAGAAGATTGTGACTTCTTGGTTTCTCCTCTGGTTCTTCTGCTACCATGATGCCGTTACCTAAGCCTTGGTTGGCTTAGTTACAGCCAGACCTGAATTCACTTTTGCAGGGCATATACCTATGCTTTTATTACACAGTATTCATCTTTGCTATACAGGCGACTCACAACTTCTGTGCATTTAACCTGTGCAAATTCAGCTTTACACGCTTGCCTAAAAAATAATAATGGGGACAGGCGTCCGGGGGGGGGGGCATTGGCAATCCCGCTTGTTATTGCACTCACACTGAGACAGGGTTTGGTGGTGCAGGAAGAGTGTGTTTTGAATAAAACACAATTATTGCTCAGGAACTCTTATTGTACAATCTTCTACAGGCATAAGCTAGGCTCTAGTATCTCTTTTATAAACCTCTTCTCCCTTGTATCCTCAGCTTCATTTTTAGGGTTTGTTTTTTTTAAAAAAGTCTGAGTCTGTCTAAGATGGCATGACATAAAAACCTGACAAGAAAGAATGAAAGAAAAAAAACATTTTCTAAAGCAATCTCTCTGGAGAATCGGGTCAAAGCCCTCCCATTGGCTTTTAGCAAGCGGAAGACTTGAAAGAAAGCTTTGTTTTAGAAATTTAGAGACTGTACACAATATTGATAATTGTTTTCTTCTGTTGTTGCTGTTGCATTGATTTTAATCCAAGATCTGCAGTGCATCAAAGAGAGGTTTGTACAAGTTCCTTTAAAGGAAAGTTTTGATCTTTTTTGGGTTTTTTAAGTCTCAGAAACTGCCTGGAGGAGTAGCATCCACAAGAAGAGCCAACAATCGTGGAGTATAAAACAGAAAGACGTAGAATGTCGGAAGACGACTAAAGAACTTTCCTCTCCGGTACACTGAGATAGTCAAAGTGGGATAAAGGGGAATTAGCAAAACATTCCACAAGCATGTGGGCCTTAAAGGGGGAAAAATCCTAAAAACTAAAAGAAGAACCTTGCATTGTTTCTGAAATGTTGATGTTTCATATGGTACTAAACAACATAAAGTTCACAAAATCAATAGTGCCAATAGAAAAAGTCTCTGAGCTCTAAGCAAAATGCAGCAGCGACTTCAGCACGGTATTTACAAGACCTTGTGCATCATCACCGCTTGGATGGTGAAAAGCAAGTCAACTACTGTAGAATTTTAAAACAAAAAAGTGACATTTGCAAGGAAACGGAATAAATCTAGCAGGTACTCGGGCTTTTCTCCAGCACTAATCAGAACACAAGGGATCCTTGTGAGTAGTTAGAGGGTTCTTAACTCCCCAAAGTTGAGCTTTAGAATTATTGCTCTAAACAAAAGAGGCAGCATTTAAGAAAGTGTGCATGGTTGTCAGGTACGAGTCCAATTCTAGTTTTCCTCCAGTATATGTCTCTTGACAGGGATAGGAGGCAGAATGCTAATCCCACTCCTCCTATCTCCTTGGCAATGCACGAAAAGAAGCAGTATTCCTTATTTCAACTGCTGCCTATCAATGAGGCCTTCTGCACTGGCAGGTGATCTACTTCAATACAATCAGTGTCTTAAGCATGTTTCCATGACCCGGGACTGATTGCCGGCCAAGCATACCTGTATGCGTTTGTTTTGCTGTAGATATTTGGAGAAACTTGAAAAGTCAGTTTGTACAGATGGCTCATTATGAAGCTCCAAGTAACAGAACTTGACAACCTGTTCGCAGGCCTCCTAAATGTCTGCACAGCCAAAAAACCCACAGCTATAGTTACCCTTGGGTATACATTTCATGCAGATATAAGCCATTCATGGCAAGGGGATAAGAGAACAGAGCAAAAGAATGGGAAGATTGTGTTTGAAGTAGTACTTTTGGTAAGCATGTTGACACAAAGCTCTGGCCTGATGTCTGAAGTCTTATTTTTATTTTTCCAATTGTTTTCCTTGAGATACAGTTCCCATTATCACAGTCTTTTTTTTTGCTCAGTGCCTTATAAGGCATGTTTTATTTATCTCAGAAAGATCCTTTATGCTCTTGTGTGAATTCCCATTGTTACGGCTCATTTTAATTTCCTTTAAAGCTCTTGGCTATTCTTCTGATGAAGTATAGCTGCCTCTGCTAAGTTCTTTTCCACGCTGCTATCTAGTGTTTCTCTATGTAGATACGCGAAGCTTCAAAACACAAGCAAGAGTCAAATTAATCCATCTCTTTCAAAGCTAGCATATACATAGAGAGTGTATCTGTCAGAAATTATAAATCTTTTCATTTTATTTCAACCACTTGGGTTACTAGACCATAGGCAGGGCAGAAATAAATACTTGCATTAACCCTAAGGGCAGACCCTCCAAGTGACCCTATTTTCCAGGAACGGTCCTGGATTTACAGAAGCCGTCCCGGAATGACCGTCCGTATTTTCATTGAATAAACATTGGAGGGTATGGAGTTATCCAACCCCCGAGCCATCAGAAGGCAGCCCTCTGTAGGAAAGGTTTTTTAATGTTTAATGTCTTGTTATGTTTTTATATATGTTATATATGTTATATATGTTTATATATGTTGTAAGCCACCCAGAATGGCTGGGGCAACCCAGTCAGATGGTTGGGGTATAAACCTTATTATTGAATAAGACACCCCTATTTTCATCAGAGAAATGTTGGAGGGTATGTAAGGGTAGGATTAATCTAACCAGCTTTAAAAGTGGAAGCCCTGTGCAAGAACTCTGCTTGCATAATGGGGCCCTCCCCCATGCCCTTGCCTACTGAAATTGGCTGGGGGGGGGGGAATCCTACAGAAGAGCACGGGGGGGGGGGCGCAGGTATCATAGAATCATAAAATTGTGGAGTTGGAATGAACCCAAAGCAGGAATCACAGCTTCTAGGTAAAGGTAAAGGTACCCCTGACCGTTAAGTCCAGTAGCGGACGACTCTGGGGTTGCGCGCTCATCCCGCTCTATAGGTTAAGGGAGCCGGCGTTTGTCCGCAGACAGCTTCGGGGTCATGTGGCCAGCATGACTAAGCCACTTCTGGCAAAACCAGAGCAGCGCACGGAAATGCCGTTTACCTTCCCGCCGGTGCGGTTCCTATTCATCTACTTGCACTTTGACGTGCTTTCGAACTGCTAGGTTGGCAGGAGCAGGGACCGAACAACGGGAGCTCACCCCGTCGAGGGGATTCGAACCGCCAACCTTCTGATCGGCAAGCCCATGGCAGCTTCTACATATGCACAAAGCCAAGGTGAGGAAATACCTCCTTATTAAGGTTGCGTGACCTATAAAAAAGTTGGAACTACCTCGTTCCATCTGGTAAGCTGCAGTGCTTGTGACGAAAAAACGATTGGGAGAGTACACCATTGAATTCCACCATATATATATTTTTAAAAAATCAAGATTATGTTAACCCAATCTATTAAGCCTAGATCACTGTATTCAAATATCTGAGAGTGAAATTTGGAATAAACCAATTAAACGGGGAGTGTTTACAGACCCAATATAAAGACAGTTTTCATGTGCCCTCCTTGACAGTTGTGCTACTTAGCATCCAATTCTATTTTGCTCTCAAGATCTTTCTATAAGGAAAGGAGCACATTTTAAATGCCCTCATATCTCTCTTTCCATGCTGACTGTGGCAGATCTAGGCAACAGAGCAATGAGTTGTTTAAAATAGCAGACCTTGAAAATACAACTCCCTGAAACATTAGCAAGTACAAATTTCTCAGTATATGGTTGTCACTGTAGATCAAACGTCACTTACCTTTGCGGAAAAGCCACACTAGTATTGTAGATCACAAAAATGTCTCAGATGATGCCAAAAGGAACATGCCTGGCTAGGTGTAACCCACTATTAAGAAGTTTCCTCAGTTTTCTGAATACTGTTTTTGAGTGACCATCCAATGTATTTGTGGAAAAAGTTACAGACTTCTTTAGGATGCCACTAATAATTGAAAGTGGCACATTTTTCAGAAGGGACAATGCCTCCATTTTTGCTTCAACCTCATAAAATACTGGGAAGAGACTACTACCCCAACACAAATGAAACAAAAGGGCAACAGACTATTAAACATGGCCACATACATGCATGGTGGTGCTAATTCACACTATCAGTTAGACTAGTGTTTATCCACTGTAATAATTTCTAAAGAAGGTTTGACCATGCTAAAATATTTCACAATTCTATTAAATCGTGTCCTCCTCCCAGAGAGCACGTGTTGCGGTGAGGTAATCAAGACTGACCTCACTGCTGTTGTGGGAGGGAGCGAATGGATAGCACAACAACCCGATTGGTGGTCCCTCGGTTGCTGGGGTAAATTTGGCCAATGGGATCGTTTCATGCATTAACCGAGGGACTCATATATACCGCTGCATGTTGCGTCGAGTTTCCTCTTAGTGCCTTGTGCAGCGGATCACCCTCCCTATATTTAGGGTCTTGCTATGACCTTGCTATGCTGTCGTGGGTCATCTGCTCTTGGGACAGGGGCCCGGTAGGAATTTTCCCATTTGGCTGATTGGCTGGTGCCACTTGGCTTTCGCCTGCCATGTAGCAAATCGTCACAACTTTGTAAGGTTTGGCGGTTAGGCATTGGTTCAGTGGTGGTGGAGGGGATGTGGATAGGCTGTGCCTGCCCCTCCAGTGCTAGAGTTTTCTGTTAAAGGAATGCAGGGGCTGGCATTGCATTTTTCCGATCCCCTTCCAGGGGTTAGGGCCACGCCAGAGCCCCTGGGAGCATTTGGGGTGAGCTTGAGTCTGAACCTGGTCCAATTCTCCCCCAGAATGTTTTCCCTTACTGACGTCTGCCAAAGTCCAGTCGTCAGTGCTGCCCTGCTGAGGTCAGGTGCAGCTAGTCGGGAACCAATGCCTAAGCAAACCACTCATGATCTATAATCAATAAAGTTGTGGCCAAAATTATGCCAATAGCCTTAAACTAAATTCTGTGTCAATTGTGTCTTTATTTATTTATTGGGGGAGGTCTTGGGATCTTAACACGCAACTCCCTTAGTACTCCAATGAGCATTAGCTTGGCAGTGTTCCTCATTTTACAGATATAGAAAAGAAAGTTCACAACTGAGCAAAAAAACCTAACCCCATGCCAGCTGAAGACATTTTGCTGCCTGAGGCAAAGCACAACTCATTCTCTGCCAAGAAAGAAAGAAAGAAAGAAAGAAAGAAAGAAAGAAAGAAAGAAAGAAAGAAAATAAATTGTGAGCATACTGGAGTAGAGGTCCACAGCCAGACTGCTGAATTGAAAAACACAAGTAGAGCTTAAACTCAAAACAAACCTGGCATTATGTGTGAATGTGTGTACATCTACATCTATATGAAACTCACAACTTCTTTCTCACTAGAAGTCACATAGACAACAAAGCACACACACACACGGAAGCAAGTTCAAATGCCATACAAAAGATAACGAAAGAAATCTTTAAAATCAAATTTGTCCTGCACTGTTATGGAAATGTTGGCGATCAATCAGGTTAGACTTCCAAGGGAGTAGACAACAGGGTGTGTGCACTTATGCAAGTAAATATATAAATGTGCCACAAAGTTTTAGCGATTTAGTAGTGATGTCTTCATTATTCTCAAAAGCAGACATGACATTATGTTCTAAAACATACCATCAAAATGCTACATTATAGTATTATATTATATTAAAGTGAATATTGATTTTTTAAGGAGCATCATTCATCTTAGTGTCTGAAGACACCCTGAACTAGTGGTTTAATGCCAACAAACGATGCACTAGTGAACATAAAGAGACTATAAATGTTGCACCGCCAGATCCATAGGCATCTTTTTGTGATCTCCGCACTACATTGCATTACTACGATTCCATTTTTGAAACTATTGCTGTTATGTGAAATTTGATCCTCAAGCTGTAAGGGATTGTGGCATTTTCAGTGCTTTAGAAGTTTACTGGTGTGTGATCCTTCCCTTACCACATAATTGGTATATTCCATAATGATTAACACCATCTATTCTGCAAGACAACTTGGGTTGTTCCCCATTGACTAGCAACAACCAAGCAAGCTGCCAAATAAGTTTTTTTTAATACAATTTTTCAGTATAAGCATCAAAAATATTCAGCAACCTGAGGTAAACTGAACGGCTATTTTAAACAGCTGGCTGTGAATGGGTTAGTGTCTATGGAGGCTGGAATTAAAGAGCCCTATATATTAATTATGGGGTGGGGTTAGGAAAGGGAGCACAACAAACTACTTTCATCAGCTACCTTAGAAACAAGTAAGAGGAGATTTAATAGATTCTAGACTTGTTGAGGCTGAATAAATATCTTGTTCTACCCCACAGTAGTGCTTCAGGGTTAAGCATATTCAGTGTCCTTTATAATCAAGTTGTCAATATACTGCCTTGGTGCTATACATTGATTTTCTGCCAAAATACAAGGAAGTTATCCTTGTGTGTTCAGTGGCTTGGCTGCAAGTTTATATTTTTAGACAATAATCTTTCCTATCACCCACACACTACTGTTTCACCACACTCAACTTCTTTAAAAAAAATCCCTGTTAGCATTTAGAAGCATAGATGTAAATTTAAAGGAACAGTTTTAAATTTATGCAGCTATTACCATCGTGCATTCTAACCTTGGCAAAGGACAGTCTAAAACACTTGAATAAAAAAATGTACACATTAAGCTTAAAACAGAAGATTTCCCTTGGACACCCAGCTTGACAAAATGCTTCACTAAGGAATGGCAAGAAACTTCTACCTGAGGCAACAGAAACAACATTAATTACAGAATGTTTATGAGAGCATTAACCACATGAAATGGGGTATGAAATACACCAAGGGTGTTCAGAAAAGAAAAAAAAAAGCATAGGGAGCTACACGGTCTACGAGCATTCCTTTAGAGAAAGTTTTGTCTGAATCCAGGAATGAAACTTGTAATGCATAACCTATGGAGCAGTCACACTTAGAATACCATGCACAATTCTGGTCGTCCCTGGCCCTCCACGAGTACCTCATTCCTCAATCTAAAACCAAATGCACCCCACCTTGAATAAAAGTAAAAGGTCCCTTGGACGGTTAAGTCCAGTCAATGGCGACTATGGGGTTGAGGTGCTCATCTTGCTTCGGGCCAATGGAGCCAGTGTTTGTCCACAGACAGCTTACCGGGTCATGTGGTCAGCATGACTAAACTGTTTCTGATGCAATGAAACACCATGACGGAAGCCAGAGCGCATGGAAATGCAGTTTACCTTCCCGCCACAGCGGTACCTAGTTATCTACTTGCACTGGTGTGTTTATGAACTGCTAGGTTGGCAGAAGCTGGGACAGAGCAACAGGAGCTCACCGTCACGTGGATTAGAACCGCCGACCTTCTGATCAGCACATTGAGTATTCCACTTGAATTTACAAACTTTGACGTTCTGTAAAATACTGAACCTTCCACCTCACTTCCAGTGAGGAGCATCAGAGTTTGGAAATTCAAGTGGATAACTCAAGTTGGGAGGGGCAGGGAGATTCATTTTCAGACAAAGGTATGGATTCCACCAGTTCCAAATGGCCTGGCAGAGAAGGCTCTGTTCCTTTTTCATTCCTGGCTCTGACGCAGGAACCCATCCCATACAAGGAACTGTTACAATGACTGGAGTTCTTTTGTGGGGGGGTGTAACGAATATGAGTACTGGGGGACTGCATTATCAAGCCTTATAAAATTACACATAGTTTTTTTTTGGGGGGGGGGATTTTCCACCAACTCACTCAACCTGAGGTCATCCTATGTAGCTAATTAGTGGGTGCTTCAGGACAATTTAAGAAGGATATTGACAAGCTGGAACATGTGCAGAGGAGGGCAACCAAGATGATCAAGGGTCTGGAAACTGAGCCTTATGAGGAACAGTTGAGGGAGTTGGGTATATTTAGCCTGGAAAATAGGAGACTGATAGGAGAGATGGTAGCCGTCTTCAGATACTTCAAGGGTTGTCACATGGAAGATGGAGAAAGCTTATTTTTTCCTGCTCCAGAGACTGGTACCCAAACCAAGAGATTCAAGTTGCAAGAAAGGAGATTCTGACTAAACATCAGGAAGAACTTTCATTTGTCATATATATTTTTTATTAAAGCTTTTTTGATACAAGATAAAAAAAAGAAAAGGGGATCAGATTCCGTCTGTTACATAAAAAGAATTATTCAAAACGTTCACTCCACGACAGCATCCAAGAAATCCACTTTCTGTAAACCAGTATTTTTCCAATCTTCAAACCCAAATATTGCATGTTCATCTTCCCTTTCAAACAAAATTCCAAAAGGGATTCCCAATGAATAATACTGATAAATGTCAGCAATAGCTTTTCTCCAATTAAACGTATCAACTTTGCCTCCAACAATTTCAGCAACCATGCCTTCATATTAAACAAGGGTAAATCTTCCCCTCTATGCGCATATAAGAGACTCTCCACTGTGAACACACATTGAGACAATATTCCCTAATCATTGGTCCACATTCAGTTCTGTATATTCAACTTCCATCAGGTTGAACTTTCTGACAGTAAGAGCTGTTCGACAGTGGAATAGACTCCCTCAGGAAGTGGTGGTGGTTTTTAAGCAGATGTTAAATGGACATCTCCCATGGATGCTTTAGCTGAGATCCCTGCCTTGCAGGGGGTTGGACTAGATGACCCTCTGTGTCCCTTCCGACTCTACAATTCTATGATTCTATGAAATCAGTAACCATGGACACATACAGAGAAGTGTAAAAGGAAGAAAAAGCAGGTGTCCACAATGGCCCACACACTATGGTGGTTGTTTTTTAAGGGGGAAATTAATATTGCTTGACTTTGAGAGAACAGACAGATTTGATGCTTGTATCTTGAAAACTTCTTAACCTTTGATAAAAGATGCATGGGCCAGGAGAAAAATGTTTGAGCAGCAATGAAAAGCTATAAAACATGAGACAAAGAATAGTTATAAATGTGAATGAATGTAACAAGCTAGCCAAGGTGTTGAAAATCAATATTAGTACTTGGAGCCATCATCATTATTTTTACTGCTCCTGTAAGTAATCCTGTCGTTCTAATTCTGTCAGTGATATGAACTTGGGAAGCAAAGCAAATAATTAACGGAGAAGGTCTGAGGTAATTGAAACACTTGACCTGTTTAAAAGGAGAATGCAGCTCAACACAGGGATGGAAATTGCAATTGCCATCATTCCTGAAGAAGAGAATGGATAGATATTATTATGCGTTCAGGTATAATGAGTCTCAGTGGCAGCTTGTGTAGCTAGTGATTCAGAAACTGGTGCCACGGCTGAGAGGAATATCAAGGGGCAGGAACCTGATACTGGAGGATAGTGTGAGATGGTAGCATGGGGGTTAAAAAAACTCAGCACTATGCAGGCACAAGTCTGCTTAATTGGCCATTTTTCTTCATTTATTTTACACATGTGTAGTCTGCTTTTCTGAACAAAGTCCTCTCACGGATGCAAAAAGAACTAGCAACATTACAGTGGTACCTCGGGTTACATACGCTTCAGGTTACATACGCTTCAGGTTACAGACTCCACTAACCCAGAAATATTACCTTTGGTTCAAGATGAAAACAGAAATTGTGCTCTGGTGGCGTTGCAGCAGCAGGAGGCCCCATTAGCTAAAGTGGTACCTCAGGTTAAGAACAGTTTCAGGTTAAGAACGGACCTCCGGAGCGAATTAAGTACTTAACCCGAGGTACCACTGTACGTTATATTAAAAACCAAAACCAAAAAGCCAAAAGCGAGCAGCAATATTTTAAAGTATCTTCATCAAGCCTATACTGTACTAAACTGGGCAGGGGAGCTGAGCAATGAAGGCTTGTGTAATCTTGTCTTCCACAAGTAATCCAAGAAGATCCCCAAACTATGGATCTGTGCATTCACTGGTTTTCTCCTAATATATTTTAATAATTTTTTTCCAAGCCTGTGTTTTGCTCTGATGTTTTTTTTTCTTTGGGACACAGCCTGTGACCACAAGATATGCAGGTTTAACAAGACGAGAACTATAACTCTGTGTAATAAAAAAGGTTGTGTTGGCAGAGGTTCTAAATTTAAATCTTATGATCTGTGCAAGTTTTTAGTATTTTGGTTTCTTTGATAGTATTTTGGTTTCTTTGATAGAATTTCAGTAGTGGCTTTGTGATAGTTGCTCTTTTTTTACAGAATGCAGTTGCTGTTAGTATACTAAGCCAGTGAAAAGCTACCACTACAACTATTACTATCATTTATATGCCGCCCATCTGACTGGGTTGCCCCAGCCACTCTAGGTGGCATCCAGCAAAATATAAGAACACCATAAAACATCAAACATTAAAAACTTCCCAAACAGGGCTGCCTTCAGATGTATTCCAAAAGTCATAATAGTTCTTAATGAGAAGGTTTTAGAACGAAATGCCTCTCTAGTTTTCCTTTGTTATCAACAGTTTCCTAATATTTTTATCTATGAAATTATTTTCATCTATACTGATCATCTATATTATGAATAATAGATATATTTTTCTATTGGTCTTCACTGCCACAAACTTGCAACAGTTTGACCTTACTTCCCAAAGATGCACTCCTCCATTGTCTCCCGAGACAGACAGATACCTACAGTCAACAATGGTCATAATGGTAAGCGGGTGGTGCTGTGGTCTAAACCACTGAGCCTCTTGGGCTTGCCGATCAGAAGGTCGGCAGTTCAAATCCCTGCAAGGGGTGAGCTCCCATTGCTCTATCCCAGCTTCTGTCAACCTAGCAGTTCAAAAGCACACCAATGCAAGTAGATAAATAGCCATCGCTGCAGCGGGAAGGTAAATGGCGTTTCCATGTGCTCTGGTTTCTGTCACAGTGTTCCGTTGTGCCAGAAACGGTTTAGTCATGCTGGCCACATGAATCATAGAATCATAGAATCATAGAGTTGGAAGAGACCACAAGGGCCATCGAGTCCAACCCCCTGCCAAGCAGGAAAATGACTCGGAAAGCTGTCTGTGGACAAATGCCGGCTCCCTTGGCCTGAAAAGCGAGATGAGCACCGCACCTCATAGTCGCCTTTACCTTTTTATAGTGGTAATAATCAGCTGTGCTTTCCACAGTATCAGAAATTATTACTTATTATTTCAATGGTTAACATTCAAAAATGTGTGTGTGTGTGTGTGTGTGTGTGTGTATCACACACAGAGTGATATTAAAAACCAAAATGCTTTGTGTTGACAAAGTCTGTCACTTCCCAGGGTCATTGTAAATAATGAGAACTTAAAAAAACCAGTTTCCCAAGGAGAGTGGAGAAAATAAATTGAGAGTAATTGTGGCAGGGGAGGAACAAAATAATAATAATAATAATGAAAATCGGGGAAACATGATTTTTTTTTTTTTTAGATATTGCAGTGTCTCTGAAATATTACTTGATAATAAGCTGGAATGTGGCATTATTCCCCTTTAAAATTTAAGTCTTTATACATCAACAAGGCCCCTGTAGTATCTGAATAATAACCCTTCTTTCTCAGGAAGGAAAGAACATCACACACAATACTATAACAAATTGGGGAAGCATGTGCTGGGGGGAGGAAGAAGGGGATCATATTATAATTATAATTTATAAGGTTCTACAGGAGAATTTAATGATAAAGTCACAGTAAGGCACACTGAACTTCTATTTCTTTGAATCATTCCCACCAGACAAGGGAAAAGGTGAAACAGCTTCTGCGTCTGTCAGCTCTTTGCGTATTAAAATGAACAGTTAATGAAGTCAATGCAGCTGCTGAACAATATGTGTTTATAATGAAGCTGCTGTAGTGATCTGACCTGCAGGTTGGCAGACCTAATATGCTAGACCCATTGACAGAAAAGCAGATAATGGTTCCCCAGCACTCCTTATCTCCATTCAAAAGACAACACTGGATTTCACTAATCAAGGGCTTGTTTGCCTCTAGGGCAGATTAAGCTGCTCAGAAATTAACAAATTTGAAGTCAGCTTTCTAATTAAAAGCTTTATAAAGAACCACTCTTATTCTGTACAAGCAATTCCCAATTAAATTTTCAAGCTACAGCACATGGCCATAATCTCAAGACAGATGACTTTCCGTGGAAAGTCCCCTCCTCCAAATAATGCATTTTTTGGACTGTCCAAATGTAAGGGCCATCATCATGCTGATCTCCAAGAACAAGCAGGTGCTGAAAAAGCAGCTCAGAGAAGATTTATTTTTGCACTGACTGGGGCCCATGGTAATTGGTCCAACAACTACATTTATTTATTTTATTTATCTACAGAATTTCTATATCCCTCCCCCCTCATCCAAGGATCACAAGGTAGTTTGCAATATAAAAGCACAACAATACATAATAACAAGAAAAACACTAGTTTTTCTTGGGGGGAAGAGGAATGTTTTCATCCGGCATCTAAAGATATGTAACCATGGTGCCAGGTGAGGCTCCCCAGAGAGAACATTCCACAAGCAGGGACCCACCACAGGAAAGGGCCTCAGGTAATGATTGCAGGGTCCGGGATTGTTCCTATGAGAAGAGGCGATCCTTGAGGTATTGTGATCTTGAGCTGTTTGAGGCTTTGTAGGTCAAAACTAGCATTTTTGAATTGGGCCTGAGATGGTGTTATATATATGTTCGTTGCTAAACTCAATAGATCAGGTAACAGTTGCATTGGGAGCCATTTCTTCATACAAATGTATTCAAATACTTATTCCTAGCTCTCTTAATGCTGACATTCTGCTTTGTTGTTGTTGTTTAGTCGTTTAGTCGTGTCCGACTCTTCGTGACCCCATGGACCAGAGTACAGCAGGCACTCCTGTCTTCCACTGCCTCCCGCAGTTTGGTCAAACTCATGCTGGTAGCTTCAAGAACACTGTCCAACCATCTCGTCCTCTGTCGTCCCCTTCTCCTTGTGCCCTCCATCTTTCCCAACATCAGGGTCTTTTCCAGGGAGTCTTCTCTTCTCATGAGGTGGCCAAAGTATTGGAGCCTCAGCTTCACGATCTGTCCTTCCAGTGAGCACTCAGGGCTGATTTCCTTAAGAATGGATAGGTTTGATCTTCTTGCAGTCCATGGGACTCTCAAGAGTCTCCTCCAGCACCATAATTCAAAAGCATCAATTCTTCGGCGATCAGCCTTCTTTATGGTCCAGCTTTCACTTCCATACATCACTACTGGGAAAACCATAGCTTTTACTATACGGACCTTTGTTGGCAAGGTCATGTCTCTACTTTTTAAGATGCTGTCTAGGTTTGTCATTGCTTTTCTCCCAAGAAGTAGGTGTCTTTTAATTTTGTGGCTGCTGTCACTGTTGTCTGTCAAAGACAACAGACATTCTGTTTTACTTCTCCGCAATGGATATGATGGAGAACTTCTGCAAATGCTGAATGGGGTGAACCATTCCTTCCTTTTATTTGTATGCCTCTTTTCCACAAAGAAACACAGACACACACACACATGCACACAATCATCTTACAATGAAGAAAACGGAAACACATTTCAAACAAACACTACTAAAATAATTTCCTAAAAATATATGGCAAAACAATAACATAGTAACAATTCTGTAACATAGCAAAACAATTGTTTCATATTAACATAGCAAAACAATCACAAATATAATAACATGCAAAAATGTATGTTTCAATACTATAAATATAACAATAAAATTTAAACAATACAGAATATCCAATAGCAAAAATAAAAAGGAAGCTTCAGTTTCACCTTAGTCCTAAAAACATCCCTCCAGTGATGTTGCTCAGTGTTCATCTCCTGCAGTAATTTGCAAGGTTTCCAAGGGCACTGGGTGGTTAGCTTAATGTGGCCAACTGAACTCTGGTTTCAAATATCTTAAGAGCTTTTCTTATGAAATAAATATTTACTGATCAGATTATCGACTTGAAAAAGCTATCTTTTGTTGAAATGTTGACATTTATTGTACATTTATGTCAGCCCCCATGGCTTCCAAATCAGCCGTATTTCCATGCCTTCCTTAATATAGAACTGCTTGTCATTCAGTGGTGCACAATACCCCTTTGTAGAGACATAAATGCCTAGCAGCAAGGAAAAGCCTGACAACGACACCACGGAGCCAGCCGCGCTTCCTACCAGTCCTCTTTTGTACAGGATAGTGCAGGATGCCACCACCTCTGTGCTCTGCTTTGAACGGAAGCAGACGAGAGTGCTTCTGTTCAGAGGTCAAGCCACCCTAGTAAAAACAGTTTCAGCGAAACCTGTCAAGCTGTAAAACAAAAATGCAAGGGAGAAGCAGTTGCTGTGAAATGCTTCTTTGATACTACAAACGGCAGTATTCATGAAACACGCAACTTCTTCTACTTTTTTAAAAGACGTTCCAAAAGATCCAATGGTTAAGAGTGAACATTTTTAAGTCCTCAAAGGGGAGGGGAAAAGGTTGCATGCTCAATTCTCATGCTTAAACTAATACCTGGATGATCCAAAACAGATGTCTCTCTTGGAGCTAGCAGCTCCAAATTTTTTTTTGCAAGACATTTCTGGGCACAGCGGCATGCACTTAAAATTCAAATCCATTATTTATAAAGCGCAATGAAATTGTCTGAATACATGAATTGGGAATGTGGGTGAGCTGTCCAACAGTAATGCATTTAAACAGCAACACCTGATTTGTGACAAACATCCATTAATTTGGGGGAAGGGGGAGAGTCAACCTTCTGCCCAACTTGCAAGGCTGCAAGAGACTGCCTTTCAGATTCAGCTTGAGAAAAAGCAAATTAGACTATGAAACAAACCGATATTTAACTAAACCTTAGAAGGGTAAAAAAAAGCCAAACCAAACTTACACAAGGTGCACTCTTTTATCCCAAACTAATCAATCTAGAACACCACCCCAGGCTTTGTCCTAAGAAATCATTCGCTTGGATTAGAATCCCCATGCCACCCTCTTGAAATAATTAATCCTTCACATAATTCCATTTATTGACACAATCAAGGTGATGAAGCAGGTAATCCAAGCAGCACAATTTTGCTTCCTGTCCTCAAAAAGCATACCCACAGTCCTATATTAATTGTGGTTTTGGTTGCTCTACAGTATATTAGCTTACACAGCAAGTTCTATAAACTGATCTACAATTTCACTGCTCCTTGGAATATCCCCCCCCCAATGTGAATTGTCATCCATCCATCCATCCATTTTTCATTTAGCCTACCTCACTCTGTGGTAGGTGGTTCAAGTATATAATTAATAACAGTAACGTAATCCATGCTGAGATACTGTGAACATATCTAAAAACGAGCTCACAGTTGCACGATGCAGGTCATGGGGAAGCTGACAAGAAGACAAGCGTTTACACAGCCAAAAATAAGAACGTTTTATTTTTAGAATCGTTTGATTTCATTACAGCAAGCTGTGGGGAACCTTTGAACCACAATTCCCATCAGCCCCAGCAAGCACGGCTAATGGACAGGGGTGATGGGATTTGTAGTTCGGCAGCATCTGGGAGGTCAATAGTTACCCATATCTGCCCTATAAATTACTGGGTGCCAATTCTAACGGAAAGATTTTGCTTATTTGTACAGGCCACATTCATACAGAACTTTGAACATCTTGAAGGTCAGAAAGGAAACACCGTCATTCTCCACAGCTTCATACAGATCTCTCACAATCTGTAACATTCACCCCATGATAAGCCAAAAGTGGGACTAAGAGACCGAGTAGCAAGGGTAATGGAGTGGTTGGATGAACATGTACACCCATATATTTGACTCCCCTAGTCCAGTAGTTTCTCGGTCAGCCAGAATAATCACAATTAAGACTGTATTGCCTTTGGTTGACTTGGCTCATCAGGAGTGTTTTCAGAGGCAATTAATCGTGAACTCCCATCGTAGTATTCTATGTCAGATTGGGCAAAGGTCAGCTGGACTCATTCCTGAATGTGCTTTTAAGAGACATCCAAGCTGTGTATAAAAGAAGCCTCCAGAGGTTTCTTTCAGAACTCCCAACTGAATCAACTGTAGAAAAGGCTAATGCTCGGGCCTCAACCTAGCAAATAATTTAAGAAATGTTTAAACTTTTCTGTTGTTGTTGTCCTCCATGTCTTAAGACTTGTCGTCAGTCCTATGAGAGATCACTGGGATATCAGCAGTGGGGTTCTAAAAGCCTTTAAAAGGGATGCAAATACAAATAAATTAAGCCAAAATAAAGATTCCAGAGGAAGTCAGATGTTTACAACACTGCTTTATAAAAAACTAAAGTTCATTGTATTGCCATTGTTTATAGAGCCTTTGCATCAATTGCAAGGCAATTTAGTTGATACCAATTCCTCTCAGCTCTTAACATTTGCTTCTAGTTGTGGTTTGGGGAAGAATCCATTCCGGCCCCAGCCAAAAATGGAGACTACCTCTGAAATGCAGAAAGTTTCTGGATTTTATATTTTGGGTCACAGAGGAGTATGCAAGAAAATGACTGTGACTTTTACTGTCTCCTAAAATAATATATGAAGACAGGAGTGCCTGGCGTGCTCTGGTTCATGGGGTCACGAAGAGTCGGACATGACTAAATGACTAAACAACAACAACAAAATAATATATATTAGATACAGTTAGTGAATCATATGTTCTGTCTTAATTCAAGCTCCAAATTTTACTCCTCTTCAATCGGGACCAAATTGTACCAAGTTCCTAATTTTCCATGGTGAAGTCATGACAACATTTTGTTGTTTTTTAAAGGGAAACATTGCATTGGAGGCAGCAGAATCCAAAATATACCTTAAATAAGTATATATAAGTGCTCATTCTTGCAAAAAGGTATTTAAAATTATTTGTCTAAGAGATGTTTCAGTGTTCATGAGCAATTATTCTGAGACACTCAGAGAGAGGGAAATTCGTGATTTTCTTGATTCACAGTCCAGTTTGCAATAAATGGGTCTCCAAGGAATAGGCTGACCAAAACGCTGTCATCTTGACACAGAAAGGCATTCAGACACCAGTTGTCCGCTGCAAACAACATACATTATCAGACGATAAAAGGAACAATGATTGAGGCATGTCCTGCTGTGGGCCCAAAGGTCTTCAACATTAGCACAGAGTTTCTAATCCTTTACCATTTTCTCTAGCTCATTTCCCCCACTTCATATTTGTAACAATGATTCTATTTAACACATGCCAGTATGAGTAACTTTATTCTTCCTTCTGATCTGCTTTTATAGAGAGGCTTGTGTTACCCGGACGGCCTATAATTCATTAAGCCAAATTTCCTTCCATCTGGTGGAGGCTTACACAGTTGTTGAAAAGCTGTCACTATAACCTATTGTCACCGCAACCTTTTATGAACCAAACTACATTTTCTTGTCAAAATGCATTTCAACAGTCCTGCCAGTGCTTACTTTCAATTATTTCCTTTATCATCAGATTTTGAGCACTGGAGGACTTGAGATCATGTACTGGAGATAAATTTTCCCATGACCATCTGACGATTATCTAATATGCAAACACGGCTGGATATTTTAATGGAAGCTGCATAGGAAGGTTCAGATACAGTAGGTGCACTTCAGGAGGCATTAGAGAACAAATCTGCACTATTATTTATTGACTCCAGGCGTAGAAATAGAAGAATTCTAAATAAGTATAATGGGAGGAACAATCACCATCTCTTTCACTTGCAGAGGAAAGGCAAACATGGTGTTCCTCATCACTGTTTTATGAAGATATATACACATGGGAAACCAACTGAAACACATCTTACAGTTGTAATTTAAGAGAGAATGTGTGGAAACCTTGTGGAATTTGTTTCCTTTAGCAGAAAAATGTGCAATACTTGAATCCCAGTCTTGTACTGATACTGAAAGGGTGCAGCTGCCACCCTCAAACTCTAACAAGTTAAGAGAAATGTTTCGCAAAGAAATGATGTGCAGGTTATGCATACGGCAAATGACAATGCTGTCTGGTCAAAGGTTTCCATTATACTACATGTTCCGCTAAAATCATCCATGTGGTTTTTAGGTTTTTATTGCTGTTGGCATCCATCTTGAGAGACAATGGAGTACACCTCCGGGGGTGAAGTGGAACCGCTGTGTTAGCTGCACCGAAGTTACCTCCCCAGGGCACAAGCCTGGGCAGTGTGTATGGAGGTCCTGGATTGCCCAGATGACAACATCCCCCTCTCAACCTCACTGATGTGGTCCAAAGGAAAGCAGAACAAGATGCTTGGCACCAGCTTGGCTGCAGGAACTGCTGGAAGGACGTGTATAAGGTGGAATCCAACTGCCTTAGGGAGTCCATTCCCGATTTGTATATGGTTTACTCCTTAGCCTTACCTTCTCCCTAAGATACCCACAAGGCAGTGGAGGTTTAGGATCAGATATTTCCTTTCCTAGATGGGCTACCTTCCCAGGTTGATGAGCCCCATCTGCCACTCACGTCCCTCCTACAGCATGTGCAGAAACTCCCTCCTTGACTGTTGGCTCCACCATTGGTTTCTTCCACTCAATCTTCCCTAACACCCCATACGCTCTATGTTTTTATATGATGTGGTTAATTTAAGGTACATCCAGTCAGATTAAAAAGTCAATCCTCCGGTTAGGACAAATTTTGTACTAATTTTCAGAAATTGTTGAATTGGGATGATAATGGGTGTTTTGTTGTGGTCCTCACTGGGAGATTAGTTACTTACCTCAGAATAGTTTTTTTATAGTGGAATCTTGCCTTCCCCTCATATTTCACTACATTTAACTAATGGATAAAAGCACAGTAACTTAATAGGGTAAGTTCAACAATCACTTTCTAACGAATTCAGATTTATTTTTAGCAATAGCCTGTACAGATTCTAATACCAGTCATTTTGAGAAGAGTATAGGATTCAAAGCTAATCTGAAATTAGTATGCATTTAAAGGATTATACCCTAAATGATGACAACTGATATGTTTCTTTAAGAGCAATGTTCCTTAGCTGAGTATCTTTGGAACATTACGATCATAAGCCATGCTTCTGAACATTTTTACTCTGTTGCCTTAAAAACATACTCCCACAGGGTGCTGTTAGCCTATTGCCATAGGCAATGAGAAACCTTTTTTTAAAAAAGTAGACTAATGCTTCAGAGTCTCACAGGCTTTCCTAGTAATTACATGTAACCTGAATTTCTTTCACATAGAAATATGCATATAGATGCCAAAAATGTATTCTATGAGCACCTGGTGTATAAAACACCACTCTTTTAAATTACTTATTGGAGGGCGAATTTAAAGCTGCTCTAGCAGAAGTCTTCACACAAGTACTTACAAAATTCAAACTTGGAATGAAGAACTAATACTGCACATATCTTAGCTATATGGCACAAAAAAAGTTACCTGAGAAAAACAGCCATGTCACAATGATTAATGGAGTGGGGGAGGGGAAGAAGGGCAAGACTGTATAAACAATCAATGGCTTTTCCATTTACTGGAAGGTCAACTACAATACACTCATTGATTCTATTACAAAGCAATGTTACTACTATTGTTTGGAACAATTCCGAGGGAAGGGAATGGGAATCCTTTAAAAAGAGCTCTATGTATTTTATTTTATTTTATTTAAAGGAAGACAATACAATTGGGAATAAAACGTTCCTGGGTCGTGTGCAACTGTCTCATATGCTATATGTTACAGTGTCCAGAATACGAAAGACCTACAATCTTTTTTCATTCATACACACCAATACTTCGCATGTATACCTGACACATCTGATCAGCCTGGACAGCCTTTAATGCGGCACCACCACCCGTCCCAGAATGCTGTTGGGCTCAGGTCTTGCTTGCTGGCTCCCCATAGGCAATCTGGTTGGCCATTGTGACATCATGATGCCCGACTAGATGAGCCTTTGGCCTGATCCAGCAGGGCTCTCTTATATTCTTATGTGATCTAGTAGTTTTAAAAAAATCAAAATAGACTGGCAAAGGCACAATGGGGAAGCTTAAAAGCAAGACCTTGGGAAATCTTTCTGGGAACTCCTACTCCTCATGAATTATTGTTTTAATTTCTTCAGCTCACCTGGTATAGATCTTTGTGGAGTTTAAACAACACTCATTAATAATATAGACCACAAGAAAAGTTGAGTAGCTTGAATCTACAGAGAAGTGCACAAGTAGCACACACAGAGAGAATTAAAACCATATGGCTCATGGTTTTAATTGCCGTATTTTTCCATGCATAAGGTTTCCCCCCCTAAAAATAATGTACAAAATTTGGGGGCATCTTATACACAGATAGATCTCCCCCCGTTTTTTTAAATTGGAGTCCCCCCAAATAGGGGGTGTCTTATACATGGGGGTGTCCTATAGACAGAAAAATATGGTAATTTGTCGTGATTCTTAGCTGGAAAATGGTATTAAGTCCATATCTGGCTCCTCATGTTTGCTATTTTACCAGTTCCTAATGGAGAATTACAAGGGAACCCAAACCACAAAAACTATTCTTGCAGTAAGAAGAGAAGAAAAAAACATCAGGAAACCCAGAAAGCTAAAAATCTAACTGGAATGTATTCCAAATACCTTTTATTCAAAAGCATGCCAGTGTTTTAACCAGTATTCCTGTGGATTTCAAGGACCAGTGAAGCAGAAAGAAAACAATCTAGTGAGACTTAAAAGTAACAAATCTCTAGGACCAGATGTATATTATTAGAGGGTATTAGAGAAGATAAAGAAAAAACTTTTGGCTACTGGCATTCATCATTTTAAAGGTCTGATAAAAATCCAGATGGAATTAAAAAGAGAAATCGGGAAATACTGTATAAGATTAGTATTAAATGAGATAGTTATGTTTAATGTAAAATTAGCAAACAATTTAACAATATTCCACTAAGCTATAGCAGAGGGACAGCAATGATTCCATCAGGCTACATAACAGAGGAAGAGATGGGACGAAATGGTTCAGAAAAAGGGCAACCAAAATTATCAAGGGGTTTGAACAACGCCCCTATGAAGAAAGGTTACAACATTTGGGACTTTTTAGTTTAGAAAAAAGGGCAACTGAGGGATGACAACATAAAATGTGGAGTTGCATAAAATGCATGCATGATGTAGAGGAATGGATAGGGAGAAATTTTACCATCTCATAACACAATAATCCAGGGCCATCCAATAATGTTGAATGCTGGAATATTCAAAAGAAAGTACTGTACTTCTTCACGCAGCAGATTTAAACTATGGAACCCACTCCTGTTAAGGATAATGGTTTGATTTCCTGAAATGGGAATGTTTAATTATGTTGAATCGCTGTGTATTTTTAGAATGCCCCCCCCCCCTTTGGCAATAGCTCTCATGTGATTGGCTGACCATGAGTCACATGAGGGAGGCTTTACATTCTGTTGTGACTGTTATTCTAGTAACTGTCACTTTTAACTGTTTTCTGTTATCTCTCTGTGTGTAAGAGGGAGAATGGCTGCTGAGAGAGACTTCTTAGGATACTGCTGAGGACAGTGTGTGGCTAGTGTCAGCTGTCTGAAGTGAAATAGACAGAGGAAGATCCCTAAATGTTAATAGGGAGAAATCTGTGCAGGAGCTCTCTAAAAGGAGCAAAGGGAATAAGCACGAGATTGTAAATATAGTCTTCTCAGTTATATGTTTTCAGTGGTACCTCAGGTTACAGATGCTTCCGGTTACACGCTTTCGGATTGTGCACCGTGCCGAACCCAGAAGTATCGGAACAGGTTACTTCTGGGTTTCGGCGCTCGCACATGCGTAAAAACACTAAATTACGCTTTGCGCATGCGCAGAAGCACCGAATCACAACCCACGCTTATGCAGACATGGTACTCCGGGTTGCAAACGTGCCTCCTGCACAGATCACGTTCGCAACCTGAGATTCCACTGTATTAAAGTAAAGGTGTGTTTTTTTAAAAGAGAGAGCGCGAGTCTGAGCATATATAGTTTTATGTATCTACACAACAACTCCCACAGTTTGTAGCGATGACCACCAACTTGGGTATCTTTCAAAGAAGACTGGAAAAATTCATGGAGGATGTGGTTATCGATAGTTATGAGCCATGATGGCTACGTTCCACTGTCTGAGACAGGAAACCTCCCAATACTGGTCGCTGAGAACCACAAGTGAGTTCTGCACAGGTCCTTCTTATCTGGTTGGCTACTGTGAGAATTGACTAGATAGACCTTTGGCCTGATCCAGCAGGGGCTCATACTATGTCCCTGCATTAGTTCTGCTGAGAGACCACTAATTTTTGGCTATTGCTCTCCTTGAACTCTTTCTGGTCACTGGCTACAAACTGTACAGTGGTACCTCCGGTTACAAACTTAATTCGTTCCAGGGGTCCATTCTTAAACCAAAACCGCTCGTAACATGAGGCGGGCTTTCGCTAATGGCGCCTCCCACTGCTGCCGCACTGCCAGCATGTGACTTCCACTCGCATCCCGGGGCAAAGGTCACAACTAAGGGCGTCTACTTCCGGGTTAGTGGAGCTCGTAACCCGAAGCATTCGCAAGGAGGACAGTACATAACACGAGGTTCCACTGTATCTAAGAACTAGTGCCACAGTTCAGAGAATATTTTTTATCAGGTGGAAAGTCCACATATTACATATTACAACTGACTGACATATTACTCTTCATATTCATCTCTAACACTGCCCAATCCAAGGTGAGATTACACAGAAGCAATGCCATATTGAATTTAATGGGCCTTCCCCCACAAGGAAACATGAAAAGATTGCACATTACTACACTGGTGTAACTAGTCTGCTTCCTTTAATCTTCTTTGTCTTGAATTATGCACTACTTCAAAGAAGAAAACTATATAAATGGGAGAACCAAAGGAGGACAAAACAAAATCCCTGTTAAGTTATTTTTATGCACACTGACTCTAACCTTTCATTCACATTCATCATTAAATTTCAGTTCTTTTACTGAATCTAATAGCTGCTGCTTCTGAATCCAATCATGATCAATAATGCCTTCACTCTCTCTTCATTAACTTACTCCTTTTCCATTTCGCTTTCAAGAATTATTTTTGGTATCAGTTCAAGAGCATTGGCTTCTACCAAGTTTTCAGTTATATTAGATATAGAACAGATCCTACAGGGTTGAAGCATATATTCACTGGAGAGCAATAAAGTAGTGCTGTTTAAAAAGAAATCTGTAATATTACATATTAGCATTACTACAGCAACAACTGATGGGAGAAAGGAAGGAGTCAAGCTGGAAACTAATCAAAATGGGCAGAATACAAGCTCAAGAGAGTATGTATGAAACACATAAATATGTGTTTGAGGTCCTGCTATTTAAGATTTGGGCCACCTATTCCTCCCGAAGTATTTACACTGCCTGCTCCAACATGCAATCCTTAATCAAAACACAAACTTGCCCACAATGAATTAAGTAAGTTGCTAGAAAAGGAATAAGGGAGGTGGGAGACTGACATCCACATGTATCTCATTCCATTCCTATTATAGCAAAACGCTCCAAAACTGTGGCCATAGTCTTATCTCGTTTTGCTCTTCTGTAGAAAATCTGTCATTTCTGTAAAACCAGGAATGTTTGATTCTCATGCAGCCAACACTACCCTTTTAAGCTTTCTGCGCCACTCTAGAAATTAATGCTTGCAAACACTTAGAAAGTGTCTGCATTGCAGGAAGAGAAATCAGGTGTGTAGGGCAAGTGATCCCCATAATGGGATTGAAGAAGTTCAGAAACTGGTCAAATGAACTCTGTTAATGGCAAGTAGATGCATAGTAAAACTGACACTACTACAAAATAAGACACAATACTACTGGAAGCAGGGGTGGTGGGTCCTGTTTCACCACTTGAGGCAAAACAGAAAGTGCTGCCCTGCTGGAAGCCTGACCCACAAGGATGCCTCCAATCAAAAAACAGCAACAACAGCAACCCATAACCACGTGTAAATTCATTAAAATGCATGAGCAAATAAAACTTACTGTGCTGCACCTAAATTATAGCCGTGTTGGTGCCAGAGCAATCACTTTGAGAAGGGCATTCCATAACTGAGGCACCACCACTGAGAAAGATCTCAGACTCTCCTGTCAAGGATTTTGGTAATAAGCCACACAAGATCCAGAAGTAAACAGGCAGCTGGTTTAAAGTTGGTGTTTCACACGGGTGAACCCAGCCACACCAGTGAAATTCTGAAAACAGTACAGTGGTACCTCGGGTTACATACGCTTCAGGTTACGGACTCCGTTAACCCAGAAATATTACCTCGGGTTAAGAACTTTGCTTCAGGATGAGAACAGAAATCGTGCAGCGGCTGCGCAGTGGCAGCAGGAGGCCCCATTAGCTAAAGTGGTGCTTCAGGTTAAGAACAGTTTCTGGTTAAGAACGGACCTCCAGAACGAATTAAGTACTTAACCCAAGGTACCACTGTATTCAGTACCAAACAAGGATGGTACAATGGCTGTGTATTCTGTCAATTTTTAATTTGTATGAGAACAGTGGCCTGTCTCGAAATGACAGAAGCTATATCATGAATTACTCTTAAGGCCACAATATACTAAATACCTCACTATTTCTCTTCCCGTCTTATTTTAGCTTAAGATTCCATCCTGAAGAGGGCGACTCCACATGAAAACTGTACCCGAAAATAAGATTCAGAAAAGAACAAAGCCGCTTTGGGGATTATGGAGCAGAAGCTATAGATATCAGTTCAAGAAGCTTAATTTATATAGCTGAGAAAATACATGGGGAAAATCTACTTAATAAAAGCAGTCTTTAAACGACAAGTACAAAGTCACTGGAGGAGAACAGAAGAGAAGCTGTCAGGTTTGGTGATATTCTATAAAACTGAGGCTGATATTAAATGACTCAAAGACCACTTGGTCTTGAAGAGATGAAGGCCTGCTTAGCGCAGTTTTTTCCTGACTAGTTCATACTGGCACATGTGTGGCTATTTGTGCCCATGGCAGGGATGCAGTTCGCTGTCACTCATCTCCACCAGCCAGTGCCACCCCAAGACATTTTGGCACCTGAGGCAAGCCACAAAATGGTGCTCCTTGCCTACCAGAGAAGAAGGGGGGAGTGAAGATCTACATCAGGAACAAGGGGAAAACAAAAACGGAAAAAGATCTGCATTGGGTTCTGCTGCCCATGGATCCTGCTGCCTGAGGCAAGTCGCCTTGCCTCATGAGCAGGCCGGCCCTACCATCAGCCATATAATACAAGCACTGTTTCCTCTTTCCAGTGTGAGCCAGTGTGGTGTAGTGGTTAAGAGCAGTAGACTCGTAATCTGGTGAACCAGGTTCACATCTCCGCTCCTACACATGCAGCTGGTGGGTGACCTTGGGCTAGTCACACTTCTCCAAAGTCTCTCAGCCTCACTCACCTCACAGAGTGTTTGTTGTGGGGGAGGAAGGGAAAGGAGAATGTTAGCTGCTTTATCACTATCGGGTAGTGATAAAGCGGGATATCAAATCCAAACTCTTCTTCTTCCCTCCCCGCCCCCATGCTTTTGATGGCAAAGAAGCAGACATAGACAACATTATGCCCTCCAGATGTCACTAAATTACTGTTCTCATAATTCCTGACCACTTGCCATGCTGGCTAGTGCTAATGGGAGTTGGAGTCCAACAATATAAGGTGGGCAGCACATTGTCTCTACAGCATATCATGAGAAGTGCTGAAAAACATGCAGTACATGTCCTATCAGCATTAGACCATATCAACTGTGTGGTGTCCAGCTGGCTCCTAAAAAGTAACCTGATCATTCAGTTGTCTGGAGTGGTTCCAACAAGCGTACTGTTTATTCCTCGATATTCCTGGAGTCTCTCACTTGTCATTTTATTTCTAAGCAGAAAGAGAAACAGGCTATAACAAAAAATAGGCATGGCCACATATGGAATATGAATAAATATTTAACTAAATTTATGTCAAACATTATTTACTTCACCTTGCAATGCAGTACTCTGAATCTTGATTCCAGCACACCTGGAATTGCTTAGCAGTGTTCTCAAATCAACTCTCAAGCCTAAGAGATTTTTAGCTTTTGATTTAATATGCGCATTTACTTGCATCTGTGTTTTTCACCCTAATTGAGAGAAAAAGCATCACAACAACTTTGGTAGACTTAAGAGAAAAATAAGATCTTGGAAGCTTCCGATAATTTTAAGTCAAAAATATATTCTAATATATATTTTAGACACAGTCACATACATTAGGTCAGTTGAAATGCAATGCCAAACTAAACTTTACCACTATATAAATGAGCCCTGTGCTCATGTTTTCAGTTGTCTGTCCTCTTCCTCTCTTTGCACACTTAGCTTTCTTCTGTTATTTTTAATTAATAGTGCAGTTCAGAGATTGAGACTGTGTGGCCTTCCAGGTGTTGTTAGACAACAAGTCCCATCACCCCTGATTTCTGACCATGCTAGCTGGGTTAAGCATTTCCTGATATGGAAATCCAATTATGGGGAAAGCTTCATCTGTTCACATTCTGTTCACATTTATTTTTGGGCCTTCTGTTCCACCTGAAAAACAGGGCAAGCTTTGCTTATGACACAAAGTACACACAAAGCTTTTGCAAATCTGCATCTTTTTTGTGAGTGGGTTAGAGGGCCCAATTCACTGACAGGGTACTCAGTCTGAAAAATACTGTTGACATCCCGAAGAGCGACTAATGAAGTGAAACCAGGAGCTGGGACTAACCTCTAGAGGTAATCTTAGGCAAACAGTTGGGAGTCATGCAAATTTAGTGGCACATATTTCTTGCATGACTAAAAAAAGACTTCATTTTTCTTCCTCTGTGTCAGAACAAGCACATTAAAGCTCATTGTAGCTATGAAACATGAAGTTAATGTATAAACTCAAGGAAACAGAAATTAACTCATTTTGCTTGTAAACAAAGTTCAAAAACATTGATAAGCTACACCAGCTCAGTTAGCCTATTCAACAATGGCCCTGGAGAATAAGCTAGGCACACTTGCTTTATCCCTCAGACTCTTAAACCAAGGTCCTCCCTGCATTCCTTCAACTGGGTAATAATGTTAAAGGTTCCACCTAGCTCACATGCATCTTTGGATGACAACTCTGTGGCACCGGCTAGTTTTAAATGCAAGTTCAACTGTCAGCCCTAAAGTTTCCATCCAACTCTCTCATACCTGCTTCAAATGAAAACTTAAAATAGCACTAAACATCAAGTTCAAAACTTTTTTTCTGGATATTTACTTTTGAACTTCACTTTTATTTACTTAGGGAGTAACACTGATGTTCAAGACAATTTCACATAGTAGAGCTAGATTATTGTAGGAATTTAAGAAATGAGTGAACTTCTTGCCATGTAACTTTGTGCATAATGGTACCAGAAGAAATCTGGCTTGTGCTAACGGTTATTAGAAAGAAAGGGAGTGGATCACAATGTTGTTGTTGTTGTTTATAAGTAGGTCATCTCTAGAACCCAACCAAATTACATAATAGCTGACAATAAAGCGCAAAATAAGATACCCACTGAAATCCCTTAAAATGTGCATGCCTTTATGATGTGAAAAGGGTGCATAAATATTTTCTCATTAAACTATGTTGTACCCTCCTTTATGTTTTAATAATACGACAACATGAAAATAATTACTTGTAACTTCACTTGCTTGCAGAGTTATGGCTAGAAAATTACACTGATGAAATTGCCCAACCAATTTGATGTGTTTGATTTATAAGGAAAGGCTCATAGACTAAAATGTTTACGAGTATCATAAAAAATGCAGCATTACAGAAAGGTTGAAATTCATTGTTTTCTTTAACTCATAAGGATTCCAAGAGCATTTACCAAATGTTTAAAGGCTTAAAATCAAAACACATCTCAGAAGAAGAAATGTTTGAACAAAAGGTCCTCCTTGATTTGTCAAATACTGACTTCAAAGTTCTTGTTTCTTCGTCTTGCTGTTGCGGATAAATCATGAAAGCCGAAGGCCATGTAAGGTATGAGCTTCCCACTTTGTTGTCAGATTTTCAGTGATTCATCAGTGATGACTGAAAAAATAAAGGAATCCAAACCTTGGTCTTGGCAGGTATTAAGTCACCCAACAGAAATTTCAGAGTAAGGCCAACCAAACAAAAACATCTTGGGGGAAGGCGGTAAAGCCAGGATAAAAATAAACAGACATTAAGCACAGCGCATGAAGGAGTGATGAATCTGGGCTGCGTATCATGGGATGGATCTGTATCTAAGGGCAGGTTTGCACACACATGCAAATATATCAATTGGTGAATGTAGCAGGCTGTGACTTGTGTGCGTGTGTGAATCAACCACTGCAGATTAAACACCAAAGAAAAAACTTCCATATTATTTCTTATCTACCTCAAACAAGCGGTCTGGCGCACACATTCAGCTATCAATCACCAGCTGCCTGGTTATCTGTATGCATGTGTGAACAAGACTTTAGAGTTGTTTTCGTCACATACTATGTTTTAAAATGCTTACACATCTTAAACCTGTAGCATGTCTGTGGGGTGGGGGGGAAACAGCACATACGCAGAATCACAGAACTGTAGGAAGGGACCCTAAGGGTCATCTAGTCCAAACCCCTGCAATGCAGGATTCACAGCCAAATGTATTGCATGAGCACAGAGGTCTGCCTTGTAGCAGCTCCCTGCTGAGTACATGCAGTGGCAAAACACAACAGGTTGTAGCCAACTACATTTGACTCAAAATAGACCGACTTGAAATTAGTCGGCCATGTCCATTTGTTTCAATGAGAGCCAGTGTGGTGTAGTGGTTAAGAGCGGTAGACTCGTAATCTGGTGAACCGGGTTCGCGTCTCCGCTCCTCCACATGCAGCTGCTGGGTGACCTTGGGCTAGTCACACCTCTCTGAAATCTCTCAGCCCCACTCACCTCACAGAGTGTTTGTTGTGGGGGAGGAAGGGAAAGGAGATTGTTAGTCGCTTTGAGACTCCTTAAAGGGAGTGAAAGGCGGGATATCAAATCCAAACTCCTCCTCTTCTTCTTCTTCTTCTTCTTCTTCTTCTTCTTCTTCTTCTTCTTCTTCTATGAACCTACTTTGAATATGACTAATGTTGGCTACAACCCACACTTTGAATTATGTGCTTTAAAAATCTGTGAAATCAGCCTGCTCCTTACAATTTATTAATTGTAGCCTGAAAAGAAAAGGCTTGGGAAAAGGTTACTCTTTTGACAGCACAGCCATTAGAAACTAAACAAGAGGAATTCAAGTGTTTATTTCTTTCTGTATATTGAAGGGAGGGAAACAACAAAGACATCAACCACACAACACTACAAATCACGCTGGCTGCATTAATTATGGAATGGCACCTCTCTCTCTCCCCCACCCCTCAAGCGTTCTGAAAACAGTTTGATGAAATAACCTATTGTGAGTAATCAACAGTAATAACATTACTCAGACAGGCCATAAATAATAATGAAATGAGCATCACCGGAATAATATTTGCAGCCATACAGACAAAACAAAACTAGCAGAAAACCCACCCAGTAACCTCAGCATATGGAGAAGAGATGCAATAATGAATGAACAATAGTGAGGAAAAGGACTCCAGGAAAGTTACATAAAAAACCTTTTCGCATGCCAAATCCATCCCATCTAGTAAACAAACTGCAGGTGTCCTAATGGGCAATGTCAAATGTATTGCATAACTTTGCTTTGTACCCTAATTTTCAGGACAGCCACACAGCAGATTAATGCAAAATGATGTTATTGTTCAAGAGGCATCTGCCAAGTGCATCCAGAGATGCCCTTTGTCATTTTCTACCGAGATCAACTGCTAGGCAGGTTAACCGCATCTGCAGCATCACCAAATCAACACGCCATGCATGAAATCAACACATTTCACATTCAGCAATTTGCAATATCTACTATTTTGATCCCGCACTCCTAATTTATATCGGACTGTCAATTAAAAAAGCCAAACTGGGGGGGGGGGGGGTACGTCCTGTTCAGACTTGGGTTGCAGTCCCCATCAAAGAGCAGGTCCACAGCTTGAGATTTCTTCTGGATCCAGCCTTGCTCCTGGGTGCTCGTGAAGCAACCAAGGCTAGCAGTGCTTTTCTACAGCTTCTCCTAGTGTGCCAGTTATGCCCCATTCTGGATAAAAACAGATCTAGCCACTTGTCACATATCTTCCGGTCATACACAGCCTGGATTACTGTTAACACTGTTCTTGAACCGGCCTCTGAAAGGTGCATGGAAGCTTCAGCTTCCGTGGGGGGGGGGGGGGATGGGGGTGGTGCAGTGACTTCCATCTATGGGCCAAAGAAGATCTAACTGCAGAGAGATTACCCACGCAAGAAGGTTCTTAGATTGGAAACTCGCTGTTTGATCACCCCTCGGAATTAAAGGAGCGAGTTGTGGGGAGGTTTGCATGTCACATTTAATTTTTAAAAAATATTACTTTGAAAACACGAATCCAAAATTTTGATGGCAGAGGGCATCACCACCATAAATAGGAAAATGTACCCCTGCTACCACAACCATGCCAACTATCCTATGACTTATTTCATGGGTAGGCAAACTAAGGTCCGGGGGCCGGATCCGGCCCAATCGCCTTCTCAATCCGGCCCACGGATGGTCCGGGAATCAGTGTGTTTTTACATGAGTAGAATGTGTCCTATGATTTAAAATGCATCTCTGGATTATTTGTGGGGCTTGCCTGGTGTTTTTACATGAATAGAATGTGTGCTTTTATCTACAATACATCTCTGGATTATTCGTGGGGCATAGGAATTTGTTCACCCCCCCCCCAATATATAGTCCAGCCCCCCCCACAAGGTCTGAGGGACAGTGGACTGGCCTCCTGCTGAAAAAGTTTGCTGACCCCTGTCTTATTTGATGTCATATGAGAGAAATCAACATAGCAGCACAGTGCCAACTAAGTAGAACTTTTCTTTAGCTTAGATTAGTTTTGTTTTTCTGTATTATTTAAACAAAAATAACTAAACAACAACAAAAAAGAAAGAAAAGAGGTTGAAAAGATACAACCCAAAACACTGAAAACAGATATTATATACTTATCATATAGTACTCCCCCCCTCCACAGTTTCCCTCCACCACAATTTGACTTCTTTAAATCTCTATTTCCACATTTACCTTTGCATTCTCCAAATAGTCACATTCTTTGTACTAACTATGTAGAACTTTTCAGAACCATTCCCTTCCGCAAGAGGAGGTTTCTTTATAGGGCTTAGATGCCCATATTGCATTCCACTTAGAAAAATATATTTTCACATGTAGGTCCTTCTCCCAGCTAAGTTTGAGACCTTCTAACGGGCCCATAGAAAAATCAAGTCTCCTTATAAAGAACAGAAACCAGTGCTCTGCCCTGATGACTCAGAAGTAATAAAATTTCTTCAGATTTAGTAAGGGATCTAGTAGCTCATGCCTTAAGGGCAGGATGAGCCAACAGATGTTGCAGGTAGAAATACACACCCAATTAAAATCCTGGATCTCCTACAGATCTACTACTCAACAGAAATTGGAGTATCATTTTTACAAAAGCCACATAACCTGAACAAGCTATTCTTCTCCCAGGATAAAACTATTCCCTGCAATTTCATACCTCTAACCTGTGGGTGGCTGTCTAGTGGCCACAAACATGAACACACTGAAATAAGATGTAACTGCTATTCTCCCCTCCTCTCCTCCAGATACTCAATGTGCTTAAAGTGCAGATTGTAGAGCATAAAGTGTGAAGTTGAAAAATGACAAAATTCGGGTTATGTGATCTGGAGGATATGCTTCGCTGACTCAGTTATATTCAGATAGAGGGAGAAACTCAACATAGTGCTCTGGTGATTGTTCCATCAATGGAAGCATTTCAGATCCCTGCCCTTCACATGCTGTTCTGGGGGTTCCCCTGACCCCACCAGAGTCAGGTTTGGTGGGCGCACAGGGAGAGGACAGATGGGTAGCCCTGTTGCATAAGTCGAAGCCAATACACTGGCTGTCTGATGAAGGAACTCAATAGGCAAATCCTGCCCAGAATTCCCAAGCAGCAGTCTTCTGCAAAAACAGCTGTCCCCTGAGTTGTTGCTGATGTGCAAGAACAATGATCAGAATCTAAAGAAAGTAAGCCGGCACAATAAAGATTATGATGGGACCTTCAGTGTTCAGCACTTTTATTGTGGCATATACTGGTTCTCAAAAGTGCATGCCACAACTCATTTGTAAGTCTTTAAAGGTGCCATAAGAGATTCATGTTCGTTTTTCACCCCTCTGAAAAGAAGCTGATGATTATCTGTTAAACAGCTGAAGGGAAGGAAATGTCACACCAAAAATGCAGCCGATTTCTACAGCTGATGCACTCCAAAAAATTATTCAGAGGTTCCTGACTCTGATTCTCCCATAAAGATGGCGCTGATCAAGTGGCCGTGTGCTCATGCAGAAGATCCATTTGCACACATCACATCCCTGTTCCAATTATAATGCAATGTTCCTGTATGAAGGTAATAGAAGGAGTTTGCAGTACTGCAAAAGTTCTGCCAGGAAACATTTCAAAATGTTTATGAAACACAGGAGTAGCGCTGAACTGTAAGCACTGTTAGCATCACACTCCAGTGGAGGGACAAATGACAAATGCCAAGTAATGTCTGTTCCAGATGATCTTCCCAAGCACCAAACTCAGTGAAGGCACAAAAGGAAAAACTTAGGCTTGTCCTCTCGAAATCCGCCCTCCTCTAAACTAACACCAACTAATCAACAGTTACACAATGATTACACACCAGCATTTTAGTATTATACAAAAAATGTCTGTGAGTTGTAGTTTCTACTTTAAAACATGAAATGTGAATGCCAACTTCCCTGACCCAAGTTGATTATTTTAATGTTGCATTATAAGTGAGGTTAAACATGAAAAGTGTCTCGTTCCAACAAAATTATATAGCATTCTTATAACTGATGTTGCTCTGCAGTGCCACTTTCTGTTTGTAATAAGCTGAAACTCAACTTGGAATACAAACTGAACTAATCAATTTCCCCTTGAATTAATCAAATCATTATCTATAATATTTGTAACACCCACATCTTGGATAATTTGTATTTTGTATACTATATACATATACTTGAAATATGTTCACATGTTTATGTAATGATCACTTCTACTTTATTGATAGTTGGGTTTCTGTGGCTTCATCTTTTTGTTACTTACCGACTCAATTTGCGCTGGAAACTAGTATGGAATTGTCATGAGAGTGGGAGTGTCATAAGATCAGGGTAGAAATATACACAGAGATGGGCAGACAGAAGCTTGGACACAATACCCTGAGGTTTCACAATATATGAATATAATTTGACCTGGGAGGTTTTTTTTGTTTTTTTTGTAGCGGCTCTTACCAGCTATCGGCCTACATAAATCTGCGACTAATGTATGCAGCACTCCTAGATCCATTTTAATAAAACAATTACGTAAAAACTTCTTAACAGCCCACTTCAGTCTCATCATATTAAATAATGGATAACAACTGTCTCGTAATTTCTAACAATCCAAAGCAATGAAGCTTCCATCACACCCTCTGAGCATCTAAGCAGACATCACTATTAGATTATCACTAGCAGTTTTAATGGTCTCCTGAGGTTTCTCCAGTTCTTAACATCATCTAGCAAATTCTGGATCTCTGAACTCCTATCACTTCAATTAAACCTTAGGAATGGCTTTCACAAAATTCATGGATTGGGGGGGAGGGAGGAAGTACTTATGAATATTGTATGCCCTGTTCTCCCACCCATTAAGAGTAGGATTTTCTAGAGGTTTACTTGAAGTTAAACCTAAGCCCAGGTACACTTTGATCACCAGAACACTATCTCAGCATGCATTGGATAGTAACCAAAGAGTGCAGGAATAAATTTCTCACACAAAGGTATCCAGAAGTACCCAAGGTTACCATTATGAGTAACCTCCCAATATAAGTTATTATCTCAGGGGCTGCCTATGCATGGATCATGTTAATTAGACCTAAAATAATAATATAAATGGTTGCTTATACAGCACCAACTAAACGTAGTAAAATTGTTTGTTCACAGGATCACAATCTAAGGATAAGTCAACAAAACATAGAAAGGCAAGACAGTCTGAGAAGGATGGGGTAAAGGAAAGAGTGTCTATGATGGAAAAAATACATTAAAAACCATTTTACATATAGGATGTGATGGGACCATCCATCCAGAAGGGAAATAATGCCAAAGAAATGGAAATAAAGGCAAGAAGCAGTATAAAGTCAGTTCAAATGATCATGATAGGAAATGAACCATTGCCTCTCGTATGCAGCTTATTTTCAACTTCTTGTTTAGTGCTAATAATACTCAGCCACGACCTATAAATCAGAAAATTATGGTCAGCGCTCATCTTTCAAACAGGAATTATAAAGTACAAACGATGCTTTCCAATTTTGGCTTTAAAGATGAGCAGTAGAAACAATTTCCTCATTTGGAAGACAGAGCAAATTACTACCAGAAGCTACAAGCTGCAAGGATGTTGCACATGAAACAGAAGGAACACAAATTCCCGTGGCTCAATTTCAGTTCTTCAATCTCCAAACGAACGTTCCTTTGCAGCATGCATTGGCTCAGGGGTTCCCAAACTGTGATCCACAGAACCCCTCCCCCCCAGTGGTCCATGAGCTACATTCAGGTGGGCTGTGGCATGTCTGTAAAAATACAATTAAAAATCATACCACATCTAGCACAGCACTTTACAATCACTGCGATGGGCAGAGAGATTACAAAGTGGTCCGCCAAGACTCCCCACAATTTTCACGTGGTCCATTGCGGGGGGGGGGGGGGCTTAGGAACTACTGCATTTGTTAATATATGCCAAGCATAAATGCTCAGTAAAACAATTTCGTTTCTCAAGATTATAAAAATACAGACTTAGGAGATCAGGAGATTTAAAAAAAAGAAAGAAAGATTCGGGCTAGATTCCAGCTGGTGCTCATTCCCATGCTGACAATATTTCTCAAGGTCCTCATTCCCTGTACCAGTAAATTAGGACCTTGAAGAAGCAGAGGGTCATAGTGGGAAAGAATGGAGAAAGCCCCTGGTTGTTGGGTGCTTACATCCTCTTGTGCCAACGAAACATCTCTGGGGATTGAAGTGAGAAAGGTTCCATGTTTGGGAGATGGGCTTTGGAGAGCGATGTTTACAGTGTGACCCAGCTGCCACGTGTGAAGGTTGTGGATATCACACATACTTTCTAGTACACAACACCACCCAATTACCATGGAAAATGTGTTTGAGAGGTCCTGGATGTTAAATCTAGAATGCTAGGCAAAAAAACACACCTAAAGTCCAAGACCTCCCCCATACACTCAATTTAGAGAGATCATTTTAGAACTCTGCAGTTTGCAATGGATTCCACTATCCTGAATAGCATGGCACCATCCAAAAACTTGCCACCTTCACTTCTCAGTGGCTTGAGTTCATTTATTAATCATTTATTTATTTATTTATTTATTTATTTATTTATTTTTATTTCACAAACTTGGACCCTACTGTTCCAAATCGGTTTTCAGTTTGTCAATCCTAAAAATGTCATCTCATCACTGTCATTTGACTAAGTTCTTTAGATGCACTCTCCATCAAAGAAACAAACGGAAGGAAGCAAAATAAATAAATTAATAACCAAACCCACAATGGTTCATGTGCTGGTATGTGTCAAACTTCTTTCATAGTGAAAACTCATGCAAGGAATTCATTCAGTGTTTTAGCAATCTCCCTACCCCACTTTAGCAATTCTTTAACTTTTTGGTAACCCACTGGTACAATTGCATCCCTGGATGGTTTCCTGTTTCCAATGTATTTAATCTGGCTTTGGACTAGAGCAGGGGTGGCCAACTCCCAAGAGACTGCGATCTACTCAGAGAGTTTAAAACTGGCAGTGATCTACCCCCTTTTGGGGGAGTTCAGGTCAAACTTGTTGAGCTTCTTTTAGGGAGGAGGAAAGCCCCATTTTTAAGGGGTTCAGGTCAAAGTGAGCTTTTTTTAGGGGAGCCAAAGTTGTTGAGCTTCTTTGGGGGGAGCCAGTGATCTACCAGTGATCTACCACAGACGTCCAGTGATCTACTGATAGATCACGATCTAACTGCCTGGGCTAGAGGGACTTACATCCACTCAGGTAACACTGGGCACTCAATTTCACATTTTCCCTCTGCCTGCCTCAGCCCTCTCACAACATATTTCCAAGAGTTGGGATAGGAAAGGCTGCAGAAGGTTACAGAAAACAAGGAGAATCAACAAAAGGCAAGAGTCCCCCCCCCCATGTGCAAGTAGGAAAGCTTTTCACAACACATTTTTTTTCTTTTAATATTTGTTTGGAGGTTCTAGCAGGGGAGCGCAGCTATCGTATACCCTTGACCGAAGAACGGTACACTCCTTCTATCTGGGATGGTCGTCCTCTTCCACCGAGCGCGCAGCTTCGGGAGGGACGCACATGGAGCGGTGAGGGAGGAAGGGGACACCCGCCTAGCCAGCCAGATCAGCCGAATCAACCCTGGCGATCAATGGGGTGACAGATGTCGCAGCCAGATCGCCCTCACATCTTTTAATATTTTAAAGAATATGTTCTTTTCTTCAACTGCCCTTTGTCAACTCACATTAGTTTTCTGAAAAGCTGGGCTCCATTTTTGTCTTCCTTTTGGGAAGAGTTTCACTCTCTAAGCTTTATCATGGAAACTTTCCTTGCTTCTACAGCTTCCTTGAACATTGTTCGTTAATCACGCTCTGCACTTACCCAGGAGCTGATGTCACCCATTACTGCAGTGAATTTTCTCTTGACTGCCTCCCTGATTTCTAACTCAATCTCGTCACCCTTCCCAGAGTTCTGGTGTGTGGGATAGGTGGGGGAGGATGGCATGCCCTTAGTATTTTTTCACATATCTTTTTCTTTTCGTTCCAATGCCCCCAAAACAGTAAACAGCACATTAACACAATAAATCAATCATCAAAACAATGTAAGACAGCAAAATCACAAAATATCTCATAGCGGCCCACTTACGCAGTGGCCAAAACATGATGGTGGGCGACAAACCCGGCGCTGTCTCCCTCAACCAAGTCACTGTTTTTCACCACAACCTCCAAATCTATGATGACTACCTTCCTCTCGCTACATTCTAGTGACACAGCGGATGAGTTATTCCTCTTATTCAGATCTCCAGCCAAACACAATGCAAAATCCTGGACTATGATGCACCTTAACACCTTTCAAGACTGTCAGGAGCAATAAAAGCACAAACTGGAAGAATGATATATACAACTGCCAGGCTTTCCCTTATCTGTAGTTTCAGTTTAAGAGACGAAGGGTTTCTCTCCTCTAAATTTCTTTCAACTGAACATAATTATTACAGCCAATGTCACATTCATTTCTTCATCTTGATAACAACTGAATTAAATCTGTCACTTGACCAAGGATCATGCAGTTGCTTTTTCAATGATAACTCACAGTACATTGATGCATGGGAGAGAGAATGGTGGGGTAATCCATATCACATCAGTGTAAGGTACAGATTTTGTGTCAAATCTTTGCCACGAACATCCAGACTAACACAATATTAATCAGAGCGGCTATTTCCTGTTGCCCTTCTGTATCAAAATGCATCTGCTCTCCATGGTCTACTAGATAAAACTATGAAGCAGAACCTTACTGCCCATAAACTGCAAACTGGGAGCATTTTTATTTAAGTGTTGGGAGGTATTCGTAACTGGAATGATGAAGTGCAGTACAGAAAATTATAGTTTATGAATAAGCTTCCGTTTTTACCGACAATGTACTCCAAGACTTTGATAATGAATTTTAGTTCTTTCAAATCCCCCTGTCCACAATTTATTTATTTAGCCCGTTTACAGCGCTCTTTTCTCCTCTCATGGAATCCTGAGGCAGGATAAGAGGACCAAACCTGCTTCGGTTAGGCAATGTGGCTACATCATATTCCCTCACAGCGAATGTTTGATATCAGTAAAATATATCGATGAACAATCTTATGACAAGGCAAGACTGTGACAAGGTGTTGTGACCAAGAGAGTGGGTCGCACACACATTATGGATGGTGGTCCATCTTTTCTGGTCACATACTTAAGCGCACAGGGGTCTCTTGAGTCCACCACTACATGCCCAGTATCCCATGTTGCGGCAGAAACACCATTAACCACAGACATTAGTCATAAAGAAGATATAGTTATTTATGACAAAACATATCTGGCATATAACATTATTATTTTTCATAATCTCAGGGCTTTATTATACCTATTCGCCTTATGTTGAGTTACTCTTGGAGAATGTTTCAAGATTCAGCATGAGGAGAGCATACCAGTTTGCCATTTATACTGGGATGAATTGTGAATACGGTATTACATCTTCACTGTTTTCCCCCTATATTCTTGCTGCAGTTCGAGGTTATGTGGTTACATACTAGGCAGGCTTTCTTTAAATCAAAAGTGCATATTCTCTTTATAGTAATATCTGTGTGGCACATTTAAAACAGCAAGGTATTGAGCAAGCTTACAGAATCAATTCAAGTTATGAAAGAAATAAGCTCAATATTATTTTTGCAAAATTTAAAGGTTTTGGGATAAAAGGCACTATTTTTTTTAAAGAAAGGAATGATGGGAAAAGCATTAAAAATGTAAGGAAAAAGATTGAAACATAACTGATGTAAGTGCACAGGTTCTGAAAATGAAGGGAAATCTGAGATTTGTTACTATTTGTTTAAGAGAAGGAAACATCCAGTATAGTTGGAGAATTTGTTCAAATGGACAAAGAGTGGGTGGTTGTTAGAAGGGAAGAAGGAGGTGCACAACTATATTATTGTTGTTACAATTTATTAGGCACCCTTTGCCTTAAGGTCCCAGGGTGGGTTACAACAATTAAAACACAGTATTTAGAACAGTTCATATTATAAATATATGTAAACCCTAATGAGGGGAAAGTAGGATGGAAACAATTTATATTGGAAAATAAATAAAAATTATTTTTAGTATGGTGTTGAAATCAATAAAATAAAGATTTCCTCTCTTAACGTGCAAGGAATTGATCATGAATTAAAACAAACAATTATATGGAGAATTAAGAAAAGGAAGAAGTTATCGTTTGCTTACAAGAGATTCACATAGAAAGGGCACAAAAATTTGCTTAAAAATAGAATTCTTGGAGCAGAATATGCAGCAAGTACAACATCAGTATTTAGACCCATCTGGCTGATTTATTGTGTTAAATGCTGCCTTAGGAAAAGATTGTCTTAGGTATAGTTTATGCTCCATATATGCAACAGGTTGCTTAATTTTTTTTCTTCAAAATTTTGATTATTATTTTTTATCATATTGTTGGGAGTTACTGAATGAGGTGTTACAACCCAAGATATAGAGTCATTACTAATTTGTGGGCAGAATGCTTCAATGAAGTCTAGATTGCCAGCCATTGTAAATCTAAATATGAAATCTTTTTCATTAACAGACTGTTGGAGGTATTATAGAGGCATCGTAACAATTATATCTTTTATTGAATACTTTATGATCACACTTGAGAAATGATAAGATCTGTATGAAGGGAACATCAAGTGGCACAAGCAACAAGTATATATGTAGATCATAATCCAATGCTGGCAGAGCGAAATAATGGAAGGAAAATGAATACTCAATGAAGATTTAAATGAATTTATTTCAGCAAATTCTGAAGTAAAAACAAATGTCAAGAGATGAAGAATTATATTTTGTCTAATCAGTCAGATGATCTCTTAGAACCAGTAGCCCAGAATGCTAGTAAGGTGTACTTTTGAGGGAAATTCGTATAATAAATACATTTCCTACCTATTCACATTTGTTTGGTGCTAAACCCATTGTGTCAGTCAGGTGTGAGATAAACACAATGGGTTTAGCGCCAAACAAGTGTGAATAGGAAAGAAATGTATTTACTTATTGTCAAGGATTTTCTTCAGCCGTAACTTAGTTCTGGCACCTCACAGGTAGGTGCCATTGCCATTCTAAGAGAATGAGGGAGGCTTTCATGGTGAGTTCCGCCACCTCTTTTTCTATAAAAATAAAACTGCTTATTTTGTTACATTTATATCCCACTTTTCCTCCAAGGTGCTTGCTTCTTCTTCTTCTTCTTCTTCTTCTTCTTCCTCCTCCTCCTCCTCCTCCTCCTCCTCCTCCTCCTCTTCTTCTTCTTAATTCTCACAACAACAAACGTCAACAGATGAACTATTTCATTTATTGCCTGGAACTTTCTCGTCCAACACAATAACCATTTGTGTGAGAGCTCACACTGTAGGAGTGCTAAAGTTTCTGTTTCACTAAGGAGCTGTGCTCAAGCAAACTAAGCTTTTGGGTTTTCATTTCATTCCTTGTGTGGCACAGAAGACTCCTTCCACGAGCAGAAGAAACACGAGAAAGGTCACTTTTAGATCCAACCTAATATATGTTTATAATCCATTTTTAATTTGGAAGGGGGAATTGGTTGATTTTACCCAGTGCTATTTTTCTAGAAAAAGAGGTTCTGGAGCCTACCATGAACACCTCCCTCATTCTCTTTGAATGGCAATGGTGCCCACGGGAGAGGTGCCGGAACTGAGTTCTTGAAAGTTCCCACTGGAAATAAGCCCTGATTTTACCAAATAACTGTGGTGGTTTGTATTCTTAAATTGATGCCACTCACCCTTAGCTCTTCAAAAGGAAGCAGAACAAGAAATGAAACAAAATGAAGTCAAGTAAGGTTTAAGAAGCCAACCGATAGTTGTTAAATCAAAACACTCAAATGAAATATGGGCATTCATTATAATGCCACACAATACGTTTTCATGAGAAAATTATAAACAAAATACTACAGTGTAATGCTTAAACATCACAGTATTTCATTTTAGTTAGAAGGAAGTGCTTTACTACAATGCTTAAAACATAGACTGAATAAAGTTTATTAAATTAGAAGGCCACGGCATTTATGAGTTCCATAAATCAGATCAATGGAGCACAGTCAGCTCCAGAAGGTAACTACTGGGCCTCTGCAAATGGACAATCCAAGAGACTTCAAGGCCCAGCTTTGCTATAAATTATTTATAAGGAACACAATGTGGCATTGTGGTAGAACCTAATTTGTAATGTCTTTTTAATGCTTTTACAGCACAACATTTGCACTCATTTCTAATCTCAACAGATGACAGGTTGCTATTATTGAATTCCCATTAATATGAGTTATAGGAACAATATATTTTATTCAATATCATTCACCCCAGGCTGAGCATGAGTCCACAATAAAACATCGAAATCAGTACATTTCCGAAATAGAAAGCACCGACATCCATCATAAAAACCAGACTTTATGTTCAATGCTGTACATCTGACCTTGACCCTATGTATGTCTGATTGTGCAGAAGACAACGATGCCAGTCAGCATCAGTATTTACCAACTCAGCCTCATGGTGGTGCATGAAATACTCTTGCTGATTCCTATTCAACGAAGCAATTAAGTCCATACTTTTAACAAGCGGAGTGTTTTGTTGACCCCAGTAGAATTAATGCATGCCAACTTAAAAAATTAGTCACAATGAAGACTTGGCACAAAGCACATGCTCTATCTTGTTATTTGTCTGCTGTCATGGAAGAAGTAACACAGGCTGAACAAACACAGAAAATAAGCATCAGTTTCATATTATGTATTCACTGGGGGGGAAACACAATTCAAGCAGATTAAATAACAAGTGCACAGGAACTGGCCACCATTTTACTCGCAGATTTAAAAACTAGCTGTTGAAAATTTCATTCTGAACTCTCTCTCTCTCTCTCTCTTGTACGTCTGTGTAATATTTGCACAGGATGCTTTATTGTGATCTACTGGTAGATCATGGGGTGTTCCTGGTAGATCTTTGGCCCATCTGTGATTCCCCCCCCCCAAGGGAAAACAACAACTGTGGCTTCCTTAAAAAAAAAGCTCAACAACTTTGGTCCATCCAACAACAATGGGTAGATCACTGCCAGTTGTTTTTTTTTTATACTGTGGGTAGATCGCAGTCTGTCGGGAGTTGGACGTCCCTACTCTATACAGTACAGGCAGCCCACATTTTAAGCACGACCAATTATGTGCGCAATTGCACACACATGGCAAACCTAGAAGGGACCTGGAAACGTCATAAAAGACATCACTAAAAGGGCAGAACAGGAGAGGAGCAAAGCTGGGTGTTTCAATTCTACGCGATTTCACGCAAACGCACAATGACCCAGAATGCACAAATTAGGAGTTGCCTATATTCCGAATGTGAGGGACGTGGGTGGCGCTGTGGGTTAAACCACAGAGACTAGGACTTGCCGATCAGAAGGTCAGCGGTTCGAATCCCCGCAACAGGGTGAGCTCCCGTTGCTTGGTCCCTGCTCCTGCCAACCTAGCAGTTCAAAAGCACGTCAAAGTGCAAGTAGATAAATAGGTACATCTCCAGCGGGAAGGTAAACTGTGTTTCCATGCGCTGCTCTGGTTCGCCAGAAGCAGCTTAGTCATGCTGGCCACATGATCCGGAAGCTGTACACCGGCTCCCTCGGCCAATAAAGTGAGATGAGCGCCGCAACCCCAGAGTCGGCCACGACTGGACCTAACGGTCAGGGGTCCCTTTACCTTTACCTTATATTCCGAATATAAAATAAAAATATCTCTTTCCCCTCCCCAACCACCAAGTACTCTTGATGCTTTTCCTACTTCCACTACGGCCAGTCCTTTAAAAAGCCTTCCTGAACCATTGGCATACCAATTCCTGCCTCCATGTATTGAATCCTCATAGCACCCCTTGAAACAGGTTGCTTCACCCTCCTACACAGCGAGGGTCATCCCTGGCTATGCAGTTCTTTACTGCTTAATCAAAAATGGCATTTTCTTTTTGTTCCTTTCAGAGGATACTTGAAGGTACTTTTTTGCATTTAAATACCGTCCACATTTTTCTTTGCAGCTCTTTTAAAATGGTTTCGTTCTGATTTATACACTGGAAGGAAACTTCAGAGTGGTAGAAAGAGGAATCTTCAAAGAATTACAACTCTGCTTACACGTGGTACCGTACAAATGTCTTTCTGAAGAAGGATGAGAATTTTATAAATCTTTGGACAGGTTTACACACGTAAAACTCATATTAATAGAACTAGTTCTTGCTCATTATATGAACACAAATCCCATTAATAATTCCATTAAGCTTCCACTTCAGTTCATTATTTTACCCATTCCCACTCCACTATATTCACTGTCAACATCTGCTGCTTCTCTTGAGGAGAGAGAGGGCATACAGAGCACACACATGCTTTTGCACTCAAAGCAGTTGGGAGGCAGGCAAGCAACAATGATATAAAGCCCATTACACTCTCAACTAAAGGCTGAATGCATCACCTTCCAGCAAGCCAGCCACCATCCCAGGATGCATTATCCAACATCCATGCCTGAATTCAAATTACCTAATTATCAGAGCTACTCAACATGCTTGCTGAATGCTTACTAAGCAGAAACTTTTAAGTAAAAATGATGCAACTTAAGGCAAGGCGACAAAGACAATGGAGACAAAGAAGAAGGGAGCGCATTTGAAAAACAGCTACAAGTGAAAAATCACATGTTAACCATTTTAGGAAGTCAAATACTACACATAAACTCAGTGAACCAAATGTTTGTGTTGTAAAAACAGAACTACAGGGCTCCTTGATGAAGCTTTTTGGCATAGAGCAAACATGCTGACTTACAGCACAATAATCTCAAGGTAAGAACAACAACACAGGATGTTTTCTAAGTATTATGCTAAATCACCATCACCAGCTCAATATGATGTATTTCATTCTACATTTGTGACTCAATGCCCCACAGACACCAGAAAGAGCAGCGTCTCCTGGTGACAATTCAAGCTGATATTCTGGAGCCAGAAAAAGGCCGAAAGACCAGGCAGGACCAGGAAAACCAGGACTGCTCTGGGAAAACCGAAGTGGCATGCTAGGTTTTGCTGGTATTATTGTATTTTAGGGTTGCCATTGGCTCCACTACATAACCTCACATGCAGAAACATTTTTGGGACAAGAGGTGGCTGAGCAGCCCATACTTTTCCAGTTGGTTCAGGTATTATTACACTTGAGTCTCCTGTATAAAAAGAGGCAGCAAGTACCCCTTGAGCACCAAAGCCTACTCTTGACCAAAGGAGCCTTCAGCACAGGGATCTGCTAGTCCATGGAGGCCGCAGTTTGGGAGTACATTTGCACTACATTTAGCAGCAGCCCTGCAGCAAACATCTCTTGTAAGGATCCAGGCCAGTGTTGCACCTTTATCAACAGGGCTGGGTATTCATGGTGATGCAGAGAAAGGACAGGGCCAGTATGTCACTTTTCACCCAACCGAGATATTTCTCTCTAAGTTTAGCACAAAGCAAGGAACTGAATTCTCTCCTCTCCTGAGTACTCTGTAAATAGCATAGGAGAGGACCCTGGCAGAGACAACTGCAAGAACCTGGCTGGCCTCAACAATGAAGGACAGCCAACCTCTACAGACAGACCATGAAGCACCTGTTGCAGTTATACTTTGTGGTTGACAGCTGGTGAATGAACCCATTGACTTTGACTTAAGGAAATCCTTCTGCCTGGATCTACCAAGGGTTTCCCAAACTCGGGTCTCCAGCTGGTTTTGGACTACAATTCCTATCATCCCTGACCACTGGTCCTGCTAGCTAGGGATGGTGGGAGTTGTAGTCTAAAAACATCTGGAGACCCAAGTTTGGGAAACCCTGCTCTAGCAGCTTCTTCAGTGAGCTACTGACATAGTAATTTCATCACCAGCTTCGTGCCAGCAGGACTTGAAAAGTTTAAGAATTGAAAGTTTAGTGTTCCCTTTGGGCCTGCTATGCTGCCAGCCCCAGTATTCCCAAATCCTCTTCCTTCCAGCTTCTTCTTCTAGGATTAAGCAAACTTCTCTCAGCAAGAAGTCAGCTGTAAAAATGCTAGCAGCAGCAGGAGCCCTCCTGTTTTAACAACCTCCTGATGCTAATGGGACTCAGGAGGCTTAATTATGGAAGGTGATGGTGGTGGTAAATTAGGAGAAATCATGCAGATTCTTATGTAGCAACTGCCAAAGCTTTCTGCGTCGGGCACAACAAGAAACAATAGAGAATGCTTGGGTAAGAACGTAGGAAAAGCCCTGCAGGATCCGGACAGCACAGTTGGGTAACCAGACGCCTATGGGAAGTCTGCAAGAAGCACCTGAGCACAACAGCATCTTCTTGAATGACAATTGATATTCACTCAAGGAAAAGTGTGCGCTCCATAACATATGGTGGTGAGAATGGAGTTAGCAACTGGCTACTACAGTAGAAGCAGAGCCAGTGTTTAGTTCTTTTGGCTGGTTGTCATAGGTCATGACAACCTCAAATTAAAACAGTTACAAAAAAATACATTACATAGATTTGATAATGCTTCCAGTTAGAGGATGGATGGTGAAGGAAAATCCTATCAGCCAGGGATAGTGCATGCAAGCACACTTTCACAATGGATGAACAGGACCCATTCATCACAGAAAAAGGGGAACGTACTTTAGTGGAGTGGCACATGTATGTGCTCTGTGCATACAAACAAACACACACTAGCCACCCAGTTTATAGCAGAGCCCAAGCCCTGACTCTAAATCAGCCACATCAATGTCTGTGGAGCTACCACCGTTCTACCAAAAGTGCAGGCTACCAGCTTCATTGGTAGACTCAGATACTGGATGTATGCAAGCAGGCAATCTATACTATGTGTGGCGAAGTACTTCTAATCTCTTGCCCAGATTGTCAACCAAACTACACCAAGGGCAAGAGAGTTGATCCCAATGAAGACCGACAAAAATTGCTTAGCTGTGAATATATTTTTGGGGTATGTAATTGGGAGGCAAATGTACATGAGGGTTCCTTAATGTAGCAACCCAGACGGAACCATTATTCACTCAACATCTCTGCTATCATTAGCACCCATATTAAATGAGTAACTTGTAAAGCTGTCCTTAGAGAAGAAAATAGTTCCAGAGTTGTCTGCATGTGCAACAACATGCAAGTGTTTGTTGGTAGCTATAGTTTATCCTGTTCATAAAGTGGAACGGACGAGCACAGAACTCTTAAGGATAAATCAGCATCTGTGAATGTACATGCTTTCTTTTAACACTACAAAGGGCTCCAGCAATGCACTTTGAATCTACCTACTCACAGAAATTATGGCGGTTTAGCAAATGCACATTTACTGGGTGCTTTGAGGCACTTGAGTGCAAAACAACAACAACAACATCAGCAAACCCTGTCCAAAAAATGCAAGTTAGATTAGTTTCCACCAGAAGTGCATATAAATGGTAGAGTAGGGAAAATTGTACTTTTGAAGAAATATATATATTTATATATATTTACGGGGCCTAGCAATGGCAGGAAAAAGACTTGCTCCCCCCCCCCCCAAATTCAAAGCTATAGCAGAAGAGACAGTGAATAGACAATCCGCTAAGTGAAAAATCAATTGTGTGGGTAGTGAGAGACAGTTCCGCTTCAACACTTAGCAGATAACACGCTCTTTCATGTTAGGGATGTGTCACCATTCATTTGATAGCCAACTTGCTCCTTCATTTCCAGTGCCACGATTCCATTTCCTGGATCCAAAATCTATAGTGACCCACACACAGTTTTAACTCTTAAGTTGCAAAACATGAAACTATGTAGGATGTGAAGTTCCATGAAGGTCACTGATGAGATGCTGCAACAGGAAGGCTATTCCCAAGCGGTTTATGCCCTGGCTCATTAGGTTACATTTAAGGAGAAAATTGCCCTCATGACTTCTTTCTGTTGAAACAGTAGTCACCATGCTCAACCAATCTGTTCTCCAGTCAACAGTATAAAGCAGCATAAACTGAAATGAGAATACCCCTTACACTGTGGGATTATTTTAAATAAAAAAAACCCAACACCCTAAAACCACAAGATCCACTCGCGACGATTATTTATTGGACTCTTGTTGTAGATAAACAAATCCACAACTGAGTTGCTAGAGGGCAGGGTTTAAAAGGGAATACTAAAATTTGCACAAGGATCTGTTAAAATGCAACAACATTGTAGTTTGCACAAGAACTGCTGTGATAGTTGTGTTGTGTTGTTGTTTTTTAAACTTGCTGTTGTTAAAGACAGAAACTCTCTGTGATCTACTGCAAACTCCTAGAGAATTGTCTACCAATAGATCCTAAGCTACCTTCTCTACCTCCCTGACTTACATGTTCAGTTCAATTTCAGTGTGTGCCAACATGCTGTAATGCAAAACTTCAGCGGTTCAATTCATGCCTACGTAACTCTCAAGATAGCATCAAGATTAGCACTGACAGACAAATGGGTAAAAAGATATGTATATAGGAAGGGAGTGGGGGTGGGTTGGGGAAGTAAAAAGTAGTGATTCATGATTCATATTTCAGTCCCAATTCCATTTCCTATGGATTGCACTCTCTCTCTTGCACACGTGCTCTCTCACTGCTTTTTTTTAAACTCACCCTATTTTTGAAGGATGTGTTATAGCAGTAAATGATTCACAGCAAGTGGCCTACATAAGAGTGATTGCCAGATTATAATAGTTTAAAATCGTTAATTTACCCTTTACTTTAAAACTTTGTTATTTAAAGGCATCCTTCAGTTAAACTCTGGTCCAGGAATGGGCTATTGGCATTGACTTGAATCGAGGAAGAAAAGAGTTTAAATGGTGGGAGCGGGAAGGAATTCCACCATGCGTACAGACAAGCAAAGTGCATGTCGACTAGCCTTCCGCAACCTGGTTCCTTCCTTTTGTTTTAGACTTCAACTCCCATCAGCCATAGCCAGCAACATCATCTGATGGTCACCAGTTTAGCAAAGGTGATTACATCACCTCTTGGATTTTCTTGCCAGACTATATAAAGGTTCTTCCTAGCTGCAGACGAACCATTAAATCATAGCAGCCAGGTTGTATTCATGCTTGTTCAGGAGATATATTAATTCCACTCACTGAATCTCACTCACTGATTTAAATCAATCTCTCCTACTACATATTATACTATTGTCCATAGAGAGCCTGATTTGGGACTGCAATAAGTCTGGTGTACAGTCATAAGTGGGACGTTACATGCTTTATTTATGAAAGGGCCTAGGTTCAATTCCTGCCATCTGAAAGTAAATCGGGTCCTCCCCTTAAAGAGGGCACATATTGCGGTGAGACCTGGACAACCGACACCCTGTGTTGTGGGTGGGTACATCTGGTCAGCCACAACACCTGATTGGTAGGTTCCTCAAAGCTGGGTACAATCTGGCCAATGGGACACAGTCCAAATGGTTTGAGGGACCTACTATATTTATGCCCATGCACGTGTCCCAGAGCTTCCTCTTTGGGTACATACATTCAGAACACCCGCCCACCTCTCCCTACTTTTAGGGCTTGTTGCACTTGACCTTGCTATGCCATCGTGTGTCGTCTGTTGTTGGGACAGGGGCACGGCAGGAATTTTCTCCACTTGGCTGATTGGCTGTTGCCATTTGGGTTTCGCCTACCGCGTAGCAAATCATCACAACTTGTAAGGTTGCAGATAGGCTCTGGTTCAGGTGATAGGGATGGGAGAACGCTCTCGCCACCCCTATGTGAAGGGTATTCCATTAAAGGAATCCAGGGACTCGATGGTTTGGTCAACCCCTGTGGGGGGGGGGGTGCCTGCGCCTGAGTCCAAGGGGACATTTGGCTGGCGGAGTTAGCTTGTTCCTGACTTTCCGCTTATCCAGGTGTTCACCCTTGGCTGACCTATGCTGGTGCCCTGGGTCAGCGCTTCTTGCATGGCAGGGAGCTAGTTGAACCAGAGCCTACGCAACCAGTCACTTTCTGTAATCAATAAAGTTGTGGCCTAAATTAGGCCAAAAACCAAACCAAAAATTTGAGTCAAGTGTGAATTTATTTAGGGGGGAGGTTTCTGGGTCTGAATACGCAAATAACCCTCTCTGGAATCCTATGTTTGTCTACTTAGAAGCAACTCCCATTGAGTTCATGGGATTTGCTTCCAGGTAAATGTTTATAGGACTTCAACTTCGTTTACCTATCAGAACTCAAAAGCAACAGAAAAGAGGATCTCACATTACAGGGGGTTGGACTACATGGCCCTTAGGGTCCCATCCAACTCTATACCTCACATTATTTCAGTCAACAGCTTTTTTTGAACTGTACTATATTAACTGTCAATATAAGATACAGTCACACTGAATGCTAAAGGTCACTGTGACAAACAAGCCCTGAGTTTGCCTCCTGATGACCCGGCAACCAATGAGAGCTGGTGAGAACAACAGCCAATGAAGAGAGTGAGAGTACAGAATTTAAGTTATATGATGACAGTATAAGGGGCATATAGGGGCTTTCTGACTGGGTAGACAGATGAGCTCTCTGTCTCAGTGGGCTCAGATAGGGATTATCTGTGGGTTAGACAGGGACCTGTGGCAGGTAGGGATTTGACCCCCAATGGGAGAAGGACCAACTGTCAGTGTGGGCAATTGGGACTTTGAACTATATCAGTGGGGTTAGCTAGACAGGGCAACCCAGCTGCGATTCCCTGTGGGGAAGTTAAATCCATGAAACTTGGTTTGATAAAGAGTGCTGTTAAAATATATATTAAACTGATATTCTGGAAGTTCAGTTATAAAGCGATGTTAGAATTTGTTAACGTCTCGCTTTGCAAAACGGAACTTGGGGACGAGGCTTTTAAAAATGGAATTCGCTTTTCCCTTGCGGAAGAAGGGTGACGGGGAAAGACGCCTGGTTTCTCTGAAAGCAGACAAATGTAGATGACAGCCGTGTCTTTTATATGCAGACAATTTCATTTGAATCAACAGATAGATTAAAGAACACTTAAAAAGAAAACCTGAAGATACATGCAGGGAGAAAAAGTGAAAAAGATGTAAAAGATTCAAAGTAAATAGCTCTTGGCTAACACACACTTTGACTGACTTGCCGGATACTACAGCTCTCTCCCCTTTCTGAAGTCAAAGCATTTTTGATCCAAGTGCCAAAGACTGGAAACAGTGTCTTTGTATACCTAAACATGTCACACTTGTGATCTTCTAAGTGCTTCCTGATGTAAATTGGTGCTTGAAACCAAGGGCTTTCATCTTCAAATAGGGCTAGGACTGGAGTATGGACAGGCCTCTTGGTTCTTTCAAACGATGATAAACACATTGCAAGTCAACAAAACAAGCATATATAAATTAATTGGAACATCAGTTCTTTGAGTTAATAATCGAAACAAACAAACAAAGAAACCCTGAGGTGCAGAGGAAGTTTAATTTATCAAGCACAAGCACAAACCTCTAGATGTTTTCATTTGGCTTAAAAAAAAGCAGCCTTTTCAAGTACAGACAAAAATTAAAGCATTATCTGCTATAAAATATACAGCTGAAATCCAATCCAAACCCCCGTAACATAAGGCACAAATACTTCATAGGCTGCTTAAGACAGAGATCGTCAATGTGGTGCCCTCCAGATGTTTTTGACTCCAATTCCCATCAGCATTAGACAGCAAAGTCAATAGTCAAGGATGATAGGAGTTGTAATCTAACAACACCTGGAGGGCAACACACTGGCTATTAGGGATTTAAAGACATGTCAACCAAAAGTAACTGGTTTTCAATTCGAAAGGTCAATTGCTTGATAGAGCAATTAAATATGTTGTTTGAAGAATCTGTATCGCTGTAAACATGTGAAAAGAAGCAGCCCTAGGAAGAGATGAAAACCATAATCACATTGCCTTCCAATACCAAGTTTCCAGGACACATTAGTGGCCCACTGTAGAGAAAATATTCCAAATACCAGCTGCTGGAAACCACAGGAGAGCAGAGTGCTCTTGTGCTCATTTTCTGCTTCCTGGTTTCTCACAGGCATCTGGTTGGCCACAGTGAGAACAGGATGTTGGACTAGATGGGCCATTGCCTGACCCAGAAGGCTATTTTTATGTTCTTATAAAATACTTAGTGAATTTGTTTTTCATAGGTAAGGTGACATTCAACGCAGAACTAGTCAATGCCCCTATAACGAGAAACAACAACTACAGTGGTGCCCCGCAAGACGAATGCCTCGCAAGACGGAAAACCCGCAAGACGAAAGGGTTTTCTGTCTGCAGAGGCGCTTTGCAAGACGAATTTCCCTATGGGCTTGCTTCGCAAGACGAAAAATGACGAAAAAAATCGAATTTTTTTTTTTGCTCCAAAACCCCTTATTCTGAATCGCTAAGCTGCTAAAAGCATTTTAGCAGCAAAACCGCTAATCCCTCCCCCTAAAAAAGCCGTTTTTAGCCCCTTTTTAGCCAATAGCGCTACTCTGTCAATGGGCTTGCTTCGCAAGACGAAAAAACCGCAAGATGAAAAGACTCCCAGAACGGATTCTTTTCGTCTTGCGAGGCACCACTGTATCAATCTCATCCTGAGAGACAGATTCATCCTATCAATGACTAAGCAGTGTAAGAGCTGAGAAAAATCTGTAATCTATAAAAAGATGAAAAAGTTGGAAACGAAGAATAGCTACCAAAAAAATAAATATAAAAATCAGCTATCCCCAATCTCCCTATGGGGAATCCAGACTTCCAATGCATGCATGTACATTTTGAAGCATGACATAAAGCCACTTACAAGTGGGTGGTCTCAACCCACCTCTCAGTTGGCCTGTGGCGAGCTACTTAGATGCCCAAATATTTTACAGAGTTCCTCCTCCTTTAACATAAGTATTTTTCAATCTGAGATTTGGTCAGTAAACACAGCAGGAAGCCACACCAGCTTTCTGTTGAAACACGAACAAGTGATAATCTGCTTCTCTCATAATATTTTCATTTTAATTCCCAAGTGAGCATGCTAATGACAATAGTGTGGTGACAATTTTTTGTATGTGAAAAGCTCTTCCAAGATTACCATATATTGCTTATTATGGAAAGGGCTTTTTTTTGTCTGAAAAATCACAGTTTATATCACTAGCTTCTTTTTGAAAACAAGGGCAATGTTTATTATCACAGTTCAGCCTCAAAAAGGACTCAAACATCTGGTGCAAAAACAGATCAACAACAGCCAGCAGATGGACTCTATGTACAATATCCAGGAGCAGAGGTCAAGACAAATGAAACCACTGTGTTGGCTTTGCAACTTGACTTCTAATCTTCTCCAGACTAAACACATCCAAACAGCAACTACATAATGTCCCAGCTTAGTGAAAGAGTACTTCAGTTTGGCTGTTAACAAATGGAAATAATGTCAAAACGCTTTGGTCATTTTTAAGAAAAGATGTCCGTATTATAAACCTCAGCCAAAATGTTTTCTCTACAGTATTAGCTTATTTCTTTACCGCGGGTGGTAGAACCAATGTGGTATGGAAACGCAATAAAAACTTTTAAGCTTGACTCTGGCTTTCTTTAAATAACTTCATTGTCTCCCTTTCTGGATCTGTTTCATTTGGCACTTAGATTTATTTTTAAAAATGTTAGGAAAACATTCTGTTGATCGTAAAGTAAAAAAAACAGGGGCACATATGGATTCCCATTATACTGCTAAAAACCTTCTAAAAACCTGCTGGTTTTCCTTTTATTCTCCAATATGGTTTTTTTTAATAACTTTCTTATCCATTTTTATAAGCTAGAAAGGAACAAATAAGCCACTGTGTACTAATTAAAATCAACAACTCTTGTCTTAAAAACTTTTTAACCAAGGAAGCCAGGAAAACTTAGTAGCAGAACAAATAGGAAAATTAAGAAATCGGCTTTCTCATTTATATTTTATTGTCTTATTGTTTCTTAAAATTGTTGAATACATGTTAACTTATTTTTCATATTTACTTTGATTGTTCTTTTTAAACCACTTAGAAATCTGTCAAGTAAGTGGTATATAAACTTTGCTACATAAAATATATTTAGAAGTTGGCTTCTGCTAGTCTCTGCAATGTACTCCTCACCCTACCCCACAAAAAACATGGAGATGAAACTATTCCTTCTAGCTTGATTTCTAAATCTTTGGCATGGAGGGGAATACTATATGTTGTCCTTTCCCTGCTAAAACATGACACTGACCATATCCATCACAGGCATCCGTTCATTCTTCTCCAGCCAATACACTTAAAATATTACACATGCATCACAGGAGTATCCCAACGCCAAACTATTCCCACAACACAACAAAAGTGGTGACACCATGTTACACAAATCTATAAAGAAAAGCTCTGGAACTATCATTAAAGAAAGAAAGAAAAAAGCTCAGAGAAGGTCCTCAGGGAAGGTTCACAGCAGACAGAAGAGACAAGCTGTTTGTCGACTCTCCTAGAGCGTATACAGAGAGGACAAACCCCTCTACTGAGTTTATCCAGATACCTGCACAGGCACAGAACTCACATGGAGTATTGAAGACAACCAAAAATATTAAAGTTTGCAGAGATAGTTCAAAAGTTTGGGACTACTTTCGCATGGCAATCAACAACCGCGAAAGCAGGAAACATGTGACACTGAGCACCCAAGAAAGCACATTTATGAACTATGGGGGAAATTGTCCCAATTGCCTAAAAGTAACGAACTAAAAATGGAATCTCCATAACAGACAGGTTGCATATTCCTCATGGAACTTTGCACTTTCTTTGCAAGCCGCATTTCAATTGCCTCAAGTGTATATATTGGTAAAATATGACAACACTTGCAGAAAGCTGTTGCTTAATGGCACTGACATTTCAAACTGAGTGCCGGGTTGGCCTTTTCCTCCTATAGTTGAACATGGAAATGGTGGAAACTGTTTACATGAGCCACAATTAGAACGTGGCTGGGGGTTTTAGGAAAAAAATGAGCTGTCAAAGAGGACAAAGTCAAGAGACAGGGCAATAAACTTGGTGCAGAATAAAATGTTTACCCCCAGCTTGAGAGGCTGGGAGATAACAGCATCTCTGATAGCAACAGGAAGTTGTAAAAGGTTATTGATAGTAAAATAAGAATTTGTGTATCTGTTGGGGAGAAATGTCGATGACTTGTGCTCACAAGTGGTACCTGGGCTTTTACAATAGGCTTTAAGTAGGAATCACCAAGTAGTAAAACAGCTAGTATTTACACTTTACGGTATCCTATTCAGGCCAAGAAGATAATCATTCTCATTGCTTAAGTTATCCTGCAACATAAAGGATATGAGCAGGCAACTAAAGAAGAGAACAAGATAAGACAGCCATATATACAGGAAGGGGGTGGGTAGTGATGTACATTTTATGCTTATGCTCAAGACAGTTTCCCTTTTTAACTATTTGCAATGTTTAGACAATATAGGTTTACAAATGCACGGTAGGGCTTACTACTCCGAGAAACTATATAATCCCAGTGCACACTGTCAAATACCTTATCAGAAGCTAACATGATCTGAAAGGAAAAGGTGGTATCTTCTCAAGAGGTTTTCCTTAGCTAATACAATATAGAGTACAAAGAATCCCCTTCTTACTTTGGTTGTTGCAGCTGCAGAAGAGTTGGCCACAAGAGTGGTTATCACATCACTGTTCACTGTGGTACAAGCAACTGTGGCTGGGGCATGCAGTCGCGAGGGTACAATTGGCACAGGCAGAAGCCCTGGTCTATTGTTGCTATTGCTGTTCACTGTGCTGTTGCAGTTACTGCTGTTCACGTGGTTCCCATTGGTGCTCCACTCCCGGCGGTCCCATCCTGTGCGATAATCTCTTTCAAACCGGCTGTGGTGCCGTGACATCTCGGCCAAAGGAGGCTTCCGCCTCTTCTCAAAGGGATTTTCAGAGGTTGCCTATTGAGAACCAAGACAGGAAACAAAATGGTTTTATTAAACTAAGTCTTGAGAAAGGAACAAGTAGTGCTAAGTCATCGCGCTCATTTCTTTGTCTTAACATGTTGGGCATGACAAAGGAACCGAAGAATTCTGTTGTGTGCCTGGCTTCAAACTGCATTTCAGGAAGTCCTAATAAGGAAAATCCAAAACAAAGGGAACAAAAAACAGAATGAATCTGTAGTGGGGAGAATGGTCTCTCTGACCCTACAAGGAGGTTCCCCAAACTACCTAGTGAGTTATCAGATGACAGTTTATGGACAATGAAACACCACACTTGAAGTAATCTACCACTTGAACTCTCAATGAGGGATTAGCTCTTGACAGCAGGATTATATTTCTAACAGCTTCCTAAAAATACTCTGTCTGGATCTTGCAACATAGAAAACATGTTTGTATGATGTTGGGGGGAAAGTAGTATTGTGTAGGAGTGATGCACAGAATGTGATTCACAACAGCAATTCATTTGTTTCACTCCCAAACGCAAGAAAAACAAAAGTAGTTTGGGAAAGATGAAGCTCACTTTATGATCTAATGAATGGATTACTAATAGCAGATGAATGTTCTATATTTAAATATGAGAACAACACTTTCCCCACCAAAGAGTGGTAAACAGAAATCTTTTTGTGGCCCTGTTTATAATTCAGTTTCAAGCAAATTGTAAAATGAAAGAATACTGATTTTTTTATCATTACTTTTCAGAATTAAGGAAATATATTTCATTATCCATGGAACTGTGTCACCAATATAGGGAAAATAAAGGGGTTTTTGTATATTTTTATGTATAAAAATTAAAAACGTAGTTTTAGTAATTTATTTATATAATCATCAAAACAACATACATTCAGACATTAAACCTTTAAGTTACCTGCCCAAAATGGACTACTCACTAAAAGAATATTTCTGGCATATACATGGTTTCTAAGCATACTTATATTTTCCACAAATTTTATTTCCCATAATGGTAAAATATTTCTTTACCTAAAACAGGGATGGAGAACCTTTGGCACACCAGATGTTGCTGAACTCCTACCCACATCAGTCCATGCCAGTTGTCAGGAATGATGGCAGCTGAACATCTGGAGGTCCAGAGGCTAGCCACCCCTAATCTAAAAGAGTAATGCCCATGAACGAAATGCCTAAGGACACACTTTTTTCTATGAGCATATTGCGTCATCTTCAGCTGATACAATTTGATTAAGAATTCCCTGCTTGAAATGTACCCAGTGTAATGCTTTTACTTCCAACAACATTCCCAAAGCTCAGTCTCCATTCCTGGGGCAAAAAATTATGCAAGCCATGTTCATTCTGACCGTAAGTGTATTAAAATATTGTCTGTTATAACTGTCTACTGTGAGTCTGTAATAGTTGTTTTTTAAGCAATTCATTTTGATTCTGACACTATACCTATAGGTTAAAGTACAGATTAGACAGAACCTTGAAGCTCAACTAAAAAACAAACAAAACTCAAACCATTTCTATTATTATTTCTGAAGCATGCTGTGGCGTTTGCCCTCCTAGGTGACATCATGCTGGGTCATAACGAAAGGGTTAAATGAGTGTGAAGTGATTGGCAAGTGGGAACCCAAGGGGAGGAGTTAGAGTTAGAGTTAGTGTTGGTAGAGAAGTCAGTGGGGTGTTAGAGAAGACAGAGGGAGGTTAAGTCTGTGGGTTGGGCTAGTTTGATGTGAGAGAGTGAGAGAATCTGCTAAGAGGATTCAGATAGACAGTTGGGATAATCAGTTAGGAGTTATTAGGAAGGTATAGGTCGGTAAAGAAACTAAGATTAAGAAACTGACAATAAAAGTTATCTGAAACTTGTTAATGCTTATAAAATAAACTTGTTTATTTGATTTAATGTTAACAACTGTCTGGACTCTGTGTGTACCCGAGAGAAACGGGTTGGTGGCAGCGGGGAAGCAATCACAGTGGTGGCACAGGGATCAATAGACTGTCAAACGTCCGGGGACCCTGTGTGATCGCCACAAATGCTCTTTTTTAAGAAGTACAATAATTCTCCAAAGAATACTCACAATTATCAGGACAATTATCAAACAAAAAGGAATGCTGGGTGTGTGGAAATATGAGGATTGTGTTTTAGACATCAGAGCAGTGGGAGGTGATGTGCCTGATTTTCAGAAATCCCGCCCACAGTACCCTCCTCCATCCCATTCCATATTGTTCAGGAGCTTCCCTCCAAGACTCTCTGGGAAGGTCTTGGGAGTGCAGGTGGCTGCAGAAGGAGAAAGAACAGGAAATTCTCCCCCCCTCCCCAATTCTACATGCTTTAAACGAATGAAATGAAAGAAAGCTAATTCCAGTTTCAATAGGCTGCAGCTGCCACCATCCCCAACTATTGGTCATGCTGACTAGTGTTAATGGGAACTGGAGTACACCAATATCTAAGAGCGAACACCAAGCTGGGAAAAGTTGGCATAGGTGATGCAACAGCCCAGCCTTGGTTCTTTGTGCAAGAGAGGCATAAAGTACCTCCACAAAAAGTATCATTTTTAGAGAGCTAGGAGTGTTCTTCCCTTATTCCCAGAGCAAAAATAGGACAGGCACACACCCAGCTTTTTGGAGCGGGGCACAACAAATCTATTCTTCACAATTTTGTAAAGGGAGCTGCGTGAGGAACCCAAAAAGAATGCCTCCAGAATTCAGAATGGACATTTTACTCTGCTTCAAGATCAAGGCACCTAACTTTGTAGTGGCACCTCAGTTCTCAAACGTAATCCGTTCAGGAAGTCCGTTCGACTTCCAAAATGTCCGAAAACCGAGGATCTAAGGGACGTCAGCAAGTTCAATGGGGGAAATTGAGAAGCTGTTCAACTTCCAAGGTGTGTTCGAAAACAGAAGCATTCACTTCCAAAACGTCCGGCAGCCGAGACGTCAGGTTTGGCTGTACCTATGACACAACTGATGATAAAAAAGGAACATACAGTGGTACCTCGAGTTAAGTACTTAATTCGTTCCGGAGGTCCGTACTTAACCTGAAACTGTTCTTAACCTGAAGCACCACTTTAGCTAATGGGGCCTCCTGCTGCCGCTGTGCCGCCGGAGCACAATTTCTGTTCTCATCCTGAAGCAAAGGTCTTATTGTTTTATTGTTGTTAGCCGCCCTGAGCCCGGCTTCAGCTGGGGAGGGCGGGATATAAATAAAATGTATTATTATTATTATTAACCTGAAGCACTATTTCTGGGTTAGTGGAGGCTGTAACCTGAAGCGTATGTAACACGAGGTACCACTGTACTTTCAGTCCATGCCTGGCCATTTTTGAAACATGGTTGTTTGTTGCACCTTGGCAAACAGGAGCAAATAATTTGTGTAGCAAATATGTAACCTTTTCAGAAGAAACCAGATACAAAGCTACCTTTTCCAACAACCTCTGTCCCACCATCAAGTGGTTTTTCTTTTTAAAGAAAAGCACTAAAGCACATATATCTTTGAATACTTTTCTGCCACGCCCCACAAAAGGTCCAGTGATTTGCACAGTGACTGCAGCATCCATGACCAATGCACAAAGGGGACATTCTATCCTATTTCCAGGAAAAACTGAACACATTCATAAATCTTTATTATAGGTGTGAATTGCAGATATGGCCCAGCCCAATTCCAGTTGGAAGTTAACGTTTCCTTGTATTTATTCTAACAAGCTTCTATCCCTCTAGAAAATGTAACAGCAGATGCTGTAGTTATATTCAGAGATACGGCAACATAAGAAGCAATCCTTTCAAGCAATATGGCACATCTTTTTACCAAATTAAATTATATTTAATCCTGAATATTTTGTTAATAACTTTTATCACATTCATCTTCCTCAAACTAAATCCTCCAAACTTACTTTTTTGTAGAAGTTTTACTTCTCCATCATTTGCCTGTCCCTTGAAGTACTTTTTCACTGGGCTTCCAAAGTTTCTATCTTTGGAGGTATAAATGCACAGAAAAATAGGCTTTCGGCCAATACAGAGCTGAAGAATCATATTTCTCAGGCTAATAGGGATTCAGCTTCATTAAGTGACTTCAAAAACAAATGCCAGCCCTTTAATTAAATTTTTCTCTAATAAAATACATTTAGATTTCTGTTTCTATTTACAAATGTGGACACAATACAAATACATATGACCACAAATAGTTTTATGGAAGCAGCTTCTTTGTTAGAAGTTTGAGAGTAGAGACTGGTGAAAAAATTGGACTGTAAATTTGCAGATAAAACACTTGCATTGCATTCAAAGTTTTCAAGCCAGGCATTCCAAACTGCCCGCCTTTGTTTCATATTCTAAGGGAGATTTCCACAAAAGGGGAGGTGGGGGCGAATGCCTGTAATTAGATCTAACGCCAAGTAATGTGTCTGATAAATATGAAAAACATTTTCATACTAAGGCCAGTATCGCTTCAAAGAGATGTCAAGAAGTAAATAGATGTAATTTTATCAGAGAATGTCAGCACAACCTAAAATAGACAACACTAAAGACCAAGATACGGCAGTCACACAAAATGTGCTATATTTACAAACACATGATAATATTTTTATTCTTGGGTGGTTGAAGCACATTAATTAATTTTATATTTGATGAATCCCCCCCCTCCTGCTTTTAGAGTTTGTATGTATGGTCTCATTATTTTGGAGTTCCTGAACTGATTTTATTGTTCTTAGAACTTGTGTTTCAGTGTTTTGTTTTTGCTGTGTACATCGCTTCAATGGCTTTATGAATTTGCATGACAAGAATAACCCCAAAGCATGAATTGTATTGTTACTTACATGTAAACACCTGAAAAAAAGCTTAGGTTACAGATTGTGGTTTGCCTGGTGTGAGACAAACCATGAACCCAAGTTTGGATGGCCTGCTAAGACAAACCATGGCTCTGTTCAGAGTACAGCAGCAGAGGATGATTGTGAGAGGAGCATAGAGCATCTTTACCATTGTATGTCCATACTAAACCATTGCTTGGCTTATTGTTACATGTTAACCAGCCTGGTCTGTGTGTTGAGGTATGGATTTTACATGAACAAGCAAAATAATGATCTTTACCAAGCATTATTTTATGTGCTATGAAAATCAGAACTTTGTGCTAAACCACAACAAAGTTAGTTATGTTGCAATCGTTGGCCTTTCCATGTCTTTTGTACTCCAGACGTTGAAAAAAGAATTTTTATGTAGACTCCTCATTACTATTAGGAACTTATTTTCTAAGCCAGAGAATCATTTCTCCTAGATTGATCTGTAACATAGTTCTAACTTTATTACATCACATTTGTTTTTCATAAGGTTCTTACTGGAACATTTTTAATGGACTAAAAGCACTAATCCTTGGCTGCTGCACAATGGTAATATCTATTAATGCTAAATAGAGCTTGTCTCTATGGAGCACTTGGTGGATTGGGTAAATGGCATGGATGTCACTAGTACAATGATGGGATTCTGAAATAGCTGAACACGTTTTACTGAATAAATGTAATAGTAAGCTGAGCTGTCCATGTGAGTGAGATGTTTGGATTCTTACACAACAATTGTAAAATAAATTACTAGGGAGTGAGCCCCTATTAAAACACAATGGGACTTGCTCGTGAATAAACATGCAGAGATCTGATGTGGCTGTGGTATACTACAAAGAACAATGGGGGAATCAAAGGAAACCATATTGCAGAAAAACAACAATGTAATGGCTTACTAACAAAAAGAGGCTAATACTACATTTCCCACCATAAGCCAAGCATGAATGTCCTTGTGTCATGTATAAAATCCCAAAGCTGTAGAGCTGTGTCCTGGTGTGCTCCTTGCCTAGAACACAGGTGAGACTGAGAAAAAGTTCTTGGATTTGTAACAACCTTAAAGATTGTCATCAATGGAATATAAAGAAGATAGCAGCCTCTTCGTATGCAGGACTAAACTGTATTTGGAGCTTTTATAGCTGAAAAAGAGAACAAATTTTCTCTTAGAGAGTGTCATTTGTTCAAGTTATTTTTGGAAGTAATTCTACAAAACTGAAAACACAGTTTTTTGTAGTATTATTATCCTCTCTCTCTCTCTCTATATATATATTCTGGGGGAAATAAAAAATTCCGTCTAAAATTTTCAGGTCTATACTAATATAAAGTACAGTCACACTTGGAATATTACATATTTCTGTTCTCAGCATCTCAAAAAGGGCTATTTTAAGTTGGAAAAGATGAAGAAAAGGGTGACCACCATGATCAAGAGAGCACCTTCACTACGAGAAAAAATTTAAACATCTGGGACTGTCAGAAAGAAATAATTTGGGGAAAGGAAGAGAAGAAATGAGAGACATGGAGATTTATCCTGTTGTTCATGGTGTTGAAAAAAAACTCGATACAGAGTGGTTTTTATCCCACTCGTAATACGAAAGCTCAGGATCATTCAGTGAAATTGATTGGTAGAAGAGCCAGCACAGACAAAAGGAATCATTTCTACACACAGCACAGAGCTTAGCGACAGAATAAGCTACCATAATATATTTATTTATTTATTTATTTCACAAAATTTCATATACTGCTTGACTGTAAGAAAAAAAACCCTTAAAGCAACAACTGTGATGTGATGATGATCACTGGAGAGTTTCTCAATGGCTACCAACTCACTATAGGAAGTCCACCTTTGTTTGGCAGAGTAGAGCTTTTCTTATGTTCTTACTGCTTATCCTAATTAATTACATTTAGACCCTGCCTTTCCTCCCAAGGAGCCCACATACTTCTCCCTTTCTCCCATTGTACTCTTGCTACAATCCTATGAGGTAGGTTGGGCTGAGATACTCATAGCTGATTTGAGATGTGAACCTGCACCTCCCCTTTACTAGTCCAACACTTCAAGCATGACACTGCAGAGGCTCTCTAGGTTACTTTCCTCTAGGACAGGTATAGGCAAACTCGGCCCTCCAGATGTTTTGGGACTACAACTCCCATCATCCCTACCTAACAAGACCAGTGGTCAGGGATGATGGGAGTTGTAGTCCCAAAACATCTGGAGGGCCGAGTTTGCCTATGCCTGCTCTAGGACCTTTTAGGTCCAACAGATATCAACTAACATGTGCCTTTACTTTGATGCCACCCTGCATCGCTCCTACACCCACCTTAAGCCTGCCTTTCACCCATCCATCTCACACAGGCTTTTCCTACACACAAGCCTTGGTAAACAGAACCAGGCCGACCAACACTATAAACTTGCTTAAACCTCTGGATCCCTCCTGCATCCCTACCCTCTCGTGTTGTTGTTGTTTAGTCGTTTAGTCCTGTCCAACTCTTTGTGACCCCATGAACCAGAGCACGCCAGGCACTTCTGTCTTCCACTGCCTCCTGCAGTTTGGTCCAACTCATGCTGGTAGCTTCAAGAACACTGTCCAACCATCTCGTCCTCTGTCATCCCCTTCTCCTTGTGCCCTCCATCTTTCCCAACATCAGGGTCTTTTTCCAGGGAGTCTTCTCTTCTCATGAGGTGGCCAAAGTATTGGAGCCTCAGCTTCACGATCTGTCCTTCCAGTGAACACTCAGGACTGATTTCCTTCAGAATGGAGAGGTTTGATCATCTTGCAGTCCATGGGACTCTCAAGAGTCTCCTCCAGCACCATAATTCAAAAGCATCAATTCTTCGGTGATCAGCCTTCTTTATGGTCCAGCTCTCACTTCCATACATCACTACTGGGAAAACCATAGCTTTAACTATATGGACCTTTGTTGGCAAGGTGATGTCTCTGCTTTTTAGGTACCGTGTATACACTGGGAACATGCTTGCAATATTTATTATTCCCCACCACCTTTCACTTGGTTGCCTTTGAAATATGCAAAATGAAGCAGAAAGAAATGGAGGAACCAAACTACAGAGTACAGCAGTTCAAGTACTGTACTGGCACCCACTGTGCATTCTCCGAACTTGCAGAAGGTTGTGTAGTCAACATAACCATCACGGGAAACAGAATCCTGAAACCACTTTTTCTTGAACGGTCTTTCCTTTTACTGACCCATCCATATTAGTAAGACAAAAGCTTCTGAGATTGTTTCATGTAGCTAGCAGACTCAATATTTTGAAGGTATGACTCAAATCAGGGCAATTATGTGGAATTGTCTAAAAAAATAATGAAGGGCTAATGAGGATGGGCCCTCCCAATTCTCTCTGCCTCTCTTGACAGCTGGCATTGCCTCAGACCGGAGGGTTTATTTTGGCAACATGCCAAGGCCTAGGCTGGCGTTTACAGAGGCCTTTAAAGAGAATGAGTTACACTCAGGAGCTGGGGATTTCTATGTGTCAGATTGAGGCAACACTGTACTCAAGATGAAAGGAACTGCTCATGGGAGCAGTAAATCTACCCGGGCAGTGTCCTGTTAAAACAAATTAATCCATATGTTGCAGTATCCATCCCAAATAGGTAGCCAGGAAAAAATCCATCAGAATCTCTTCATACCCTAAAATATGCTGAATTAAAACATTTTTGCTCTATTGATTTGATATATTAAGCCTTTCCTGCCATTGGCCATATGTCATATAACTCAGCTACACAGTGGACACTTCTACTAGTTCAGTCAAAACCACACACATTCTGGATGTTGCTTTCCTTTATTTCATAACTTTTCCTGAGAACTGGCTCTCATCCGCTTTCCTTCTCACTTCAAAATAGTAAGCCTGTATCACTTCAGTTTCTCCTAGGCATTCATTCATACATACCGAAAAAAGGAACAAGTATGTATAGCCTTTCCTCACTGAGTAAAAATACAAGGACAGATCTACTGGACCAAATCCAAAGGTTGATGTAGCCCACCATCATGTATCGCCTTGCCATACAGTGGTACCTCTAGTTAAGAACTAAATTCGTTCCAGAAGTCCGTTCTTAACCTGAGGTACTACTTTAGCTAATGGGGCCTCCCGCCGCCGCTGCACGATTTCTGTTCTCATCCTGAGGTAAAGTTCTTAACCTGAGGTACTACTTCCGGGTTAGCGGAGTCTGTAACCTGAAGTGTCTGTAACCCGAGGTACCACTGTATATTAGATCAAATTGTGGTCTACAAATATTTAAATAAATAAACAAATCTATCCCCACAGTGGTCAGCCAGAATGTTACAGGAAATCCACAAGCTGAAAGTGAAAGCAGTACCGTGCCAGTTGTTTGTGTCACAACAACAACTGGTTTATAGAGATACCCTGCTTCTGAGAATGGAAGTTAAATTAGCCACCTTGGATAATGGCTTCTGTTAAATATCTGTCCCATTGATTTATTTAAGCTAATTTGGAAACGTCAACAGATTCATATAAGCTCCTTTAGAAAGCATCACCACATATTGTGGCAGATAATTTTATAATAATGAATTAAGCTCTGTAATAATATGTTATATTAAAACATATCTTTGTTTGTCCAAAATGTGCCTTCTAATTAATTTTACGGCATGACACTTGGTTCTGGTACCATGAGAAAGCAAGTTCACATGCCTATTAAGCTCCGCCTGGTAAAAAACACACACAGACAATGGCCATATCCAACTGTTCTGTTTACAAACAAGTTGCAAAACACACCCTTTTAGTACCATGGAATTAAACTGCCAGTCCACTCTCCCCGCCCAACCCCAAACAGTATCGCATGTAGTGTGGGGTTTCTGGAGTCCATTATATTCTACCAGCCGTTATTAACTGGAAAAGGAGAGTATCAGTCTACTCTTTGAAAGCCTAATCTATGGAGAAGCCAGGGGAATAAATGAAACATTAAAAATAAAAGTTTGGGCTTTAGGGGATATTCAATGATAATAGCCAGGCAATCTCAATAATTCATACATACAACTGAATGAACAAGCAGAATTGTTTTTCGGTTATCAGATTGATGCTTGTAGTTTTAACATCTACAGTCATCAGTTTTATTCCTGGTCTGTGTCAGTGTGCAGTTGGCTGTTAACTGTACATATTCAACCACAGATCATTACCTTTTTATTGATCTTACTACCCTCTTATTTTAAGTCAAATATGGAAGGGGGAAAATAGTATTGATTTCACCTCCTAGCTATTTTTGTTTTGACCTGAAAGACAATGCCTGAAGAACATCAGGGTCATTGCCAAATACACTAATGAATTAATATCACCATCCCCAATTGCAAAATTAAGCATTTCTCATCTGACTCCAAAGCATTCCTCCACCGTTTGCTGAAAAGCAATCAGACATGCCTGCTACATTAGGTCTTTTATGCTAAATAGGTCAACCCACTTAAGTCTTCCATTTGAAATATTTACTAGCATATGCACTATTTAAAAGTAACACGATACTAATCTTTTAGAACCCTGGGTATCTTAGGTCTCCATAACATTATCTATGAAGTCACAAGTACCAGCTGCCAGACACATGTAACCATCTGCTTTCATCTACTCGCACTGGATTTCAAGATACTCAGAATGCTTATGATTCCCCAAACTTAATTTGGGCGCCTGAAATATTACAACCCAGAAACTCGTGTTATTTGTTATTGTTTGTTATTATTGTTAATAATATTGTTATTTATCCTGAATGAGTTTAAGTCAATTAAAATCTGTATCCGACTGAGAAAAGCAGCATGAAGCTGCTGGAAACAACACAAAATGACCAAAATGGTACTCTGGTCTTTATGATTTATTTCCTACTTACCTGGAAGAAAAAAAAAGAAAAGAGGTAAGCTCATGTTAACTATCTTTCTGTACTAAGATCTCAAAACATGTCATGCCTTGGGAGTTTATTTATGTCACACCATAAGAACATATGGATGTCATTGTTAACATTATGAAACCAAAATTAAAGTTGTGTTTTGTTTTGTTTTACAAAACCCAATACATTCTGCAATTTGCAGCCTTGCACTGACTTTAGCACATCCCTTAGTTCTTCTACTGTTGCAGATATGGTCACAGGGGCCCTGCCTGTACACAATGCTACACCTCTAAAAGAGGAATGTTTTTTCCATCAATATGCTACAAGTCCTCCAACCTGGTGGTCCTCTTGAGGGAGGGGGTTCCACAACATACTCTGCTGCCACTGAAAAGTCTCTTCTCCTTTTCACCATATTTTTTACTTCTGAATGAGCAGGTGCCTTCCCTGATGACCTTAGGCATTCAGGAGGTTCATTACAGGAGAAATACCCAGGTCCTACATCATTAAAGCCTTTAAAAAGCATCGCCATCTTCAACACAAATTGATGCTAACCCACAGCCATTGGAGTCATTGTTAGCAATATAAATTTTGTCCACTGTCTTGCGACATCTAGCCACACACTTATAATTCAAGGACAGATGTGTGGGATAAGAAAAGGCTTAGAGGTCACCCAACTCACTGTACAGTGGTACCTCGGGTTAAGTAATTAATTCGTTCCAGAGGTCCGTTCTTAACCTGAAACTGTTCTTAACCTGAAGCACCACTTTAGCTAATGGGGCCTCTCGCTGCTGCCGTGCCACCGGGGCACGATTTCTGTTCTTATCCTGAAGCAAAGTTCTTAACCCGAGGTACTATTTCTGGGTTAGCAGAGTCTGTAACCTGAAGCGTATGTAACCTGAAGCGTATGTAACCCCAGGTATCAGTGCACTAAGGTAGAAGTCTTAATGTCTATAGGAATCCAAAAACACTGCATCATCCAAACTACTAGGCATCATTTCCGGTATCATTTCAAACCATGTTTTCCTTAAAAGAAGTTTAACTAGGATTCGAAAAGACTTACGAACCAATTATGGTCCTCATTCCATCTCCAGAGGTTGCAGCACCAAGGAGTGAACTTACAATGCAGAGAAGATGCAAAATGAAAGAAAAGCAGCACTAATCTATGGTTTACATGATACACATTTGGAAGCTCAAGCCATGGTTGGATTCTAGTCTCTATGACTACTACAACTCTTGGTTTGGTTTGATGCCCACATTGAGCCCATGTGTGATATTCAAGGGATCCCCTTCAAGGAACTAGCTGGAGGTCACTCATCAGGTCCATGGAATCCAGACTTCCATTCAGACAAACTCATAATACACTGCAGCTATCTAACCTACTGAGTTAAGAGAACAAGAATTCTTCCCTTGTTTGCTTGCTTGTTTGTCTATGCAAAACATGTGGAATGGGATATACTTATGGGAACACAGGTAGTTAACAATGAGCATAAATTCATTTAGAGAACATATCAAAATTAAGTACAGAATAGGAAAAAAAGCTTCCAACATCCCAGATTGATGTTAAAGCTATCCTAACCCTTTTAATTAAGGGACACGGGTGGCGCGGAGGGCTAAACCACAGAGCCTAGGACTTGCCAATCAGAAGGTTGGCGGTTCGAACCCCTGCAATGGGGTGAGCGCCCGTTGCTTGGTCCCTGCTCCTGCCAACCTAGCAGTTCAAAAGCACATCAACGTGCAAGTAGATAAATAGGTACCGCTCCAGTGGGAAGGTAAATGGCGTTCCCGTCCGCTGCTCTAGTTCGCCAGAAGCAGCTTAATCATGCTGACTACATGACCCGGAAGCTGTACACCGGCTCCCTCAGCCAATAAAGCGAGATGAGCGCCGCAACCCCAGAGTTGTCCGCGACTGGACCTAATGGTCAGGGGTCCCTTTACCCCTTTACCTTTAACCCTTTTAACCTATGCTTCCATTCTCTCCCTCATCTCATTCTTGCTCACTATCCAACTCTCTTACTCTCCAACTGTCTTTCACTAACTTCACCCATCATTCTATCACGCATCACGTATCATGCATGCCAGCTGTCTACATTTTGCAAAATTGCACCCACTTTCTGCCTTGTATATTTATTAAAGAAGCAGGGATTTCCCTCTCCACGCTGAAGAATACTACTAAAAACACCAGCGAGAAAGATGGGAAAGCAAAGCATACCAGCAGCAGCAGCTGTTCTTTGGAATTGCTTTTTCCCGGAAAATGCATTATTGTTACACCTAAATTGGTAATTTTAAAAAGTGCATTTGGCAACAAACAATGACACACAATGAAGAGAAATGTGTGCAGAGTAACAGCAAACGAGCTGAATGCCCACAGATGAATTTGATGTACTGTATACATTACTTATTGACTTCCAAATTAACTCAAGTGGCGGCAACACACAAATTATATGTTACCTAATTTTGACGTGCAAAGTTCTACGTGAAAATGGCATGCCATCTTTGGCAGGCAAAAATGTAATGCAGAGAATGGTGTTAATATAACTTTACCTACATGAGCATTTCTCGCAACCAATCAACTCCCTTAGGGGTACAATGTAATTTAAAGCTCACTTCATGGGTCTTGCTCCTGATCGGTCAATTATTCCAAATCAGGCAGAATTAAATGTGGCATTTTTGGGATGTGGAATGATGTTAGCCAGTGACCAAAGTGAAACTAATAAACCAATTTCACTCACTGCCCTAGGCTGCTCTCAAAAATTGAAGTCTCAGAGAAGAAAGACTGCTTTATCTGTTTGTTGCCCAAACCCTCTTGCAATTTATTATCTTTTAATTCATTTTTTTTTTTTATTCAGTGGATAATTCTGGCTGGGGTTCCGATGAGAATAAAGACTACACCAGAGTTTACAGCACTCTATATGGCTTGAAGCTGTAGAGAACATAAATTTTTTGAGGAAGGAAAGAGGAGCTACTTTCTTCCACCATGAAATGCATAGCATTCGCCCTGCCAGTTGCAAAATTTATCTCGCAGATGTCTGTGCCGCCAAAACCACATTTTAAAATCAACCTTAAACATCAACTGCAGCCATTTCAATTTACAGGAGTGGATCAGGGTAGTTTTAATCTTGGGCGACATGAAATATATATGGCCAGTCTTCTGTTCCAATATCTTTTAGCACAGGTTTCAGAAGAATTATGTCACAGATATTCATTCTTCCTGCCTTCCAGAGAGGAAGCCCTCTTAATTTACCATGTATTTCGTTATGTTAAGGATAAATTTTAAGAAGAATTTGGAAGAAATAGGAAGGGAAGGTATTGCTTGAAGAGATCCAACAGAAAAGTTGTCGTTGACACAAAACGGCCATAATGGAGCTTAAGAAAAGATGGCAGTTGATTGTGTAACTTTCTTCCACCAAGCTGAGTTTCATTAACTTAGAATACTTACCTGTGATTCTCAGGTTAAGACGTACTTGCCCATATTTTGGGGGGCTTCCTTTCCACATTGCCGTTGCTGCTTAAGGATATTTGGTTAGAAACGTTTTAGTGTTAATTGTTTTACGCATTCCACTAAATCTATTGCCAAGTTTTAGCCATGCAAAAACAAGGCCATTTCTGTTGACATACTCTGCATACTAGCAAAAATGCCTGGCTGTTTGAACAGCTTGTGTGTGGAAAATTAAAGCATAGATTTCTGTTTCCTTTTTGTTTATTTTTAGCTAAGCCATGTATTTCTCTTCACCACTGTTTATATTTGCTTCTGAGAATGCAGGTGTTGCGTCTTTTATGCAAAGGATTGTTGGGCGGATTTACACCATTGCTACCTACTAGACTTGGCTCCCTTACAAACAATTAAGCACTTCCCTGTTTTGTTTTGTCTCTGCTTCCACCCAATACAAAACACTTTCCCTCTACTCTAAAGGTAAAGATAAAAGTACCCCTGACCATTAGGTCCAGTTGCAGACGACTCTGGGGTTGCAGTGCTCATTTCGCTCTGTAGGCCAAGGAGCAGGCGTTTGTCTGCAGACAGCTTCCGGGTCATGTGACCAGCATGATTAAGCCACCTCTGGTGAACCAGAGCAGCGCACGGAAACACAGTTTACCTTCCCGCCAGAGCGGTACCTATTTATCTACTTGCACTTTGACGTGCTTTCAAACTGCTAGGTTGGCAGGAGCAGGGACCGAGCAACGGGAGCTCACCCTGTCGTGGGGATTTGAACCGCCGATCTTCTGATCGGCAAGCCCTAGGCTCTGTGGTTTAACCCACAGCGCCACCCGAGTCCCTTCTTCCCTCTACTCTACTCTACCACAATGGCCACATTCCCACATCATAGTAAGATATAAACAATGTCTTTCCATGAAAAACTGAATGGCATTCACTTCATTCCTCCTGCTCACAATGGGAGGAAAGAAACCACAACCCTGGCTTAGCATTGCGTCCAAACCAGAGATTGCTCCAACAAACCGTGATCAGTAAACCAGAAACAAATCCAGGATACATATTGTGATTTGTTGTCAGCAAAGCAAACCATGATCCTAGAGATGAACCAGGCATAACATTAAGCTAGGATTTGTGGTTTGCTTTCTTTCAGGATGATCAGAATTCGTTTGTGTACGGTAAACCATTGTTTATGAGCGGCTTGGATGTGTGAATGCAGTCCATGTAAAGAGATCCATTCAGGGATAACATTCAGATAATGTCTAATTCCAGAACAATATAGTCAGAATATGTTGACAAAGTTAAAAACATACTGAATTCTTATTATATATTTATTTATACCCAGTCTTTCCCCCTGCTGTTGAGAAAAAGGAGAAATGCCGTATTTTTCACTCTATAAGATGCACCAGACCACAAGACGCACCTAGTTTTTGCAGGAGGAAAACAAGAAGAAAAATATTCTGAATCTCAGAAGCCAGAACAGCAAGAGGGATTGCTGCACAGTGAAAGCAGCAATCCCTCTTGCTGTTCTGGCTTCTGGGATACCTGCGCAGCCTGCATTCGTTCCATAAGATGCACACACATTTTCCCTTACTTTTTAGGAGGGGAAAAGTGAGTCTTATAGAGCAAAAAAATACGGTACCAGCACGTTAAAATGTGTTTGTTATGTGGACACCAATACAAAAACATGGTTTATATTGTACCCAAGTGAGAAATAGAAGAAGGCTGCCTTAAGAAAAAACGAAGATTTGATAAGTACAGTGGTGCCTCGCAAGACGAAAAGAATCCGTTCCGCGAGTCTTTTTGTCTTGCGGTTTTTTCGCCTTGCGAAGCAAGCCCATTAGCGGATTAGCGCTATTAGCGCTATTGACAGTTTAAGGGCTAAAAACGGCTTTTTAAGGCTTAAGGGATTAGCGGTTTTGCTGCTAAAAGCCTTTTAGCAGCTTAGCGCTTCAGAAAAAGGGGTTTTGGAGCGGAAAAAAACCCTCAAAAAATTTCGTCAATTTTCGTCTTGCGAAGCAAGCCCATAGGGAAATTCGTCTTGCGAAGCGCCTCTGCAAACGGAAAACCCTTTCGTCTTGCGGGTTTTCCGTCTTGCGAGGCATTCGTCTTGCGGGGCACCACTGTACTTAGGTTTCAAGGCTTCTTATACCCAAACTAGTCACACTCGAGGGCTTTTGCACTGCAGGTGTGCATAAAAAAGGAGAAAACCAAAGAAGAAATTTGTGAACAGGTTTGCATTTTGCCACGTTTATTCATTTACAGGGTTTTGCTTCTGCTCTCTAATTGAAGGAGGAGAAGCTACTTGCAGATTTGCTACTTAAGGCTGCTCATGTTACTTTGGGTCTTACGTGACATGTTTCAGACCCTTTGTTGTATTATTTAATAGGGCCACAGCATTATCCACCGAGTATTGTTATTGCAACAGCAATAGGGGATCATGGTGCTGTTTCTCAACTACCTACGTAATGATGCAGATTAATTTAATGAGCGTCTTGTAACGATGTGAAGAACTGATAAGTCGATGTTTGGTACTATTAAGACTCATTAGCTGGTAAACCTTTTCCAGTCATTTGACATCACAATGCATAAAGTAGCAACAAGAAGAGGGGGAGAAAGTCTTTTCTTTGAAAAGCATGTTGGTTTAAACAGTTGTTTCATTTTTATATAATAATTATTCCTAGAAGCTTCAATTGCACTTCAGGATTTTACTAAGCTGTAAGACAATAATTAGAAAAGCATAGAGCCAAGTAATAAAAATCAAGAAGAGTTTCCTATCCAACTTATTTTTTCTTTTCTTTTCGAAGGCTATGTGACCTCTACTTCTTCAGGTTTCCAAGCCAATCCATTAAATTCCATTTTGTATAATCAAGGCTGAACAAAATGTAGAAGGTATGCTTGCCAAAGAAGACAAAAGCAGCAACCCGTTGCAAGTTTTCTGGCAATGAAACTGAGCTGTGACGTTTGGATCGACAGCTCAAATTATGGTAGGATTAAAATGCAAGAGAGAAAGGACAGGTTGCGGGAGGGAGAGGAGGCAACTCAGCAGGAGGGACTGACAGCCTTAGACCCAATCATTCTAAAGCAGAAAGCATAATGGAGCAAGCTCTTTTGCAGTTTTTTGCCGTGTCAGAAAGCTCTTTCCTGTAAGTATACCAGGAACATATCAGGTACACTCTAAAAATTCTGGAAAATGTACAACGCATAGGCAAAAATGGCAATTCATAAACCACACACCTGTGTTTTATGCATCAGATAGATAGATAGATAGATAGAGGGGGAAAGTATGTGATCCCCTGCTAAATTTGCCCGTTGATAGGGGATCAAATACTTATTTCACTCATTATAATGCACATCAGTCTGACTTTTGTCTTCTGGGGATTTTCCTGTTGTTATTCTGTTTCTCACAGCTACAATAAACCTACCATTAAAATTATGGACTGGCTATTTCTTCGCCAGAGGGCAAACAGGCAAATTTAGCAGGGGATCAAATACTTTATTCCCTCACTGTAGATAGATGATAGTTAGACACATATATACATATGAGTTTCTCATGTTGCTATTAAAAATGAAGCCTGTAAGTAATTAGCATCAAAGCCACAACAGTATCTTCAACTCCACCTCCTAGCATGCTAAAGCCAGTAACAACTCTGCCTCCAGACTCAAGAGGATCATGTTTTAAATACCACCTAAGTTACCAACCCTCTGATCATACCAACTGAATTATGGATGAACTAACAGCTTTGAACTCTGAATGATCTCTCCATACACTCCGAGGTCAGATCCTTGCCGCTGTTTCGTAAGGCTTAAAGTAACCACTTTAAAAGCGTGTAAAATACACCAGCAACGAACGTCTCCATTTGTGGTACACATGGGGGGAACCAGGGTGGGGGAGGGTGGGGAAGAGGAGCAAAACACTGTGCAGGAGGACTGCAATCTTATTCACCTCTGTGCAAGTCTCTTTGGGATTTAAAGGGCATGAATACGATGACTTGTTCAGTTTGGAGGAAGAAGCAATTTTGCAGGCTGAACAAATGGGGCACATATAGGAAGGTAGAGTTTTCGTTTAGTGTCAATTTTAATTGGTTTTTTTAAGCTGTTTTCAATTACTTGTTTTTAACTCCTATTATTGATAATTTTAATATTTTTTGTAAACTGGCATACACGGTTTGTTAAATTAATTAAATAAGTAAAAATAGTTAATCGCAAGCCAGAACTTCCAACTCTGCGGTGAGCAACACACTGGGCCCCTAATCTGCAGAAAACATCTTGTATTTAGAACTTTGTGGATACAAGACTGTATGTAACAGGGCGTCTCTGTCTAATGCAGGCATAGGCAAACTTGGCCCTCCAGATGTTTTGGGACTACAGTTCCCATCATCCCTGACCACTGGTCCTGTTAGCTAGGGATCATGGGAGTTGTAGTCCCAAAACATCTGGAGGGCCACGTTTCCCTATGTCTGTTCTAATGGCAGCACCTATCTGCACCAAAGTGCATGTAAACACTTGGATCAGAATGGAACACCCAGATGATTGGTTGTTCCTTGGGGGGTGAAGATGGCAGGTTATTTCTAAGGACACAACTGTGGGTGAAAAATGTGCCCGTGTGTGTGCGCATTCCTGTTAACCCCCCCCCCCAAACCAAAATTCTGTAACACAGAATATTGCCAGAATAAAATTATGGCAGTTTACAAAAAATTCAATTTAATTTGTGTACTTCGTTATGTCTTTTGAGAGTTTGAGTTTAAGAATCCTGTCTCCAGATACCTACACATTTCACAATGGGCCAGCTTGTGTTTCAACTAAGATGTGAAAGCAAATCTCAGTAGTACTTTTGAGCCCTTGTGAATTTAATTGAGCATCCTTGGGAATGTGACGACCTCACAAGGTTGTCTGGAAAGCGGTACAAAGACTCATGTATGCTGCCTCAGCACATTGGAAGAAGAGTATACATGCATTTAAAATGGCTGCTAAACAAAATAACTAAGCATATTAAAATTTGTTTCTCAAAACACAAGTCCTTTGTACTACTTGAAGCCACCACATCTACTGGCCCTATGAAAAATCCAAGGTCCACTGAAAGTAGAACAACAGCTAGGACAGGCCTACATTCACTTTCCCTTCCCAGTTTAGTCATGGGATAGGTTGCCTTCAGGAGAACAATTCAACTTTCCATTTAGATAAGATAAATAAGTATAGTACATAACCCACCAGTATAAAATACTGCATGATAACTAATATAAAGATTTAGCAAAGGAAGTTTTTTTTTTGGCAGACATATTGGTTTAATGAAAGGAATTGCTGAGATACAATTTCCAGATGGGTAGTTGCTTTAAGTCTTCTGCAGAAAAATGAACACACCTTGAAGATGTGACAGCTGTACTGTATAATAATTTAAGATTTCATAAACTTCTGTCGACTTCATCAGGTACATAAAGTGTTATCCTAAATTACTAATCCAGCAAGTGTTTTTTTGACTGCTATAGAATCAAAGTTAGCTAAGGCATTAAGTGTATCACTTTATTTGCCTTGCTGGGAACTTTAAGAGAGCTAAAATTAAACATCAGTATTAAATGTCAGCAAAAAAATAAACAAAATCAAAATCAAATTATGTAGGTGATGCATTTGGTTACATACTGATAGATCTAGCTTCTGTGTCACAGAAGTGTTATGCCACAGTACAAAAGTTTAAAAAAAGAGTGAGAGGAACAAAGAGATTTTCTGAGAGAGTTTTGAAAAAAGGAGCCTTACAAGAAAGAAAAGATCCACATAAATGTTTAACTTCCAGTTTGTTTTTACTCAAGCTAGGCAGAGTTGCTGAATGTTCCTCAATTTTACATGTATCCTTCATTTATAATTTTAAAAAATTATTATTTATATGCCATCTAACTGAGTTTTGGGTGGCTCCCAACAAAATATTAAAAGCACAGTAAAACATCAACCACTGAAACCTTAACTGAACAGGGCGGCATTCGTATGCATGTTTACTTAAAAGTCAAATAGTTTTTTATCTGTTTGACATCTGATGGGAGGGCATTCCAAAGGGCAGCTGCCACTACTGAGAAAGCCCTCTGTATGGTTCCTTGTAGCTTCACATCTTGCAGTGAAGGAACTGTCAAAAGGCCCTCGGAGCTGGACCTCAATGTCCAAGCTGGACGATGGAGATAGAGATGCTCCTTTAGGTATAAGGGCAAAGGGACCCCTGACCATTAGGTCCAGTCATGACCGACTCTGGGGTTGCGGCGCTCATCTCGCTTTATTGGCCGAGGGAGCCGGTGTACAGCTTCCGGGTCATGTGGCCAGCATGACTAAGCCGTTTCTGGCGAACCAGAGCAGCGCACGGAAACGCCGTTTACCTTCCTGCTGGAGCGGTACCTATTTATCTACTTGCACGTGCTTTCGAAGTGCTAGTTTGGCAGGAGCAGGGACCGAGCAATGGGAGCTCACGCCGTCGCGGAGATTTGAACCGCCGACCTTCTGATCGGCAAGTCCTAGGCTCTGTGATTTAACCCACAGCGCCACCCACGTCCCTTTAGGTATACAGGTATACATTTTTGTCATTTGTCTCTCAAGAGTGGCCTTGTTTTTTCCCCAGTCATTATATGGCTGGGCCAAGCTATGGTCCTCATGATGTTGCTTGGTCCCTATAAATCCCACCAGCCCCCACTGATATGGCCAATGGTCAGGGATCATGGGAGCTGCAGTCTAATAACATCTGGAGACCACAGCTTAGCTACCCTTTCATTAAAAGCATATCCAACTGCCTTCCTTCAAAGAGAATTCTATCCTGAGTGCTCATACATTAATACATGCTAAGCTGAACAGACAGAAGATCAAGAGGTTACATTTCAGATGCATGATCATTATTTGACATGTCTACTCAATACTTCCTTCTGTGTTGTCTAAGGCAGCTGCCTCACCTTAGCCTACAATAACAGGCAAGCTGTGCAGGAAAAGGGTACAGGTGTTCATTTGGCAGATCTACCTTCTCCCTCTCCTAGTAATATCCTTGTGGCAGATGAAACAACTTCTTGTGCTAATTACAGCTTGCATAGCAGCTGATACCTGGCTTCCATTGACGACTTTAGCCCTTTACTTCTGGCCAAATCTCATTTTAGACAATTAGTGCACTTATCTAGATTTTCCTCTAAATTCTGACACACTAAATCTTCTCCAAATTCTGGTACACTCCATTAAACTAAACACATTCATACTTCAGAAAATCCTTACTTTGTTCTTCTTGTATTTCTGCAGTAGTTAAAGCCAATGATTTTCTCTCTAAAGTACTTTAGAGGAAAAGCTAACACGTATAAACTGGGTTTGTAATTTAAATAGATAGCAAGGGAGATTTGTAGGCGCTTTTGATTTCGAAGACAGGACGCGCCGGCATCATTCTCTAAAACAACGAATTATGCACTGAGATAAGACATGGTGTAGCGTGGCATCAATATAAAACAGCAACTCCAACATCACAAAAGGCTTATCCACACCTCTGTTGCCTCACCACTTTCCCGTGTGGAAACCCAATCTTTAGCGCTGAATTGGAACAAACTGCAGTCAGGGTTTCCATGCATTGCCGTTTGTTCTGATTTAGCGCTAAAAAGCAAGTTTTCTGGGGCAAAGCAGTGGGGCAAAGGCAAAACCATTGAGACCCATGCCTAGAAACAGCATGGAATAAGCAGCAAACTGCACAGGCACGAGACAAACAGAAGCATGCATGGACAAGCCCAAACATTCCTTATCAGTACATCTTTTTGGAAGGAACCACATGCCTTAAATGAAATGTTGGATTTCTCCCCACTTGCAAGGAAAGTAGAATAATCTCCCTCTGCTGCTCTGATGCCAGTAAATTCAGCTATGCAAAAACTCTATGCAACTAATTTGTTCTTACTTTCAAAATAAATAGCCATCTTCTCCAAAGAATGCCTGACAAAACAGAATAAATAGAACATTTATTACTGCATTATGCTACTGTTATAAACATGCCATATAGTAGTGCAAGAGAATAAGGATTAAGCTTCTAAGGCATTCAGAAATACAATGACTACCTGCCACGTCTCAAATTCACTTGTCTTAGTTGTTTCTTATATGAAAAGCACTTCTAAAAGGAACCTTCATTACTCTGAGAAATTGCATTCCTAGTGGGAGTTAGGCAAGGCAAATACTTACAAAAAGTATTTAAGAATATCGAACAAGAAGGGAAAGAGCTACTTCCAAGAGTAAATTTGGCAGGAAGAACCACACATCCAAAAAAGAAAGCCAGAACTTCAAGCCCAAGAAGCTTCCGTTCCAATGTAGAAGTGGAAAAGATAAATCAGATGCACAATACATTTGTAGCTACACAAAATAAAATCTGACTGTGGAAATATCACACCAGAAATTGAATGAATGGCGGAAAGTTATCTAAAAACATACAAATGCAGATACTGAATGAGGCTGCAAAGTTACATTTACCTGGGAGTAAATTCTACTGCACTCAATGAGGGTTTCTTTCTGATCTGACATAAAAGGACTGAATTGTTAATTTATTATCTACTATAAAAACAAGGGTTTTAACTGCTTGATATCAAGGAAAGAGTAAAAACCTAGAGTAACCGAATGTGAAATAAGAGTTGGTCCTTACTGAAATTTATTAAACTGACATCTTGGATAAAAGTTAGACAAGAGAAAAATAAGTCAGGTCCAATAATGAATTAATATTTTTATTGCAGAAGAATCCAGAAGTAAGCTGGTATGAACCGGAGTGACCTGATTAACTATTAAAAAGGTAAATTTGTATAGAGCAGTGAAATTGTCTAACACAGAATGAAAAGTGGTATAATATTGAATATATGTAAATGAAGAAGACAGATGAATCATTTTCTTTTTTTCCTCATCTTTTTATTTTTGTACTTTAAATACTCATCTGCAAAATCTTTTATATTATTTTGTGGTACCATTGGCATCCATCTGTCCTGAGAGACAATGGAGTGTGCCTCTGGAGGTGAAGCGAAACCGCTGTGTGAGCAGCACCTTGGGAGCAAGTGACCTCCCTTGGGAGCAGGTCTGGGCAGTGTGTAAGGAGGTCCTAGTCTGCCCAGCTGACAAGATGACACCCTCTCAGCCTCATTGAATGTAGTCCAAAAGAAAGCAGAGCAATACATTTGGCACCAGCTTGGTTGGTTGCCAAAAGGAGGCGTAACAGGTGCCATCCAACCACCTTAGGAACTCCACTTTGGATTTGCATAGGGTTTGTTCCTTAAACTTTTCTTCTTCCAAAGATATCGCACAAAGCAGCAAAGGTTTAGGATCAGGGTTTTCCTACTCCTAGATGGGCTACCTTCCCATCCGACCCTCATTTTCCTTTACAGCACGTCTAGAAACTGCCTTCATGACTGTTGGATCCACTGTTGTTCTTGTCAACTCAATCTGCCGGAGCCTGTCTTCACATGCAGTAGAGGTCCTTAGCTCAGCAAGGGGATAAGATCCATCAGCTACCCTCACCTGGTGAAGCTAGCCAATCAAGGCCATTTCCCAGGCTGTGGCCACTGTCACATGCTGAGAGCCGAGTGCTTTCATGGTATGTTTACTACAATCCGTTTTGTAGTAATTGTAGTATGTTTACTACAATTACTACAAAAAAACAATGCTTTTATTATCCAAGGGGGACTCTCAAGGGTACGCAGTACCAGCACCTCTTTTTTTTGGTTAAAAAGTATAGCACTTACTGTAACAATTTCATGGTGAGTACCAGCACCTATTTTTCTAGATAAAAAGCACTGCTTAAAACTAGGTACTGTATTTTTCCATGTATTGGACAAGGTTTTTTGACACAAAAATAATGTCAAGAAACTGGGGACGTCCAATACACAGATAGTGGCATGGGGTGGTGGTGAAGATACCGCTGTGTGCAGGGAGCGATCTGGGTGGCACTGGCTACTGGTAGGCAGCTTCTCCCAATGCCGCAGTGAGCGGGGAGCAATCTGGGGGCGCTGGCTGGCGGCGTGCAGCTTCCCCCGATGCTGCTGCGCATGGGAAGCACTCCCTGGATTGTTTCCTGTACGCAGCAGCATGGGGGAAGGTGCCAACCAGCTGGCTGGAGCACAACTTCCCTTGATGCTGTTGTGCGAGGGAAACACTTTCTACCTTCACGTGGGAAATGATCTAGGGGGTGTTTCCTGCCCGTAGCTGCATGAGGGGAGAGGCTCCACAACTGTGGGCCATCTCCCCTCATTTTCTTAAAATTGAGTCCCCCCAAATAGGGGGGTCCTTATACACAGGGGCGTCTAATAGACGGAGAAGTACGATAATTTTTTTAAGTACAGTTACCCAGCTCAGTGACACCCCTCTTGTTATAATGTGTGCTAGCATATATATCTGGCGTTAACACCCTGATTTACCAGAGCAAACTACATCCCTCTGTGGATGAAAAGCTCCATAATCCAGCAGATGCTTCTGTAAGCAGAAGAGAGGGCATTTTTATCAGTTCACCCTTTCCCCTGTAGCCCCCTGTTCACCCAATCTGCTCCAAAGAGTTGTGGAACCTTTTGGAGCTGCACGGTAAGTGGTACATGGAACTGTAGAAGAAAGAATAAATTTATGAGAATCACCTCCCTCCTTATCCCACTGGAACAGAGCCGTGCATAACCAAAAGAACACAACTAGATACAACCCATTATGCAGTAGTGGTCACCAGGGTGAGACGGCTTATCTGACTTCCTGGCTTACCCTGAGGAGGAGGAGGAGGAGGGAGGTGGTGGTGGTGGTAAGGTGCAAACGCGGTGGTGAAGGCAATCTGGTCTCCTGCCAGCGCGTTTGCACTGTACAGACATCACTGTCCCCCCTTGCCCCTTCCAGAATGCCACAATGATAGTGAGGATGAGAAGTCAGGTAAAAAGTGCCACCCCCACCAACTGCTACTGCCACAATATAAAGCAGCCCACTGCGATATCATTCCTCATGTTACTCTTTTTTCAGAAGAATTTTACTTTAGAATTTCTACCTATTCTGGGGAAGTATGAGAATACAGCCTTTGGGGGATAGCGTGTTTGCAAAAATTATCTGCTATTGGAAGAAGGTGCCATGGTAAGGGGGAGTAGGCCGGAATATGGAGTATTGCCGTCTCAGTAAACTTTACACTTCACAGTAGATGGTCAGGGGGCTTAGCTAAATGGGACAATTTTCCGGGCAGTTGGTTCCAATTCCTGACTTTTGTTAACAAGAGTGGGGGAAGGAGTAGGCTGCTGCTGGCAGAAGCGTTGTTACAGAGAGACACCAAGTTAATTGCAATCATTTTGTAACATAGCTCTGGAACTCGCAACATCAGATGCGCATTGTTCTGCGTGGAAGAGTTTAGTAAACAAATGGATCTGTACGCTTGCAGGTTCTGGTTCTTGATTATTATTTGTAAAGATACAATAAAAAAGGTAAATCACAAAAGAAGAAAGAAACAGCTATTATTCTGATATATTTCTTCGGTTATACTTGCTTAAAGGGAGGAGAGGGAACTAATAGCCTTCCAGAAATGGTCAGATATTTATCATCATAATTTTAAGTGGTACCAACTAAGCAAAATACAGTTCTATCCAACTGTCCTCATTGTAGTGCCAGTTGTACAGTTTCCTCAGGCATTGGTAGCTGGTCAGGACTAATTAGTTTGGTGATATACTGAGGATTCAAATTGTATAGGCAGTCCTTGTTCCCATTTGCCATGCTTCAGAGGACAAATTGCCAAAAATTGAAGAGGAGTCAGATGTTGCTTCTATCCTGCGTGCCCCAGCCATCTGAGCTGCTGTTTCTGCAATTCATCAGTCAGAAGAATGGGACTTGCCATTTGGTAAACACTGAAATTAGATAGTCGTTTAAAACACCCAGAATGTTGCAGAAGACCTCAGCTGGAAAACAGCTAACTGCTGCTTCAGGACGGCCTGCAACTTGAGCTATAAATGTGCATTTAGCATCACAGGTTCAGCTCTCTAGTGCGATGATCAAGATGGCAGATGTCTCACTGATGTATGCAGATGTATATAAAAGAAAGCTATTATTAACTCTAGATTATTTCAAAACATGGGCACACTTAAGGCAAATGGGAGTGACATTTGTAATTATCACCTTCCTGTCCCAAAAATGCATTTATCCACAAAGTGGCAGCAGTTATTAAAAATAGAGCTGCTGTGGTTAAAACAACTAGAAAACCTCCAGTGGTAAAAAATTGAAATATTTCCCCCTACCGCTGCCACCTTGTGCCTGCCTTCTCCTCACTTCCCACATATCTTTTTCATTTATATCCTGTCACTTATAGACACTTTCAACACTTAAAAAAAAAAATAGCATACTCCATGCGTTTGCAGAAAAAAAACATTTTCCAGAACAAAAATGTTAGCATTTATTAGGAGCAATGCACTTTGTGGTGTGAACAATTCACTTTCCCTAAGTACCATATGGCTGCCCCTAGGAAATGCCAACATGTTTCAACTCTACAGCTGGGCCCCGGTTCCTTTTATTCATCATGCAGATGGCTGCAATTGACACCACTACTAAAACAGGTCTCAAGCACTTCCACAGGATCATTAAAGTAATTAGTTATTAAGTACAGCTACCACTTTTAGAAAGCAGGTCTTAATGCTTAGCATAATATATATATATATATATATATATATATATGCAGGTTTTGGTGTCCTCGGGTGTCTTCCCGTGTAAAAGTTGGGGTGTCTAGGCGACGTTTCGACGAGGTCTCACTCGTCATCTTCAGGCTGGTGCTTTCGGCTTCTTGTTACTGGAACAGAGCAGGATCTCAGTGTTTGAGTTCCTATAAATACTGTTGAGGAGGTGTGGTGTATAGCCTCCAATGTTCTGGGCAGAGAGGAGGTTCCCAGGCTAGTGTGCCTTTTCTTCTTTTGTTCCTTAATTACTTGAGGGATATCTTGAGTGATTTCTTGAGTGATTTCCTGAATCCCACTTAGGTGGGTCATTAGGTGTGGATTAGTTGCTAAAGCCTTCGTGTCTTGAACTCTTGAACTTTGTGAAGAGTTTTTCTGAGAAGATGGCTGTACTGCACTTGGTTGTGCTCTGGCTTGGCTTCGTGTATAGGGGCGAGCTGTGGTTTTGTGGCCTGTGCCAGCCAGATCTGTGTAGGGATTGCAGGGGGGTGCAGCATCCGGAGGTGCCACCCTGGTTTGGCTACTGGATGGTGTCTGTAATTTATCTGTGGAGAGGGTCTGGGTTTGGGTCTGGTGTGGTTGATTGGTGATGGCGTTCTGTGTGCCTCTGGATCTGGTGTCAGATTTTGTGGGGAGGGCTAATTTCCAGATGTCTGGCAAGCGGGATGTGTCGTCACGCTTGTTCATGTTGTGAGGGTGTTTCTCTATCTCGATGGCTTCCATGATTATTCTCTTGTGGTGATGTTCCATGTTAAAGAGCAATTTGGAATCTGCAAAATTAATTTCGTGTCCTGTTTCTTTCATGTGTTGGAAAAGAGAGGAAGTTTTTTCTTCTTTTTTGACGGCATTCTTGTGTTCTGCGATCCGTGCATTTATTCGTCTGTTTGTTTGTCCAATGTACGTGGCTGGGCAGACTTTGCAGGGTATTTCATAGACCCCTTGGTTTTCCAACTGAATTTTATCCTTGGGGTTTCTGAGGATATTGGCTATTTTTTGGTTGGTGCAAAAGGCTGTTTTGATATTGTGTTTATGGAGGATTTTGCTAATTTTATCTGTAGTGCCCTTGATATAAGGAAGGAGGGCTATGCCATTGTTTTCTTCTGTGTCTTGGTTTTTGGGGGGTGTTTCTTTTTGGATTAGCTTCGTAACCCTGTTTTGCTGGTATCCATTGGCAATTAACACATTTGAGAGATTCTGTAACTCAGTTGTCAAGTGGTCTTCGTCAGCCAGGCGTTTGGTTCTGGAGATGAGAGTCTTGGCTACGGAGTTTATTTGTGCAGGGTGGTGGTGTGATTGTGCATGTAAGTAGCGGTTGGTGTGTGTTTTTTTCCGGTAGATAGTGTGTCCTAGGGAGCCATCAGGTTTTTTGTAGATTAGGACGTCAAGGAAGGGAAGTTGGTTGTTGGCTTCTATTTCCATAGTGAATTGTATTTTGGGGTGTAGGCTGTTGAGATGTGTGAGGAAGCTATCCAGTTTTTCCTTCCCGTGTGGCCAAATTACAAAGGTGTCGTCAACATATCTGAGCCAAAGTTTGGGTTTGTGTTCTGACTTGTCTAAAGCATTGGTTTCAAAGTGTTCCATGTACAGGTTAGCGATGACCGGTGAGAGGGGTGATCCCATAGGTGCTCCTTCTATCTGTTTGTATCTTTGTCCATTGTGGATGAAGTACGTGTTGGTTAGGCAGTGGTTGGTCAGGTCCAAGATGTATTCGGGGGGATTGTATTTGTTTTGAATGGCTGTCAAGGCTTCATTAATGGGCACTTGTGTGAAGAGAGATACAACATCGAAGCTCACAAGTAGGTCATTGGGTTGTAGGTTTTGCTTCTTTATTGTTTCTATGAACTGGAAGGAGTTTGGAACGTGTGAAGAGATGGATTCTGCATAGGGCTGAAGTTGCTTGGCGAGAAATTTAGCGAGATTTTGTAGAGGTGAGCCTATGGAGCTGACTATTGGTCTGAGTGGTGTTCCTTCTTTGTGTATCTTGGGGAGGCCGTAGAGTTTGGGGCATCTGGATGATTTTTCTCTGGGGATGATTCTTAGCTGGATTTCTTCACTGATAGGAGAGGCTTTTATTTTGGATTTGGTGGTTTTTTCCAGATAGGTGGTGGGATCTGTTTTTATAGGTTGGTAGGTAGGGTCTTGGAGTAGATTTGATAGTTTTGCTTGGTAGTCCGATGTGTTCATCACAACAGTGGCATTACCTTTGTCTGCTGGGAGAATGATTATGTTGTTGTCTTTCCTCAGGTTGGTGAGTGCTTTCTGTTCTTCTTTGTGTAAATTGCTTCTGGGTGGTTTGCTGGAGCAGAGGATGTTGGTGACTTCAAGTCTGATTTTATTGGCTTCATCTGGATTGATTTTGGTTAGGCTAGCTTCGACTCCGCATATGATGTTTTCCGTGGGGATGCGTCTCGGGGCGACTGCAAAGTTGAAACCTTTGGAGAGTACTTTGGTTTCAGTTGAGGTGAGGATCCTGTCTGATATGTTATGTACTGTTTGTTTCATGGGTTGTTGTGGAGGGTGGCTGGGCTTCTGGCGTTTCTCTAGTTTGTGGAGTTTGTTGGTGTGTGTGTCTGTCTTGTGTGAGGTCTCCGTTTCAGCTCTCCAGACGGCTAGTTGTTTGCATTTGTCCCAGAGTGCAGGGTGGATTTTGTTACAGAGTTTGAGGTGAAGAGTGAGTAGATCTTTGTTGGTTTGGTTTAGTAGGTATCTTTTCTTGTGTAGTTCGTTTCTGATTAGAGATAGTTCAGTTCGTTTCAGGATCCTTTCGGTAGCTGGGGTTTTAGAGTGGAATTTAAGTTGGAAGCATGTGGGAATTAAGTTGTTGTCTCGGCAGTTGCGTAGGAACAAGAGATCACATAAGATGGTGGCTCTTCGGATTTCTAGTTTCTCGTAGGTTCTTGTCAGCTGGAAGGTTTCCTCCCCGTAGAGGTGAGATATTTGCTTTCGTAGATTTTCACGGGTACAGGAATGCAGGTTTTGGTGTCCTCGGGTGTCTTCCCGTGTAAAAGTTGGGGTGTCTAGGCGACGTTTCGACGAGGTCTCACTCGTCATCTTCAGGCTGGTGCTTTCGGCTTCTTGTTACTGGAACAGAGCAGGATCTCAGTGTTTGAGTTCCTATAAATACTGTTGAGGAGGTGTGGTGTATAGCCTCCAATGTTCTGGGCAGAGAGGAGGTTCCCAGGCTAGTGTGCCTTTTCTTCTTTTGTTCCTTAATTACTTGAGGGATATCTTGAGTGATTTCTTGAGTGATTTCCTGAATCCCACTTAGGTGGGTCATTAGGTGTGGATTAGTTGCTAAAGCCTTCGTGTCTTGAACTCTTGAACTTTGTGAAGAGTTTTTTTCTGAGAAGATGGCTGTACTGCACTTGGTTGTGCTCTGGCTTGGCTTCGTGTATAGGGGCGAGCTGTGGTTTTGTGGCCTGTGCCAGCCAGATCTGTGTAGGGATTGCAGGGGGGTGCAGCATCCGGAGGTGCCACCCTGGTTTGGCTACTGGATGGTGTCTGTAATTTATCTGTGGAGAGGGTCTGGGTTTGGGTCTGGTGTGGTTGATTGGTGATGGCGTTCTGTGTGCCTCTGGATCTGGTGTCAGATTTTGTGGGGAGGGCTAATTTCCAGATGTCTGGCAAGCGGGATGTGTCGTCACGCTTGTTCATGTTGTGAGGGTGTTTCTCTATCTCGATGGCTTCCATGATTATTCTCTTGTGGTGATGTTCCATGTTAAAGAGCAATTTGGAATCTGCAAAATTAATTTCGTGTCCTGTTTCTTTCATGTGTTGGAAAAGAGAGGAAGTTTTTTCTTCTTTTTTGACGGCATTCTTGTGTTCTGCGATCCGTGCATTTATTCGTCTGTTTGTTTGTCCAATGTACGTGGCTGGGCAGACTTTGCAGGGTATTTCATAGACCCCTTGGTTTTCCAACTGAATTTTATCCTTGGGGTTTCTGAGGATATTGGCTATTTTTTGGTTGGTGCAAAAGGCTGTTTTGATATTGTGTTTATGGAGGATTTTGCTAATTTTATCTGTAGTGCCCTTGATATAAGGAAGGAGGGCTATGCCATTGTTTTCTTCTGTGTCTTGGTTTTTGGGGGGTGTTTCTTTTTGGATTAGCTTCGTAACCCTGTTTTGCTGGTATCCATTGGCAATTAACACATTTGAGAGATTCTGTAACTCAGTTGTCAAGTGGTCTTCGTCAGCCAGGCGTTTGGTTCTGGAGATGAGAGTCTTGGCTACGGAGTTTATTTGTGCAGGGTGGTGGTGTGATTGTGCATGTAAGTAGCGGTTGGTGTGTGTTTTTTTTCCGGTAGATAGTGTGTCCTAGGGAGCCATCAGGTTTTTTGTAGATTAGGACGTCAAGGAAGGGAAGTTGGTTGTTGGCTTCTATTTCCATAGTGAATTGTATTTTGGGGTGTAGGCTGTTGAGATGTGTGAGGAAGCTATCCAGTTTTTCCTTCCCGTGTGGCCAAATTACAAAGGTGTCGTCAACATATCTGAGCCAAAGTTTGGGTTTGTGTTCTGACTTGTCTAAAGCATTGGTTTCAAAGTGTTCCATGTACAGGTTAGCGATGACCGGTGAGAGGGGTGATCCCATAGGTGCTCCTTCTATCTGTTTGTATCTTTGTCCATTGTGGATGAAGTACGTGTTGGTTAGGCAGTGGTTGGTCAGGTCCAAGATGTATTCGGGGGGATTGTATTTGTTTTGAATGGCTGTCAAGGCTTCATTAATGGGCACTTGTGTGAAGAGAGATACAACATCGAAGCTCACAAGTAGGTCATTGGGTTGTAGGTTTTGCTTCTTTATTGTTTCTATGAACTGGAAGGAGTTTGGAACGTGTGAAGAGATGGATTCTGCATAGGGCTGAAGTTGCTTGGCGAGAAATTTAGCGAGATTTTGTAGAGGTGAGCCTATGGAGCTGACTATTGGTCTGAGTGGTGTTCCTTCTTTGTGTATCTTGGGGAGGCCGTAGAGTTTGGGGCATCTGGATGATTTTTCTCTGGGGATGATTCTTAGCTGGATTTCTTCACTGATAGGAGAGGCTTTTATTTTGGATTTGGTGGTTTTTTCCAGATAGGTGGTGGGATCTGTTTTTATAGGTTGGTAGGTAGGGTCTTGGAGTAGATTTGATAGTTTTGCTTGGTAGTCCGATGTGTTCATCACAACAGTGGCATTACCTTTGTCTGCTGGGAGAATGATTATGTTGTTGTCTTTCCTCAGGTTGGTGAGTGCTTTCTGTTCTTCTTTGTGTAAATTGCTTCTGGGTGGTTTGCTGGAGCAGCTAATCCAAAGCTAATCCAAAAAGAAACACCCCCCAAAAACCAAGACACAGAAGAAAACAATGGCATAGCCCTCCTTCCTTATATCAAGGGCACTACAGATAAAATTAGCAAAATCCTCCATAAACACAATATCAAAACAGCCTTTTGCACCAACCAAAAAATAGCCAATATCCTCAGAAACCCCAAGGATAAAATTCAGTTGGAAAACCAAGGGGTCTATGAAATACCCTGCAAAGTCTGCCCAGCCACGTACATTGGACAAACAAACAGACGAATAAATGCACGGATCGCAGAACACAAGAATGCCGTCAAAAAAGAAGAAAAAACTTCCTCTCTTTTCCAACACATGAAAGAAACAGGACACGAAATTAATTTTGCAGATTCCAAATTGCTCTTTAACATGGAACATCACCACAAGAGAATAATCATGGAAGCCATCGAGATAGAGAAACACCCTCACAACATGAACAAGCGTGACGACACATCCCGCTTGCCAGACATCTGGAAATTAGCCCTCCCCACAAAATCTGACACCAGATCCAGAGGCACACAGAACGCCATCACCAATCAACCACACCAGACCCAAACCCAGACCCTCTCCACAGATAAATTACAGACACCATCCAGTAGCCAAACCAGGGTGGCACCTCCGGATGCTGCACCCCCCTGCAATCCCTACACAGATCTGGCTGGCACAGGCCACAAAACCACAGCTCGCCCCTATACACGAAGCCAAGCCAGAGCACAACCAAGTGCAGTACAGCCATCTTCTCAGAAAAACTCTTCACAAAGTTCAAGAGTTCAAGACACGAAGGCTTTAGCAACTAATCCACACCTAATGACCCACCTAAGTGGGATTCAGGAAATCACTCAAGAAATCACTCAAGATATCCCTCAAGTAATTAAGGAACAAAAGAAGAAAAGGCACACTAGCCTGGGAACCTCCTCTCTGCCCAGAACATTGGAGGCTATACACCACACCTCCTCAACAGTATTTATAGGAACTCAAACACTGAGATCCTGCTCTGTTCCAGTAACAAGAAGCCGAAAGCACCAGCCTGAAGATGACGAGTGAGACCTCGTCGAAACGTCGCCTAGACACCCCAACTTTTACACGGGAAGACACCCGAGGACACCAAAACCTGCATTCCTGTACCCGTGAAAATCTACGAAAGCATATATATATATATATATATATGTGCTATTTGGCTGCAGTGGGATAGATTGGGTAAAATCATAATGGGGTAATGGGTGGGAAGACTTATGCAAATGCTTTAAGAGTCCTGGCAGTGGGGAGGTGAGAGAGAGAGAACCCTAACTCCTTGACCTGTGGAAACAACAGAATGACTATAAGAGGGCGACTATGACAAATCTTGGTTTTGTTCACACAAATCCCATATACCGTAGATACTATGTAGGAAGTCGGTCAGTCAATTTTAATGCCTATATATTGGTTCCAGGTAAGGCTGAGTGATATACCGTATTGGCCCAAATATAAGCCGTACCATTAAAATGGGGGGGGGGGGGGAATACCTGAATATAAGCTGCTCTCTTAAAATTCCGCAGGCTCTCAGCAGCAATACTGTAAAAGTCAATTTTTGTAAGGTCACAAATTTAAGCTGCACTTTTCACAGTCGGAGTTGGGGGGGGGGAGTGAGGCTTATAGTGAGGAGTGCCTGGTGTGCTCTGGTCCATGGGGTCACGAATAGTCGGACACGACTAAACGACTAAACAACAACAAAAGTGATGTGTCACAAAGTTGAAAACTAGGTATCACCCAGCCCTGTTGTTTGCCTCTACATAGTTCCATCCTTATTTTAGACATTGTGATATATTGTTATATCTCGATGTTTAGCTAGTGAGATATTGTGATGTTGCAAACCAGGTATCACCCAGCCCTAGTTCTGGGTATAAACTAGGCAGGACACTCATTTATACACAACTACATTCTAAGATTACATATTTAGGAAAACAAATGCAATGCAGAACCATCTAGGAAACTCGGGAGCTGTTAAGTAGCAATAAGAACCCAAGCGTTGGAAACAGCAGATTCACCACTGTACGGTATAAATGTCTAAGGCTTCCTTTCTCCCAACCATTGAAGGAAAACAACAGGATGCGTATACAGGAAGATACTGCCAACAACTAAGACTTCATGTTTATATTACAGTGGTACCTCGGGTTACATACACTTCAGGTTACATATGCTTCAGGTTACAGACTCTGTTAACCCAGAAATAGTGTTTCAGGTTAAGAACTTTGCTTCAGGATGAGAACAGAAATTGTGCTCCGGCGGCGCAGCAGCAGCAGGAGGCCCCATTAGCTAAAGTGGTGCTTCAGGTTAAGAACAGTTTCAAGTTAAGTACAGACCTCCGGAACGAATTAAGTACTTAACCCGAGGTACCACTGTATCTTCCATTTATAGAGGACTGAGATTTGATTCCCTCGGCTTTTCTGGTATGGTTTGCTTATCACAGCAAACCATATTTTAAAATGAAGTATGGTTTAAAGTGAATGACCAATACGCTGATGCATGCTTTTCAAAAAGTTCCCTCCCCTCACTCCTGCTGCTGTCAAAAGAAACAAACAATGTTCAAACCCAGGCTCATCATCATTATTTCATCATTTTTAATTTGTATGCCGCCTTTCCATAGTGAAAACAATGCTCAAGGCGGCTTACAGAATGACAAGATTTACATAATTACCGACATAACAAAAGTCATAAACAATTGAAAAAGCACAGTAAAAGGTACACAACCAAACAGAAAACAATTTCCACATAAATCATAAAATCTAAGATTAAAAAATACAATATTAATATCAATAACAATTTAAAATGGCATTGATAAAAAAATAAAAACAGTTTTAAAAAGGGTCCAGCTCTGTTGAGCAGCAGCAGCAGTCTTTTATGGAACCCTCCAAGCCCCGCCCCAAGCCAGGTGGAAAGAAGAAGAAGAAGAAGAAGAAGAAGAAGAAGAAGAAAAGGAGGAGGAGGAGTTTGGATTTGATATCCCGCTTTATCACTACCCGAAGGAGTCTCAAAGCGGCTAACATTCTCCTTTCCCTTCCTCCCCCACAACAAACACTCTGTGAGGTGAGTGGGGCTGAGAGACTTCAGAGAAGTGTGATTAGCCCAAGGTCACCCAGCAGCTGCATGTGGAAGAGCAGAGACGCGAACCCTGTTCCCCAGATTACGAGTCTACCGCTCTTAACCACTACACCATACAGAGGCAGGATGGGGCCCTCAGGCTCCCAGCAGCTCAGTCCTGGGCACAAGTAGCAAACAAGCCAAGAGCAGTAAGCCAAGAACAAACTTTGGTTACCACCTGAGGGTTGTTTGCAGAGAAATGCACCCTGGTTTGAACACCACATCAAGACAGAGCCTAGCTTGTGCAATCAACCTTTCCCCTCTCCTTTCCCTGAGAACTCTCTAAATTTGTTCTGGGTTCCCCCACCCCTCCAGAGTAGATTTGGAAAGGGTGCAGGGCACACACAGGCTTGTGGGATGGAGTTCAGTTGCGCAAGCAGAAATGGTTGAGCTCCACAAAGTTAGCTGGATGCCACCCAGTAACCATCCACTACTTCTTACCATGCTGTTCTAAGGGTTACCAAGCTCATGTGTGTGAACAATGCTGAATGCACAGTAAAGAAATGTTGTAGGAAATGCTTAGCATTATTCCGAGTGTAGGCATTTTGAGTATTGCCTTGCATTGTGAGAGGCAAAGATTGATGGGTTGTATATATAAAACTGGATTCTGAATTGTCTTTATGTAGTTTTATCTGCTGTGACCCTGTCTGTGATCATTTGATGTTGAATGGTGGAATATAACTTTTACAAACAAAACAAACAATCAAAACACTAGTACTAGCCATGCCCTGGGTAGCGAAATTTCTAAAGCAGAAGCAAAACAAAACTGAGAAAACATAAAGGCACCCTCAAAGCTATTATCTGCATCTATCAGGAACCGAGAGGTATATTCATTGTTTCTTCTTCAGGCTGCAGAGATGTAGCAGTCAATTATATAAAAAGCATTATTCTTTATTGCATTGCAGAAGAGAAGGAAATAAACCAAAGGAATAGATTAGAAGGAAGTGAGACATGAATATTTTAGGAACTCGCAACAAATGAATCTTCGCAAAAAGTGTAAGTGTATATTTATTAATTTAACAAAATTTGTATGTATATTATATAGACACATGCACACACACATACCTCAGTTCAAGCCCCATGGCACACAGAGTTGTGGTTTTAATTTCTTCGTCCAAACAAGATTTTTGCAATTGTAAAAAAAATTCTGAACTAGTAGTAGATGCATGAGTGAAATAACTAAAAAAAAAAAAAAAATCTTTAAAATGTTATTATGGTGCCTTTCTAATGTCAGTAAGAAGATGTTAGGCTGTTATTCCACAGATGTTCATTTGCACACATACAAGAACACAAGCAAATCCCACAGGTTATCTAACTTCACGTGGAGAATACTTGAACATTAAAAATTCTTCAGGCACCACACTTCCCGCCCGTCCCCGTCCTACTGTGACAACACACTGAAACAGTGGTGTGCAAATCAGCGTTTTCTTTTTAAGCAAATGTAGACTTGTATATAAAAAAGCATTGTGCTTCAGAAATTACACAAGTAAAGCCACGCTAAAATTACAGCAAAATTGTAGCTTGGACTGGGGACAATAATTATTCTTGAACATTACAGGTGTGCCTAAAACCATCTGAAATACTAGATTTTTCTCCGTCTTCCAGGAGAACAGAAAGCAATTTTGCCATCTAATTTCCATCTTTTGAAAATAGCTGAGTATTTCTTTTATAGGCAAAGAGGCAAAGCACAACAACTGAGAACACACACCCAAACCCGCCCAACAACCCCCTAAACAGTACTTTCCTCCTCTTTTTATTTAAAGAAATAATAGCAGAGTTGAAATGAAATGTTCTCCAGAAAGGTCATGCCTCCCACAGAAGGCCAAGGCAGACTTCTAACCCATTACATTTTCATACAGTGGACATTCATTATACTGTGCATGTGAACCAAACTCAGCAGCTCATGTTTGCAAGGAAGCCATCAGTTTCTGCTCTCAATTATCTACTTTTTATATAAGGCAAGACTAATTGCACTTTGCACCTCATCTGATCTGCATAAAGCTAATATCACACATTTGCAGAAATGTGTAACCTCACGGCATAAATGGGCTGCAAGATGACTCTTAGTTTGCCCCCCACATGCTTAATCTAATTTTTTACTATTCTATTTACAGTTATTGTGAAATGAAGAAGAAGATACAAATTGGCTGGATAAAAGGGGGGGGGGAGTTATCATTAAAGCACATACTCTTTCTGATTCCAAAACAATCACTCAAGCTGGCTAATAAAAGATTGTACCCAATTATCATTGCTCCACTAACAGAAGCTTCTTAGATCCAGTGCAGAGGACAGAGGTGATCTTTTGAGAACACCCCCTCTACCCTGCAGCTGCAGCAGCAATGGATAGCAGTATAAAAGCTTGTAGGGCTGTAGGGGACAGGGAACTGTTGAAGATGATCCTGCCATCTATCTTCAGGGTGCAGAACAACACAGCAAACCAAAGGCAGGCACCAGCAGCCACAACCTAGAGACCTGTTGCTATTCAGCTGGAATTTTAGGATGAGCCACAACTGAAGATGGGGTGAGTAAGAGGTAGGGTAGGTAGCTCATCAGCTGTAAAAGCTGCTGGGAGGGAGGCAGAGACAAGGAATTATAGTACTATAACAGCCTTTCTCAACCTGGGTCCCCAGATGTTTTTGGCCTACAATTCCCATCATCCCTGACACTGGGTCCTGTGAATTAGGGATCATGGGAGTTGTAGGCCAAAAACATCTGGGGACCCAAGGTTGAGGAAGGCTGTACTATAACATGGTCTGTGTGGGGCTGCCAAGGTTCAGAGGCAGCTACTGAGACCTCTGGGTATAGGGCAGTATATAAATTCAATAAATGATCATAATACTGGGGCAAAATGTGGTGGCCAAGATGTCTGTTTGTCTGTTAAAGGTTTCTATTAAAAATTTCTTACGTTACAAAACAAATAAACAAAGGAAAGTACATATAGCATCTCAACAGGCACTCCCAGCTGGCTACACAGGTTCTAAAGGAGCTGTACTAGTTGTCAGTTAACTCCTCAGCTCAGTTCAAGGTGCACCTGAGAACCCAAAACAACTTAGGCCCCCAATTTCCAAAGGAACGTCTTCTCCCATACAGACCTGCCTGTGTATTAAGATCTTCAGGGGAGGCCCTGCCAGTAGCACGTTTAATGGCCTCCTCTGCAGCAACCTCCCACCTTTGGAACATACTGTATTTTTCCGTCTATAAGATGCCCCCTATTTTGGGGGGGCTCTGATTTAAGAAAATGGGGGGGGGGAGATATCCGTGTATAAGACGAGACCCCATTTTGAACATTATTTTAGAGTAAAAAAACATAGTCTTATACACGGAAAGGTACAGTACTCCTCTGAGGTGCATCTTTTTATTTTTTGTCAGCAAGTGAAGAGGCACCTCATAGCACAAGTCTTTGGAACAGGATGAGGACCTACTGCCAAAATTGCTATCCTGCGCAGTTTGGTATAGTTTCGATGCTCTTTATATTATTGGCCATTTAATTTTATATTATGTGATATTAGTTTCGTTAATATGTATTATTTTAATGACACACACATTCCTGTACTGGGACCTTAAGGAGAAGGGTGGGTTAGAAATCCTGTAAATATAATACGGAAGGAGAAAGGACCAGAAGGCAATAAGGCTGAACAGTTTTAGAAGCAAGTCCGGTGAAAAAGTCTGGAAGCTCACTTCCCCACTGAAACAGCTGGCAGAGGGCCCCCATAGAAGCATACATTACAGTGGTGCCTCGCAAGACGAAAAGAATCCGTTCCGCGAGTCTCTTCGTCTAGCGGTTTTTTTGTCTTGCGAAGCAACCCTATTAGCGGATTAGCGCTATTAGCAGTTTAGCGGCTATTAGTGGCTATTAAAGGCTTAAGGGATTAGCGGAATTGCTGCTAAAAGGCTATTAGCAGCTTAGCGCCTTAGAAAAAGGGGGTGGGGAGCGAAAAAAACCCTCAAGAATCGCAAGACATTTTCGTCTTGCGAAGCAAGCCCATAGAGAAATTCGTCCTGCGAAGCACCTCTAAAAACGGAAAACCCTTTCGTCTAGCGGGTTTTCCGTCTTGCGAGGCATTCATCTTGCGGGGCACCACTGTACTTGCTTTAGGGACATCTACCTGTTTCGGATGAACAGGGCAATGAAGCTTACTAGAATAAACATGCTTTAGGTCTGAATGAGAGCATCAGCAGAGGGCATCACATACCTCAATCTCTCTTCTATCAATGAAAGGCACCCTGGCTCAAAGAGCCTTTCCTTCAGTGAAGGGGACTTAATTGGATATGAGAACACAGCACAGCATTTGACATATTGACCATCACTCTGCCTCTTTCTAGAGGCTGCTGGTTCATGGAGGCAGGAGCGAACTTGTGAAGTTCATACATGGAAAATGAGAGCAGAGAAGCAGCTTTGAACAACTATTTATTCACAGTACAAAGGTCCCAACTCCCTATGGAAACCAGTCCCCACCAGTGTCCTCCTGGCTGATTGGCTTATTTTCCCAAGGACAGGGGAGATCTGGCCAATAAAATCAAGCACTCTGAAGGGCTCCCTATGCCTAATTTTTAATTAAAATGCAACTCTACAAAAACAAGATTTTCAGTCATTTCCAAGACAGTCAAATCACTTCCTTGGTAAGCTAGGAAGGAAATTACAGAATTATAAAATCACTGATGTTTGCTCTGCAGGATATCCAGACATGATGGGAAATTCTAGGAAGTTTGCTCAGCAGGGCATGCAATAAAATACAGAGAACAACTGTCATGGCAGAACCACTCAACAGATACTCCAGGGACTTACTTCCATATTGCATTCTTGCTTTACAAAAGCCTCTTATTACTCGAGATTTTGCAAACAGCTACTTCTGAAGGAAGTCTGGCAAAAAAAAGTTGCCAGAGCAGTTTCCTATCTTACGTTCATGTACGGATATAGCATTCCAGAGTATCGGATCCCAGCCCAGTCCTGCTAACCCATTTCCCCCCTTAATAATCAGCAGAGGCAGCCTGCCCTAACTGATTTCACCAAGTCGAGAAGTGTGCTTTTGCAACAATTTTAAAATGGTGGCATATTTCATCCACTGCTGGAAGCCATTCAGAAAACTGAGACATGATAAAATATGACTGCCAGTTTGGCAGACACAAATAGATCGCAGAACACAAAACTCCCTTGCCTTGCCTTTCCGTGACTAGAAGCTGCTCAGGATAAAAGTTCCTTCAGCTGCCAAAACAACACCATCATTAGGATTTAGAACTGATTAGTGGTAACCTTATTCAAATAGTTACTATAAACTCAATGGAATCTACCCAGATCTCGGGGGATATCTAACTATGGATTTGTAAGCCTAATGTGCGAGCCAGCCATGTGCAATGTCAGCTAGGACAATTATCTGAGAGATATATTTATACTTGCAATTAATTCAGGACTAGTCTTGCACAATGCAGCGTTACATGTTAAGCTTCACATGTCTGCTTTTCAGTCCTGTGTCATGGTTTGTAGTTTTCTTGTATTAAGCTAGCGTGACAAGACGTTGCTTTGGAAAAAAGAATGCTAAATTGCAGTTTAAATAAACAATGGATGATCAATAAGTTATATAATTCTACTGAAAATCCTAAAAGCCTCCAAAAAGAAAGAGGCCACTCCTACAAACGTCTTCAGGCAGCCTTTTAATAAACGGCAGATTATATTAGATATTTTTAATATTCAAATACGTACATCATACATCTTGCAAAACTGATTTGCAACCCAAGTACTTAAGAATGAAACTGGGTTCAGGTATAATTTTGATTCATCTTGCCAATGTTACATAATTACAATACTGCATAATATATAAACCGAGAAAGAGAAAATATTTATGATGCAGCAAATAAATTAGGAGACCAATCACTGACATAGATGGTCTAAAACGGAATAAATTGTTCTCATTTCCATTCAAACTTTTTGTTCCGTCTTCTCCTATTCAATTAGATTTAATTAAATCTAAAACACCAACCAAAGTTTTGTTGCCCATTTTCTATTAAACTTATACAGCTCGTGTCACGTACTTAATCCGTTCCGGAGGTCCGTTCATAACAGGAAACTGCTTGTAACATGAGGCATGCTTTCGCTAATGGCATATCCCGCTGCTGCCGTGCCACCGGAGCGCGACTTCCGCTTATATTCTGGGACAAAGGTCACAACAAGGGGCATCTAATTCTGGTTTAGCGGAGTACATAACCCGCAACATTCATAAGGGGGTGGTACGTAACACAAGGTACCACTGTATATGCCTAGCTGTGTAACAAACTTGTTCCTTGGTAATGAGGACTAATATTTGATGGGTTCCATATTTCTGTCAATTTTTCCCTTTGGAAATTTTTTTTTGATAGGCTGCTCACGCACTCACATCTTTCCAGCTTAGTAACACTGTTTAAAAAACATTGCAACGATTTTGAACAAACAGCTTTCGGATACCATTCATTCATTTTGATATTTGAACATTGCCATTAGTTGAAAAAAAATGGTTCATTAGTGAAAAATGTGGCTCTCTAAAGACGGTAATGGCATTTTGTTTTGGGTCTGAAAGGGAAATAGAGTAATTCTTCTGTACTGTTTGGTGAGGAAAGCTGTGGTACTTGCCCCGGGCAGCAAGGGAAATGGGGCAGGGGTGCCAATTTGAATAAAATATTGTGGGGGCCCTGGTAAGCCCTGCCCCACATAATCAATCACATGGCGCAGTGCACACACATTATTTGAATGGGAATGCCCATCATCTTTGTGGGGGTCCGGCATCCTCAAATATTTTATGGTGGGGGTGAAGCCCCCATGGCCCCTAGGAGTTGGCTCCTATGATACAGGATAAAGGTAAAGGGACCCCTGACCATTAGGTCCAGTCGCAGACGACTCTGGGGTTGCGGTGCTCATCTCACTTTATTGGCCGAGGGAGCCGGTGAACAGCTTCCTGGTCATGTGGCCAACATGACTAAGCCGCTTCTGGTGAACCAGAGCAGCGCACAGAAACGCCGTTTACCTTCCCGCCAGAGTGGTACCTATTTATCTACTTGCACTTTGATGTGCTTTCGAACTGCTAGGTTGGCAGGAGCAGGGACAGAGCAACGGGAGCTCACCCCGGCGCAGGGATTCAAACCGCCAACCTTCTGATCAGCAAGCCCTAGTCTCTGTGGTTTAACCCACAGCACCACCCGCATCCCTCATGATATAAGGTAGGAGTAGCAATTTAGCACTATATTTTAATAATCTTAGACTTCTGTACATCTACAACAATGCCTCTTTTTACCCCACCCACTTTCATACCCTGTTCTTTCAAGACTTTGTTGTTGTTGTTGCCGCCGTCATCCTTGTCTCTGGTTGGGCATTATCAATACTGACATCACTACTACTACTAATTTCAATGCATTCTTGACTATTCTTGAAGTGCTGTAGGCAAACTGTAGTCAAAGTCTGTCAAGGTTACCAGCTTGGGATAGACAATGCTGGGTTTCAACACAGCATTAAGCCCAAACCATTGCTTAACTCTGAGTAATGAAGCAGGAGAGCTGGGTAAGGAGTGAAACAGCACATTTTTTTCATTTTTTTCATTAGTATTATGTGTGAAGTAGGCCGGTGTAATATAGATCTGTATTATTATCCCCATACTGCACATTTGGTGGTGGTAGTACTGAGGCAGAGAAGAGCTGACCTAACACCCATAATTGATTTCTCAACAAAGGTGAGGTTTGCTCGAGACACTTTGTGACTCATCACAGTTTCACAGCTACCACACCACACCAGCAACAAATCTTAACAATTTTCAGTGCAGTGGTACCTCAGGTTACATACGCTTCAGGTTACAGACACCGCTAACCCAGAAATAGTGCTTCAGGTTAAGAACTTTGCTACAGGATGAGAACAGAAACCGTGCTCTGGCAGCACGGCGGCAGCAGGAGGCCCCATTAGCTAAAGTGGTGCTTCAGGTTAAGAACAGTTCCAGGTTAAGAACGGACCTCCAGAACGAATTACCGTTGGGGTTTTTTTGCTCTATAAGACTCACTTTTTCCCCTCCTAAAAAGTAAAGGGAAATGTGTGGGGGTCTTATGGAGCGAATGCAGGCTGCGCAGCTACCACAGAAGCCAGAACAGCAAGAGGGATTGCTGCTTTCACTGTGCAGTGATCCCTCTTGCTGTTCTGGCTTCTGAGATTCAGAATATTTTTTTTCTTGTTTTCCTCCTCCAAAAATTAGGTGCGTTTTGTGGTCTGGTGCGTCTTATAGAGCGAAAAATACGGTAGGTACTTAATCTGAGGTACCACTGTATTTCATCTACGCTGAGGCCATGAGCAAGCATGTTAGCAAATAAGCCCTCAAAGGACAAACCATAAAATAAAAAATGTGAGGAGACCGACCCTCTCTCTACTTCTGGCCATGTGTATTTGGAAGGTCAAAGGTACAAGCAATGGCATTTGCGTTAGAAACCATCCATATCTATTTTGTGTATGAGTATATTTACTAAAATATAAGCAGCAGAAAAACAAATAGCCCACAGAATAAATATCACTGTCAAACATCAGTAAAGTCAAGACAGGCAGGTGGGTACATTTTATTAAACTAATACTCAAAATAATTTAAGCATACTATTTCCTAAGAATAATTAAAAAAACAAAACAAAAGGATCCAGCATCCCCAAAAAGCAAAAATATGAACACATCTTCTCCCCATCCACCCCTATCTCTTAGGAAATGGCCTCATAAAAAAGTGACAAAACAATAATGAAAACATGTTCTGTGAAAAGCTCTAGGGACTAAAAGCTAAGGTACCAGGCCAGAACCTTTGGCTCTCACTATTGTGCTTTCTTGTCACACTGTTGTGCTCTGGGAGCTAGCGAGGATGATACTCTTAAATCTTAATCTCTAAAGCACTCTATGACAGTGCTCCAGAGACAGGATCTTAGCCAATTTCATTCAACTGATATTAGTGCACAGTGGCAGCAGGGAGAAAAGCCTATATATAAAAATGCGAGGGAGACTTATGCTTTCTGGTGATTCAAAAAGCAGGCTATAGGGAGCCAACACGAGATGAAAGGTAATGTTTCCAGGGGAAAACAAAAATTAAAAGGGTAAAAAGAGCTTCCTCTCCCAGCAGTACTACAGACAACCAAGTGCTTGTATTTTCCCTGAGAAAAGTGTGTAACAGGTAACAACATTCCTCACTTGTTTCAAGTAGAGACCACAAGTGCACCAGAATCTGTTGCCTGCACCACCGACTATTCACATAAAACACACTCTTCCTATGGCAAATGTGACCCATCATTAGGAATGCTCATTGTACTATTGTTCCAGATTTGACACTGTCCTTTGAACGCTGGTACTAAAGGATTCTGATGGCTGTCCAGTATCAATGAGCAAATGGAACGACTAAAATGTACCTAGGGATTTACAATCTATCTTGCTTGCCCCCAGAACAACCTTGAAAGAAAAGTCAAGTTATTCCAATTTTGCAGACCATGAACAGAATTGGAGGGACTTCAATGTTCCCACCAGGGCTGGCCCAATACATTTTGGTGCCTCCTGCCATGGAAGATGGGTTGAGTGAAAACCTACATCAGCAACGAGAGAGGCTTAAATCTCCACATTTGTCTCTGACGTCCCTGGGGATTCTGCCGCCTGAGGCAGAGGCCTCACCTTGCCCCATGGCCTGACCCTGTTTCCCACCATAAGCAGTGTGCAGCTGAGCTGCATTTGAACCTAAGTTTTTCATTCCAACCCCAACACATACCCATTCACTGCTGGTCAGTAGAAATTAGCACTCCAGAACCCACTAGAACCTCGATTCGTGTAGCAATCCATATTTACATCCATAGATGGGCTTCCTACATTGATAGCATTATTATGCTAAGAGGTTTGTGGGTGTGATGGCAGGTGTTGTTTACATCAGCTAACGCGGTGGCGACAGGTCAAGAGAGCATTTGGGAAGTATTAGTATTATGTGCTGGTAATGCTCTTAGAAGTGAAAGCCTGTTGAACTTTGCCCCTTGAGAGGGTTTAAGACATGACATCAGCTGCCCAGTGAGCCACTGACCCAGAGTGCTTATGTGATTTCTCGTCAAAATACTGATGTCTTATGACAAGGCATCCTATGAAGGAAGACCAGACTCATTCTGTGTGTGCAGATGCTATGTAGTCAAAAGAGTACCAGCTGTACACAAAAGGAGAGCATCAAGAGGCTAGGGGAGTATTACAGAAAATAAAAGAAGATGCCTAAGGGATAGAACATCCAAGACAACCAAATGCCTGAGTGTCTGTTGTAGGAGGGTGGAGGGTGTAGAGTGGACGAGCGGGCTGAGCAAGAGCACTCCACACTACAACATATCATTGCAGATCCCACTGATTTACTCTAATTGCTAGATATGTGTATTTCATGCATGCCAACCAATGCACTTGTTCAAGAAGTTCAATTCTACTTGATACTCAAGGAGTAGGAAGTGCTGTGACTTCACTGATTTGGAAGCCATGATGAGATTAGGACCTACAAAACAAACGAGCAGTATTACAGATCTCAACAAGATGGGGAAAAGAATGTGCTCTATTATAAAACAATTGTGAATAGCATTTGTCTGATTTCCACACAAGCATCTTTTCAATGGCTAAGATTCTGATCAACAAGGAATACAGTGGAACCTCTGGATACAAATTAAATTTGTTCCAGGGGTCCATCTGCAACCCGAAAAGTTTGTAGGCAGGAGCGTCGCTTCTGCGAGCGCACGCACACAGCGCAACTGAGAACTTCTGCGCATGCAGCCGTGTTCGTAACCCGAAAGTTACGTATTCAGAGCAGTACAAAACTAGAGGGTCCACTGTACTTGCACATCTTGATAACTTAGGACAATCAGAGACAAAATGGAACCACGGCTGAGAACATAAGAGCTTTTACTATAGAGGTTTATGGGTAATCTAAGTGCAGTTCTCAGTAAACAATCACTTTTAGCTAGTTGTTTGCCTGCTTCCCCAAAGACACAGAGTGAATATTCAATCTAATTGAATAATATACTATATCCCATTATAATTAAGTCCCTACACAACAAATATCAATAGAAGGGTGTACATCTGACACATGGTTCTAAAGATGTAGCCGAGATATGGATAAATGTACAAATTACCAAAATCCCACTATGAAACTTAGTAAGATTTATGGGTATTTATTCCTGTGTATTGCTGTCTTTATTCTCATATTCGTAAGCTAAGGGGAATTGAATGTACAAAAAAAATTAATGTAAGAAGTCATGGAATTGAAAGTTATAGTTCCCCAAGTAACTGTAATTCTGTCATACTACACACATATTAAGGGATAAATTTCACAGCAAATACTGTAACATAAAGACTTTCATCTGCCAAGAAAGACTTGAGTTAAAATTGTAGTGAGTTATGTTTGTGTGTGTGTACACGCTCTAGTGCATTCAGATTATCAGACCGAAAGTTTCATTTGCTTGTTTTAGTTCTCTTGTTATTGCTATAAAAACAACTCCAGCTAATAACCACCAATGTTAAGTATAGATCTACACAAATATATACCAGTAATATACTAATGAGTATAATAATTGCTGGCAAGGTCAGGTTTTCGGCAAGTATGCTAGAGCATAGCCTGACACTCTTAGTTTAAGACTGGGCTCACAGGAGTTCTCTCCCTTACTTCACCCCTGTTTTCTGCCCCCAAAATTGTTGATTCCTATACCACAATCATCTACTTTCTTGGTGATAACACATGCTCAGAGGCAGGAAAACACTGTAAGGAACAGCCCTTAGAGAGGCAAATTTCCTTTCCTCAAGAATGAACAAAATCGGAAAACACTGAATGATATCTCCTCTCTACCCAGTAACAATTGGTAACAACAATTTTTTAAGTGTTTGAACATCATACTACTATATTGTTTTAGTTGCGCGGGGGGGGGGGGGGGGCTTTTGCCTGTCAAGTAAAGATGGGGAAACTTGAAGTATGACATAAGGAAAGTTATTATAGGTGCTAGAGAAGGAAAGACCCTGATGTTAGGAAAGCTGGAGGGCACAAGGAGAAGGGGACGACAGAGGACGAGATGGTTGGACAGTGTTCTCGAAGCTACCAGCATGAGTTTGACCAAACTGTGGGAGGCAGTTGAAGACAGGAGTGCCTGGCGTGCTCTGGTCCATGGGGCACGAAGAGTCGGACACGACTAAATGACTAAACAACAACAGAGAAGGAAAAGCTGTGGCTCTACTGCAGGAGCTACAATCTGTATCTTTGGGGGTCCTGTCTCTTTTTCTGCTCTTTAAATGTGAGGTGTGACCTAGCACAAAATGGCTGCCATGACAGCCATTTTGTGACTGGCACCCACATCCCTTTCTCAAAATTCCTAATGTACCCACTGGCCCATTAAAGGGTGTAACTCCCGAGTTACTGTTTTCTGTTATATCCAGATATACTCTTATGAGGGACATCTAGTTCTACCCTGAGCGTAACTTGTCTTCCAGGATTAGGGGTTTACAATGGTATGATACAAAACAGAAGTAGTAGGCGTCTGGTGTGTGGGTAAAACATTTCGATGAACTCTCAATCTGGCTTATTTGTTTGATCTTCTGGGTCCTGCAGCTCATTATATTCATTTGTTTTGTATGCCCATACTCTGCTAGTCAGGCTTTGCTCCTAATGCTCACCTGTTGAATGAAAGAACCACAGCATGGCTGCTGGGATGCTAACAGTTTAATAACTAGACTGTAGAAGGTCTGAAGGCATATATCATGGAAAATCTCAAAGCTACAGAGATCAGGGCACTTCATCCAGAAACAAAACACACTGCATGTTCTTTTTTTAGAATATTGGCACAGGATATCAATTTCCAACCAACATTGTATAAATTATTGTAGTTAAACACTTAGCTCTGGCAGCTAAAAAAATAAAAAATAAAAAAGAGAAATAATAACCAAATCCTTAAGAAAGTAGTGCTAACCTGTTTCAAATGTAAACAATGATTTAAGCAATTTTATTACAGCGAGCACTATCTGATTGCTAGCAGAACCTGTGTTTATTGCTTTTGTGCATTACAGTCTCTTGTCATTTTAGACAACGAAAAATTTCATTCCTTTTGTACAGCATTTGTGAGAATTTCTAAGTAGCGAGGCATCTATAATGACATTGAACGGAGCCTGAAAGTTTCACAGACACAAAATGAAATTGCTAGCTCTTTCTTCCGAGCATCTTCTGACATTTTTAATGCATCTCTTTTGGGACAGTATTAATGTTCACTTCTTGGGTTAAAGCTGGAGGAGTAGGCTTGAACATGCCATCTGCAGAAGTGTCAAAACATGGTTACTCTCAAGTACACAGCAGAAGCACAGGTGGCATATCTGGGGCTCTCCAGATGTTGGTAGACTACATCTCCCACCATCGTGACCACTGTCCATGCTGAAGGGTGTTGGATCAGGTGGAAGGCCACCCCTGGATTAAAGGGCAGTTTACAGCTAGAGATGGTGTTGGGTCTATGGATAAAAGTTCTGACCTAGGTATCACTTCACCATAACATACATTGATATGTTTAAGATCTGTTTGAATAAAGCTGGGTTCTGGGGGTTTTGTTTTTGTTTGAGTTACTGTGTGCTTGCTTAACCATAATAATGTAAAGCGAAGAAATCCAAAAGACTGTATATTTGAAAAGCATTTCCATTCCTGTTAAATTGTGTGGCTCTTTAAGACGGCATTTCCATTTTGCATAGTATTTCTATTTTTATTTTTTTTAAAGTGTAAAACTGCTGCTCAATCAGAAACCTTTTAGTTTATCAAAATATGTTTTAACTGATAACCCTGATCAAACAATTTGTTATTGCAGCTCTAATTGGGAACTATAGAGGACAACTTAAAAGTCTAGGTCTAGTTACTCAATACAATTACAGTGGTGCCCCCAAGACGAATGCCTCGCAAGACGGAAAACCCGCAAGATGAAAGGGTTTTCCGTTTTCAGAGGCGCTTCGCAAGACGAATTTCCCTATGGGCTTGCTTTACAAGACGAAAATTGACGAAAATTTTTGAGGTTTTTTTCCGCTCCAAAACCCCTTTTTCTGAAGCGCTAAGCTGCTAAAAGCCTTTTAGCAGCAAAACCGCTAATCCCTTAAGCCTTAAAAAGCCGTTAATAGCCCTTAAACTGCCAATAGCGCTAATCCACTAATGGGCTTGCTTCGCAAGATGAAAAAACCGCAAGACGAAAAGACTCGCGGAACGGATTCTTTTCGTCTTGCGAGGCACCACTGTATATTTCACAAAGTCAAACTGCTACAGAATTATGACCGGTTTGTTCACAAAGTTTGAGGGAAACAAAATTAAGCAAAAATCCTAAAGCTGGCAAGGCTACTCAAAAGGGAATGGCTATACAAACATCTAAATCCTAAATCTTAGTTCTATGAGGGAAGAGTGACAGCTCTGGTTCCAGTTCTAAGCACCACAATTTAAGAAGGATATTGATAAGCTGGAATGTGTGCAGAGGGGGGCAACCAAGATGATCAAGGGTCTGGAAACTAAGCTTATGAGGAATGGTTGAGGGAGTTGGGTATATTTAGCCTGGAAATGAGGGGACTGAGAGGAGATACGATAGCCATCTTTAAATATCCTAAGGGCTGTCACATGGAAGAGGGAACAAGCTTGCTTTCTCCTGCTCTGGAGGGAAGGACTCGAACCAATGGTTTCAAGTTACAAGAAAGGAGATTCTGACTAAACATACGAAAAAAACTTTCTGTCAATAAGAGCTCTTTAGCAGTGGAACAGAGTCCCATAAAAGGCACTGGACTCTCTTTCCCTGGAGGTTTTTAAGCAGAAGTTGGATGGCCACCTGTCATGTATGACCTGGTTGAGATTCTTGCTTTGCAAGTGGTTGGACTAGATGACCCCTGAGGTCCCTTCCAACTCTACAATTCTATTATTCTAAAATCCTTTGAGAGGTTTTACACATGTTTAATGAAAATCTATACTAGTGGCCCACATTACAACTAACAACAATTAGCTCCTTTGGAGAAAAAATACGAAGATTCAAAAGACTGGACAGAAGAATAAGAGAGTCACAAAGGTGACTCTAATGCAAAGGATATGTACCATCCCGTCCTTGTTCCTTGAGATCATGGTTAGGTCGATGTCCTACCATAAACTATGAATTCCTCTTTCAACTTTTTGAGTACCTCTTCTTTCATTCTGAATGTGCCAGGGTGCTTTCTTCAATGGGCCCCCATTCCTATAAAGATGTAATTACTATACTGCCCGTAACTCAATCAAGTAGAATTCACCGATAGTTCTTCAGCACAAGCACCCAGACTTTACTCTACAAGTCTTCCTTAATTGACAATTAACTTGCATATCCATTCCTATGCTGCTGTTTCACCTTGGGCGTTAGCCATACTGGAACGTTGCCATTTCATATTTTCTGAATAAAGTAACTGTCACTCCTTACACTGACAGTGAGTCAGATGCATTGTAAGCTAACTTGTTGATGCATTTCAGACGGGATCTTATAACTAAGCAGGCATCCTTTTTTCCAAGCACACAGTGGAAAAAATCTCTGTAATTGTGTCTCAGGAGCAAAGTAAAAATTCTGTGCTCCTAAATAAATACTTCAAGGGGAGTTACCAAAGACATACTGCTTCTGGTCAATAGTCTTGGCATGTTCTTGAGATATTTTTCAGCCTTTAAAAGGGATTATGTGTACCATTCCTTCAGACACCTTCCTTCTACTCTGCTTAAAAAGAGAAATCAAAACAAACACTAGGGTGGAATTTTATAACCTTTAAAAGCTATGAGGTGTGATAGAGAAAATTATGAATTCCCAATTGTTTTGTACACTTGTGTGGTAGAGACTATTGTCTTAGGCTAAGTAACACCAACACTGCTATGCCTTAAAATCTGATTTATAAAATATTGCCCTTAATTAGAAAAAAATACACAAACAGAAAAAACAAGGGTTCTGGCCAGCATACAAAGACACAATATATGGCAAGTACAATGAATGTATTTGTCACAATGTGCCTGCTGTTACCAGGCATGTAGTACATACAAGCGGTACTCCTGGATCATCAAAATAAGTACAATATTACAATTAATGATATATTTTCATTTCTCCGACTCAAGAAAATTCTTGGAAGCGTCAGAGCAGCTGTAGCAAACAGGACTGGAGCCCGGTGATCCCAGTTTTGAAGAGAAACTCCTTCTTCAGCTGACAATATAAAAGAAAATGGTAGCAACCCAAGGCAAACAATATAATATAATGTAAACTTTTCCAGACCATGAGCAGGCTAACTCACCCTGTGAAGTTAACAAGGTCCCACATTGGGTACAAATTGAGGCAACTGCTGCATGCTGGCTGGCAGAGCACAGAGGAAGCCCAATAGTGGATATTTATGAGTAGAAACTGTAAAGCACCAAGGGTTTATTAAAGAGGTATAACAAGAAACAGCCCAAAGCAAAAGATGTATTCAGCCCATGAGGTGCTTGTATTGAGAAGATGAATTCACTTAATTTCTTGTCTGAAGAGAACCTTCTCAGTGTTAATTCTGTTGTATGGGTCAGACTTCCGTTGCCAAATGGTGAAAAATTGTATGTCGGTGTTACTGTGCTTTTTCTGTAGATAAATTTCAATTTATTGCATGTGGTCAAATGTTCTAATCCGTTCCATAAGTCCGTTCCACTTCCGAAACGTTCGAAAACCAAGGATCAAAGGGCTGTCAGCAAATTCAATGGAAAAAACGAAAAATGCACCTCGGAAGCCCTTTAACTTCCGAGGTGCATTCAAAAACGGAAGCATTCACTTCCTGGTTTTCGGCTTTCGAAATGTTTGGCAGCCAAGACGTTTGAAAAATGAGGTTTGACTGCACTAGGATTGGAAAACACAGATCTCACATTAGGAATGCTGTGACAAGTGCCCCTCTGGTGGAAAACTATCTCCAGAAAAAGCACACTGACACTGACATACATGCTTTGTAACAGCAGGTACATTGTGACAAATACATTCGTTGTACTTTGCTTGCCATATAGTGTGTCTTTGTATGCTGGCCTGAACCCATTTTGTTTTCTATTTATGTATGTTTTTATACAGCAGATTCCTTATTTTTGTGCTTAATTTGTTTGCAGCTGAGGTATAAGTGTAAATTCAGCTACTCCACCTACAGTAAATCTGCAAAAAAATAAACATTTCATAACTTGTAAAGAAACAGATTCATAGTTGAATTCAAAGCCAGTGTGTGGACTTCAACATCAAACATTTCTTCCTGACAGGTGGAACGCTTATTGTGTTTCTTCAGAGCAAATTTCTGAGACATGCAGGGAAACCCCATGGTGCTAGCAAAAACCCTTGCAATGGCCTCTGCTAGCAAGCCAACTTAACTGAATCCAACCCACTTATCTCATTATTGCACAGGTGCTATGTGTTAGTGTGGTTTTTAGCCGCCTCTGTAAGTAGCAGATCCTCCCATCTCTACATTTCTTTTATTTCTGGTCACGTGGACCCACACCTACAATGCCAGCATCAAAATTGGAGTAAGACTAGAGTATCTCAGGACACAAAAGATTACACCATAGTTATATCTGGTGAATGACACGAAAAGTGTTGGTTATTAGTGCTCAAACAAATGTTCCTTTCAGTCACTACATTAATCCTGTAACACACAAAACACAGTTAGAACACTAGGTACCATTTACTGATTTCAGATTGTCATGCACTCTCTTGGAGAGCCGGCAGTCCAGAACTGAACAGCATGTGAAAATTACGATTAAAAAAAGAGGAGTGCAAAAATTTGGTGGTTACTGTGGAGCTAAAGACAAATGCAGTACAGTCATACCTCGGGTTAAATGTGCTTCAGGTTGAGCGTTTTCAAGTTACGCTCCGTGGTGACCCGGAAGTAGCGGAGCGCATTACTTCCGGGTTTTGTCGCTCGCACATGCGCAGTCACTCAAAATGATGTCACACACATGCGCGGAAGCGGCAAAACACAACCCGCGCGTGTGCAGATGTGCAGTTGCGTCTTACGTTTTACTCAGGATGCGAACGGGGCTCCGGAACGGATCCCATTCGCATCCAGAGGTACCACTGTACTTCTTCTTCACTGCTTACTCTAGATGTAAATAAAACAGACTGTGTTTTATTTGCCTCAAGATCACCACATCCGCCCGAAATGTGGGTGTTACTTTTGTCATGTAAAGATGAACTAATGCAATAGGCACCATTAATACCCCTCCCCAGCACACACACCCCAGCATTTTAGCTTGAGATCTTTATCCCTGTCTGCATCTATATGCAGTGATATTTTTCTAGCAAAAGAGGTGCCAGAACTCACCATGTACACCTCCCATGTTTTCTTATAATGGAAATGGTGCCCACCTGAGAGGTGTTTGAACCGAATTCCTCCTAGTTCCAGTTGGGGGGGGGGAATCCCTGTCTATATGTGACTTTGTTTATATATATATGCAATTGTTTTTATTGCTTTTATTATGAAGTCACTTGGAGATATTTTATGGGAACAGCAACAAATAGATTCAAATAAAAATAAATGAAATGGCATAGTCCTTCCTCCTCCTTCTAAAATGTAGAATTTAAATATGCATAGCTCTCCCCTGTAAGGCTTACCCAATACAGATCCTTTATCTAAAATGCAAGTTTCCAGCAGGCTGAGTGGTTTTCCTTGTGTATACCAATCCATATTGACGTTTTAAGTGATAAGTTCTAAATGCACAGTCACATGTGCAGGCCCCCCCCTTTTTTTACTAAGAATAGGAATACGATGGAAATGGAAGAAGAGGCAAGGAGAGAGACAGAAAGAAATTGCCTCAAGTCACATTCCTACATATAGTTGGCATGCATCCAGTTTGTGGTTGCGATAAGAAATATGTAATCCTATTATACGGAGTAGAGTCAGAATGTACAAATAGTTCCTGGAAATGGAACTTCTCCAGTAAGATTATTCCTTTTTGGCATAATAGTTATACAAGTAGATCTAGGCTATAAGTCTTGTGACAGTTGACTGTCAGAACAATTCACCACACACAACTGTGGTGTCTTTGTCAACCAGACACAAAGAGTGTACTGCATATGCATTAACTTGCAATTTAAATGTTAATATATATTTTTAAAGCAGAGCTCAAGCCATGATATGAGGCAGGAACAGGGCCATTCGTCTTAAGTTTTAAGGGGGAAAGATTGAAGTGGCACAATTGCCTATTGCAGGAGCCTTTGCTTTTAAGACATCAGAATAATAATCTTCTTGTGAGGTGATGGGAGACTTGCTATGCTCCAGATGTTGTTGAACTCCAACGCTCAACAGTCTTAGTCAGCATGACCAATGGCTGGGGTTAATGTCATGACCTGGAATTAGATTCCCTTTTTGTCAGAGGAAGATACAGAGCAGGGGTTCCTAAACTGTATTTCCATGAGCTTCATTCGGGTGAACTGTTGCACATCTTCATTAAACAGTCATTGTTATTTTTAATTGTATTTTCATTGCTTCTTTTATTTCTTATATTGTATTTTATCGCATTACAATTTGAATTCTGGGCTCGTTCTTAGACTCAAGATCCACAGAGACTGTTGCTATCAGACTTCACGTCCATGAATCAATAATGTAAACTGAGCAATCAATAGTGTAAGGAATCAATAGTATAAACTGTGGCGTTCTGCCTATCAAACATGATAGACCTTAAAAATCTGTTGTTTTTAAGTCTTTCATTTTCCGTGGAAAAGGACAAAATGTGTAAAGAACATGCCTGAGCTGGTACAGGTAAGGCAACAGTGACATTGTGTGATTAAAGAACACACACTATGTCCTGGAAGAAGGTAGAAAGGAAATAATAAACAGAATCAACAACACAAATGTTAAAATTATTACTTCTAGGAGCACCATTTATTTCAAAATGGTCTTGCATGCACACACAATCACATACATATATTATACACAAACACACTCTTGATACAATGGGTCTGAAAATAGGGTGGTTGCTGCTTTAAAGAAACTTGGGTTTTTAAAAAGGCTACAATTCTCTCCAACTTGGCTATCAAACATGGCTATCAGAATACTATTTAACTTTTGCTTTTTGTCCAAAAGAATTAACCATGAATTTTGAAGGTAACCCATTGATCGGCCCACAAAAAGATGGAAATCTGCCACAAATTAAGAACAGGTGAAAGGTGAAAATGCTACGCTGTGTCTTATGCCAACTACCCAAGCCCAGTTATCAAATTATAGCAACTTAACATTTAAAAATTGACATTTATTTCATGGGGAAAGCAGTGTTCTGCCCAGTAAATATCAGTCCTTGCTTGGGGAAAGTTTTAGACACTTATTCAATGGTGAGCCTTCAAGCAAAATTTCAATGAATGTACAGTGCTTAAAAAAACACACCTAGGTGCTTAAGTGTTAAATCACCAGCATTGTCTGAAGGGAACACAAAGCTTCAGGAACAGAGAGGATATTGAGGTAGCTGCAGCCCTCTGTTTCCCTTCCCACTTTTCTTCATAATCAGTACTAACCAGCCTAACTTGAGGGGGAAAACAAGGGATTATCTCCCCCCTCCGACCATGTATTTCCCCAATATTTGCAGCAGTGTCCTAGAGGTTTAAGTGCTATGCTACTATGGAAGAGAGCTAATGGATCCATCAATAAGATTTATGGAGTCCTTCCTGTTTCCAGCAGCTAAGTATGGCACTGTCAGCACAAGTGGCAAACCGAAGGGGAGTATTATTTTCACTTATGTCAGTCTTTGGAGCAAGCAAGCTGGCCAGATTTTCTGAGCAGTAATCTCATCTGCACTGTCCCCATTAGTAAAGTGTAGAAGAAAAGGAGTGGGGGGGAGAGAGGTTACTCTGACCAGTTAGGAGGCAGCAGGGTTTTTTTTTGGGGGGGGGGGGGAGTTAATAGTTTGCCTTACCCACTAACTTGGAATGGTTAGAGTATGTAATCCTTCTACTAGATAGAGTTGTTTATTGTTGTTTCAACTACCATGATTGTATCAACCACAGAAATACACGCACTAATACAATATTGAAGAACAGCATCAACCGAAATATATCTTTACATTAATATATACCATTAATCAGTGCTATTTTTCTAGAAAAAGAGGTGCCGGAACTCACCATGAACACCTCCATTATTCTCTTATAATGGCAATAGTGCCCACCTGAGAGATGCCAGAACTGAGTTCTGGCTGAAAATAAAGCCTTGTCAATAAATAATAATAATGTTTTTAAAAATAAATTAGTGTGTGTGTGTGTGTACACATATACATATACATATACATTTATATTTATATACAGTCATAACTTGGATCCCGAACGCCCTGGAACTTGGACGTTTTGGCTCCCGAACACCACAAACCCGGAAGTGATTGTTCCGCTTTGCTAACATTCTTTTGGAACCCGAATGTCTGACGGGGCTTCCGCAGCTTCTGATTGGCTGCAGGAGTCTCCTGCAGCCAATCAGAAGCCTCAATTTGGTGTTCGAACATTTGGGAAGTCGAACAGACTTCTGGAACGGATTCTGTTCGACTTCCAAGGTACGACTGTATTATATATATATATATTATAAAATATATAGGTTAAAGGAACTAATCTAACTTAAAGCAGTGGAACTGACTGTTGCGGAGAGTGGGGTGATTAAAAATCACTCACCCAGTTTAGAATATTCCACCATTCTTCAGCAGAGTTTCCTTTCTTTCAACAAAGTAAGCGACTCATGTATATGTCAAACAATAATAAAGAAAACTGTAATACAGTAACATACTATCTGAGAGAAACAAGAACATGAGGAGGCAAGAATGACAGTTGGCCTCTCTAACTGAACACCCAAAGGGAGCGGCCGATTCCAGAGAACAACACAAAAACCCCGCCCACCAGACATTCTATTCATCTAATTAGGCCCCGATGTTTTACTTACACAGACTCTCCTTCATTGGAGGTTTTTAAGCAGAGCTTGGATGTATGCTTCAACAGATTCCTTGGAATAGATGATCCTCAGGGCCCCTTCCAACTCTACAATTCTATGAATCTATGAGAAGTTTTACACATTTTAATGGCAATCTATACTAGAGGCCCCCATTACAATGAATTCTTTACTCAGATTATTTCTCAAACAAGTTTGTGCACACTAAATTTTGCCAAGCTGTCAAGAAATATTTGGCCTTCAGTGGCTGTTCCGATGACACTACCTGGAGCCAGTTTGCTCACATAAACCTGCACTAGAAGAGTAAAGAGGGAGTACTGAACACAAATGAGATCACCATCTATGTTTAGCAAACTGCAAAATGAGTATTTCAGTTCACTGAAGGGAATGCAGCATTGTTTTCCTGTGCAAGTCATGCAGCTCACACGATTCATACAAGTCTTGCTTCTGCACACTTGTCCTTCTACATCTCATTGGAACCAACCTTCTGCTAGTTTGAATAGAAGGACTCTAGGGCAAGGGGAAAGACACTTTCAACATTTCCCACTGAAGAAGCTGTTCCCTTTTCAGCTGATGGGCAAAGTCAGTCTTTCTATGGGCTCGTCCCCACTTCTGATTGTACCAGGCCTAGGAAGCATGGGTCTGAGTAATTTCCCCCTTGCCCTGCTCCTTTCCAAGGGAAAACGCGCATTTTAGCAATAGATTGGAATAAATGGCAATTGCGGAAGTGTGGATAAGCCCTATATCAACTTGACTACTCAAGTCAAAATGTTAGGAGCAGAAAATGATTTTCCATGTTGGTTTTCATTCTGCTATTTGCCTCCTGATTCTTGTCAGCAGCAGAATTCTTGATACTAGAAATTAAGGTAAGTGTTAATTAGGGAGGTGAAATTGGTGCTTCAGAAATAAATAGTAAAGTATTTTAAAGTATTTCAGATGGGATATTCATCACTGCCTCTCCTGAACTGCTCAACTCTGAAAGTTCAGCTGTGAGCCCATGTTCCTTTTTTTACTTGAGAAGTACACATCTGAGCTCAAATTCCACGTATTTCTCTCATTAGTTTGGGGAATGACACAAGCAGCAAAATAATTCACATCCATGTCTAAAAACCCACAGTTACCTTAATTTTGCTCATTGAGGAGATGCTCCAATTTGCTTATTCTAAACATGATTTATTCTAAAATCAAAGTATGTGCTAAAAAGGAGACAGGTTGTTCTATACTGAATGCTGTGAGAACTGCTTGAATAAACCATGCAGTAAGGGAAATAGAGTGAATTTGCCTGCTGTGACAAAAGTCATACAATCAACGCTTGCTCAAAACTTTATTATTTCCTTTTTATATATTTTATGGGCCTTGTCCATCATTTTACAATCTGACCTTTATGTCCTTTACTAAAGCAAACACAGCAGCGATTATGGAAAACTGACTTTAGAACAGCAATAAAGCAAACTGAAAGAGCCTTTATGTATAACACTGGGGCTTATATTTGAACCGTCAAATCAAATACACAGATTATAAAAAGGAAATATTTTTAAAATCCAAAAATTTCTTACTGACCATTTCTGTCCTTTGTTACCTGCATGTTAGTAAGAATGACAGATGAAGGAGTACCTACAAATGCAGAAATAGAAAAGCAATTGTTTCTTTAGAAAGATTAAAGCCCAAAAAAAGCCCAATGGGGGATTCTGCTCATATCACTGATATTCAGACTTAGACAGATGGGAAAACGCAAATGAGAATTGGCTTACACTGCAACTATTCAGCTTCCATCAGAGCAAATGTGTCACTTATTTTGCCTTCAGCGTTCCTATATTTATCCCTTGTTTATTGTTTTGATTAATTGAATTATTAGGATTATTATACTGTTAGACAGATATTGTCTACAGATAATTACTATGGCAGTTTGCCAGTAATCCTGTGGTCACCGTGTCTCATCTCTCCTTGAATATGAAACTCTCAATGGAGAAGGAAGTGGGTTAAAAATAAACTTTGTACAACAGCAATCATTACAAAGTCAACGTTCTTCATCCTTTTATGCACAGCAGTACCCAGTAGTCTGTTTTCCTTTCATGTTCTAGAAACTGCTGGAAGATGCAGGCCTTTTAAACATCAGCCCAACAACATTCCAATCAAAGAAACACACAGCCAATTTGAGGACAGGAATTTAACTTCAAGAAAAAGAAAAGAAAATAAAGGAAAAGAAAATAGTAAAGTAGAGTAGAGTAAAGTAAAAGTCTACTGGGAGATTACTTGGCCTCAAAGACAAAGTTGCTCTCTCATATACTCCCCCTCACAACAGTTAAAAGAGGAAAGTTCCACACTAAATGTCATCCATTATGCTACACATAAAAACCACCCCTTGGTGGTGTGGTCACTATAGACATATTCAAGGTATTCGATTGCCCGGAATGGTGATGTTATTAAAAGTGCTACAACACAATCAAATGGGCAACAAATTCATCTACGCCATATTGAAACTGCCAATTCTTCCTTGGTTCACACTAATTTCACCTCAACCACCGTTGATATGGGTACTAAAGAAGGATGACCTTTACCACATTTGTTCTTCATCCTCTCCTTGGTAAAATTTCCACCTGTTCCAAGGTGAATTCTTTACATCAAAGTGCAGTAAAAAGAACTGTAATACTGGTCAGGTTCTCACGGTGGAGGGAAGTAGAGTGCATGTGTCCAGCAGAGCCTGAACCCAACCTCAGGACCCTCAAGGGCTGGCAGCCTGGTTACACAGAAGGTATGGTCACGTGGGAGGAGGTAAATATCCCACCGCCATCACTAAAAGCCTGGCAGATGGCAATGGGAAAGACTTACTGTGATGAACCAAACTGTTCTGGAAGCTTTGCTAATGCCATCTTGGTAGTCAAGATAACCCCACAATTAACTGGTAGCTGTTGTAGCAATGAGCTCATGTATGTTTATAGTCACTTGCTTTGATATATGCTAATTAGCATGCTTTGATGTTATCCTTATCTGTGGGCTTGGAGTGCTGGGCTCCGAGCCCAGGAAGAGGAACTACCTGTAAGCCTTGGGTATTTGCCACCTGTACCCTCATCTGGGCAGGTGAAGTAATGGGAAGTCCTAGACAAAGTGGTGTACGCTGCTTTGTGTATAAAGAATGTATTCACATGTGCTTGGGTGCGGACAAGCTATCTTCTTGCCGTGGTGTCCATCCCATGTCCCACGGAGAACTGGCAGGCTGCTTTGCTGAAGGTCTATACCTTTCTTAATAAAGCACTAGAACAGATCATTCTGGCATTTTCGGCATCCTTCTTCGGTATACTTGCACCCAACCACTACTATGTGCCCTCCTCTGGGTCTGTGGTTTGAAACACTTGCCTTCCAGTTGTGCAAAGCCTGGCTGGTGCTATCCTTTTATTCTGGTTCCATGTGAAGACTTTGTGACGTTAAGATATGAGAGTGCTGGAGGTCAAATAGTTAAACAGGTTATCCAATCAGAACCCAGGGGGGTGGAGTCAGAGGGACTATAAAACCAGCTCTTCGTTGGGAGTTGGGTGGTTGCTTGGAGTGGGAGTGAATTGGGATAGAGTCTGTGGCTAGGTTGAATTAGTGTAGCGAAATAAGTTGAGTCAGGAACAGTCAGGGGCTAGGAAGACAAGTAAATATCTGAGAGGTGGTTTAGTGAGGGAGAGCAGGTAGCGGAAGTTATAGATCTGGATAGGCACCCCATGAATGTAATTGACCGATACCGTTTATGAAACCAGATGCTTGTTAAACTGCAATAAAAAAACAGAAGTTTATGTTCCAATTTAACCCTGACTGGACTCAGTATTGTACCAGGTAGGGCCTGGGTGGTGGCAGCGAGAAATAAAGTGGTGGCACAGGGATCAATAGACAGTGAAACGTCCGGGGGCCCTGTGTGATCGCCACAGACTTCATTTGCCCAGGTCTCAGATTTATAAGTATTTATTGAAATTTAAAGGCTGGAATTTTATCTGCCTTGCCGTCTGATTGTTTTATTGTTGTGCAATTTTACTGTCATCCTGTCTTGTTTTTAATCCTGTGCAAGCCGCTCTAAAAGGATGTGCACAAGGTGCTCGGATTGGTCAGGACAGCACTTGCGCTCTAGACCCTTGCCTCTCTTGGCTGATAAAAACCAGCAGGGAGGGAACAGCGGGCTGGACCAGGAAGGTGATCAATGCCTCTTTATGAGAGAGGGTGGTCCCTGCCTGTTTGAAGGAGGCAGTGGCAAAACCACTCCCTGTTTAGGGAAACTTTTAATGTTCGATGCATTGCTTTATTTTAATATTGTGTTGGAAGCCGCCCAGAGTGGCTGGAGAAACCCAGCCAGATGGGCGAGGTATAAATAAATTATTATTATTATTATTATTATTATTATTATTATTATTATTATTATTATTTTCTCCTGGATTCAGAAAACCTAACTAACTACCGGCCAGTTGCTAATCTCCCTTTCCTGAGCAAGGTTTTTTTTTTTTTTAAAAAAAGATATTTATTAAAGGTTTTTTTAGTTACAGAAAAAGTATAAAAAAACAAACAATGAAAAATTTAACAAACAATACATCAAAGATAAGAAAAAGAAAAAAAGAAAAAAGAAAAAGAAAAAAGAACAATACATCAAAACAGCATAATAAAGAGGGGAAAAACCACATCCAAATTCCATGTCATTATCTTTCATTTACTTGTTTCCTCGACTTCCTCACACCTCCCTTTTTTGTATTCTAGTTCAAATTAGCTAATTCAGCAAATCCTTTCCCTCTTTCTCAATTTTTTGTTCTATAATTTGTCTTAACATAATCTAACTTTAAATTTTCCACTATAGCCCATTAACAATCAGTTTTTGCTTAATTTTTGCTAAAACCATATAACTTCATTCCAGTAGCAAGGTTTTGGATATATATAGATGATAGATAGAGTCACTGGCTGAACAGCAGCAAGAAAGTGACCTAAACAAAGAGGCCTACTAAGATGGACCAGCACTCATGCTTCTCATAGCTCCAAGGTCAGATATCTTAGATGGCTCATCAAGAATAAGTTATCACAGGGGGAACACTTTTTTTTTAACGGTTCTTTAAAGCTGTGTACACATTACCGTTTATTCTGGCTTCAGTGCACTCCCATTGCTGGTGCTTAAAGCTGTGCACACACGATGCCAGTTACAATCCATATCTATCTTGTGGCGCCTTGAGAAATACTGCTGTTTGACGTGTTTTCACTCAAGGCATCTTCCAAATGTGACTTGAAACACAGGAGGTGGGAATAACCTTGCTGTATTTTAAGCTGCTGATGTGTACATAGCCTAAGCTATTTCTTCTGACGATCAAGTATATTCTGTTGGCCACAGGAACAGAACAAGAGCACTATGGAAATGGCCTCATTCAGAAGGTCACCCCATTCAGATGTTCTGTACTCTGCTTCAGATATTGTAATAAATGCATTCATATGGCAACAGCTATGGAGGGAACGCACCTGCAGAAATTCCTATTTTTATCTTATAGTAACAAATGAAGAGCAAACAATTTATTTATTTATTTATTTGATTTGTGTGTCACCATTCAACCAAAGATCGTAAGGTGGTTCACCCAAAAACACACACAAAAAAAAGATAACAAAATACAAAACACAACAATCCAATAACCCCCTTCCCACACAAGGCCACAAAATGTTTAATCAGCCAAAGGCCTGGCTATAGTGGAACGTTTTCGCCTGGTGGCTCCGAAAGATATGTAATGAAGACTCCCCAGAGAGAGCATTCCACAAATAGAGAGCTACCACAGAAGGGCCATTTCCATGTTGCTCCCCTACAGACCTCTTGAGGAGGGGGTACACGAAGAAGGGCCTCAGGTGATGGTCACAGGGTCTGGGTCTGTTCATATGGGAAGAGGGTTTCTATGAAGTACTGTAGTCCTGATCTGTTTAAGGCTCTCAGGTTACAGACTCCGCTAACCCAGAAATAGTACCTCAGGTTAACAACTCTACCTCAGGATGAGAACAGAAATTGTGCGGCGGCAGAGGGAAGCCCAATTACCTAAAGTGGTACCTCAGGTTAAGAACAGTTTCAGGTTAAGAACGGACCTCCAGAACGAATTAAGTTCTTAACCCAAGGTACCACTGTATAGGTCAAAACCAGCGCTTTGCATTGGGCCTGGAAACTGGCAACCAATGAAGTTGGGCCAGGATCAGTATACAGTGGTACCTCGCAAGACGAATGCCTCGCAAGACGAAAAACTCGCAAGATGAAAGAGTTTTTTGTTTTTTGAGTTGCTTCGCAAGACGAATTTCCCTATGGGCTTGCTTCGCAAGACGAAAACGTCTTGCGCCTTTTTCTTAAAACCGTCAATGCATTCCTATGGGAAACCGTCAATGCATTTCCTATGGGAAACCGTGCTTCGCAAGACGAAAAATTCACAAGACGAAGAAACTCGCAGAACGAATTAATTTCGTCTTGCGAGGCACCACAGTATTATGCTCAAATTGCCTTGCCCCAGTGAGCAGCATGACTGCCACATTCTGCACCAGATGAAAATTCTGAACTGTCTTCAGAGGCAGGACCCTCATCTCATGGCTTGAGTGAGAAAAACATTTCATAGCCACATGTATGTGCCTTTTATAAAAACTGGCACATTACGCCCTTGCCCATCAAACATAACCTCTAATACACAGTCTTATGGATATTTTCTTGCAGGGAAAGGTTATGACAATGATGTTATTAAAAGCATGAAATACACTGGGACAAGTATGAGACTGCACTTTTCCATGCTACAGAATCAACTACCACACAAGTGTAATCACTACCTCCAATTCTAGATCAACTGAGTCAGCCATGTCACCCTGTTTGCAGAAAGATTTTTACGTTTCCCCTCTAAAAATTTAAAATGATTAAAAGTGATTTCTCACAGCATTTTGCTAGCCTGAGGCTTTGATGCCCATCAGTCTTCAAAAATCCCTTCCAAAAACCCATCCCTTCCTATGAAAAGCAGGATGTGCTTCTAAGACGCACCAGACCACAAGACGCACCTAGTTTTTGGAGAAGGAAAACAAGGAAAAAAATATTTTGAATCTCAGAAGCCAGAACAGCAAGAGGGATTGCTACACAGCGAAAGCAGCAATCCCTCTTGCTGTTCTGGCTTCTGGGATAGCTGTGCAGCCTGCATTCGCTCCATAAGACGCACACACATTTCCCCTTACTTTTTAGGAGGGAAAAAGTGAGCCTTATAGAGCAAAAAATATGGTAATCAGTTGGTTGAGTTACCAAGACAAAAGAAGGGGGGACTAAATTAAAGCAAATTTAGGCCTCACCTGCCACATATCCTTTGGCATTAGCCCACATTATATTCTCAGTCTCTATCAAATGGGGTATTGATTTTTGTTTTTCTTTTTTCTTTCCAAAGCACATATTGTAAAAACTGATTTTTTTGCCAGATGGAACAAAGCTGGAGACAGAAACAGCTTCATCAGTACAACATGCATGTTACAAAGACAGAGCTCAAAGCTTGGGCTAAAAGATGAAGGATATGAAAGAGCCAATTTCTTTTACATCAATCAATTATCAACATGATACTCAGTTGTAGGACTTCAAAAGGAAGAGATTTTCCCATTTAGTTACAGCGGGGGTGGAGTTGGGAGGATGCTTGACAAGTAAGTTCTTTTCTTCAGTCTTTATAAAAAGTGCATGCTGCGTTTATGTTCTCCATCGGTGCCATTCTAAAGGCGAGAATCATTGCAGATATTTGACATCTGCTAACTTGGAGCCCTTTTCCATGAACCACACCCCCTCCCCAAATGCATACCATCTGCACTTTTTCGTTTTGGCTTAGTACTGGGTTTGTTCCCATTTTGATTATATGAAACAAACCAGGCTCACCAAACAATGGCTTCATGAAAATTTAGTGGGGAAGATGTCCAGACTATTTTCTTCACAGATAATTTTAATCAGCTGGAAGCAGCCTGGTAGATCTCAAGTCTCAGGTAGATGCAATTGCTGATAAGTCTCACAAGGCTGTAACACCACACGCAGACAGACAGACAGACAGACACTGCTCCCATGAGTTTAATCTATTCTTAACATATGAAGTATCTGCTAGTGAATCTCTTGAACATCACCAAGATCTTAAACACAACTTCTCCAATCTGAAATGTATGACTGCCATCTAATTCCCACCCCCCTCCTCCACCTCCATTCTAGTGACAGCAGCAAATAAACAACCCTTCCGAAGATGTAAAATTAGAACCAGGATCATCCTCTCTACAGTTCCTCTAGGTCAGATCTCATTTCATCCTCCCTTCCCAAAGCTGAAGGTGCTTAAATTCAGAATAGCAAGGCTCCCTGCTGGAGTTGCACAGGCAGCCTAACAGGTGTGCAAGCTTTCCGCTGCAGGCATCTAGCTATGAAGCCTGATCTTGTGGCTGCTGGAGTCCAAGCAGCGTAGGAGAGAGCACAAAATGCAAGAGAATACATAACACACAGGTTTGCTGTTGCTTTTAGACACAAAAGCCCAAAGGCTGAACTCAAGATAGCAAATTTCCTAGCAAAGTTATTCTTCTTTTCAAAACACAACCAGCTTGTTTTATGTTCTTGTTTGTCAGCACCCTATTTGTAAGAGCACACGCTTTGCCTCTTTAAAGCACAAAAAGTTTTCAAAAATTAGAATGACTTGACAAAAATCTCTCCCCAATTGAGCCCCATTTCCCTTGCTATCCAATTCACAGGGAACAAAATAAGCCCAGTCCAAGATACCTTCTCGTTTCATAATAGCAGGGACATAGCTACGAAGGCCGTATCCTATTTTCCCTTCACAGAATCGTAGTCAATACTTCCATTTTCAAATATTCTTTATCTGAATGTGTAAACTAAATACCTGACTGGCTTTACGTTGTTCTGAAGACATCATGTGTTCTCACCCCAGAGGCAGCATCTTTCCGTACCTTTCCTTTCCTCAAGACTTCGCATACTTAATGAATTGGACCCCAAAGGTTGGGAAAATAAAAGGCCACTCATGCAAGGATCTTCCCCACTTCATCTCACCCCTTTGCAAACCCTCTCAAGATACTTCTGGTCAATTTAGAGTACCACCCAATGCAGCCCCCACCATCAATGTAAAGCCCTGTTAACCCTAGAGTTGCTTTTCAGGAGGCAGAAAATATATTTGTGCACGTAGCCTTCTCCTTGTGCAACATTTGAATCCAATCGTATGTTTGTATTTAAGTCGGGGGTTTTTAACGGAGAAGTATTAATCTATAAAAAGATGCTCCCGCAAAAACAGGGACAGTCTCGAACGGTTATGCATAAATAAACGTTTTAGACTAATTGAGGGGAAATGTTTTAATATTAGAACACTCTATAGAGAGAAAGATTAATAATATATATGTTCGTGAACTGCTTTTCGTTAAAAATGCTCAAAGCTGCTTACCGTAAAAGAATACAAAAATGAAACCACAACAAAGACCACTAGCATGCATGCAACCCTATAGTGTCATTATTCCCTTCCCATTTCCCTTTTCCTTCTATAATTTGTAAAGGCCTATGTATATTGACAGCACTGAATAATGACAAACCGTAACACATTTACCCCTCAGTTAAAATAAGCCAAAGCTTGCATAGTGTACGCCTAGCCTCTCTGAAAACTACCAAAAGACAGTCAAGCTCCAGATAGATAATCAAGACATTGAACAAACCTGCCTTAGGTAGTTACCAAGCACATTTCTCTACATTTCTTCTGTAGGGGTCTCAGCTGTCACTCTCCTTTGCCTTGATTTGAATTGCTGTTGACAGCATACCAGTAAAGACTTCAGTGATCAGGATCAAGTGTCTCCCAGCACTAGCAGAGGTATTTATACTGCCTCTGCAAGATATATAATATCTACAATGACTGGGAGTAGTTTGGGTGAATGCTCATGAACCATATATATATATGGATTTTGTCACAAATCCCTTAAGCATTATAGTTTTAGTTTTCATTTTTAAGTACAGGTAATTCTAATAATGCGGGGAAACATCTCAGTTTGTCTTACAGAATTTTAAGAAAAACGTTCTTATGACCTCTTGCTGCTTTGATGATTTCAAATGTTCTACTCAATGGTGGGGGAGCCTCACCCTGCCAAAAAAAACCCCCATTAAAGTCCCCCTGGTACCCAGGAAGTCAAAATTAGAAATGTTTATTTTCAAAATGCTACCGAATGTAGAACACTTATTTGGCCCAATCTGGAAGTTCAAAGCAGCATTATATTGCTCCTGCAACGTAATGACAAAGTTATTTGCACAGCTAATCATGTGTAATAGCTACATAAAGTGTCCATGTAAACAAAATCACTGTTTTGGTAAAGTCACACCTTCCACTAATCAAGTTCAGGGATAACTTCTTGCGTGCTAGCCAGATTTTTTAAAAGAGGATATTTTATTAATTTGTAGTAAAATTGATCAATTCCAACAAAACCTGCAGATTGTTACATGCTCATATCAAGAGCATGTAAAAAGAAGAATTGAGTTGGGATGCTGTCAAATAACTGCATCATTGATTACATCATCAAGGCTGCCACTATCTGTGACTTAGCCAGCCAGATTCAAGCCCAAACCAATCTTAATGTGATATTCAGCGGATATGCCAAATTCTACAGGCTTGAAAATCATTCTCAGTTTAACTTGGAAAGAAAGAAAATGTCCGTACATTTAGTATGTACAATAATATCTTTATATGGAATGTCTGAATGCATGTGCTGTAGAATGGCAAGACGTTTGTTACCTTCGTTATGGGACTTGAACTTATGAGGTTGGTTTGTACAGTAAAATACAGTCTGATCCCTGGAAGGCTGCCTGGAGCCCAGAGTAACCCCTAGGAATACAGAATACCTCCTGGCCATCCTTGATCCAGACTGCGCAACTTCCTTTGTCGCTGCAGCAGTATACACACCAGAACGGGCACACTTGCATGGCTTTTGCAGAATCAAATGAGATTTGCCTCCTCTAAGCCTGTCAAACCCAAACAACTCCTGGCATGCAGACAACTGTATTGGCTTTCTCACAGCCCGATTTGTCAAAGTGCTTTACCAGAGCAAGTCTCAGTAAAGTCAACAAATCTTCCTCTATCAGTGCTGCATGAAGACTGCATTTTTAATATACTAAACTGAGCCTAAACAAACCACCCAACTGTGCATGGCTAGAAACTCAATAAATTGAGGGTGGGATGGGGATAAGGACAAGGGAGTTTTGTTTTTCACCATAAAATGAAAGATATAATTGTTCATGTCGTCATTTCCTGAATTTGTGCATGCCAAAGCCTTTAGGTGACTTGTACGCAAAAAGCAATAAATGCGAATGCCTATGATCATCCATAACCCAAGCATCCTTTCACATAGCTATACTAAAAAGGTTCCCTACCTAAAACTACAAGAACAAAGATTCCCCATCCCCACACCCTAAAAACCAGCCTCCTTGGTTTCAGGTATGGTTTTAGGGGGGAGACAAGCAGACCTGCTGCAGACCATGCCAGTCTGTGGCAGAGGTTAGGAAGTGACCCTGGGCAAATCATAGTCTTTAAGTCCAACCTGCCTCACAAGGTTGCTGTGAGGATAAAAGGGGAGGAAGAGCTCCCTGGAGGAAAGATGTCCTGAACCCCTGGCCTACCTGGCAGCAAAGTCAGTATGTCAAGTCCTCAGTCCAGGGTCAATCCACATGTCCAGAGTGAAGTACAGTTCTACAGAGATACTGGAACTGCCACGCTGAGGCCCATCAAAATGGGCAGTACAGCTCTGTTGTCCTTTTATACTTTTCATGCTGATTGCAGCACCTGGGCTTGATGAGGCATGTGACCCTCACCTGCTCCAAGCCTACTCCAGCTGAAGAATCACACACCTTCTCCCAGAGCTAGTGACCACCTGGTCAACTACTAGTGAGTTCAGCATTAGTAGCCTGCTTCAGCCTCCTAGAGTGCCCTGCCTGTTGCTCCCTACGCCTCAGAGCCCGCCATGTTCATGGAGACAGGTGCTCCTCTGGCTCTGGTAATGGGTCCTGCTGCTCTGGTTCCTGTGCACTGAACCCCTTCCCCTCATCATCCTCCGTCTCCCCACAAGTACTTCCTACACCAACTTCTCCTTCCCCAACCCCAATTTGCTGTGATGTGTCCCGGTCCTGGCTACACTCCTCCTCTTCCTCCCTGTTGTCCTGCCAGTTCATGACAAAAGATTGCTGGCTTGAAGATCATAGAATCATAGATCTGTAGAGTCAGAAGGGACCCCAAGGGTGATCTAGTCCAACGCCCTGCAATGCAGGAATCTTCTGCCCAATGTGGGGCTGGAACCCACACCTCTGAGGTTAACCGTCCATCCAGCTATATACACGTGACAAATAAAGTATAATAAAATATTAAAACTATCTGTCATCGGGATCTGGCACGGTTTGGAAGCCCCAGCCAGAGGAGGTTTAAGGAGAAAAGGCAGAGGGGAGAAGTGAATGCTGGCACCTAAGGATGCAGGTTCTCCCCCTTGCAACTCTACAAGTTGGAGGGGAGAAAGCAGATCTGCAACTCTCCCTTCTACTTCTCCTGCAGGGAGCAGAGCCTCATTGAGGAGGGGGAAGTACTTTGACCAGCTGAGTAGGAGGAGGTGGCAGCAGAGCTGGAGTTAAAGGGGTAGGACACAGCGCTGTCACTGAGAACCAGGTGCTTCCTCCATAGATGAGACCAGACTAGAGATGGGAAGGCCTGGGGGGGGGGACCTGGAAAAATTGGGGGGGGGGACGACCCAGGTTTTTTCCGTTTCCCCCCAAAGCCTTTTTTTCCCCTGGGAAAATTGGGGGGGGGGTGTGTGTGGAATATTCAAACTATATCTAACTGTTTTGTCTCTCTCTCATTTTTTTCTGGAAAAAATGGCTTTGGAGAAAAACAGGGGGGAAACCTGCCCCCCCCCCCATTTTCCCGGGTTCTTTCCAGGCCTTCCCATCTCTAGACCAGACAGAACACAAGATTGCACATGAGAAAGTTCTGTGAGTGAGCTTGCCCCGCCATCTCTTTAAAAGCTTTGCAAGAAGGGTGTGGCAACTGTTGGGACATCTTTGCTGCTTCAGTTCAGTTCTGCATCTCTCTGATACTCTCAAGTAAGAACCGCTGTCGTGTTTTGATACGAAAGCGTGACATTGCCATACAGTTGACACAATCACAGTGATTAATGCAGGTTTCACACTGCTAGAAGGATTGGAATGAACTTCCAGCTTTACAGTTAATGGTGTTTGATCTGTTAGGGTTATTGACTCGTAGTGAGCATGGGAGAAAAGATTAAGAGAGTCTGGCTGACAGTTACACACACACACACACACACACACACACACACCACTTAAGATTTGTATTAGCATACTGTACCAAGAATTCATTACTCTAAAATCATCAAGCTGAAGCCCAAACAGATGTCAAAATGCCAAAAAATGAGTGTAGTTAAACACAAATCCTGGTTACCTGGATTAATGTCTAGGAGCCTGGTTAGCCCAGGTATTAGAAAAATGTCACTGGGCAATTAAAGTTTTAACTGATGGTTGCTGTGTGTGTATGTACACGCAGAAGCTAACAGCACATTTCCCACCTCCAGCATTAAATAATTATTATAGTACAATAACCATTTAACTTTCAACTGAGTACCACAGAATTTTCTTTTGTGTGCTCATCCCCTGTGGGGAGAACACCCCATCCCTTCCTTACGTTAGCGTTCAGTAAACCTTTTCAGCTAAAAGAGGCAGTCGCCTGCTGTGCAAAAAGCAGAGCTTCCTTGGAAATGTTTGTCTTTCACCAGGAGACAACAAACCCACACCTCCCACTCGGGTATCACAGTTCACCAAGATGGAAGGAGGAGATCTCTTTGCCTCAATTTCTGACAACTGTGGAAACCAGTTTTGAATTGAAGGAGGCGGGGGGGGGGGGGGAAGGCTGATGGTTGGATTTCTGCATCTGGTAAACTGTGGTAGCGCTCCTCCCAAACCTTGAATTTACTGCCTACATGTCTCGTTATAAAGCCAAAGACTTTGTGCTGTTGCAGTTATTTAAAAGTAACCATATTCAAATTGCGAACGAGTAGACCAACAGATCTTAATGCTTTTAAACTGTTATGTACTGAGTTGAATAGGATCCAAAAGGCAGCAATCTGATTGGTCCTAGAACAATAGAATTCAGAATGCAGCAGTCTGATTGGTCCTAGAACAATAGGGTCCAGAACGCTTTTGTTATCATGGCTAATTGTTACATGATATCTGGCAGATACAAGTATTTGGCCAAAATAACAGAATTCAACACTGAAAAGAGAACAGACCAGATTACTGATCTAATCAGCAACCTCTGCATTTTAGTATATCGTTCTTAGTTCCCTTGTTACCAAGCTATAGGAGTCCTGAGATGTTATATAAAGATGTTACACATCTCATTTCCAACTAAATAAAGCTTAAAAGTAACGTTATTAAGCCTTCAAAAATCATTCAGGCAATTATTTTCTTAATTAAAAACAAGTTTACGAGATTGGCTATCCCAAACTTTTTTATATGAATGATTAAGCAGTGGGGGGAAAGACTTTTTAAAGCAGATGGAGCATAGAGCTTTCCACACAATGTTTGGGTTGAAAAGGGAGAATTTTGGAAGCGAGCTTTTTAGACTTATTTTGTCACAAGTTATTTATACCAACTACTGACTGGAAGATTTGCCTTATGTTAGATGGCTCTCAACAACATGAGTCACTATTCAGTGCTACTGAAAAACATGATGTACCACTGTTCCCCTTCTGACTACTCTAGAGGATACCCAGCTTGTTGCCAAGCACAGAGTTAAATGTAGGTAAATCAATTTACATTTATGGCCTGCTACCCAAGGCTCAAAAGCAGGCAAGATTTCCTATGACACTGGGCACAAGTTATTTCTGTGCTAGAGATGGGGAACTGGAACCGAGACAGGGATTTGCCCCAGGAACTGTTAAGTCTGTTAAGTACAGATTTGGGATCTGAACCGGAGCTTCAAGACACAATGCAAACATGAGGCCTTGGAAAATTGATGTGGAACAGATAAAGAATTCCACCTAAAACTAGGGCTGAAATTTATGGTGTCCAGATGTTGTTCTGTATAACACTCTGTAAGAAATCAGCTTCTGGAATCGTCAGACAGAACCTGATGGTTCCCTGACCCCAAGGAGCACGCCTGGTTTTTATCACTAAAGAAATACTAGCAAATGCTGTTTTTAAGGACACTTGCAAACAAGGCAGCTGCTTGCACATGGCCAAAAAAAGGAGAAAAATACACAGATGAGAACACAGATTTGCATATAATTAACTGCTCTTATCAAGTGTTTGGTATTGTTTTACATTGTTTAACTTGACCTTATTAGGGTTTCAATGTACTACTATATTCTGTTTCAATCATTTTACTGGAAAGTGCTCCAGGATTGCAATGAGATGAAGGGAAGTTTGTAGATGAGATAAACAAAAACAAACTAATATATGTACAGATGCGGATTTATTTTGTTAAAAAATAAATTTTATTATAGGAAAAACAGATTCAAATATTATTATCTTTGTATCAAAATTAAAATGTTAATCTAAATAAAAACAGGGGGAAAATAAAAAATAGAGAAATGGAGGACAGAGAGAAAAGGGATGAAGGGGAGAAGGGAAGCAAGAGAAAGAGAAAAAACATAGAAGTTAAGAAAATAAAGAACTTCTGATTCTTTGCCTGTCCTTGATATATAAACATTATCCAACTCAGCCACTCTTAATATAACACCCAATAAAACCACTTTCTATAAACCAACATTATCTTCAGTCCTCAAAACCAAATGTCATTAGTTCATTTTCTTTTTCACACAAAAAGTCTATGAGAGGTTTCCAATCTTCAGTAAATGTTAGCAATGACTTTCCTCTGATTAAACATGTCAATTTCACCCTCTCAGCTAAGTCCATTAATTTTAACAACCAATCCTCCATAGTTGGTAATGCTGAGTCTTTCCATCTTTGTGCATATAAAAGTCTCACCACCATAATCGTATATTGGAACCAAGTTCCATAGTCTTTTTTCTAATTGTATATCCATATAACCTAGAGTTTACCAGAGTGTAGACAACAGAAACTAGGCATTCCCTGTCCAGGCAGGGTTGTAGCTTTATAGGAGGTATTCTGCAAACTAAGTTCACTTGTGCCTCCACAGGCAGACATACAGCCAGACGTACCCCCAAACCATGCACCTGCTCCTTTAGAGGGATTGCAACTCCATTCAGAAGAGGTTGAACTAAACAGAAACAGTGCCCCAGTCTAATCAGGATTGAGCTTCAGTTTATTGGCTCTCGTTATGGAAGCCTAACACAGGTCTGGTACATCCTATGCCACACCTCCTGAAGTATATAAGGAATTGAGTTCCATGTCCTCGGCATACTGATAACAACACACTCCAAATCCCTGAATGATCACCACTCAGCAGCTTTATGTAGACGTTCAGCTGCATGGAGGATAAAACTGACCCCACATTGGAGGATCCAAGAATCTGAGCATCCTCTTCCAGGTACCACCCTATGGAGACAGCCATCCAAGTAAGACTGGGACTTACAGGAGTCAACTCCTAGGAGCTAAGCTCCCTTCTCCTCCCCTGAATAAAATATTTGAGGGGGCCGCCCCCCTCTAAGTTGATGGACATTGCCATTCAAATGGTGTGTGTGCGCCACATCTTGTGATTAATTATGTGGGCTGGGGCTTACCTGCCCCCCCCCAATATGTTATTAAAGTTTTCACACTTCTTAGGACTACTCTGAAGCAGTACTACCCTGATTGCAGACCAGAATCCTCACTTTGTTAGCAGTTTTGCACTAAAATCATAGTCCACAATGCACCCTTTACAAGCCCAAGTATAGCAGTGTGGGTAAAAGGTGCCACTGAAGGACAATGTGTAGTAAAGTATATTATTTTCTTCTATATTTTCAGCACTTGATTTGAGGGTGGAGGAAGAAGAAAAGATGGTGGGCAGACGAGCATGAATTGCTAAAGGAGGAAGATGAAGAATTAAAAAGAATGCAACTCACATGCAAAACTATATAGCAAGTTTTTCTCCTTTAAAGAACTACTGAGTCCAATTTTTAAAGAGCTCAAAAATGCTCAGATGAAATTATTCTTTTACAAGCTCCTTATTTGGATGGAGTTACTCCTATTTATTTCTGAAACAGATAAATCAAGGAGGCACCTAGCTGATCTGCCACATGATGCTAGCAAAAGGAAGTAATTTGATGGAAACAGAGGCAGAAATATAACAGAATCTTCGCTCACAGCAGCAGATTTGGTGTACATTTGGTTCTACATAAAAAGCAACTAACTCTTGCCTCATTTAACTGATGACAACTCTTCCATTCAGTGTTAAATTATTCTGCCACGGACAGCAAGAAGAATATATAGTGGGCTTCTAAGTCTACTGAAAACCTAGAACCTTGCACAACTACTCTCAAAACAGAGCCAAAACCATGAAGATGGCAACAGTTTTACAGCAGCATAAACCCTTCATTTTAGCTCCTTCAAATGTTGATTTTGTATTAGAACTAGACAGGTCTTATCTTAGAATGCTATAAACATAAACATCACGAACTACATGCACTTTGCCAGTTCTACACTGATAAATTAAATATACAGCCAATCAACCATTTATTTTTGGATATTAGAGGCAATTCCAATATTCAAATTTAGCTCTTGAAGATTTTCTCTTGGTAGGAATGTAAAAAGAAGTTCTGAGTAGGCTTATGACTAGGGAAGTGGAAGATTATAATCTTGCTAAGATCCTCCTACATAAATAATGCTGCCAAAAGGGGGGAAGGGAAATCTGCCTCTTCCATTATAAAGAGAGTGTGTGTGTAGGAAGGTGCTAAAGGGCTTAAGAAAGATTAAAATATTTGTGTATAAAGGATTTAAGAAGCTGTACACAGCACTTAATGGCGTTCATCACAGACTTTAACAGCCAATGCCTCCCTTTTTTAAAACAAGCTCTCTTAAGTAGCTGCTAAAGCTTAAGAACACACTATATATTTTTTCATCTAAAAGTTGAAATTTCACTCAAAGGAAGGTAAGGTAGATTTCTGAATTCAAAGCAAAGGTAGGCAAAACCATTCAAGATTCATTATGAACACAATCTGTCCTCTCAGTAGCCTTCAACTCTTCCTCTCTTCAAACACTACATGAACACAGAAACAGTGACTAAAAACAATTTACCTTTCAATAATTCATGTCTCCGCAGTCACGTCTATCTTTGCAACAAAGTTCATTCATAGTGCAAGTCTGATTTAGCTGATTCAAGCAGCATTTATACCCTCCTACAAAGAACTGCTGGTGAAGGGAGGTTGACAGGAAATACTGGAACAGCTGTGTTTGTAGGGAAGTTTCCGAGGTGCATCAACATGTGTCAGAACTGTTCCCAACCTCAAAAAAGCTATGGCCAAATAGACCCATCAACAGAAATCTCCCGCTGGCAAATTGCAACTGTTTTTGCAGAAGAAAATATTCTGATTTTTAAATTGTACATTCATGCTTATACAACCAAGTAGGTGGATGTGTATGAATTTTGCATTCAAAGGGATGGATGGCACGAGCTGTCAAAAGGCAACCATGTAAACCAACATTTCAAAAAGAATAGACCAAAGGGTCCACCTGCACTACAAAATGGCAGAAATTAAGGGGCAAATTATGAGAGTTGATAGGGAGTAGCGTAATCAACTAAAGACTTAGCTGGATACAATCCTAAGTCATATTCAGACTAGGCCCACTGAACATCAATCAAGTCTATTAATTTCAATGGGTCCGCTCAAAGTACGACTTGCTTGGATATGGCCTGTATAATTAAAGAGATGGTACTCCAGAGTCACAGTGGTCCTCCCTCTGAAGGTCCATGTATTCACTCAGAGGTTCTTTGATACATCTATGTCACAAGAGGACCAAGCCAGGAAGGCTTTTTACCACTTCCAGAGGGCACACTGGCTACAACCACAGTCAACCACTGGCAACAGCCTGACCACATTGGTTTACGCATTAGTAACCTCAAGGCTTGACTACTGCGATGTGCTTTATGTGGGTCTGTCCTTGTCTGGGAGTGTGAACTAATGTAAAACACTAAGTGTGTGGTGTCTGTCTGTCAAGAGCTACATCTAAAAGCAAGCACATCTTCATTGAATGCTCTAAGGGGCATGCAGTCATTAGGACCAAGTAATGGCCTTGGGGGACCTGGTGTTACCACACTACTGAAATTAAGAGTTGGGTGGTGCAGACCTGATCAGTTTTCTCAATAGGCAACCCTTGGGAAGCCTCATGAAAGAGCAGGGTATGCATATACCATAGAATCAGAAGAGACCACAAGGGCCATCGAGTCCAACCCCCCTGCCAAGCAGGAAACACCATCAGAGCACTCCTGACATATGGTTGTCAAGCCTCTGCTTAAAGACCTCCAAAGAAGGAGACTCCACCACACTCCTTGGCAGCAAATTCCACTGTCGAACAGCTCTTACTGTCAGGAAGTTCTTCCTAATGTTTAGGTGGAATCTTCTTTCTTGTAGTTTGGATCCATTGCTCCGTGTCCGCTTCTCTGGAGCAGCAGAAAACAACCTTTCTCCCTCCTCTATGTGACATCCTTTTATATATTTGAACATGGCTATCATATCACCCCTTAACCTCCTCTTCTCCAGGCTAAACATGCCCAGCTCCCTTAGCCGTTCCTCATAAGGCATCGTTTCCAGGCCTTTGACCATTTTGGTTGCCCTCCTCTGGACACATTCCAGTTTGTCAGTGTCCTTCTTGAACTGTGGTGCCCATTTTCTACCGTATTTTTCTGTTTATAATATGCCCCCATGTATAAGATGCCTCCTATTTCTGGGGACTCCAGTTTAAGAAAATGGGAGGGGAGAGCTCTATCTGTATATAAGATGCCCCCAAATTTTGGACATTATTTTTTAGGGGGGAAACCTAGTCTTGTACACGGAAAAATGTGGTAATTTAAAAATCAGTGGTACAGCATATATGTTTGGTAGGCAAATAATTCCACACTCAAATTCACACATTCTTGCTTTATGTTTTTAAGCTCAGGTAAAAGGGCTGAAATGAATCTCAACTCAAAGCCTTGAAGGGCGATAGGACTGCCTCACCAAGTCTGACTATAAGGCAGTTTCATATTTTCATAAAAATTGCTTTCCTTGGAAAAAAAATGTTTGCTTTCCTTTGAAGGTTTTCATAACACACAATGCAGTGTTTACATATAAGAGTACAGAAAGTCACAGAGTACTGTTCCCACAAAAATTCCATTAATAGCTCAGTAAGAAAAGTGTCTGGTGTGTGGTGCTGAATATGTATAAGTTATTTCTAATCCCAAAACAAGACCAAAAGTTTCTGAAATAGCTCATGGGAATAATAGACTGTTTAGTAATACGAACAGAGTAAATCTCATTTCTGATCCCTTCTAGCTGAAGGCATAGTTCTCACTGCTACCTCAAAGTAATTCATGTTTTATTATTAACTTTTAGAATCTCAATTTGTTTTGTTTGTAATAACAGTTATTTTGATAGTTTGGGGGAAATCTCAACATTGTTGGGAAAGAGAGTACATGGGCACTCTGACCTTTAAAGCAATGCTCTTTTTGACATTACAATTTATTTTCTAGTGACATGAGATAATCTCTTTAGTTTCAGTTGGGGGGAGAAGGAGGGGGCAGTGTTCCAGTAAAAAGCACACACTGATCAATAATGTTTTCTTAAAATATATTAGCTTTAATTGAAATCATTTTTCACCAGGAGTTTCAGGCTGCACACTAAATGAGATACTGCAGAGTATTTCTATGAAAGTATGATCTGTCTTTTTTGAAGTAGCTTCAAAAAGCCTGTCAAATGTGTACAACAGTTGCTTGACAGCTCAAATAAAGGAAATGAAATAATCTATGGGCTAGTTCACACAACATTGCTCCAGCCAAGGATAGTCTCCGAGTCACAGCAGACTGAGCCGAAGCTTCCCCCATAAAAAGGTAACAGATGTATCAGGCACTCCATTTAAGACTTGGTTCACATGACACCTCCTCCTGTTTTGGGGAATCATAAGAGTTGGAAGGCATACTGCATCAGTCAAACAAGCAGGTTTATGCACTGAATATATGGCTCACAGTGGGATGCAGGTGGCGCTGTGGGTTAAACCACAGAGCCTAGAGCTTGCCGATCAAAAGGTCGCGGTTCGAATCCCCGCAACGGGGTGAGCTCCTGTTGGTCGGTCCCTGCTCCTGCCAACCTAGCAGTTTGAAAGCACATAAAAGTGAAAGTAGATAAATCGGTACCGCTCCGGTGGGAAGGTAAATGGCGTTTCCGTGCACTGCTCTGGTTCGCCAGAAGCGGCTTAGTCATGCTGGCCACATGACCCGGAAGCTGTAAGCCGGCTCCCTCAGCCAGAGTCGTCCGCGACTGGACCTAATGGTCAGGGATCCCTTTACCTTTACTATATGGCTCACACATTGCCTGGCTTACGTATCTATGCACATGATCATCCTCTCAGTCAGGCACGTTTAAACATAAGCAGTAGATTGTAAACATCTATAGTAGGATGGAAACTGTTCAGAGGGTATTTAGCCTATCCTAGTGAAAAGAATGCAGAGGTCTGCCTTGCCTCCGCCATTCTAATCAGTTTAGACAAGCACTGTGTCAGCTTAATAACCAGAGAGATGAACGAGCCTTTGCCTGAGCACACAGCCTGTTGGCTGCTTCCTTTGACGTGAACCTGAATGCAATATGGGAATCTCTAATTACCCATCCTTTCCATTTCATCCAAACCAGGAAGCACAAGAAACTATCCAAAACCAACTCGCAGGCTGTTTAGAATCCTGAGTTGTTCAGAGGTTAGTAGCCATCGTTTCTTATTTTGGACAAAAACAGGAAACTGTTATAGACTTACTGGTTGAATCAGATCTCAAAAGGGAGCAGGAATGGGGATACATGTGGGTCATTCATAGTTCTACTGAGATGGTTTGAATGGTACTAAGTGTGCATTTTCCTCCATTCTTTCCTGAAAAGAGGAAGGAGACAGGAACTCTTGCTGAGGGACTCTCCACTAAGCTGTATCTCCTCTTCCTCCAGGGCAGGCCTCCCCAAACTCGGCCCTCCAGACGTTTTGGGACTACAACTCCCATCATCCCTAGATAACAGGAACAGTGGTCAGAGGTGACAGGAACTGCAGTCCCAAAACAGCTGGAGGGCCGAGTTTGGGGATGCCTGCTCCAGGGAAAAACTACAACAGCTCTGATTGGCTGGTGGGGATGTTGGTGCGCCATTTTGATAGCTATTGTGCAATGTGATTCTAGACATGTTCACAAAAAGTCCATGGGGCTTACCAGTGCTTTTCTTCTTCTTTTTTTTAAAGAAAAAGAGGTGCCAGAACTGAGTTCCCGCTGAAAAAGGAAAGCTCTTCGGCTTACTCCCCAATAATTGTTTCAGGTTCATAGTCTCGGAGGAACAGCTGCAGGAACACAGTGAAGCTAAGTAGGCTGAAAGTTGCTTCCATGATATAGAAGTACTAGGAATGACGATTTTCTAAAGGTCGAAGTGTTGGACACCCCACACGGCTCCTTCTAGCCCCTTTAATACAATTCAGGAAAAAGGAGAGATGTGCTCAAGCCTCTTTGAGATCAGTGGGGCTTCAATGTACAGTTAAGCTCTTTAAATCTCATGGTGTTCAATGGGGATTTAGTACACCAGTCATTTTCTGGATTGCACTGATGGTTAAATAGAGTTCACTCTTTTAGGGAGACTGCTCTTTTTTTTTTTTTTAAGGGTTAGTGCATGTGCTAGATAAAACTTGGAAAGAATTTGGCAAAATGCCTGTGTAAGAAGGTGAGAAATGAGGTTGTTATGCTAGCAGCACAGATGGACTGGAAGACATATGGGAAAGGTAGCTTTTTAAAGTTATTTTCCTCAAAAACAAAGGATCTTTTATTAGCATAAAAGCTTTTAAAGTAAGGAAGGGGGAAGAAATTTTAAGGATTTTTTTAAAAACACACACACACCCTAAAATCATACCAAACTTGGGGGGAAGAAAACCCCCCTTGGGGGGAAGAAAACCCTTGAGAGCTTATTTTCCACTCATTATTGTTTCTGGCTTTTGTGAAAGCATGTTACATTTGCAAATAATGGCATGTTTCTAATATCTGTTCCCAATATCTGGTTCTAGTCCTAGCGCTCGAGTGCGCAGAATCAAGGCATCCTAGCAACCTTACTGTATCTCACCTTTGATTTTCAAGCAGCAATTTAGATTCCCACAAGGTAATTTTGATAAAAGCATCTCATTTTGTTGCGCAATATTATACATCATTCTTTTTTAAGAAAAGAAAAGCTGGACAGAGATAATGGGAATCCCAACCAAATAAATTTTCTTTTTGAACCACTTAAGAAACTTAAGAGGGAGAACAGATACTTTGCAGAAATTAGAAGCCTTCCTGTAACACCTTTTTCTGTCAAGTGCTTTTTGCTTACTAAGCTACAAGGAAAGAGACGCACTGTTGGGACTTTCCTGAAATATGCTTTTAATAACCTCACCAATTCAATTGTTCAGTACGCAAGCCTCTTAATACTACATGGGCAATTGCTGTTTCACTGATAGCTTACTAGCTATCTCACATAACTTCCCCAAGGTTGCATCACAGCTTTAAATTCCAGTACTCGTTTGTTCCTACCCTGACTACAGAATTCAGATTTCTAGCAGTGCATCGGAAACTAATGTCTACTTCAGGAAGGGGAAAGAAAAGAAGATAACTATCCTTTACTTTATATTATTGGAATAACTATACTGTTTCTGGGCTGCAATTTATAAATGCTTTGCAGTGTGAATATGTTTCAGAAGCCCACACCAAGATTGTGGAAATAGAAGAAAATGTACAAGCACTGCTAGTTGGTTTTTATCTGTACAGTGGTACCTCGGGTTACATACGCTTCAGGTTACCAACTCCACTAACCCAGAAATAGTGCTTCAGGTTAAGAACTTTGCTTCAGGATGAGAACAGAAATTGTGCTCCAGCGGCGTGGCAGCAGCAAGAGGCCCCACTAGCTAAAGTGGTGCTTCAGGTTAAGAACAGTTTCAGGTTAAGTACGGACCTCTGGAACGAATTAAGTACTTAACCCGAGGTACCACTGTTTCTGGTTAATTTTAAGTCTCTTTGTTTTCAGAATTGCTTAGATTTTTTTAAAGCACTTTTTGCATCCTGCCAAATAAGTTTCTTTTATTATTACAAGGAATATAAGGTCCCCCCCCCCCCCGGAACAAAAGTGGACAAAAGCAGGCATTTCCTACTATTTCAAAGCAAGGTCAATTTACAGTAATGGGCAAGAAGAATTAACCTGGGCTCATACATGGCACAAACTGTAATGGTTCTAGGGATTGCTTGTGCGTAAGTTGCCTTTACTCATGGCTAGCTTGCATGGTTGAACCCTTTTTGACAGAGCAGCCCCCATCTCGTGGCTGCCTCAGTCGCTGGCAGAATCCGTCAGTGGGCGTTTCTTAAACCGCTTCCAACATAAAAGCTGCTTGATGCCCAGTCTCCTCCCCCGTTGCCTGCGCGAAAGCTTTTTGCGCACTGTGGGTGTGGGCAACGGAGCACTTGTCCCCTCTCCGCTTGTCTCCTGCGAAGAGTCCTGGAGCCACCTCTCCGCTTCCTCTATCTCCTCCCCTTCTCCACTGGTGTTACGCTGATTTCCTTCCCCAGCGTATGGGCTATCCCTCCTCCTATTGGGACCCTCTCCACCATCATCCGGGAGCCCTCTCACCTCCTCCTGCTCCGATGGCAGTTCCCTGACACAAACTATGACCATTAACGAAGGCATGGACAAGAGGGGATTTGCTTCCCCTCGTATGTCAGTAAAGCAGTACTTGTACCAAGTACTGGAATACACTTCAGTGAATTTCACAAGATTGGGGGATTGCGGATTTACAATCGAAACAAGCTGATATGTCTCCCCAGGCTGCAGAACTCTTGCAAGATTACTAGCCTGCTGTGAAAGCATGGTTGAAGAAGGGTTGACATCAATACTGGGAGCCCCCAAACTTGGTATGTTTAGGTTTGCAAAGCAATGAGCAAGAAGAGAGGTTACCAAAACAACATCTCAGAAAAGATTTGATATTTTTTCCCCAATTACAGAAGCAGATTAAATACCAATATTGTAATCCCACACCACTAACAGCAGAACGAGTAGCGCTTTTAGAGCCACTCCAAAAATGGTTACACTAATGGAAAAAACTGCTCTGATATAAAAGTAGTAAGGTAGGCATTGTTGCCTCGCAACAAACCAATTGGTGCAGCAGTTTAGCAAGCAGATTAGCTACAGCAAGAGAGTGTGCATCTTTGTATATTGTTGCAAGTCACCCCAGATACAGCTTCATGTGCATCAGTCTTTAGCAGGCATGGTGAACTAAGTAACGTGACAAGCAGCCATAAATTCAGAAGTTGGCACCGTTTAAAAGGCACATTTGTGACAAAACAGAATACACTCTGCTTTAAAAAAAGGGAGGGCAGCTTACCTTACAGTTCCCAGAATCTGTATTTAAATCAATCTCTTGAAATCAGAAGTAACCACAAGATTCCAACTCCTTAAAGCAAGGAGTCTAAGAAACCAAAGCACCTAGGAAGGGAAAAAGAAGAAAATGTAAATTTCTGAAAATGAAATTCAACTGAAATAAATATATAAACAAATAAATGCACGCTAGCAGAAGTTTCATATACAACGCTTAATTTGAAGGACAATTATTCCCCCCCCCCGCAGAGAAACAAAAATATGTACACAGAGAGCCAAATAGTTCGTTTCGTTGCCTCCATTACTAACACAGAACTAAATCTGACAACAATGCCCCATGCTATAATATCGCTAACGACAGAATTTTAACCAAAACTTTGGGCTGGATGAGAGCTCATTCGCGCATTTAGCCAGAATGGAGCTGTAAATCTTTTGCTAGATCATACCATTTTAGTACAGCGGCAGGGAGAATTCAAACAACCCTACCACCTGCAGCCTGAAATGATACAGTCCACAAAAAGCGAGGTTTAGTCTTTACTGTTTTGATTCCACTGGCAGATTTTGAGCAGGATAGCAAGCTGTTTGCTTCAAAAGGTGTAAAAACACCCTTAAAATACTACCTGAAACCAAAGGTGGTATTGAACATATGACATAGTGTTCAAGAACAGCATGAGAAGGAATCTATGCATAATAAAGGGGGAAACTACAATAATAAACTTTTGCCCTTAAGGAAACATGCTAAAGTCACAGTTCAATGGGTGATATTCACCTAATTTTTTATACAGAGTAAGCCTACTGAAACTGATTAATTTCACTGGGTATACTGTCAGTAAACCTAAGTTGCATACCGACCATTTTTATTTTTATTTTTGAGTACGGACAATTTTGGTACCCAGTTATAAAAGAACATCAAGACAGTTTTATATCCATGTGCTCTAGCTCAGATGTAATAAATGTGGAAATAATCCTAAAGACAGGAGGTGGCATGAATTCCTACAAAATGAACTGCTGCCATTACCTCAGAATCAATATAATTTTTTTTCTTTTAAAGTGAATATAACACCACATATTGATTTTGTATTTTCAGTACATCACATTTCAGCCTCGTGTAACAAAGATTTTAGAGAGACGGGAGAAAGGAGTCCTGCAAAGGTAAATGAGATACTAGATAGTTTAGTAGCTGAAACGAGGGTCATCTCACAGTTATGCTTCTCCGACCTGTGTAGGAAAAGAAAAGCAAAATCCATATGTACAAGTGAACAAGCCACGCTTTTCACCGTGACGCATGCTAGGAGACTATGTTTTGACACCTACAGTGCAGCGCTCAGGTGCAATACCAAGCCATTAACAGTGGTTAAGCTAAGCAGCAAATCAGCATCTATTTGGCTTGGCACTGCATTTGGGGCTTCTTAGGTTTAGAGAGAAAGGTAAGAAAGTAGGAGAAATGAGAGAGGTTTCTAAAACTATGCATGATGTGAAGAAAGCCAGCACTGGGAGGAATGAAGCAGTGGACTGATTCCCATGTAATGCTAAGCCATAATTGTTTATCAAACCATTGCTTGTCTCACAGATGAACAAACCATGGCTCATTCTCTCTAGTTTGTGTTGTTTTCCACTAATCACACGTAGCAAAGGCAATTCAAAATACAATAAACACCAACACAATCAGCTAGTTTGTCATTTCTCGGGGGGAAAGGTACAATAGCTTAAAGTCAGAATCACTACAGTGGTACCTCGGGTTACATACGCTTCAGGTTACATACGCTTCAGGTTACCAACTCCACTAACCCAGAAATAGTGCTTCAGGTTAAGAACTTTGCTTCAGGATGAGAAGAGAAATTGGGCTGCAGCAGCGCAGCAGCAGCAGCAGCAGGAGGCCCCATTAGCTAAAGTGGTGCTTCAGGTTAAGAACAGTTTCAGGTTAAGATCGGACCTCCGGAACGAATTAAGTACTTAACCTGAGGTACCACTGTACTTAGAACTGATTTATAATGTCTATTAAAAACTAATCCACTAGGTCTCTCTAGATGTTTCCATGAGTCTGAGGAGGTTGTCTTGATCAACTGTTGCTTTTCATATGGTAGAGGAGTGGATGTTGGATGTTGTAAAGGATAAAGCGTGTTCTCCCTAACAGAGAGCACGTGTTGCGGTTGGGGAAAACAAGCCCCCCTGTTTTTTACTGAGCTGATTTTGGAAAAACCCAAGCCATTAAGTGGTTAATGGTGTTGCTGGGGATTTTTGCTTGTTGCCAATTTTGAAGGAGGAGCCAGAGTTTTTAAATACAGGTCGCCCAACACTGGGCGTCCTCTTGGCTGTTTTGCACCGGATCACCCGCCCACCCTCCCTTTAATAGGGGGGGTTTTTTCGGATCACTTGACCTTGCTATTGCCCGTTAAGGGGGTCGCCTGCCTTGGAGCAGGGGCTCGGTAGGAATTTTGCCATCTGGCTGATTGGCTGGTGCCATTTGGTTTTCGCCTACCGTTTAGCAAATCGTCACAACTTGTAAGGTTGGCGGTTAGGCATTGGTTAAACTGGTGGTGGAGGGGTAAGTGCCTACCCCTCCAATGGTGGTGCGGAATGGGAATTCCGTTAAAGGAATCCAGGGGCTTGCCATTATTTTCGTCCTGTCCCTGGCAGCGGATGTTGGGCCGTGCAAGCCCCACAGGAACATGAGGGTGAGGAGTGAGGGACTGTGGCCCAGCTTCATTTCCTCACCCAATACTTGTTTCCCACGCTGGCTTCCGTTGGAGTACGGAAGTCAGCTCTGTCCCTGGGCAAGGACAGATAGTCATAACCAATGCCTAAGCAACCACTCACATTTTTTGTATTTTGAATAAAGTTGTGGCCAAAATCATGCCAAAAACCTAAACAAAAATTGACGTGTGATGTGTGACTTTTTTGGGTGGGTGGCTTTGGGACTCAACACGCAAAGGACTCACCTGCCTCTGGCTATCCTGACCTGGCAGATCGATCAGCCAAAGCTGTAGACCACACCTGAGCATACCAGGAATCTATTGACAGCCCTGGTGCAGAGGGCAAACATTTAGTTCTTTCTAAGTAAGCAGTTACCAGCAAAAATATCAACATCTCCCAATGAAATTTCGCTATTACTATTATATTGATTTAGCTGTGATTCCTAGCAAGGCTAACAAAGCAGTTGGGTTTATCATAATATTACAAATTACTCCTATTTCTTCGAAGACTGCTGACTAAAAGCAGCTTGTCACAGTGTCACCAAAGATGTAGGAAAGTCCCTGAGGTACATTGCATCCCCTCCAACATTGGGCGCTTAATGGACTTTTTTGCTGTTTAATTGTCATTCATCCAATAATAAACATTTTTTCTCTATATAATTATTCCCGATAGCCTAGCTCCAATAACAAAATGATACCACATAGTAACCATTCTGCATTTGTAAGAACTAGATTGTTTAGTGGGACAGCATCTTCACTTTAGAACTCCCTGCCTATTGAGAACAAGAAGGTGCCTCCAACTATACTATTTTTGGCACCTTGTAAAAACACTCTCCTTTAGACAAACCTACCCAGATGCTAAGAAGGTTGAGGTAATTTTAATCAGTTTCAGTAACTTCTAAAGTAGGGTTGTGAGTTTTTCTTGATTTTTAAAATCTTTTTGTAAACCACTGCAGGTGTTGTTGTCATTGTTTACAATCAAGCGGTGTATAAATTTTATGAAAACAAACAAGCTGACAAACAAACAAACAAACAAACTCCTCCCCCCCCCCGATAAATACCTAGGGAACACTGGGGGTGGTAGAATCAATATCAGCACTTATGAAAACAAGCCGTCTAAAAGAAAATGTTCCTATGCAAAAAATATGCGGACAAAAGAAAACCTTAATCGATCATCAATCGATCATTTTATTTACACACGGCCTTTCCAAAGTCAAAACCATGCTCAAGTTGGCTTACAATATATTATTATTCCAATTACGGCCAGACAGGAACACTTTGTTCTGATAAGACTTAAGCTGTTGTTGATGATTTTTATTTTTTTTAAATATATATATATATACAGTGGTACCTCGGGTTACATACGCTTCAGGTTACATACGCTTCAGGTTACAGACTCCACTAACCCAGAAATATTACCTCAGGTTAAGAACTTTGCTTCAGGATGAGAACAGAAATCGTGCAGCGGCGGCGCGGCGGCAGGAGGCCCCATTAGCTAAAGTGGTGCTTCAGGTTAAGAACAGTTTCAGGTTAAGAACGGACCTCCGGAACGAATTAAGTGCCGTATTTTTCGCTCTATAAGACACACCAGACCACAAGACGCACCTAGTTTTTGGAGGAGGAAAACAAGAAAAAATATTCTGAATCTCAGAAGCCAGAACAGCAAGAGGGATCTCTGCACAGTGAAAGCAGCAATCCCTCTTGCTGTTCTGGCTTCTGGGATAGCTATGCAGCCTGCATTCGCTCCATAAGACGCACACATATTTCCCCTTACTTTTTAGGAGGGAAAAAGTGAGTCTTATAGAGCAAAAAATACGGTACTTAACCAGAGGTACCACACACACACACACACAGAGTAATACCTCAATGAATGTCCGCCTTGTCTAACGTCCATTCCGGCGAATGTCCACGGCAAACCCAGAAGTACTGGGAAAGGTTACTTCTGGGTTTGCCGCTTGTGCATGTGCAGAAGTGTAAACCGCTCCGCGCACATGCGCAGACACGTCACTTTGACCGGCGTCCGTTTCGGCTAGCGGCTGGAGCTCCAGAACGGATCCCGGTCGAAACAAGGTATGACTGTGTATTATATATTTGTGTAGCCTTAGAAGCTCAACATTGAGAGATAAAAGTTATTAACAATGTGGCAGGTGCATGATTTTCTGTTCTTCTACAGGGTTGTACAGTACTTTTCCTACATTACACTGAACACCGGGAAGGACAGGGGTTCAGTGTACAAGGACACTGAAAATAAGGACAGCAGCAAGATCATATATAATAACACCATTTCCAGCATCTATGAATTCAGTTTAACCCAGCCAGATGGGCGGGGTATAAATAATAAATTGTTATTGTTATAGAAATCTTTTCTAGGGTTCCCAACAGGCCGAAAGGACTCCTAAATTGGATAAGCCAAAGAGCTAGCTGCCCATGTATTAAGCTCAACACAGGGACATTCGAGGCAGAGATTATGTGAGTAAGAAAATCAAAATTTTGTACAAGTAAAGAAGCATGGTAACTGCAACAGTTCATAATTACAGCGGCACACAAATTCTTATGCTAGCAGCTCTTTTCTTTCCATGCACAGTTCTCTTTGGACCCAATCCCAATCCTTTTATATAAAATGGATTATATATTCCCCAAGGGCACATAAGGTCTTTCTGTGTAGTTCACATAGCAAATTTCACAAAGGCTAGGAGACTAAAGTTGGCTATCAAACACTCATTTATAGTTGGATTATTCTACCTTTTAAGAGAAATGAGGAGTGGCACATATACCACACCTAAAATGTAAAGAAAAAATAATAGAAAAATATGCTATATAAATTGTGTAATAAAACAGCAAAAGTTGCCAGGGACATTTAAAAAAACCAAAAACAGGAGGTTTATTAAGTATGAAAAAATGTGCTATTTGCTAAATATGCATCTTGCCAATACTCATAGAATATAAACTTAAGAAAACCAAACCTATCTAATTATTTAACCTCTATTTTGTTTTACTGTAAATCCTAATATTTATGTGAGATAACTCTCCATTAAGCAAGATAATATGAGCAGAAGAGGAAGCTTAAATAGATTTTTTTTCTTTTTCCTTTTTGGCGTTTTCTGTTCCTTATCTTTTTTATTAAATTTTAGGCAATTTTTTTGCAAATTGTAGAGCTAAAGTTGCTAATGGAATCTATGTATAAAAACTCTGTATATGCCAACTTGGCATTTATTAACGTTTGAAATTAAAAATAAAGTAAGATCACACTGCAATATCATTTGCCTTTTGTTCTCTCTTCTCTGCCCAGGCTCAAGCTAGATGAGTATTATTGCTGAAGGATAAAGCGAATTCTTTTCTGGGTATTTCAGTGCTGCACAAAGCAGCATGAAAATCTTCTCTTCCTACTTTGGTGTATTTTAGCAATTGATGTACTGTATTACTTATACTACATAAAATACCACTGCACATTTGTAGATGGCAGTGATTTACTTTTTCCCTATCTTAGAGGTGTGTGTATGACACACTATCTATGCTATTTTCTAAAAAAAAAAAAAAAATAGTGGCAAAAAAAAATCAAGGCAGCATACAACAATATGCATAGGTACAATAAAACATAAGGTAAAGGTAAAGGTACCCCTGCCCGTATGGGCCAGTCGTGTCCGACTCTAGGGTTGTGCGCCCATCTCACTTAAGAGGCCGGGGGCCAGCGCTGTCCGGAGACACTTCTGGGTCGTGTGGCCAGCGTGACGAAGCTGCTCTGGCGAGCCGGCACCAGCACAGCACACGGAAACGCTGTTTACCTTCCCGCTATAAAGCGGTACCTATTTATCTACTTGCACTTAGGGGTGCTTTCGAACTGCCTTCCCCACTGTCGAAAGTGATGCTGGCAACTGCCTGGTAGCTATTACACAGCACTTGGTCTAGGTGAGGCTTTTTGAAGAGCAAACACCACCCCCGCTTCTTAAGAGCAATGGTCACCCCCACCCCCAATCATGCAACAATTCGTTCACATACACCTGTACCAACTTGGTCAGCCTGTTCCAACTAGCTTTAAACCAGCCAGAAAAGGCAGGTGTCCAAAAGGGCACGTGGTCAGATGCATTCCTTTGATGACTGCCGTGAAATTACAGGGGGTAAATTAGCAGCTTTTATTTTTCCTTCAAAACTTTCCAACAAACACTGGGTGAAAATTGATGTTGTGATAGATGTAAAGCTTAAAAACACCAGTCTGTGTGACATATTTGGATGGAAAATTAGACACTCAGAAGTTTGGTTGTTTTCAGGCACACGGAGCTTTCAAGATTGCTGCCAACACTTTCTGACATTACTGCAAGCTATATATTTCCAAGAGCCCTAAAATCTTATTGTGTGGGGGTTTTTTTTGGGGGGGGGGAGGGTCAGATTTAAGAGAGAGACAGAGAGGCTAAACAGCTTCAATAGAAAGATGTTTAAACATTAGCAATGGGGGGGATCACAGATGCAAACCCAGAAACGCCCCCTTTAAAAAGCACGATGTATGTTTATTAAACAGGAGCTTGCAGTCTTACACTTTTTTGTTTTATATGCAAAGTAGGATTCCCCCCACCCCAATCTTTGCGCACTGTGAATGAATACAGTTGCCAACTGGCTAGGATAAACAAAGAAATGGAAATAAATTCCTGAGGTTTGGCATATGGAAATTATAAAATGATTTCCAAATTCTTCCCCGTTATTTCTGCATCGCTTTGAGGTGGCAAATCTGTGTCTGGGCTGTACTACTTCAGGTCACAGATTCAGGGAAACATACCTGATTATATTTTTTTACATACAAATAAGTTCTTTTCACACAGGAAGCTTTAATTTTTTTGTATGGAGAAGCATTTGGTCGTATCAACCTGTAGCCTGACGTATAGCAAGATTTACGTTTGAATGATAACCCAGCCCAAGCCCACGAGGGGGGCAGCTCTAGGAGCCAGTTCATAAGATGGCAACGATGTATGAGATCCACCCAAAGTGGAGCAAATAATCTGTTTCACTGAGGGCTGTTGGAAAACTAGCCCCCTCGGGAGAGGCTGGCAACAAGCTCCCGGGCTTGTTTACTGGTGATCTTCCTGGCTGGCATCCCCGCAAGTCCAGGGTAGATCTTGATAGGCGACATTTCCCAGCGTGGAAAATGCACACCCCCTCCTTCCTTGCATACCAGCAAGAGAAAGGAGATGGTCAGAAAGTCTATTTACATCTCTTTATTTCTGACTTTGCAGCACTACAGAAAACATGACCGATCAGCTCAGTCTCTATCGAGCAAGAGACTCAAGCTTCCTTTACATACGCAACAGGAAGGTCTCATATTACACACTGAACAAAGCTTTGTGAAGCCTGTGAACTTCCGGGAAGATTCTTTCCCACAGCTAGCCACATCATGTGATGTTTTCACCGAGCTGCCAGTTTGCAGCTGCGTTGTACTCATATCATAACAGACGGCAGACTTCAGGCTTGTTGGTTCTACTTTATTTTTTACTAGTCCACCAGCCAGAGTGGGGTGCAAAAGAAATACAGTTGGAATTAAAGAACACAATACAATGTGAGGCAAAAAACTTGTTTTCGGTACCAGAATTGAGCTACATGAGGTATAGTCATACCTCATGTTATGTTTGCTTCATGATACATTTTTTCAGGTTGTGACCTGGAAGTACCGGAAAGGGTTACTTCTGGGTTTCACCACTCTTCGCCACTCACGCATGTGCAGACGCACAAAATGGCGTCACACGCATGCGCAGAAGCAGTGAATTGCAACCCGCGCATGCGCAGATGCCCTCGCTGCAGGTTGCGTTCTGCTCATGTTGCGAATGGGCCTCCAGAATGGATCCCACTCGCAACCAGAGGTACCACTGTATTGTTCACAATCCTTCCATACAAAAGTCCACTTCTGCATAGTCCCCTCCCACATTTCAACAGTCTTAATTTAGAACAGAAAGAAAATGAAGGCTATCTAACTATCCCCACAGGTTTATGGCTGAGAGTGCAACCACTCATTATCAATATTGCAGTCCAATCTGTATTATATACCTCTTTATGGTCACATCTACTGAATTACAACAAACTCGATTAATATGAAGTCCCAGGGTGAGGTTCACACATGCTCTAATACACACAGGTGTCACAAAGAGAAATTAATAGATCTGGTCATGATCAGATTGGGATTCCATTCCCAAGGTCACAGACAAGGTGTCTAGTGGTCATTTCTATCAGACCTTAAATTAATGACAGAATTAAAATCATCATCTTCATTGATTAAGTGTTTCTCACCAAGGGAAAAAGCATGATCCTGAGAACTCTTGATGAAGCAGAGATTCATCCCATGCTACTCTTGGATGGACTCTATAAAGACACAATGCAGGTACATTAACCTGAATGACACTGAGGCAGTCTTTCTAGCAATTTGGCTTGCTTTATTTCCACCGAAGCCTCTTCCACCTCATTTGAGCGAGTGAGCACACATTTTAAATCACGATGAGAGACTCCAATTTTCACATCTTCATGGATGCAGTGTCAAATATATTTGTAATGGGTTCATCTATTATCTGTCAGTGCTGAGCAAACTAGGTGAGAAAATAATGGTTGGTGGTACATTAGGTGGAATCCATGCCTGATGAAAATGAACACAGTGTTAATGGAGTTGTTAAGAGTTTTGTTTGTTTGCTCAATCCATGCAGCCCATCTCAAGTTCATAATTTCATCTCATATAGGAGCAGGGGGTTTAAAGAGCTAGGTCTCTTTTTTGCAACATAGCTCTTTTATTTTAGAGGCAGAAATCTGATAGCTATGCTCAAACAACTGCACCATAGTAGCTTTGCTGGCAGTAAAGGTTTGTTTATAAAAACGCAGGAAGAAAGGAACAGAAATATGAGCAATAAACGGAAGTTACCATATAAAAGCATGGAAGAGGCCTTGCCCCCCCCAAAATGCTTGATAAGGCACTATGATTTCTCAGCTCAGATTTGTTGGTGTCCAGAAAAGCACCCGGGTTCTCTGAGAATATAAAAACTTAAATGAAGAGGCTTCCATTTTGATATTTGTAAAACAGGAATTGCTAAATGAGGGGCATTGCAGAGGTGGAGTGGGAAATGAGAATCAACAAACAATCTAAGCTAGCATTCCTCCCTCAGAGACTCACAGTTAGAAAATGGAGGCAATACTGGAGTCCTTGTGCTGGAGAAATGGCTTCCAGTTTCCTAACAGACTGATCACAGTGGGGAATTACTTCTCTGGAAACATGCACAAAACCAAGCTGCATGACAATATTAAGCTTCCTGCACTGGACTGGATCCAAAAGTCAAAGCTAGCCACCCAACATCTGGTCCAATGAAAGAAAAGACTCAAAGCACTTCATTTGCAACATGTTTTTACGAGTCTCGTTTATTCATTATATGTGGAAGCAATGCCTTTGATCCAGTATGTGTGATATAGTCCCCACCAATACCTGCCTCCAGCTGTAGCTCGCTGGGCAACATCCTACACCATCAAGGTGTCACCTGACCATTCTAGGTGGCTTTTTATTGGGTCCAGTGAGTTGCAGCACGAAGTCTGTGTGAATCCAAGCCTGTTGCTCCTATTTTCTAGGGAGAAAGTGCATCCCTGAGATCAAATTTTGAACCAGACTTTTACTTAGACTTGGATATATATATATTATCTATTTATTTAATTCTGTGTACCTAAAAATGCTCTGGTGGGTCTCCGGATCACAAGTGTCCTATAATAAACTGCATGACTCATCACTTGACAATGGAAGAGGATATTATGCAATAAAAATAGATATAAATTTAATGCATCTAATCTCTGATGGATGAACAGAAGTCTATCGTTTTATTTTTCCAAGTTAACATTAATGTTTAATATACTGGAGAGAACTGCTTCACAGAGTTCTACATTATTCAGTAACTTGTGCAATCATAAAGCGGCTTTGCACATCATTATTGTTCCAAGACTGTCCACTTCCTATAGCATATCTTGCTTAGGCAGCTGTGTACCTTGTAGGTAATGGACACTTTTGACACACAAAAGTGAAGGTCCCCTAACAGTCAGTTGTCATTTCAATAGAACTCCCCCCACACTGCATCCCTCCCAGCTAGGTAACACGCAAATTATCTGTGCTGGCCTCAGCTTAATTTATAGCACACCTCTATGTCATAAACCAATTATCAGCATTTGACACAATCAGCACTTGCTAGTTTGAAAAGTAATTAAAATTTCTGAGCTGTCTCCTACAATAAAAAACACAATCTGAAGTAGCACTACTGAGAAAGTTGTTACGCTCAGCCCATCATTCCAATTCCACCTCTATCAATCACGGTAGGCCTCAGTGAATAATACAGAGCCGAGGCAGATAAACAGCAATGTTTATGATGTGCAGCTGGTGGTACTTACCATTAACAGCAAAAGGAGCTTCAGTTAAATTAACATTCTTCATTCTTTCATTGCCATTTGTGGTTTGACAGATATACCTGGAGCCCATATAAATGACTCCTAGGAGCAAGGATGCGCTGTCTGAATGCTATGCCATAAACTAGATCCCCTTATGGAAGCCACCACTGTAATTAAAACTCTGGAGGAGAGAGTTATGCTATTAGAGGTATTGAGTGGAGGTAGCGTGACCTACTTTAAATTTTAACAACCAGTCAACCACCAAATACCTCCATATTTACCAAACTAAAAATCCACAATGTTCTGCCCAATAGTTCACATTTATCACCTTCTTCCATAATTTCTCTTGATGATGGGTTGAGTCGCTTAAGTATGAGTTAATCTTGTGCCCCACCCACTGAATTCCTTCCCTAAACCCTGTTTGTTCACAAGCTTTTATTTGATGGAGAAACTGCAGCAGTTGGTTCTGCTGGCAAACATACAGCATCATTTAATCTCTTGGATCACCAAAAGTCAACTGAAACCTGCCATGTTAAAGTCTCACATAAGACTTGGTCTGGAGAATAGGAAGACTGTTATTGTTGTACATTCACTTGGGGCCTGAAGACAGAGAGTTTTAAAGTTGTTGTTCAGAGCCAATCCGCACACTCAAGAGAAGCACAGAGGAGGTTCAAAGACAAAATCACTTCAGAATTCAAGCTGGGTGTTGTATGGTCAAATGTTCCCATACATTAAGAAAGCCCTACACTAGGAAGATGAAGAGATGGAAAGTAAGAAAATCAAGGAAAAGTGCACTTTCCGTGTCCCAGATTCACATTGAAAAATCCTATGAAAGATTTCCTGCTCCTGAATGAGCAACATTATCTAAACTGAATAAAAGGCACATTAATTTCCATGTTCTCTCTAGAAACACATGCCCTTCTGTTTTAAGCCATAGCTTTCCTTTGCTTACTACCATAATGGTGCTTTCCATTTTCCACTCCCCAAGTATCCATCTGCAAAAAGATATGCTTAGTTAGCTTACACCACATTTGCTTGTAACTCCCATGTCCAGCACTGTATATTGATGTGTTTCCCTCCTTCAAAATATAGGATCATTCTACATACTAAAGTTTGGTTGGAATCCGTCTGTCTCGGGAGACAACGCAAGAGTGCGCCTTCGGGGGAGAAGCAAAATGTTGGTGAGTTACAGCTATAGCACCTGCTGTGGCTATAGAGATGGATATGGGAGAGACATGTTTGGTTGCAGGTGGGGCAGATGTGCTGATGGAGGTCCACCATGACAGTTCTTCGCTCTGCTCTGCCGTATACCAAAGTAAAACCAAAGTAAAGGTGAGTGAACTCACCTGGCTCTCCATGGTTTCAGGTTGGAGAATTCCCTCACCCACACATATCAGGGCCATGACTTCAACAACTTCCAAATTTCCAGAAAAGTTATATTTAATCCCCTACACACATTTCCTATGCTGGAGTTCAGAGGGCAGAATTTCAGCCCAGATTTGACTCAGATATCATAGCTTTACAGGTTTTAAAAATAAACAAAACATGCAGCAGCATCCAGACATTCAATTAGTAAGCTGAGGTTTTACGGAGCATAAAAAAATGCCTGCTGTAGAAATAGTTACATCAATACTACACCAGAGGCAAAAAACCCCAACCAAAAACGAAAATGTGCAGGCAAAGAAAGCAAATGATAGTATTCAACAAGGTAGTACAATAACAGTCTTTGTGTTATTAATAATGTATTTTTAATGGTATGCTTTGAAGAATTTATAAATTCAGATTATTAACATGACCTAGAGTGAAAAGGTGGATTAACAAAGGTCTAAAGCTAATATTTATTGCAAACACACACACACAGTCTATGTTTAGTCTGGGGTTATAAAGACAATTGTTTGGATTGAACTGTGCTTTTTTAATAAAAATAAAACTTTTGTGCTTCAGACACAGAAGCGCTTGATACAATATTGCTGCTTTTGATCCCAAAACGTATTTTTAAAACAATCCCTGACTATGAAAATATACAAGACTCGGTTACAGTGCTACCTCAGGTTAAGTACTTAATTCGTTCTGGAAGTCCGTTCTTAACCTGAAACTGTTCTTAACCTGAAGACCACTTTAGCTAATGGGGCCTCCTGCTGCCGCCACGCCGCCACCACCGCGCGATTTCTGTTCTCATCCTAAAGCAAAGTTCTTAACCTGAGGTAATATTTCTGGGTTAGCGGAGTCTGTAACCTGAAGGGTCTGTAACCCGAGGTACCACTGTACTTTTTTCCTTGCACGAATCCAGGCTAAAGGAATTTCAACACCCACCTAGGGCAGTAAGGAAGACTGTAAAGTTTGAAAGTCTCTACTACCAATTCCTCCTGAAGATCATTACATCCCAAAAGTGTACAAATAGTAGGCCTTGTTATTAATTAAAAATGGCTCCCTGGACTAAGCTTCTATATTAGAGTGAGCACCTCTCTAATGGTCACTGAGGCCACACACATATTTGCTAGAAGCCAAGTGGAGTTGGCCTGGATAAAGTGAGAGAAACAGTGAGGCCCCTTTCCTTAGGTCTGCTGAGACCGATTGCATTTTACACTACTTCTGTTAGTCTTCTAAATAATAAATAAAAATGTATTGAACCGAACGTTGCTGAGACAGAGTTTGGGGAGCTCACAGAGTTCATTCTGCTTGACAGAATATAGTAGGTGCTTCAGAAAAAAAGCTTACCAAGGCACCTTTTCCACACAAATAGCCCGAGGCAAATACTTAACTGCACACCTGGTTAATACTTCTGCCAAGGTTCATGGGAGTGTGCAATAAGGGGTTCTAATGCTTTCTAGCTTTAGAACACTCGACTTGGCAAACTAATAAGGTTTTTTTTTTAAAAAAAAAGGTAAGGTAAAGGACACCTGGACGGTTAAGTCCAGTCAGACAACTATAGGGTTGTGGTGCTCATCTCGCTTTCAGACCGAGGTAGGCGGTGTTTGTCCGCAGATAGTTTCCGGGTCATGTGGCCAGCATGACTAAATAGCTTCTGGTGCAGGGAGGACCATGATCAATGCCAGAGTGCATGGAAACGCCCTTTATCTTCTGACCACAACAGTACCTATTTATCTACTTGCACTTGCGTGCTTTCGAACTGCTAGGTTGGCAAGAGCTGGGACCAAGCAATGGGAGCTCACCCCGTCGTGGGGATTCAAACCGCCATGCCCAAGAGGCTCTGTGGTTTAGACCACAGCGCCACCCGTGTCCACAAACTAAGAAATGAAGGCCTACACCACAAAGCATAAATGCTGTATGTCAACCGAAAAATATGTATTGTGCGGGCCCAAGTACTACGATACATACATCTTGTTACTTTTGAATTTAGTTTTGTGGCAATTTTGTCATGAGGGAACTGCTGCTTCCATTCTGGCCATCCCATCAGGCCTGCTAAGATCAGCAGCCTCTGGTGAGGAGAATTGAGTCATTTTAGGCCTTGTTCCTTTGCTGAGCTACAAATATGTTTCCCCCCCTCACTGGATGCTCTGTGGTGTGGTTCTGACTTCTAACACCATGTCTAACAAGCACCAGAGACTTCAGTAGATTAACAGTAACCTTTATTGGTCCATATAGTAAAGCTATGATTTTCCCAGTAGTGATGCATGAAAGTGAGAGCTGGACCATAAAGAAGGCTGACCGCCGAAAAATTGATGCTTTTGACTTACGGTGCTGGAGGAGACTCTTGAGAGTCCCATGGACTGCAAGAAGATCAAACCGATCCATTCTTAAGGAAATCAGCCCTGAGTGCTCACTGGAAGGACAGATCGTGAAGCTGAGGCTCCAATACTTTGGCCACCTCATGAGAAGAGAAGACTCCCTGGAAAAGACCCTGATGTTGGGAAAGATTGAGGGCACAAGGAGAAGGGGATGACAGAGGACGAGATGGTTGGACAGTGTTCTCGAAGCTACGAACATGAGTTTGACCAAACTGCAGAAGGCAGTGGAAGACAGGAGTGCCTGACATGCTCTGGTCCATGGAGTCACGAAGAGTCGGACACGACTAAATGACTAAACAACAACAACAACCTTTATTGTCTAAAAGTATCTACAACAGCCCTCAGAAACTCGCTACTACAGGTGTTAGTTGCCCTTCAGTCCAACATTCAGTTTCCATCCTATATTATGCTAGGCGTTGCCTTACCTATTCAGAATCACACTTCATCACAATACGCCTGAGCTGTGTTTCCAGGGGCATGGAAGAGATAACACAAAAGGAAGGCAATATCTAACAATGGTCGGCATACGTGTGTCCAATGACCAGACATATACATCCTCTTCAAGAGGGAGTGGCATTTAAGGAGGAGCTGAACAGCCACTGCAGTACTTAAGAAACATTCCTTGGACACTGAAGAGCTTAATAACTAAAAATCCATTAGTTCCTAATATTTCCTTCATGGGCATCATGCTTGAGCTGGTAGTGGTCCTGCAAGTCTAGTGGCTCTTGATTGAAACTTATCCGAAGCCACTTCAGTTAACCTTCATGCCTCAATTTTCTCTCTAACACCCCCCCCACACACACACTATTATCTGAAGCCACGTCAGTTGGCCTTCATGCCTCAACCTGGTACATACCTTTATTTCTCTCTAACACACAACCCACAGAATATCTTTTTATAATAGCTATGTTATGCATACACACACGCACCCTAACTATTAATTTAAGTCAGTATAGCAACGGTTTAATTGTATTTAATAGTATTTAAACCATTAATGGGTAATAAATTCTGTTCCGCCTCCTCATGCGAGCCTTCGTGCTGAAGAGAACAGCCCTTTGTATACAACTGTTTTCCTTATCATAAATCCCCACACATGCTTGTTCTGTTTATCTTCCATTAGGATCTTTCACAGTACTGTGCCTTAGATCAATCCAGATGCTTTAACAGCACCTTCAGAAAGCACAGGCCTAATGCTAACAGCCGTTTACAGAGACCAGGAATGCTAGTTATACAAGGTCATAACACAAAGCGGCTACTAAAGGCTGGTATCTGATGAGGCCCAAGGGACGCTTGCTGAGGTGCCTGGAAACATTTCCTTCACCAGGTGCAGGCCTACGAAAGACAACGGAGCCTCGTGTAAGAACCGATCAGCTCTTGGGAGCAGATAAAATTAATGCCTAGCTGTAGTTTGCATCAAAAGAATGATAGCTCAAGTGAGCCTCAGAAGGAACAACAACAACAAAAACCAGTAGCAGAAGCACAGGTTCTTTTTTCCACTGAAAACATAGATTAATAGTATGACTCAGCCACCCTCTCAAGACTAAACAGATCCAGCAGTATGCATGTAAGACAACATTCTATAATTTCTTCACCATTCGTTTGCATGCGCCAAAATGCAACCCACCTCTGCTGTGCATGGCAGCGATGCAACAACTTCCTCTCCGAGACGGCATAAGTGGATAGACACAAAAGGGGGTGACTATACCCAGTTTCCTGTTTAAATGATGGTGGGGAGGATGTATAAGATAGACAAAAACGCGGGTGGCGCTGTGGGTTAAAGCCTCAGCGCCTAGGGCTTGCCAATCAAAAGGTCGGCGGTTTGAATCCCCGCGGCGGGGTGCGCTCCCGTTGTTCGGTCCCAGCCGTCTGCCAACCTAGCAGTTCGAAAGCACTCTCGGGTGCAAGTAGATAAATAGGGACCGCTTACTAGCGGGAAGGTAAACGGCGTTTCCGTGTGCGGCTCTGGCTTGCCAGAGCAGCGATGTCACGCTGGCCACGTGACCCGGAAGTGTCTTCGGACAGCGCTGGCCCCCGGCCTCTTTGAGTGAGATGGGCGCACAACCCTAGAGTCTGTCAAGACTGGCCCGTACGGGCAGGGGTACCTTTTTATACCCAGTTTCCTGTTTAAATGATGGTGGGGAGGATGTATAAGATAGACAAAAACAATGGAATTCAGAGGCATTTGAACAGGCAACCAGGACACAAGCTTCAAAATACCAAAAGAGAAAAAGACAATGACATTTGGTATCCCAATTACAAAAATGGGTTCTCAAGGTGTAAGCATGTAAGATTCTGACTGGAGGAACTGCAAAGAAATCTAAAAATGAACAAGGAATTAATGAGGGACAAACAACAGAATTGTGCAGAGAAAGATATCACAACTGTGTTAAGCATTATTTCACACAAGCCACTTCACCTCAGTGCCTGTTTTTATGTTGTATTTTGTGCCTTATGAGAACATTACTGAGAGAAGGAAGTGAAATGAACAAGAACGAATTAGAAAAGCTACAGGTATTTTCATAATACCTATATTATAAACATGCAAGATCCTACTTGCTCAAACATTACTAGTGATTAGCACCAATTCTGTAACAAGCTCTGCAAAGAGATTATGGGGTTTTATTGAAACTTGGATGGATGTGGTTGATTTCTTAATTTAACAACTTACACACAGGTCTTCCAATATCTAACACACAGCATGTGCTATGATTGGTATAAAGGGGTTCATAAATATTCCTTCAAACAACATGATTAAGGAGAACAATAATGACTGCACATAGCGTTAAATAAATAGGCTCCAAATGGATCAAAACTGTAAGTCTGGGAGTGCAGAGATCAATTTTAAGTTATACAAACTATTTGAAATGCAGCCTTCTTTCAATAACACTCCTATGCGCCAAAGGAAAAAAATGAGCATTTTTATGCATTTCAGACACAGAACCCTTTGAAGATCTGAAGATAAACTACTTCTTTCAGATAATTTAGATTTTTATGGTATTTCCTGGTCTTGCCAGAGATGAAATACTATTTTAAAAATCACTGCTTTATACAATTTGGTTTGCATAGATTTTAGTTCTGAGCAAGACATTTACAATTCCATCATGCAGAAAGATGGAATAGAAAAGGTAAGCTTCAGCCATGTATTGTTTTACTGTGACAAAAATGCTCTATTTTTTCAAAATGATCTTGCCTCTACTGCAATCATTTTCTTGATTAGATAGTTTTCTATATGCGGTAAGGCTGGGGGAGGAGAATAGCTACATATATTTACTGGATTCATCTCCTCATTGTTGACAAAAAAAGTATGTTTAAATTCAATTATCTTCCCTTTCCTAAGCTCCTTTTATAGCAGTCTCCAGGAGATGGGTGGTGGTGGAACACAGACAAGGTGGAAACCCTTTCTTTGAATTTCAAAAGTAATGACTGAGAACTGGGTTGCTTTAGGCTGTCTTTTGGTTACAGCAGTCTCATTACTACACCATTTTGGTTCTCCAAGATGCCAGTACAAAGTTGGGGAAAGGAAGGTAGTGGCTATGGATATTATATGGTCTTGTGGACAAGGTGCTTAGATCCATCTGGGTGACCACTTATGCTCTGCACCCTTCCCCCTCTTGGCTAATAAAAACTAGAAGCATGGGGGGGGGGACAACTGACTGGGCCAGGGAGGTGATTAATGCGGACTTGCAAGAGAGAGTGGTCCCTGCCTACCTGAAGGAGGCAGTGGATTTGGAAAATCTAAGCAACCACTGGCCAGTGACCAATCACTCCTCCTTGGGCAAGGTTCTTGAGCAGGTGGTTAAGCACCAAATCCATGTCTCCTTGGAGGAAACTGGTTTTCTAGATCCATTTCAGTTTGGGTTTAGGCTAAGCTTTGGTACAGAAACTGCTTTGGTCACCTCTGTCGGTAGAGACACAGGTGTCCTATTCATTCTCCTTGACCTCTCAGTGGCTTTTGATACCATCTACCGTGGTATTCATTCTCCTTGACCTCTCAGTGGCTTTTGATACCATCTACCATGGTATTCTTCTGTAGCAGCTGTCAGAGTTAGGGGTGGGTGGCACCGTTTTGCAGTGGTTCCAGTCCTACTTGGATGGTTGCTTCCAGAGGGTAATGCTTGGGGAGTGCTTTCTAGGCCTGTGGAGCTTTCAATGTGGGGTTCCTCAGGGTTCAGTTTTGTTCCCCATACTGTTTAACATCTACCCATTTTCTATGATGCTGAACTCCGTGTTAATGGTAAAACACTTTGCAAAAGGAAGCTGAACTGTATAAATCATACTACAGCACAGCACAGTGTCTTCAGCCATGTCTCCTTTTAATTCGAATCCTGTTTCCAACTGCATGACTCCAACACTAAGGATGAATGCTAATTAATGGGCAAACTGATCAGGTCACCTAGGCCATTTTTAAAGATGGTCTGCTTGCATCTACCTGCAGGGTAGAAAGAGCCTGTGAAATTGGTTTTACTAGCCTGAGTGTGAGCCAAGGAGAGAGTTTTTAATTAGAGCTGCTTTTTTCTTGCTGGACTATTTAGTGATTCCAGGGCTGCTGCATCTGGTCTGACACTAACTGTTTAGCTGCTGCTTGTTGGATACCTACTGCAAAACCTATGTGCTTATAAAGAAGATATTACAGGACATCTTTTTTAAAAAAAAAAAAGTATTCAGCTGTCATACCTGAAAAGTGAGCTCCTGAATGTCTGACTACTCAGGAAACCAAGTGGAACCACCTGTTAGCTGCAAAAGGTGGCATATGTTAACAGACAAGTGCCTATGGAAGCTTCCAAGTCTGAAAAGAATTTTGGGTCTTGGAATGTCTTGCATTAGATAATATGAGCTAAGCTGACATTACAATTACAGAAATAGATAATATTTAACTTAGGAATAAAGAATATTGCCACAAACTGAACCTATCTATTCATTTTTGCCACATTAGCATAGTCTCAATCATTTGAGAGCTCCACATTTCTTACCCTCTTCCAAAACACTTTTCAGATTAATAAACTGTTTAAATTGAAACAATAAGTACACTACCCTTATGTTGTAGTTACTTTACCACATAAATACTTCATATACCTCTGTTAGCAGCTCAGCCAGGCCATTTTGTTTTCTACATTTTAAAGCTGTTGCTATAATATTCACAGTACTTTTTTTAAAAAAACTGAGGCTCCAACAGCATTCTTCATGTGAATGACCTAAATATTCTCCTTTTCAGTACAAAAATTCTAGTAACTGGTTCATTGAGAATAGCTTGAGGGAGAATTTTTTCCCCTAGTATAAGAGGAATACAGTCCAGACATTAAATTAGAACAATCCTCTGTGGCTGAGGAATCCCTACTTTAAATTTCTTAAAAGAAAATTAACTTGTGTTCACAGTCTGAGCTGCTTCACCTTGGTTTGCAGAACAATGCTTCATTCCCAGGTTTTTGTTTTTTAAAGAAAACAGCATTATTTATCCCTCCTAACATAAAGAGTTACCACCTCTAACAAAATCAATATTTCTCAATCATAAATAATTCCCCATTCATTAATAATCTCCCACCGTATTGGTGCTGTACAGATGATTTCTTGCAGTTTACTGAGGCTTTACTTAGTTTGCAACCCAGAAGCATGGTTAAAACTGATAACAAATAAGGACACAGAAAGATGAATGTTTCCAGTGCAAAAGGGACACTTCACAAGGTCCAAAGTCATCCAGGATTTAATGTCTGGATCTCTTCTTCCAAAACAAGCTATCCTACTCCAAAGTTAAACTAAATCAGTACTGATATCATACCTGGCTTGGCACCAGCCAAATTCTGAAAGAAGCCATTTTGACTGGATATATTTTTGAAAGGAAGGGGCAAGCACACAATGCAGAAGCTATGCTCACATCACCAAAGACTGCAAAACTATAATCTCACACACCAATATAAATACAGTTTAATCTGAATAACTGTGTATCTACCATTTCAGAGGGTCTGGAAGTGTTTTTGTTGAGTTTCAAGGACCCCCAAGACACCCCTGAATAAAAACACGTTCACACATCGTTTTTGTTTTGGTTTTTGGCATAATTTTGGCCACAACTTTATTGAATTACAGTAAGTGAGTGGTTGCTTAGGCATTGGTTAGCGACTATCATTCCCACTTGGAGGTAGGAACAGAACTGACAACCACACCCGTGCGGAAGTCAGTAAGGGTAAGCAATTTTGGGGAGAGAAAAAGCTGGGTGCCAGGCTCACATCTCTCCCCAAATGCTCCCTGGGGCTCTTGCGTGGCCCTAGCCCTTTGCCAGGGATACAGACAAAAGCATGGTGAGCCCCTGGATTACTTTAACGGAATACCCTTGCAGCAGCAGCATTTGAGGGGCAGGCACAGCCAACCTCATCCCCTCCACCAACCAAAAAATTAACCAATGCCTAACCGCAACTTGAATTATGGTGCTGGAGGAGACCTCTTGAGAGTCCCATGGACTGCAAGAAGTTTAAACCTATCCATTCTTAAGGAAATCAGCCCTGAGTGCTCACTGGAAGGACAGATCCTGAAGCTGAGGCTCCGGTACTTTGGCCACCTCATAAGAAGAGAAGACTCCCTGGAAAAGACCCTGATGTTGGGAAAGATGGAGGGCACAAGGAGAAGGGGACGACAGAGGATGAGATTGTTGGACAGTGTTCTTGAAGCTACCAGTATGAGTTGGACCAAACTGCGGGAGGCAGTGGAAGACAGGAAGGCCTGGCGTGCTCTGGTCCATGGGGTCACAAAGAGTCGGACACGACTAAACGACTAAACAACAACAACCACAACTTACAAGTTGTCATGATTTGCTACGCAGTAGGCAAAACCCAAATGGCACCAGCCAATCAGCCAAATGGTAAAATTCCTACCAGGCCCCTGCTCCAAAGCAAACGACCCCATGACAGGCATAGCAAGGTGAGCGCAAACAAACCCTAATTAAAGGGAGGGTGGGTGGGTAATCCGATGTGCGCAGCGAAAAGAAGAAGCACAACGCTGCGCACAGGGACCTATATAGCACCCCCATCAATCAAATAAAATTGCAACAATCAATTTTCTCCAGCAACATTGGAGGTGCCCAATCAAATCCGTGGCCATCCAAACTAACCCGCCCAGCAACAGGGAATGTCATGGTTGCTCCCATCACAACACGTTCTCTCCATGAAGGTGAACCCACTATCTCATAACATAGCTGAGAACATCCGTCTTCTTTCACACACCTATTTTGTGGTGCAAGGACACACAAGTCACCTGACTACTGCCATTTGCTGCTGAATTGCCGCAGAAGTGTAAGGATGAAAACAAAACAGTTGCATGACATTTTGTTTTAAATTGTTTGTTTAATAAAAGGGGAGACCCTCTTCTCCACCAGATTAAGACCTCAGCACCCTTGGCTAAAACAAATGAACAAAACTCCTTTAGGAGAGAGTCGAATTCATCTCCTCTTCAGGCTGTGTCATTTGACACTTTGGGCACTCCAACGTTTCTCTTCAACGCAGTGTGTTGCTAATCTAATCTAATGCAGCCCTGCTGTGCTATGGATATGTTTCACAATGCAAACATGATTAGCCGCACAGAAGTGGGACTTTATATGCATGGTACTCTTTTGGGAGCAAAAAAGTGTGTTATAGTGACATGGGCCTCCTTCATCAAATCTGTCCTATCAACACTTAAACAGTAAAGTGTTTGCTTGGGGTTAATCCTTAATCTTGAGAACTGCTTATTCTCTCCTTTCCTTCTGACTATGGAAAACTTGTAACAGGGAGGGACCACAGCTGCGTGCAGAAAATCCCGGTTTGACTGACAATGAAACCGGCTGCATTCCATTAGTTCTGACAGTTTGCTGGAGTGGGGGGTGGAGAATGCTGTTAACTTTGGGGTATGGGAGGAAGACACAAAGCAATGCAGTGAAAAAGCAGGAGAATCAATATGGCAAAATCCATCTTTAAAAACAATTTTGGCTCGCCTCCAGGAAATTTCCCTTAAAATTTTATTTTGGTGGCATTGGCCCCACACAACACACCTTGCAAAGATAAAACCTTTAAGCTCACCATTATGCTGAAAAGGCTGCGGAGAATGAGGGTCCAATATTCATGTTTGGTGGGAGTGTACCATGGTCCACACCTTTGGGGGGGAGGTTTTTAATCCAACCTCCAAAATCACTGAACAATCTATCCCTCCTAATTCGGCACTTGCCTTATTATCATTAGTTTTGACCCCAAATTCTACACTTATATCTAAAGAATTAGTTTCTTCCTGTTCACAGCAGCTAGACTAGTTATTGCCCAACAATGGAAAGAAACTTCTAAAATACCAGTAGATGATTGAGTTAATAACATCTAGAGATGTTATCTAGATGCTCTATCAGAACTCCTCACATACCATCAGTGACTAATCAAAGGCATCTCCAAAAAAGATAACCCTGACACGATCTGATCTCCCTTTTTCTTTTATTGAAGAACAGCAGGATATTTTAATGCCACTATCATCACAGAAGTGTCTGTGGAGAGGATATATTGATTGAAAATATATTGTATTGTAACTGTATTGTAACTTTTGAATAAATGTTTTTTTAAAACAACAACAAAGCAATACAATGTTATCAGCTGTTGTTGTACAATGGTGTTGGGGAATGTTTGGCCTGCAGCCAAAATCAGCCCCTACCACACTTCCTCAATTGGTTTGGCCAAACCATGCCCAGTCCATAAATCATGTCAGGTGTAGGACAGGCAAAGGTGGGGGTTGGCCTTGGACAGAAGTTGATTATTGTGCTTGTGAAGCACTGAACACACTCTTTTGCCTGCACAGTTTGATTTCAAGCTGTGTGGGGGCAAAAAACACACACAAACAGGTTGCATTGTGATGTTTGGTGACTGACATGTAGGCAACCCTGACCACTTGTCCAAACAGACCTGCATGTGTTTATGTGGGGATAAGCAGCCTTCTCACTGGCTGAATTCAGTCCCCCTCTCTTACTACACAACATTTAGAAGCTATTATGAACCATGAAGTAACAAGCTTTGGAAGAGTAGTTACCTAAGCTTTGCAACAAATACTAAAGCAATGGACATAATTTAAGGGCCACGCTACAATATACAGTGGTACCTCTGGTTACGAACTTAATTACGGTAATTCCAGAGGTCCGTTCTTAACCTGAAACTGTTCTTAACCTGAGGTACTACTTTAGCTAATGGGGCCTCCCGCTGTTGCTGTGCCGCTGGCACACGATTTCTGTTCTCATTCTGAGGTAAAGGTCTTAACCCAAGGTACTACTACTGGGTTAACGGAGTCTGTAACCCCAAGTGTTTGTAACCCGAGGTGTTTGTAACCCGAGGTACCACTGTACTCCTGGATCTTAATTTCAGCCCTCCCCAGCCGAAGCCGGGCTCAGGGCAGCTAACAACAATAAAACAGTACAACAGTACTCTAATGGGCACTTTTTCCACATCTGGCAGAAGAACTGCAGTCACAAAATGTTTAGATTACATGGAAATACTACTAAAAGCTCTAATCCAGTCCAAAACAGTGTGTGTCCTGGCCTGGCAAAGACAGGCTTTCCCAAGCAGGTTTAAACTTTTTCTAAACTGAAAGCATTTCTCTTTAAGGGTACCTCTTCCAATAAATTATTAGCTTTCCTATGTACAACTAGGTGGGTTTGTATTATTTTTCTGTAGATCTACAAAGCTATTTCAGATATACATTTGGCTACCCTGCCTCACTGATTTCTCTCAACTCCGCTCTCATTTTTGAAAGTTTATGAAGAAGCACTGCCAGTATTATAATTTAACTATGCAGAGGACAACTCCTATGGATGAGAAACAGGTTTCACAGAACCCTGGAAGCAATTGCCAAGATTCAGTGTTTGCCAAAACCACACATCCATATCCAAATCTGAGAAATTGCCAGTGATGGCTTTCTAAGGGCCAGCACACCAACAATAGTGTTTGTCTTCTTTTCCTTCTCTCCAGTTTTTATACGAAAGTTTGCATAAAGTTGTCTTAGACAATTCTGTAGGGGAACAATAATTACGGTATATGGAAAAAGGGTAGTGCTAACACACACCTTTTTAATAGTCCTATCAACTAATAACATGGATTTTAGGAGATTTTATATGAATGCAAATTAAAACAGTCGTTCTAAACCAAAATTGTAACACATAGTTATAGCCATGCATCTCCCTTCAGTCCCTGCCAAGCATGGTCACTGGTCAGCTATGATGGGAGTTGCTCAATAACATCTGAAGGGAACCAAATTGGCTACTGCTACTTAAGATGATGGCAGTTGCATGTATGATAGTGAGCATCATCTTAGACGAGACACTCCCTCCTTTTGTTAAGAAAAGTTGGAACAATGTTGGATGTTGCTTAAAAGCATAAATTTAGGACTGCCATATTTAAAAAGTGAAAATCCAGACGCAAAAGTTATTGAGCAAAGATTCTGAGTTTCGCAAATGAAGTTTTTGAGCTATTTTTAAGGGAATTCTCCAAAAAAAAGCAACATTTCCGACATGCAGGGCCAGATTTAGGTTTGATGAGGCCCTAAGCTACTCAAGGTAATGGGGCCCTTTATATGTCCAGCTGTCCTTTGTCAACAACAAATGGTTGCTGTTTTTTGTGTTGAATATATGCTATATGGTAATTTATGGACCTAATAGGTATCTAAAGCCATTTGCACATAACAAAATATGTATTTTATCAAAGTAATTATTGAACTGAAATACATTCCATGTAGAATGTAGCCATCCCATATATAGAAGTGAGCAGTGATATTTTAGAAAGCAGGCTAGCAGGCAGGGCCCATAGCTTACATCATAGGAGCCTACACAACACAAAACACTGTTGCTGTGTGTAGGTTTTATTTTATTTGTTTTTTATCTTATTTTTGGAAATGTACATCCAGTTTTTTCCCCCTTTTAATTTTTTGGGGGCCCCCAAGAGAGTGGGGCCCTAAGCTATAGTTTGTTTAGCTTATACATAAATCCGGCACTGCCGACAAGGGTTGTCTTACGTCCGGGTTTCCCCAGACATTTTTGTGATTTTCGGAAATTCCACCTGGACGCTATTTCCAACGAACAAGTCCCGGATATGTCCAGGACATCCCGGACGTATGGCAACCCTACACTAATTAGTTTGTTGCCCAATCAAGGCATTAGTTAAATTTTTAACTGATTAACCTAGCTGATTTGACTATAAACATTTCAGTCCCTCAAAACAGAGAGACAAGTAGGGTAAAATAATGGGTACCTTTACAGTGCAATCTTATGTCCACTCTGAAATTAAGTCCCATGGAGTGCAATGGGATTAGCAAGATTAGGATTACAGCCTCCACTCTTGGTAAATGGCTTAGAAACAAGAAAAACAACAACTCGAAATCTTGAAAATAAATAGCTGACTGGAATTTTTTAAAGGAGTGGTCAGGTAAATTAAGGAAGCATGAGAACAGTTTATTATATTGTCTAAAGAGCTAGACTGTCAATAAAATGGAAGGGATACTTTATTAGAATGTTTAAAATTCATCTGAATAATATTGTACAGCAGGAAATGAATTCATGATCAACCAATACAACTCTTGCCAGGCAGCCTAAATATAACATTTCTCTAGCAAATGTATGCCTGATATTTTAACAAATACCACCACGGAAATTATTCTGCACCCCCACAACCACATCTCCCTTACTGAAATAACTTTAAAATTAGAAAGTGTATGCACAGGGGAAATTTCTTGCCTTATCCTCAGAAGACAGCTTCTTCAAAAACCTTTTGTTACATTTGAAAATTGGTCTGTATGTTCCCCCATAAAAAGATGTTTTCTTCAAATCCTCACTCCCTTTACACTTTACTCAAATGAAACACCACCTTGATCAGGCATTAAAAACTTTTGGCCTTCCAGATGTTGCTGTAGTACGGCTCCTAACTGCCTTGGCAACCATGGGCAATAACCAGGAATGATGGGAGTTGTACCTCTGCAACATCTGCAGGCCCAGAGGTTTCCCTAAAGCCTTTATTCTACTCCTAGCATTGTATGAAAAGCTTTCCAGTTACTGAGTGTCCTCCTTGGATTGTGAATGCAGGACTCTGGGCATAGTATTATTAATACCAGATGTTACTTTTCTTCCTGCATCAAGGAAAACAATGGTTTTGTTGTTGTAAGTCAAAATAGCACTGGGTAGCACATTTAATCATAATAATTCCTTCCATTTCTGATGCTCATGCTACAAGCGCTATTGCTTATGAAGACAAAACAGCACCACCCATTCACAAGAGGGAGGTATCAGCACGCCTGGTTTGTGTAAGTACAAACAAATATTCAGAAAAAAAATATTGAATGGGGAACTCCCCCAAACTTGACCAATGAGGACGAGGATGCTCAGTGGCCACAAAATGCCAAATGACTGCTGGGGAGTGAGGGAATGGAATATAACAGAGGAGGAGGAGGATTAGAACTAAGTATATGGAATCCAGAAGATGGCAATGTTTTGCTGCCATTGCTACTGACAAACATTCATAGTGAGCTGGCTGTGATGATATTGATCCTGAGCAATAAGCGCATATGGTCTGAAACACTTGGATGGGGTACAATTACCCTTCCTGAATGAAGGCCCTGGGTGGTACCCTGTGCAGTTCAAGACTGGAAAAAGGAATTAAATGACAATTTGCTACCCTTAATGGGTGCTCCATGGTACAGCTTGCCACTACTTCGAGCATAAGATAGTGAGATTATAGTCTCACAGCTGTTCGGTTTTCTCTAAGACTTAGCTATGAGGAACATACCATAGTTGTGTTTGCCTTTCAGTTCATCTTGCTCATTCCACATGCCTCTTGTCTTCATTATACAAGCCTCTTGTATTGCTTCAGAAGTCCACAAACTTCTCTATTATACCCCAGGACACATTTCATTGCTTTCGGTCTAAAATCACAAGGACTTATATCATTTCCTGGTTTATATATTGTTCCACAATTCTGTTCTTAATACTTCTAGCATAACATTGCATAACAATACATTCCACCGCTTGCCAGCCATGTTCTTTCACAGTTCTTACATATTTACAGTCTGCACCAAGAACTTGTTTATATACCACCTTTTCCTTGAAGGAGTTTAAGCGGGTATACATTGTAAGGGTAAAAAGGGGAGGGGAAAACAAACAACCCTGTGTGGTAGGTTAGGCCAACAGACAGTGAATGGCCCAAAGTTACTCAGTGAGCTTCATGGCAGAGGGGGGATTCAAACCCTAGACTCCCAGGTCACAGCACACAGTTTCTTAAAGTTATTATCAAACCATTGCTATTAAAAATCATATTACCATTTTTCACACTGTGGTTCTGGTTCACACATAATGATTTATTAAATCATGGCTTAGCATTATGTTCAAACTTGGTCCAAACTATGATTTATTTCTTGTCAATAGACTAGGAAATGAAACCGTGGTTTGTTTTAATTATGGCTTGGGGTTGTGTGCGAACCCAACACCATTCCTTAACCATGGTTCATCTGAGTACAAAGTCACCCAAGTACCTAAGCATGAGAAAATTAGCAGCTGGAAAACAAAACAAATGACAGAGAAACAAGCTTTGGTTTGTTTGATCAACTGTGGGACACCTGTTTCGTTGGCCTAAAAAATCAATGGTTCTGCATTATTTGCTAACCAGGCCATTGTTATCATATCCAAAGTACTCTGTTTAAGAGTGTGTAAGCTGTATCAGATAGCAAAACCTACAGAAAAAATAAATAAGTGCCCAATCATGAAATAAAGGTAAATTGTGTGTGCTTACAGTATGACTTCTTTCCACTTCATGTATAAATGCAACCGTTGTGTCCCTGCCTACTGAACTGTGGTGTTCAAAATACAGGGAGGAATCTAATAATGTGTTAAGACAATTGTTCCATCAGTGCAAGGATTTCTGCTTACACAGTAGAACATTCTCCCACTCTCTTTCTCCTGTGTGCCCCCCTCAAGGTTCTCCCAACCCTCTGGAGCAGATTTAGGGAAGGTGCAGTGTGCATATGGTAGTGCGAATCTCCTCTTGCACAAGTGCAAATCCTTGCACTGATGGGATCCATTAGCAGAATGCCACCCACAGTGTTTAACTGTAGTGCAATCATTTAGGATTTCATTCTGATCTGAAGAACTACCTTCGGTTCAGCAGAATGTTATTTATTCTTTCAAACAGTTTTCTCCCCAAAAGAGGGCTCAACACTCAATTCTTTCTTTCTTTCTAGAGCTTCAAAAAAAAGTTTGTTTCCTTCCTTTGCCTTATGCATTCCCTCAGACACAGAAAAAGCCAGAGGCGAAAATATTCTAAGACACCTTAATCCACCTGGGCCCTTGCCATGAAGCTGTGACCCTCAGCTCCAGGGATCTAGCACTGCTTTGTGATAATGCCAGCAGACATGCTTGTCATCTTTCCTTTTGGAATTCTTTTTTTAATAATAAAAAATATAATGTTATGTCAAATAGTGACAGATACAACTAGTTACACCCAATTCAGTATGATTATAATGTTCATTACTGAACTCTTCTACAATAGATAATTACGCTTTACCGAACTCTTATGTTTACTACTGAAAAAGCAAAAACAAAAAAATTTCCCCTGAAAATGTTAACACTGCCTCCTTGGTCTTTGTAAAGAAACAAACATATACACTTCAGAAATCTTTATATTTCCTACTAGATTCTTTGGAGCAGAACGACTAAATCATAAGAGTCATTTTCCGGGCCTTTTTCCCCCAGCCAAAAGCTTTTTGTCTTTTAAAGAATTAAATCATATCTATAGGTTAGTTATAGTCCTCATGTACCATGGCATAAGGGAAACAGAAAACTTCTTGGAGTTCAACCTGCATAGGGTTTAAAAATGTAAAAGAAATTTACCAAACCCCGATATGTTTAGAACATCACTAGTGTACATCACAACACTATATATACACACCAGTATTTACTCACATATAATATTTAGTCATTATTTTAGAAAATCTAGTCACTGTTCTATCAGAAATACTAAACCACTAAGCGCGGCAGAAAATGAAGAAAACTTCCACAAGACAAAGAGAATTTTGCCTACTGCTTCTGGGACATTTGACAAGTCATGTAATCTATGTTATCATTTGGCCCTTTAGGGCAGGCGTTGGGCAAGGTTTACCTCTTCCCCATAACCTCCATACCCTCTACTGCAGCAGTTCTCAACCTGTGGGTCCCCAGATGTTGTTGGACTACAACTCCCATCATCCCTGAGCTCTGGCCTCGCTAGCTAGGGATGATGGGAGTTGTAGTCCATCAACATTTGGGGACCCACAGGTTGCGGACTGCGGCTCTACTGCAAGGGCTTTGTAGCTTCATATTGTTTCTGCTTTGCTGCAATAAAATAAAAATTAAAAATGAAAGGGACCACTCTGGCCAGGTTTTATCTATAAAAGGAATAATGCAAAGGTGACAATGGAAAATGAAAGCTGCACAGCAAGAAGTTAGTTTAAATGACTTTTATTAAAACGGAAGGGGGAAAATAAAGCGGTTAACACCTTTTTAAGGAAAGAAGTCCTAAGAAGATGAGACACTTTCCACACAGCCAAAATGCTGATGGTTTTAAAGCACCATACTTCCTTGGGTACCACAGCCAAATCTAAGAAGGGTAGAAAACATTTCAATCAACACAAAAGCCTAGCCCAGCATGTTGCATTTAAAAGGCTGTTGATTGCAGCAGGCGACTTAAAAGGTAATTGGTACCTTTTGATCAGGGATGAAAAAAGCAAGTCTACGGGTGACCCATCCACATTCCCTCGGTGATTATGTGCCTTGGTGATGAAGAGATTTCCCCACCCTTCCCCTTGGCTCTGCCCACTTTTGGGAGAAGCACTCAAAAGCTACTTCAAACAGTGCTTTTGAGAAGCAACGTCCCCTACACTTAAATTTCATCTGAAACAGGAGCAGGAGCCAGGAGGCAGGGGCTGCCTTGAGATTCTTCTCATCTTGTTGGACTATAGCTCCCACCATTCCTGACTATTGGCTATGCTGGCTGGGGTTGGGGGAGCATCTTGTTCCTCATATCTGTGGAGCAGGTAGAGAGGCTCTAAGAATTCCCACCTCTTTCCTCCTATTTGAAGCCACATCTCAACATCCTGGATGGTATGGTGGACCTCCCTAAGTTAATGCCTCCTTTGGAGGAGTGGGCAGTAGTGGGGAATGGTTCTGCCCACTAGCAGAAAACCTGACTGCCAGGAAAGCAGAGCAGCAAAACACACAACGAAACATTCCAATTAAAAAGGAGAAAGTTGTTTGTAGCAGTAGAGGCAGCCATGCATGTGATCCGAAGCAATGCTTCCCTCTTGCATACACAAGAGTTCCTTCCCCGTTTCCAAAGGTCATTATTAGCTTTTTCGAGCAGCGGAACAAGACTGACTTCATTCCAATCAGCTTTCACTGCTGCAATTCCATAGACTGCAGGGGGAAATCTAGCATTTTTTGAAAAGCAGCTTTTACTAAGAATCCAGTCAGAAGCATACACTGATCCGATCTGCCAGAAGAGAAGTTAAGAACTCCTTCCCCAAGTGCTCGAAACGGACTGAGCAGAGGGGGGGCGGGCAGGGGGGCTATTCTCACCATCTCCCCTATGCCAACATTATGGCAAACAAAAACCTAAGCTTAAAAGCAAGAAAAGTGCATTGCCTTTTCTGAACAAAAAAATCACAGCTAAATATTATATCCTCTCAGGGTAGCTTCTGGGAAGGTGATCCTGACAATACACAGGTGAAGGACAAATCATGTTAACCCATCATTTTAAATTTAGAGGCTGCCCACAGAAGTATTTATAGGCCTGTGTGGATTTTTTTAAAGGGGGTGGTGATGGTTAAAGAGCTCACCCTCGGTCCCCACCAAAAAAAAAAAGCAGAATCAAAGTCAATAATGACCCACTGCAAATTATCAAGCTGTGAATCAACAAGAGTGCTTTTAAACAAGACTGTGATGTAATTTTAAGTTAGAAATGAATGCTTCTACTGATTTTGCATCAATACTGAACTGTGCCCAGAGTTCTATATATTTAGAAGACCTTCTTCTAAAAATGGAGGACATACAGAAACAGAACCTATAACTGGTTACAAAGCAACATAGAAGTAGTCAGATGTGCTGTGTTGGGCTGTGGAAAATCCTTTTTGTTGTGCTGGTGAAGGATGTGCAGTTCTTTTATTTAGTAGAAATAAATACAGTACACATATAGGAAGACACAGTACTTTTTTTAAAAAAGAGTATGATATCTGAATGGACTTGCTGGAAGTACGATTTAACAACAATAACAACACTATATCCTATATTATCTCTGATTATGTTTGACAGTGTACACTATCCCCAAGTACTATTATAGAATGACACAAACAGTCCCACAAAATATAAGACACAGATTTGTGATTTGTTCCATTTCTGCATAACATCTAGCAGACATTCAGCGCTTTGCAAACAACATAGAAATATTTCATTTCCAAGACTGCTATCCAAAACCCCTAATCTTCCACACTGAAGGGCTTGGATGTGCTGAAAGTCTCCCACACCCTGCCCAAAACAACTCTATTGGCTTCCACACACAGAATGATGCTGGCATTGTTCCTCTGGTATGGAGCTCCCCATTCTGCCTGTGGAATTCTCACCAGCAGTAGTAGCCTATGGAAAGCATCCAACAGGGTTTTGCCTGCCCCAACTTTAGCTCCAGAATGTGTGGTGGTCTTTCGCATGTGGCAGTGGTTCCATCGTGCCCCACTGCTTCTTGGTTGGGGTTAGGATTGCTCTGCCTATATGTTATGGTTTAGGATTTGGGCACTTACAGAATAGTTGCTTGTACCTTTTCCTCCTCTCCCACGCCAAGACTCTGAATTTCTGGATGGTCTCTGGGTTAAACTAAACGTGAAGGACCATTTGAAAAAGGCGAAGTTTGCCATCACCGTTATCCAGTGTTAGAAACTCATATAAGCTAGGTGCCAAATGGCTCCTTAAATCAGGGTTACAGTCACCAAAATGGAATGCCCAGGTGCCATTTTTAGGCGAGATGGCTCAAGAGTCGTATTTTTCAATACGACTTTTTAGTTCTTGGAATTCGTTCTCATTGCACATATAAAATACAGTGGATGGAATTCTACAGGATGTGTTGCTAGTGTGTGAAAACAGTTAAGATCCAAGGATCCCCCTGATGGTGGAGACGTCAGGTGTCATCCTGGCACCCGGGCAACTTCACTTGGGTCACACGCGACTGATGGCCAGGTAACCTGAAGCCACACAAGATAGAAGAGTTCTTAGTTAACAGGCTTTCCAAACCGGCAAGAAAGATGTGGTCCCGTTTGAATGGGGTTGCACTGCCCCCTTTAAGAATCAGGTTCCCGTTTGAATGGAGTTGCACTGCCCCTTTTAACAATCAGGTTCCCAGTTTGTGCACTCCAGGATGCAGGACAAAGGAAAGGTGATTGTGAAGAGGTGGTTGTGCTTTTAGCTAGCCGAATCTCCACAGCCTGAAAGGTTTTGTATGAACATCCAGCTGGTTCTCAAAATGATAATACAACAATCATTGCTTGGGGGGCCAGATCATAGGGAATTTAAGATAATGTTCAGACGTTGTTTCACAAGGTAATTTTCCAAAATAGGGGGTAATTTTTCTAATGTGATTTATTTCTCCAGAGCTATACAATTGTTTCATTTACTGAAATCCAGCTAGTTGCTTAGCATGTGTTCTGAACAGTCAGGCCTGTCAGCATGACCCTGACTCAGAACAAACAACCAGGACCTGAAGTGACAAGCAGAAATCAAAGTCAAACTAAAGGGAGAAAGAAGTCTTTGTATGTGTATTAGAAATTCCCATCAGATTATGTTTAGAAGATGGCAATATCTATCACTAGCCCAAGTCCCAAAGTCTTCATGGTATACTTCATAGGGACCAAAAATTCAAGATAGTGCAGGTTTTGGGGGGCTTCTCCCCCTCCCCACATTGAAACCAAACAAAATATGGCAACTTGCAGGACACCTTTGAAAATCCAAGCCTAGTAAGTTTTCAGAGGAACAAAGTCAAGCCGTCATGAGCTGAACAGAAGATTCAGCTGATGCCTATATCACTGCAAATCTCATTTTCTCATAAAGCTAACCGTAATATATTTTGACCACTACTTTAAAATTATGAGGTGTCTTGTGGATTCAAAGGGACACCCCACAATGATTTTATGTCCATCACCTACCAAGGTAACAACGGGATAGAAGAGACCAGTCACAGAAGCCAGCCACTAGAGGGGGCCTGGTTACATATACTAGGCCTATTTATTAAAATCTCTCTTAGTCTAGGTTTAAATGATTGGAGTCATCATGCTTTTAGGGTGCCTACTGCTATTATCTCTACAGACGCTTTCTACTAAACTTGGGAGTTAGTAAGCAGCAGGACTGGGCCCCAATTTGTTGCAACAACAATAATGAGGAATACTCGCCTTACAAACAGGAGAGATCAGCGTCCAGTTTCTCCCTGAAATATGCTCTCAATAGCCCACCCCCAAAAAATGTGGCAGCTCTTATTGCTACAAAAAGTTGAAGCCAGCACGCAAATACAGAGGCATATCAGCCAATGCCATATACCAATTTATACAGATGGTCATATATTTATTGGAAAGAAAACCGTGTTGCATATCCAAGTTGTAGACAAATGCACAAATCGATCAATTTAGTCCATACTACTGATTCTCTGTTTACACTGCTATGAAATAACGGAATATAACACAGTCAGCCATTTGCCAAATGGTAATTAAACACAGCATGAAAATACTGCTATGGTTATGCATTTATTGAGTGCTTTATAAGTGCAAATGAGTGCTTTATATGTGTGTAAAGCTTTCCTCCAGACAGACAGGTATGTGCACACAGACATTCACATCAAACTATATAGGCATAGCACACCATTGTGCTGCCTGATGCTCACACTGCAGTTTCAGTGTTGCTTTCATACCAGCAAGGTTCGTTATAAACAAACACGCTTCATTTAACTCCTTTCTACATGATGCTTAGTACTTTTATGTTTTTAATTTGCCAACGCTTCCCAAAGTTAATAAGGGGCTGTTATGTATTCAGTTGTTCTACCGTATCAATTCAATCTTCACCTGGAGTCTTATTTCTAATACATGCCGGTAAACAAGAAGGCATAGTAACATTTTCAGCAGAGAGGGGGATATGTTTAAAAAAGAAAAAGTCACAAACTACATTCCTCAAGGTGCCAAAACAAACAAACCGTGGGATACATACCTACTTAAGTTAATAGCTTAATTTTTAGCAGAGATGAAAAGGGACAGGCTGAGATTTACAAGAAACCAATGTGACCATATGGCATCCGCCAAGAGTAGTTTTTAAAGCTGATCCTTTAATTAAAATGAATAAATTTTAGTGATAGGCTTCTTTACCAGGGGACTGGAAAGAAGCCAAATATAACAACATTTAAGGTGAGATCCAAGGTTGGGGCAAACTCTTATAATAGGCCGGGAACTGACAGCCTTGTCAGCTTAACTTATGTCCCAGGCAAACTTGCAGAGGGAATTACTGGTATTATTTAACATATGAGTTCGAATCCAGACTTTGCCCTCCACAGACTGAAATTCTTGTTCTGGCCACTGAGGTATTTTGATCCAGTGGGGGGAAACTATTGCCACTGCAGCACCTCCCATGCTTATTTCCATACATCTAGAGCAGTGGAAGGCAGAACTGGGGTCTGGGGAGGAAAGGGGAAATGAAGAAAAGCTCCCCTCCTCCATAGAAGGGCTAAAGTCTGGATGCAACCTCTAGGGGGGGGGGGATATCGCTAATTCAGCATGGCTCCTGCAGAAAGATGTCTAACTCCACTACCCTTGAAAATTAAGATTGAATCTGGGATCTTCTGCATGCAAAGCGAACACACTACCACTGAATTATGGCTGTTTCCTATTTTAGAATATTGATTGCAAGTTGGAATATGTATATCAGGACAAGGAAATCGCCAAGAGAATGGAGCCTCTTCCCTAAGCAGCAGCTCAGCCTTTTAAGCTTTGGGGGGGGGGGGGGAGATATGCCCTTGCTACCATCTAGCAAAATGAATTTTATTTTGCTTTAAACCAAAAGACAGAAAAAAACACAAAATACTCTTCTTGGCTCCCCTCCACCTTCAAATCAGTAGCTACTATTTCTACGCAGGTGTTAAGCACCTGAAGCAGGCATCCCCAAACTCGGCCCTCCAGCTGTTTTGGGACTACAGTTCCCACCATCCCTGACCACTGGTCCTGTTAGCTAGGGATGATGGGAGTTGTAGTCCCAAAACAGTTGGAGGGCTGAGTTTGGGGATGCCTGGCCTTAAGTAACCTATGTCTCCACAAGACATGGAATCATAGAACTGTAGAGTTGGAAAGAATTCTGAGGGCCATCTAGTCCAACCCCCTACAGTGCAGGAATCTCAGCTAGATCAAACATGACAGGTGACCATCCAACCTCTGCTTAAAAGCTCTCAAGAGAGTCCACCACCTCTTGTGGTGCTGTGGAGCTGTCAAACAACTCTTAAGAGTTGGAATAAATTGTCTTAAACCAAATTTACTGTAGATTGGCTTTATTAGTTAACCCCACAAATTACTTTTGGAGATAGTTTGAATTGTTAAGAAGGCAACATCAGGAGTACAAATATTACCAAGATTCCTATATATTAAGGAGCCAATCAACTGGACACTATCAACATGACGACTGTCCCCATCAGGGGAGGAAAGGAATAAAGACTTTATAGAAATAGGAGAGCACAGCAAAAGCCTAATTTGGACACTTCAAGAGGAAATGCCTTCCTTCTGCAGATTAAAATTTACAATTGTCACTCACTTTGAAGCTGCATTTCAGAATGTCGGAAGCAATCAACATCTCATTTAAATTGGTGTTTTTAAAAAACAAAGCAAGAAAGCTACTTAAAAATAGGACAACAAAGATTTTAGTTAGGAATATTTTTGAGAAGCAAATCTATCTGGCTCCGACAAATTTGTTTTGTTTTGTTTTTTTAAAAAAATTTCAATTCATTATTTAAAGCCATATTAAAATGAGGAGCACATGACATCTTTAAATGTTTCTGTTAGAGCAACCTACATCATGAACAACACACTAGTCTGAAACAGATCTTAGTCGCTTGTACTTAAGAGAGCTAGCATCTCCACAGCAATTAAAAATTACTTTCAGGGCACTGCCTGCTAGCAACAGCCTCTGAAAACAAACAAGGTGTGTGTACACATAACTACTTCAATCATTTTATCTGGTCTGAGTACTAACAGAAGCCATCATAGAAGCACCTGTATTCTGAAAACAATGAATAGGGCTCTAGTTAAACAAAATATTTTCAGTATTAGGCTGCCATAGTGATGCTCTCAGAGCACTTGTCCACAGTGAAGTAGGAGATATAAAGGAAGCCAGGATGTAGCATTATCGCTAGTTAGCAGGCCTATTGTGAAAGTATTATAGCTACCTAGACAGAGAAGAGCGGGCAAAAAGCCATAGAAACCAGCATCACTAATCAGCACTTGTAGTGCAGGGGTAGGAAAGGGATCAAGGAGGTGGCTTGCAATGCTACGAAAAAGACATATGGCTTTCTGTTTTAAAGAAATTCATATGTGACTTGTAAAACATGAGCTGTGTCTTATCCCAAGACAGTATGGGCGAAAATGCTCTACTGCTCTTGACTTGACAAGCTGTTCCCATTCCTGTCCTTAGAAACATTACTGTTGAGTTTGCCATTTGGCGTTCCTTTTTTCCTTTTCTTTCGCCAAAAACAGTAATTCATTCCTTTGCCTTATGTCAAACCTAGCTGTTACGGTAGCGCTGTGTTTTCTCCACAATACACCTTCATTGATTATTTTATTTATTTAAGGTAATTTGAAAACTGTTTGATTGAGGAAACATCTAAGCAGGTTTTGCATTAAATATAAAAGATAGAATAAAAAATGCCAATAGAAGTCAGAAGCTCAACCTAAAACAATTCAAAAGATAAATAAAACATGCAGCCAAAACATATACATTAATTTTTTAGAAGAAATATTAAACTGAACATGCCAATTTTATAAAACGAGCTTTACATGTTTACGAACAGCTTTCTGGGTTTACAAGTTATCCTGTTCTTTTGGGTTTACTGTGTGCAACTGTACAGTGGTACCTCAGGCTACATACACTTCAGGTTACATACGCTTCAGGTTACAGACTTCGCTAACCCAGAAATAGTACCTTGGGTTAAGAACTTTGCTTCAGGATGAGAACAGAAATCGCATGACGGCGGCGTGGCAGCAGCACGAGGCCCCATTAGCTAAAGTGGTGCTTCAGGTTAAGAACAGTTTCAGGTTAAGAACGGACCTCCGGAGCTAATTAAGTACGTAACCAGAGGTACCACTGTATTAGTGTATGGATAAGTGTTCTGTACAGTGCAGTTGTGTTCAGTGGCTAAAGGAGTAAAAAGCTGAGTCCCCCAACGGGTGGAGAAGAAAGGAACCATTCATTTGGCAGAGATGCAATCATGGTGGTTGATGGGAGATAGCTTTATTAATGGTCCACAGGAGAAGAAACAGCATCGCCTCTTGCTGCCCACTTTCAAGCTGTACAGGAGTCTTCTGGCATCATTAGATTCTTTAACCACAAAGAGTCAGTTTAGGGTACCCTAGAGAAGATTCTACCAAAAGCACTCCATCTCTAAGAGAAATGTGGAAAACACATATAAAGGTAAAGGGACCCCTGACCATTAGGTCCAGTCGTGGCCGACTCTGGGGTTGTGGCGCTCATCTTGCTTTATTGGACGAGGGAGCTGGCGTACAGCTTCTTGGTCATGTGGCCAGCATGACTAAGCCGCTTCTGGCAAACCACAGCAGCACATGGAAACGCCGTTTACCTTCCCGCTGGAGTGGTACCTATTTATCTACTTGCACTTTTGACATGCTTTCTAACTGCTAGGTTGGCAGGAGCTGGGACCGAGCAATGGGAGCTCACCCCATCGCAGGGATTCAAACTGCCAACCCTTCTGATCGGCAAGTCCTAGGCTCTGTGGTTTAACCCACAGCGCCACCCGCGTCCCTGCAAAACACATATACATAATGATAAAATAACTACCACCTGAAAAGAGTCAACAAAAACACCAAGGGATACCCAGTTCCCACTCCCCCCCCCATCTAAAGGTAACGGTAAAGGTACCCCTGCCCGTACGGGCCAGTCTTGACAGACTCTAGGGTTGTGCGCCCATCTCACTCAAGAGGCCGGGGGCCAGCACTGTCCGGAGACACTTCCGGGTCACGTGGTCAGCGTGACATCGCTGCTCTGGCGAGCCAGAGCCGCACACGGAAACGCCGTTTACTTTCCCGTTAGTAAGCGGTCCCTATTTATCTACTTGCACCCGAGGGTGCTTTTGAACTGCTAGGTTGGCAGGCACTGGGACCGAGCAACGGGAGCGCACCCCGTCGTGGGGATTTGAACCGCCGACCTTTCGATCGGCAAGCCCTAGGCGCTGAGGCTTTTACCCACAGCGCCACCCACGTCCCGCCCCCCCATCTAAATGGGCACAAAATCATACAGGAACATACCCATCAATGGGGGGGCATCTAAATCAGCCACTGCCATGTTTGCCCACAGAGAGCAGCTGTTCGCACCTGTTCTGTGTTCAGAACGAAAACACACTGGATGTCCAGTCCTGGCATACAACGAAAGAAGATATTTTTCAGGGAGCACGTTCACTGTAGGAGATGAAGAGCCAGTCCAAGCAGAAACTGAGCAGAAAGACCACTGTGTGTTTTTGAAGGAATGTTAACAGAAACCTTTTGCAAGGTAAGATAGGACTTACTGCAGCAGACACACAGGCACACATGGGTACTGTGCTGTTGACCACTATACTAGAAAATGAACAAATGCCTTCTATAATAGTGTTATGAAAATTGAACTTCACTGCCAGAATGTGAAGAGCTACTTTAGGAATGCCAAAAGACAGTGGATTATCTGACTTCTCCCATCCTTGAAGTCTCGGAATAGAGCATACACACAGAGAGAGACAGACACACCAGGCAATTATCTCAACTTGCTTTCAGAAGTGCTCTCAGTTCCAAAAGCAAAAGGCCATGTGTTTCTTGAAGAAGAGTTCAAGTAACAGAAACATGAGCCCGACACCTCCTTAGGCATGCAGAACAAGTTATTTGGATCCCAGCCAACAAGTGGTATAAAATAAGGAAGATACCCGTGTGGTGTGTGTGTGTGTGTGTGTGTGTGTGTGTCTTAAGGGTTAAAAAAAGAAAAGTTTCTTTATATACAATGCCCCCCTCACTGCAGAGTATTTACTTGATATTCAGCGGCTTTCCTAGTTGGGTGAATTTTCATTTGCGAATTCCAGTCTCCTACACAGCAAGATTCCTGAATTGGTGCCTCTACTCAAGAGTGCTAAAGAGGAGCATATAGCATATTCTAATGCGCTAGAATAATAACTCCAGCATATACAGCTGCACAATTTTAGAGGCAAAAGAATAAAGCTTCGACTCTCCACATTTAGCGTCAGCCATCCAGTAGTGCGTAAATCAAGGGGAATTTTTTTTTTGAGAAATCTGATCTTTAGCACAACCAATATGGGAGAGGAAATCAAGTTTTTCAAGCCTATACCCACTTACCCAGGAATAATTCTCATTGAACTTAGACTAATTTCTGAGTAGGCATGTAAAGAATGTGCTAGAAATTCAATAAGAATGGTTAGGAAGCTAGACACTGTTACTTGACACTATCACATATGTTTGCTCTTTTCAGTTCCACATGTTCCTTAAGAGTTTATGAAAAATATATTTGTAGGTAAGACCATCCCTCAAAAAAAAAGAAACCTTTTAAATGAAATATAACAGCACAATAAGAAAAGAAATACTGTCGGTAACAGAAACTAGTTTGTAGTACTCACAGCTGCAAGACATCAAGGTAATCAGCTGCCTAGAAGATTCATCACAGCCTTGTAGAGGAGGGAAACTGAAAGTTTTTAAGGGGAAATCTCCCCTCAACACACACACAAAATGGTACTATGGCCAATAGTATTACAATATTGTTTAAAAAGACATTACATCTCAACATCAGCCTCAGAGCTTGTAGGTACACTGTTCAGGTCTAGACTGGTAGACACTAGAAAAAGGATATTTCCACTGGTGACCCATATAATGCTCTCTTCCACTTCTTCCACTGTACACACACAATCCCATCTCCGTTAGCTTTTAAAACATACTGCTGAGCTTTTAAGCTGCTGCTTTTAATTTTGTGATTGGGCTGTTGACACATCTTTATTCTATACTGTTTAAATCTGTTTATAGCTACCTTGGAGAGTGCTTTGCCCCAGAAAAGAAGCACAAACATTTTTCAGCTAAGTCACCTTTATATTTTAGGATCAGGAGAATACTGCGGCAAGAGCTATATTAGCTTCAACTAACCTGTCATTTATAGGATGCCAGCATTAAGAGCAGGAGTGCAAGATTTAAGTACGTTTAAAAAAAATAAATCACTGGATATAAATTGCGCCACATTTAGCAGAAATTTGAACCACAATGGCCTACCCTGCCAGAGTGTAGAAGATGTTCTTCATACTGCAGAAAGCCCTTTGGATTCTGGCACAGTTTGATTTCAGAAGAACCCATATATGGTTCTAGTAATTCCACAAAGTCTCCCTCCAAATTCAGGAGACTCCTTTTCCATTTTGGCCAAAATTACCTGCCACTCTTTACTGTAACTTTCTGTGATCTGATGGCACTGCACTGCTCCTAACCAGCCAATAGTCTTTAGTCAAAGTTGAGGACTGGAAAAACAAATGCTTCCGCCATAGGATAGCTCATCATGGCTCACTGGAAACTCCAATTATTTTATGGAATCAATATTTCATTGAGGATTTGTGGGAGCTTAGGAGTAGAGAGCAGGGTGTCCTTAGACACTTGTCTCCACTAGGAGAGGACTTTTCCAACAAACAGGGGCAGAACCAGCAACAAGATTTTGCTTAATTTGTTTTCTTTAAAAAAATATATGGGTGTGCTGTCTTAGCACTTTGATGTTTGCTGCCCTGAGCTCCTGTGGGAGGAAGGAGAGGGGAAACAGACAGACAGACAAACAAACAAATAATAATGAACCATAATCAACTAAATCATTGTACTAGTGGATGGAAGCCACAGACTCACACTTGCACAACAGGAATTCTCTCCTCTTCCCCACCACGCAACATCCTGTGTCACCTCCACATCTGCTCTGGAGGGTCAAGAGGAAACCCAGAACAGAGTTAGAGGGCCCACAGGGGTGCTGAAGGAACCTTAGCACTACATTGAATACAACCCAATCAAAGCAACTTTTTTTTGATTGGCTTGTATTCAATCTTCATCCTGCCTTTGACATGTTCCAGCTACATAGAGCTGACGCTACTGATGTGATGGGAAGTGTATAAGATCACATCAGTCTGATAATTTCCTTCTGGAAGCGAGGCACCACCACACGAAACCAGAGATGGTGGGACAACCACATCGCCAACAGATGTCTGGTGAGCATCCCATAGGCTTACAACACTCTGTGCTGAACAAGCCCAAATCACAGACCCAATGAAAGCATTTGATGGCTATCTCCGTTTGTCCTCAGCATCTGGTCCTCAAAGGTATACCACTTCTGCAGCCTGCTATCTTTGCTAATGAGGTTCCTCCCTGCTAGGGTAAAACTAAGACTGCACTGAAGATGACCAGAAGAATCCATCATTATGAATTGTACAGTGCACACACTTCACTTATGCCTAACATAATGATCATTCTTAGAAATCAGTCCACATGACAATTGTTCATATTGATAAATGTGTATATTACATTATTATGTGTATATTAAATTGCATTATCCATCCATTGGACCGTATGAAATTTGCAATTAAGGATTCCACAACGTCCAATTCTACAGGAGGGCAACACAAGTGGATCCTTGATGCACTGTGAAGAAAGATGCACTATACAGAACAGTGATAGAAGCTTCTTTGGCAGGGCAACTTTGCAGAACATAACTGCTGTTATGAATATACCCAACTTTTGTGCAGCAGAAAAAAGTTAATCCAGTAACACGTTGCTGCTCAAGAAGCAGAAACAGTATAGTCCCGGGTCAACCAGTTTGCTCCCTAAAGGTTCACACGAAGGGACTGATTAATCATTCATATATTCTATTTCACAAAATTGCTATGATGTGGGTGGTTGTGGGCCTGTTTCCATTCAGGAGTATTATACAGGCTGTAAACGGATCCTATCTAGCAATTTGTGTATTTTGGTTAAACACAACAGGATTCCATTTATGATTACTGAATATGACAAAGATTATGGATTTACTCTTTTTATATGCTTACCCTTTTGCCTACATTTCATTTCTGTGTTTCAGATAGTCGGGTCCCTTAATACTAACAAGTATCGAAAAGGTTTAAATTGGACTCAACTCTAAGCAACCCAGTGTTTTTCTTGTCCATCAAGAAATTGGCAGTAGTAGATTAAATAGGACTGAGGAATATGCAAGTAAGCACACCATTGCCTGATTCAGATGTAACATGCAAGCCAAAATTTCAGACTTCGGACAAACTGGAAACTAAAACTTAGAACAAGCCATGAACAGAAGCTTTAAATTTCCTCCCCTTTTATGCTGGGGGAGAGAACATGACTACAAAAGAAAATGTTTGTTGTTGTTCAGTTCTAAACCAGGTAAGCACCTTTGTGACATAGAAGAATTTACAGCTATTTTAAATACCCAAACATAATTTTGCATTTTGAACGCTAGAACTCGTTCTCATTAACATTCATGGGTTTAGTAAGGTTTTAAAACATGTGTGGAAATTTATAACAAAAGCTCTAGCTCATCTGAGAGTGGGTAGTTATTTCAAAAATGCCTGAAGATCATTGTCCAGATTTTTAAGCATTTACATTTATGTATAGAACAATAATCATTCAGTTAAACATATGTTGTTAACATATTAACATATGTTAATAATTGTTTTAATTACACGTGACTTTGTTACCATTAAGACCAGTTGTGTAATGCATTATAGTTTTGTTTTGTATTTTGTATTATAAAGTTATTCAAGGTTGAGAAAGGCTGCTTTAGGATAATGCCTATCTTGTTTATACTGGCTTTATTTTATTCATGTTTTGTTTGCTGGTGTTTACAGTCATCCTTAATGAAGACACTTGTAAATTCAGACTTGGCAATTTGAAGTATAACTCCTCAGCGGTTGTTTGAGGGTCAATTCTTGCCTTTGCTCTGTTTGGTACTGCCTCCTCTTTGCTGTTTTTCATGGTTAATAACCATTAATTAGCCTACCTCCAGAAATTAGGTGTGGTTGTTTTAATAATAATAAATAATAAATATAATAAATAATAAATATAATAAATAATAAATAATAAGCTGGGTTGGGCTCAGGGCGGCTAACACCAAATATGAATTACAATAAAATATAATAGAAAAACAACAACAAAAACAAACAGTTAATTAAAACACGGCTTAAAATATGGCTTAAAATGCAGCCTCATTTTAGTAGTAGCCCATAAATCAAGACCATAAAGGGAGGAAACATCAGATATTCGCCCAAGTCAGCTATCCATGCTGGTCCTTCATGGGTCAGCTAAAAGGCCAAGAGAAAATTTATATAACAAATCCCATACAGTGGTGCCTCGCAAGACGAAATTAATTCGTTCTGCGAGTTTTTTCGTCTTGTGAATTTTTCGTCTTGCGAAGCACGGTTTCCCATAGGAAATGCATTGACGGTTTCCCATAGGAATGCATTGACGGTTTTAAGAAAAAGGCGCAATACGTTTTCGTCTTGCAAAGCAAGCCCATAGGGAAATTCGTCTTGCGAAGCAACTCAAAAAACAAAAAACTCTTTCGTCTTGCGAGGCATTCGTCTTGCGAGGTACCACTGTATAAGGAAGCAGAGTGAGTCTAAGCCGAAGGCCAGGCGGAACAGCTCTGTCTTGCAGGCCCTGCAGAAAGATGTCAAATCCTGCAGGGCCCTAGTCTCTTGTGATAGAGTATTCAACCACATCAGGGCCAGTGCTGAAAAGGCCCTGGTGCTTGGGATCTCCAAAGTGTTGTTATTTATGGACCTTAAGGTCCTCCGCGGGGCATACCAGGAGAGGCAGTCCTGTAGGTACAAGGGTCCTAGGCCATATAAGCTAATGACAAATCATTTTTAAACTTTGGAATTGAATCATAGGAGTTCAATAGGGAATACTGTAGAACTCACTTGAATCAATATTTCTGCTTCCAAATTCACTGTATGCCCTTCCAAATAGAAAGGGAACAACACTGTCGTTCCTGTAAGTTACTAATTACCAAACTTTGACTGTACCCCAAGCATTGACATTTTCTGATACTAATCTGTTGCAGTTTATGGGTGTCTAGTTCAATATTAGACTGAATGTGATTTTTCAGACTGGCTTGCTGCTGTTGTATCTTTTTAAAGAATAAAAATAAAACAAATAGATACATCAGAGAACGTTTCTTTTTTAATCTAGGAAATATGAATCTCAGGTAAGCTCAGAAGACTGGAAAGTGGGCTCTGCCTCCTTCTACAGCTAATATTTGGACATACAGAGATTAAACAGGAAGTGATATTATACTGAATAAGCCCATTCGTCCATCAAGCTCAGAATTATTTACCACTGACTGACAGTGGCTTTTGAGGGTTTCAGGAAGAGAACCTTTCCTAGCCCTACCTGTAGAATGCTGAGGGTTGAATCTGCATGCAAATGAGATGTTCTACAATTGAGCTTTAATCCTTCTCCAGAAGCTTCTACAGCTCCAAAATGCAGTCCTTCATTTTACACATTTGAGGAGAACCACTTCTATTTCTCTGCACCACATACCATCAGTTTGCCTCTGCAAAATAATGACTTGCGCATTCTTCAGGTGAAAACTTGTTTTGTGATTTATGATTATGTGGACAAAGATCTGATTTGTCCACATAATCCTAAAAACTGCATTTTAAAAGTTAAGGAAATAGACAAAACTATTTAACTTTTAAAAATACTAATGGTTGCTTCCTGAGATTATCTGGACACTTGACAGAGTTGGATATGGATCTATTTATTTCAACAGATTTAAACTACATGTGTTTGGGCAATGTGTATGTGAGACTCATGTGTACTGGAACATTTTTCTTTAAAAAAATCTATTTCAAGGCCAGTAATTACAATGACAGCCTTTACACAAAGTTCTGCGCCATTATTGAAAGGCAAAGATGCATAAGTATTTTTAATCATTCTCACATATTTTAGGAACCTTGAATATTGTACTGGGAGGTTGGTGAGGTAGCAACAAAATTGCAACCATCCTGTCCTTTTATGAATAGCACTGGGAGCTCCAAGAACTGTTGGAGCTGCCTTTGAAGGTGACCTGGAAACTACAACTAATCCAGAATGCGGCAGCTAGACTGGTGACTGGGAGCGGCCGCCGAGACCACATAACACCGGTCTTGAAAGACTGACACTGGCTCCCAGTAGGTTTCCGAGCACAATTCAAAGTGTTGGTGCTGACCTTTAAAGCCCTAAACGGCCTCGGCCCAGTATACCTGAAGGAGAGTATCCACCCCCATCATTCAGCCCGGACACTGAGGTCCAGCACTGAGGGCCTTCTGGCTGTTCCCTCGCTACGAGAAGCCAAGTTACAGGGAACCAGGCAGAGGGCCTTCTCGGTAGTGGCACCTGCCCTATGGAACGCCCTCCCACCAGATGTCAAAGAGAACAACAACTACCAGACTTTCAGAAGACATCTGAAGGCAGCCCTGTTTAGGGGAAGCTTTTAATGTTTAATAGGTGATTGTATTTTAATGTTCTATTGGAAGCCGCCCAGAGTGGCTGGGGAAACCCAGCCAGATGGGCAGGGTATTATTAATTATTATTATTATTATTATTATTATTATTATTATTATTATTAAATATTATTATTGTTATTGTTATTATTCCTGAGTGGCTTCACTAGTAGGGCAAACCACACAAGCATATTCCCATGGGGCTGTTTTTCTTCCCCACAACAACCACAAAATCGCCATGAAGCATTGTAAAGACGATGCTAAACCTTTGGGGGCATTGTAAAGCTCCTTCAAAACAATTTGCGGTGGGGGTGTCCTTCCAGGTTTCCTGAACTACATCTCCCATTACTCCCAACCACTGGCTGTTAGATACGAGGGACATTTGCGGGGCCCACATGTCAAATACCATGCTCAGACCAAGTGAAACTCCAGGCTGAAACTTCTGTTGAGAAAAGAAAAAAACTATCAAAAGGGACGTTTTCACACATAGGCAGTTTTGTCTGTTGTCAGTGTCTGGGGACTGGAACAGGTTTAGCACAAATCCTAACCTACTAACGCAATGTCTGACAGATGATACCTTCCTGCATATTTTATTGCCTGCTGAGTTTCTTCAAGTACAGCTGCAGCAACAGGGTTTTAAGACTTCTGGCATTCCGTTCTAGCTGTATTAGAAGTCAGCAAGTAAATATTTAGCCTTTTGAATTAGTGATGTGTGGTGTCTGCCTTCTCTCTCTGAGGAGGAACTTATACATTCACTTAAGGGTGAAAACCATGGGTAGGCAAACTAAGGCCCGGGGGCAAGATCCGGCCCAATCGCCTTCTAAATCTGGCCTGCGGACAGCCCAGGAATCAGTGTGTTTTTGTAGAATGTGTGCTTTTATTTAAAATGCATCTCTGGGTTATTTGTGGGGCACAGAAATTCGTTCATTTTTTTTTTTCCCAAAATATAGTCCGGCCCTCCACAAGGCCTGAGGGACAGTGGACCGGTCCCCTGTTGAAAAGGTTTGCTGACCCTTGGTGAAGACAGACAACTTATAAAGTAGAATCAGTTTGAATACTTATTCAGCGCCCTGAAAACAAATCAGAAAACAAGTCTTACACCAACTTCCATCACAAGATAAATTTTGTTGTAATGTATTACAATCTGTAAAAGCCAAGCAACCTGTGTCTGACTTAAACAAGATAATGGGGGAGCAGGGAGAGCTGACAAGTTGACAAGTCAAAAATAACTTTTTGCTGTGTTGTATATACATTACTGGGACACAGGTAGCGCTGTGGTCTAAACCACTGAGCCTTGGGGTTGCCAATCAGAAGGTCAGCAGTTTGAATACCTGCAACGGGGTGAGCTCCCGTTGCTCGGTCCCTGCTCCTGCCAACCTAGCAGTTCAAAAGCACATCAAAGTGCAAGTAGATAAATAGGTACCACTCCGGCGGGAAGGTAAACGGTGTTTCTGTGTGCTGCTCTGGTTTCACCAGAAACAGCTTAGTTATGCTGGCCACATGACCCGGAACACTGTGCAGACAAACGTTGGCTCCCTCGGCCAGTAAAGCGAGATGAGCGCAGCAACCCCAGAGTCGTTCGCAACTGGACTTAGCTGTCAGAGGTCCTTTACCTTTACCTTTTTATACATTACTTACTTCAATGTTCTGTAGGCTTGCTCTGTTAAGGTGGTATGTCTGTTTCTACATGGAGGTGGGTACAACAGTGCAGTTCTTATTAGGGTAAGCCACCCAATGTGTCAGACCTTAGAACTTATCTAAATTAATCTCCTATCTTCCTTTAAGCTGAACATTATTTATCAATCTTGAGTTATATAGCAGCCAAATATATACGACTGTCAAATAGAGATAGATTACTGAGCTTGATAGCCTATGATACTTGCAATGGTATTGTGTAAACTTAGGAATCCAAGACCAACTCTCCCCTTCCTTTATCAAACAGGAATACAAAGTCTGCAGCTTCCAGTCCTTCTATGCAAAATTATTTATGAAGATGTCTATGACCACCCATCAATAAATTTAGATGGCTTACAAACGCAAAACAAAAAACAGTCATGCAGTATTTAAAATACATTAAAACAAAATGAAAAGGCATGAGGCTTCTCTAGCAGACACAGAATAAAAACTATCCTTAACAACAAATTATTGCGATCTGGTTGAACATAAATGTTCACAAATGAAACAAAAATTATAGAATCGTAGAGTTGGAAAGGACCACAAGGGTTATCTTACCTGGGAGTACACACTACTGAACATAATTGGATTTACTTCTGCGTATACACGCACAGAGCTTGAAATCCAAGTGGCTAAGTGGCAACTTCGGTGACAAGGCTGCAGCACATCCTAGACATATTTCAGAAAGGATTTTTTTTTTTTTAAAAATTAACAATATTGTCCTATAGAGCAAGCTCTCTTGTGCAGATGCACATGCCTTTCAAATTATGGGGAAACAACAAGTTTAAGGCAGATTTAGTTCCTAGAAATGGCCAGAGTATGTGGAAGGAGAGAAACAAGAATAGCCCTTACATTCATTTATTATTCTGGATGCTTGTATTTCTACTGGTATCTCAGAGGCATGAAGAAGGTATGCTCTGCTTCCAATACTTTTTTAAAGTAATGCAATGTACTTGGTGTTCAGATTACACCCCCCCCCAAAAAAAAACAACAACCAGGTGATTCTGAAATATCTTAATTTGACATGAATTATTCAATCAAGAGAGACAGAAGTACTCGCAGAAATGAATTGTAAAGATTTTGCTGCATTTTTTTTTAACATACCAGTCATTAAACATGCATGTTCAGTGAATCAGAACAGCTGTGTTCATTTTAGCATTTCAGCAAGTTAGCATAACATAGCTTTAAAAAAACGTTCATTACTCTTTTGTAGAATTTATTTCTTTTGGATGTGCCATATAGTTACGCCTGCTAAGATACAGTATGATGACATTTGAGTTTTATGCATTCAATGCTGTCATTAAGGAGCCAGCAAGATGAAATACTGGAGTGAAAGGAAGCTTTTATTTCAGTTTATGGCATACTGCTATTTTCAAATCCACCAGTATAGAACATCAGCCTGTCCGTCTGTCCGTCCCCCCCCCCCAAAAAAAAAAACCATCACAAAATCTTGTAGCAAGGTGTGAAAAGGCATATCTCCTTGAAAATCAGACCATGCTCCTCTGTTAATTACTCGTCACTAAAGACCCTGAGAGCCAAGCTCTTAAATTACCTAAGTCAAGGGTGGTTTTTACAGGCTGCATTGCGATGCTAATCATGTTTGTTAGAGTGAACACTGATAATGAGTCTCTTGTAGGATTCAAAAATATCAATAGAGATATGATTGAAGCCCAACTCAACAAGATTAGGTACATCTCTTGAAATCTGCAGTGTCTGCACTCTTGAAGCCGTATGTTTGTCTGTGCTTGACAATTATTAAAAATGTATACTTTTGTATTGAATAATTTAACTTTTACAACAGCTTTCATTATACTAACAAAGACACATATAATCAAATTAAAAGGGAAGGGGAAAGGGTGTTGGTCAGGGTTATTGTTAAAAATAAAAATAAACAAGCTTATCACATATTAAGAGGCCATCACAACATTTGGTGAAGCACACATACAGCAGAGCCTATATTTAAACTGCTGATTCTTCGGTAGTATACTGTGACCAAATATTCAGAATTGTGTCCCTATATTGGCAATGCATGCTGAATAGATGAAATAGGATGAAGCAGGCAATAAGAGGCACACTCACGAACCAAAAAGTGCATCCATATATTCTGTACATTGATACAGAGGGGGTGGTCTTTCCAATCCTGTAAAACAGGTATTTTCACCACCAAAAGGAGTGACTTCTGGTCACTCTGACAAACCACACAATATGGGAATATAGTTCAACACCATATGTACGTGTTTAAGACTAAGGAAATGTTTCAGAAACCAAGATTAAGGCAAACAAAAAACATAGACTAAAACAATACAAAGGAAGCCACATATTATATGTACCAGGTGTACCTTCCTTCTTCTTGCATCACCAACAGAGTGAGTCACTACTAGTGAGATTTCTGCCAATGTAGCCTAAGGGGTGTCCAATTACCTGACAGCTCTTAATGTAATACTTCAGATGTTTTCCTGACTTGAAGTAAATATTTCCAACAGCAAAACCGCCTACATTTCACTGGAAGTTAGCTTGATATATTTATTATTACTCAGTGCGAACAAGTCTGAATTATTTCCAGAAGGGAGGGTCGGCACCGCAGAAGGGAGGTGATTTGTCGGGGAATAGTGTACCCAAGTTTGCTAGTCGTTCTTTTTATTCAGACTGTGCTTGCGGAGAGATCAAGTGCCTTCTAGTATACAAAGAGAGCTAAGACACACACTGGCAATTTCTTTCCTCATCACAAGTTACTGTTTTCCAATCATGCAACATTAATGACTCTCCACTACCAGCCATTTCAGGCCATCCTAACTATGGCAAAAGGCATTTAAGTTTCTCTTATCTGGATTTGCTTCATCCAAACAGTATGTTGTCATCTGTAGCCTGTAGGCCTCCTTATGCTTTGCCTTTTGTTTTATAAACAAAGGCCAACGAAAACAAGTCCTGGTAACTTGATCTTAGTGTTTAGAAGCTAGAGGTAAACAGATGTAAAAAGCAGGCAACACACAACTTTTCTGTATCAAACAACTTGGGAAATTTGTTTCTTGATTTTTTAAAATAAAAAATAAAGCTTGTATTCCCACCCTTCAATATACAACTGATAATCCCAGGGAAGTTTACAAGAAAGCAAACAAAAAACAAAAAAAAAACCCCTCAAAAACACTACAAGCACACAATAAAACAATGCAAGGTTGTAACTCCAATCAATAAAAATTTAGAGCAGCTCAAGAAAAATGCAAACCCCCAAAAATTATTAACTAGAAAAAGCACTAAAGAGCAAAAGCCATATGCAGGTCATCCCTAGTTTGAACCTCAGAGTGGTTTCTGCTGTACTGAACTAAACTTTTCCCAGAGGCATCCTTGCTGATGCCTTCGGGAAGCATAGGAAATAGTGGCCAACCGTGGACATTCAGACACAATTCCACACTCATTTCTTTAACTGCACAATTCACTGTTTTGAGACCCAAATGGGCTGGCCTCTCCTAATGATTCTAAGATACTGCTTCATTTCCCATGCCCACTACAACAAAAACACACCTTCCTGACATTAGCACGCAAGTTCCATATTCTGACCAGAAGGGCAGCGTTACTGAGGAGTTCTTTCAGTGGCTACCCAAAAATTGCAAGCAACTTTCGGATCTTTCTCTTTGGACTAGCACCAGGCACATTTATATTATCATTTTACACCTTACAGCCTTAACATTTTAATGGGATTCAGAACATCTTTTCTTAATGTATTCCATAGCCTTTGCAATATATGCAAATAAGTGCCTAAATAGAAAGAGTGGGAGACAGAAGAATAAGATTTGCTGACTTGCCTCCTCATTCTGAGGAGTTCAGATTCTCAACTTTATCAAGTCTTCTGTTTTTCGACATCCTGCTCTTAAGACAATTGATTTAATGAAATATTGTGCATGGAAAGTAAAATAAAGTAGCAGACTTAATAGTAAAATTAAAAATTAAAAAAGCCCAACAACTTTATTTCAATTCACAGGATTCAGTTCAGGAAGGATTGATATGGAAGTTTTGAGCATTCGGAACCAGCACTCTGCTGGACATGTGAACCTGGCTACTTTGATTAGAAAGAACCGTCTCCTTAAATTCTAGATATTAAGAATAAAGGCATTAAAAGGAAGGGAGGGAAGCAATAATAGGACAAGGCTGAACCGTTTGTTGTTGTTTAGTCGTTTAGTCGTGTCCGACTCTCCGTGACCCCATGGACCAGAGCACGCAAGGCTGAACCACAAGTGACCAAACACATGCCTTGAGCTGGTGCCATGGACCCAAGAGAATCAGCATCCTAGAGAGCAACTACGGTCAAGAAACACAATCTAGAATTAGGCAAGTTTTTCAGTGCAAGCAGATGTCCAAGAACAGATGGCAGCAGTGCTACTAAACTGTAGGCAATAAAGACACTGCTTGGGTGTGCTGTTCTTCAACACATGCTAAATGCTGAAAGAAAGGGGAGGAAACCACCACCATCAGTATGTCCACATATTTCCAGAGCAACAAAACTGCCCTTAACAGTGTAATACATGGTTCCACACACGTTTTCAGCTGCTTGCTGCTAAGGTCAGTTGCAGCTTTTCACCCTACCGTATTTAATGTATTAAACTTACTTCTTACTACTACAACAGCCTCTAAGTCATTTATAAAAAAAATAACAGCCACAATACATGGAGTGAGAACAATCAATACAACTGAAAAACCACAGAGCAGACTAAAAAGCAAAGTCCCCCCAAAAGTAAAACACAGCAGTTGAAAACATCTTCAGAGTCAGGGATTTCCCCCCTCTTGCCAAGGCACAACCTAGCCCACAATACAAAGCACTTGCCTCAGGAAGAAATCCACAACACATCTAGATTTTCTCTTCCATCTACACCCAACCAATTTCCCTAAAACATGAACCTAAAGCGTGTGGTACCCACTATTCGTCCAATTTAAGTCATCCCACTCTATTCCCCATACCTCAAGCACATCCACCAACGCACACAAATGCACCATCCACCCAATCGGTCCAACATCTCCCTCTTGAACAAGCGACTTTCCCCAACCACTCCATCCACACACTAAAAATGTACTGCACATGTACATCAGGGCACCATGAAGCCACTCAGCAAATGAAACATATTAAGAATCAAAACAAATCCCCCCACATCAGTCACACTGTTGTAGACATCCATCGCTCACCCAACATTCTCATCAAAGGATGCAATCTTAGCATGCTGTGTGTGATTTCTCCCTTCTTAACCACCTGTAGCAGAGAGTGATCCAGTTTATGTTGGCTACTGTGTACGGAGGGCTGGGCTGGATGCTCTTCTGTTTCCCTCAAGTCCCATTACTGTAGGATTTGCGGGATGAATCTAGCCAACAAAAAGAATGCTTTACCTTCTGCAGTTTTGGTACGTTAAGGGTTTGAAAAAGGAAAAAAAAAAACTTGAAACCAAATTCAATGTTTTGTATTTATTGGACACCTGAAGTTTGACTATCATTCATCAAAGATATAATTAAAAGTAACAAAAGAACTTGAATTCTACCCCTTTTCTACTACTGCATTTAGGTGAAAACCAGCAACCATTGCTCTATTTGTAGCCATGACAACCATAAAATATTCTATTCCAGCAATAATTCACACTGAACGTTTGTTCTTGGGTTCTGTTGCTCCAAGCACTGTGAACATACTTCTTACGCTTCACAAGACCAGTTAACACTGAAAACTTGGGAGCATAAGAAACTTTCAAGCCACATCAGTTCACTCAAATCTACATAGAAGAGATCTGAGTTCTCCATGAAGCTGTCTATACAAAGTGCTCATTTTAACTTAATCCTCTTCAAATAAGGATCAAACACGACTATGAATCTAATAGCTTAGATAAAAGTTGTAGAAAAGAACCATTTGTCCAGATTCATTATGTTGACTGCAATAACCTAACTCCACATCCTCTGAAGGTGCAGTCCAAAGCACCAAGTTTACATTGAAATAATATTAATCCCATGAAACATGGTTGTAACTACATGCATTGATAGTTATTTCACTTATATAAGCCATGCTTCATTGCAAGCTGGGAAAAACCCTTCCGCAGACAGCCACAGTGAGGGGCAGGTTATACAGAGAAGAATAAAACCTCGTTACTCATTCATATAAGAGTAGGTAACCCACTGTGAATAACTAAAGTTTCAAACTGTTGAATAAGGCTAAAACATGGTTGTACTTCACTTTGTCAAGTAAATGCCATTACCAGCTTAATCCAGTTGTAACAGAGTGCCACAGATGCCTTTTTAAAAAGGAATAGGAGGAACATAGTAATGCTTCTCTCATACAATCATATATATGAAGGGGGGGCATAATTTAACAATTTGTTGAAATTTAAAAGATTGTAGTGTAGTGCTGCTATCGGCAATCTGATTGATTTGGCGGAGGAGACACCCAAAATTATTTCTGGTGAAATGTACACTAACAATATTAACAGAATTTCTCAATAACAATTTTTTTTTCTCTCCCCCCCCCCACCAAACTTTTAAACTTTATATCAATTTGTCTATAACTTAAGGGCTTCAATAAATATCTATATTCACTTAGGCTTTATTAACCTTTTAACAGCACAATCCTATAGCAGGTCTTGAATTCAATGGGACTTGGTCCCAGGTAAATGTGGACATAACAGCAGCCTTGATCACAACAGTAGATTTTAGAGGTCAGTCACACTTTTCAAAATGCACATGGAGCAAATCTTCAAAATGTATGCAATCAATCATCATCCCAAAATGTAACTGTTTGCACTATTACACAAACACCAAATCCTTCACCCATCATAAAAACAAGGCACGAGAATCTAATGTGGAACAGGGCGATGGAAAGAAGGAAGAAGAGAAACTATAGCTCATGAAAACCACAGCCGATACAACAGAACTTCCAGTCTTCCAGTCAACAGAGATGTGTTATTTGAATGTAAACATGCACAGGCTTAGGTAAGTCTCATCCTGTTCAATAGAACTTCCTGAAAGCCATGCCTAGGACTGTACACTATAAATGGTTCCTGGACACACCTTCAGTATAGAACTATTTATATTCTGCCAAAAGGCTACAAGGCACTCTACAATTCAGCTGCTGCCCAGAAACCTGACAACCTACATTAGGCAGACAGGATATATTTGGGGGGTAGCGGATGGGGGGGGGTTGTGGCTGGAGGTTTGACAATGAGTAGCAGAGACTGGTTAAGGGGATGCAGCAGCAGAGACTAACACACCTAGAAGTTACCCAATCTATTCAAGCTGTGTTTCTCCGTGAGGGTCAACGCATTTTGAAACAAACTAAGAAAAGTCAGCCAGGGATGCCAGACCTGCACCAAGATCCCTGCAGATTTCATTCCGAGGTAGGCGACTGTCATTTTTTATTCCTTTCCGGACAGTTTTAATTAAAGATAGCCTCTGCCTTCTGGTGATGATGGATGATTTTGCAGTGGTGTGTGCTTTTAAACGGGGAAAGCCATCCACGAAACAGAGCCTTGTTTTATTATTTACCAAATTAAAAAAATAAATACACACGCAGTGCCAGAGAATGAAAAATAAATAAATGGCACACTGCGTGGTTTCTCGCCCCCCATTCAGGAGAGAGAGAGAAGTCAACCACCTTTGGCACTCATGCTCTGTGGGGTGGGGAAAGGTGCCTTTTAACCCACACCGAGAGGGAAGTTGAAGAGATGGCGAAGAGAGAAAGGTGGTTGTGGTGCTGGGAGAGAAAGAGTGACCGACGCGGGCGGAGGAAGCAGGGTGGGTGGCTGCCTCTCAGACCCGCACCTCACCCCCTCCGGTTACCTCAGAGCACCCCCGCGCTACCGAGGCGAGTCTTGCACCTCACACACACACACACAAAACACCCAAGCAGGAAGTTTTCCCAGGCAGGCGGCGAGCGCAGGCGCGAGGGGGGATTCGCCTTCGCCCGCCGCTCAACCCACCCGAGGCGACTTACTCCAGGCGGTGCCACCACCACCAACAGCGGCGGGGGCCACCAGACGCCACCTAGGAGCCTCGCTCCGCGGTCCTCCCTCTACCTTGCGTCGCGAGCTCCCCCTCCCTCCCCCCCGCCGCCCCACATTGGCTCTTACCTTTCCCCTCTGGGCGGTGCGCGCGCGGGAGAGGCGAGGGGGCCCCGGAGCCGGCGCGTAATTACGCGCGTCCTTGGCGCGCGAAAGCGGCTGCTGCTTCTTCTGGGTTCTTCTTGTTCTTGCTCTTCTTCTTCTTCTTCTTCTTCGTCCTCCCCCCCACCTTCTTCAGGCAGGCGGAGAAGGAGGATGCACAGAAACAGCGGGAGGAGGAGGAGGAGGGGGAGAAGGAGGAGGAGGGGGAGGCGGCTTCGGCATCGCAGCCTCTCCGCCCTCCCCCCCTACCGCAAAGCCCCGCACCGCCGCCGCTGCTGCCGCCGCCGCCTCCGGGGCTGCCCCCTCAGCCCCTCCGGAGGGCAGGCGCGAGGCGGCGCGGGGAGGGAGCGCGCGAGAGGCTGGCGGAGCGGGCGCGATTCGGGCAGACGGAGGCAGCTGGTTGCGGCGTCGAGACCATGCTCCCTTCTGGCTCGCTCCTGCTCGCACACTGGCCGCTTTAGCTGGAGAGGGAGGCGGCCTCGCAGCCCGGGCGAGGGGCGGAAGGAGCCAATCGCGGCCGCGGGGGGGAGGGACGAGGGCGGGGACGGGCTCCCTTTTCTGGCTCTTTTGCCTCCCTCCTCCTTTCCCTCTCTCTCTCTTTCTCTCCCCCCCCCCCCTCTGCTCCTCCCGTGTGTCAACCCAGCCAAAGCCTCCCCCACGGGGAGGGGTTCGGAGCGGGCAATTTGCACACAAGAGCGAGCACCGCCGCCGCGGCTGCCTCTGCCCGGGTCGCCCTTTTATTTATTTCATTCGCCGCCGCTTCTCCTTCCCTCTCTCCAAGCAGCCGGCGCTGTTCTTGGCGCTTCTCCTCCTCCTCCTCGCAGGCAGCAGCAGCCAAGCAGCAGCAGCAGCCGGCAACCGCGAGCTGACGGTGCCATCCTGCAGGAAACGGAGCCCGCAGGCAGGGAGGTTTGTTCTCTTCCCTACGGAGGATGCAGAGCGCGAGGAGAAAAGAGATCAATGGCACCACTTCTGGTAAAGTTACACACGCACACACAGAGAGAAACAGCAGCTACCGTGGAGGTTGCAAAGAGACAGAAGCGGCCACCTGATCCACTGTTTATGCTGCTTCCCTCTTCCACTAGCTCTCTGACTCATACGTGCTTTATATAGATGCGCTTGTACTGTATTTCCCTGGACTTTATAATCCGGCCGCGCTCACGCAGCGTTGTTGTGCGCATCTTTTCCGGGGAGGGAGAGAGCTGGCGGTTCCTTCTGGCGTTTCCATTCCTCCTGGCGACTTGCAGGCTAGGAAACGTGCTCGGGTAATGAAGCCCCGCCGCGATTGTCGAGGAAACTGCATTGACTGCTGTTGCTGCTACGGTCTTATACGCTCAAAACATATATGTGAGGCACTGGGGGGGGGGCGGCTAACACACTCGCTCCCCCCACCTACCCCCCGGTGCAGCAGGGCACATCGTGCCCTTGCCTATTTATAAATCAATTTAACTCAAGTGCTTCAGCACAACGAAAATGCAACAGCACGATCTCGGGTCCATTTGCTCCCCAGCAAGCTCCACTCAGTTCAATAGGGCTTGCTCCCAAGTAGCTCAAGGGTAGTAGCCTGGATAACTTTCGACTCATAAATAGGTGTTCCCCGTAGGCCTGAGTCTGAATCCCACTGAAGTCACCGGATGGGCATTTCTCTGTTAATGTGAAGGGGCAATCCGTAACATCATTTTAAATAACCAAATTGTGTATTGTCTGTAGAGGACTGGATATGAAACATGCATAGCCAAGATCCAGTGCAGTTAAGTGCATTGGAACCCCTTTATATTTACGACCGCCTAAGTCTCCCTTGGATTGTGGCCCCTGTTTATCTCTCTACAGATGCTTTCTGCTTACTTTCAGTGGGCAAACCTGCCTCTTCCAAAACACAGCCAGTTTGTTGACTTCGGTAGACCTTCTCCAGAGTAAATGATTACAGCCCTTGATTTAAACATTATCCAAATCATGCTTTGAAGAGGGGGGGGGGAGCAATCCACATGCTTGAATGTTTGCCACGGACAGATGTGCTCTAACATGCTGAAAGTAAGCCAGCCATCCTAAATAACAGTCATAATAGCAATCACAGCAATGATGAGCAGGAAAACGAAAGCACAGAAATCAGCGCCTTGTTCAAATGGGTAATGAAAGTGAAGAGTGAGGTTTAAATAAAGGACAAGCGCATTCTAATGTCTGGAAGGAAACGAGATGGCACGGGAAAGGAAATTTCCCTTTCACCCACACTTGCCTTGCACACACACATATTGGCATGATTGCTGCTAGTACTATTGGAATTATTTTAGCTGAATATCCACACAGCCTGAAACAGGAAAACATGATCAAGTGGATACACAGAATGCCTCTACTCTGAACTTGCCTGATTTCTGTACCAAAGTGTGATGTGTGGGTTCATAAGTTCAGATGTGTTTGAATGTGAGTTATTTCACACCCACCCACCCACAGCACTCTCCCACGTCCTAGGCCATTTTTATCACAGGCCCTTTTAAAGAGGGAGCACGAGAAGCAGACTCTCTCTTTTTTTTGCCCATTGCATCTATTTGACCTAGAATCCAGTGAGAAACCTCCCAGGGACTGTTGACCTGATAAGTAGCATGGCAGTCCCTCAGAGGCGTTCAAATGTTCACAGAATGACTTCAAGGCTTTAGAGGACATGGAGTGGAAATTCTTTAGAAACCACGTAGGGTCATGTAAAGACCGTGTGATCTCAGAGAACCTGCTTGCTTTTTTGCCAGCTTATTGTTGTCTGACCTTTATGACACAGCCTAAGGATTACAAACAACTCTGTTTGCTTATATATATATATATATATATATTTAAAAAAACACAACCCAAAACCAGTTTTAAATGGACAGGTTTACTGTCACAACAGCATCTCCTTCAGGAACATTGCAGTAGCAGTAACACATTAGTCAATGAAACCAATGAATCAAAATAATATAAATTAGAGCAAATGACAGTTATTTCAAAAATCCCAATATAAGAAGCAGGGATCAGGGCACTTCCAACAGATAAGCAGAGAAGTAGGCTAGTCCATTAATGCAAGAGTGTGCATTGCCTTTCTATAGCAAGAAGTGACACAGACTTCTTGTCCATGTGTTATGCAGAAGCTATAATGGGCTTGAAAATGCATGAATGGACATTCTGCAGAGTTCTGGTGCTCTTTTCTCCAAAGGTACTGCAACCCTGGACAGAGTTATTTACAACATATTAAAACCACTCATCAACAGGTTAACAATCCCTAGACATGGCCTGAAGGAACATTGAGAATACCACCTTGCAGGTCTGGGGCCTGTCAGGACCTGGAAGGACTAGGGACCACATGCATGGCACCATGCGAGAAGGAAGAATGGGGGAAATATCTGGCAATTTGCAAAACCTATGAACCAGTAAAGTACAAAAATACAATCAAATAGGACAAGGTCATGACATATATTAAAAACAACATCAGTGCAGCCAATGTAAACCCATCATGCACCATCATTAAACCTGTACAAAGCCAGTATATGGAGAAATAATAAGTGCCAAATATCAAAAATGAATGAAAAGCATAACTGAAAAGCCTTTGCCCCAGCGACCACAGTGGAGGCGCTAGGTAAGCTTCTCTCCCTAGTAAGCATTTGACTCACCTTATTTGGCAAAACATCCAGAGGAGATTCACTGATGAAGATCTCAAGAAGCAGAGAGACATTTTTGAGGTCATAATCTTAGTGCATGTAAAATAGCTGGAAACAAGGCTAAGTCTTGGTAGTGACCCTATGTGATGATGATGTGATGATGATACCCCATCCACCTGGCTGGATTTCCCCAGCCCCTCTGGGTGGCTTACAACATATATAAAAACATAATAAAACATCAAACATTAAAAACTTCCCAATACAGGGCTGCCTGTTATTCAAATATTCTTCAAATAAAATTTGAAACAGTATGGTCACCCTACATTGAAAAAACAACAGCAAAGCATTTTGTTTGTGAAAAAAATGCCTTCATAAGATGAGGCAAATATGTTGAGATTAATATATATTGTGGTTTGGAATGGCTGGGGCACCAGATTGACTGGGGGACATCCATTGTTCCACGGAGAATATCTTCCGACAGAGAAAAGCAGAGTAGCAGCTGCTGGTAAAGGTTTTTCGCCACCTCTTCATTCAAAATGAGCGTACCACTTTTGGTCGCTGTCCTTTCTTGTAATGGCACAATCAGGGACGATGGTTCAACATTTGGATCTTCATCGTCTGATGGCTACAGCATCAAAAAGTGACCGCTACGTGTGGGTGAACCAATACAGGCCAAACAAAACTTTCATATCATTTCAAAGACTGGGTTTTTTCAGTTGTGGGCTATTTTCAGCTGGAAATCATTAAGTGTTGCTAAAGCAAGGAGATTATGTTCTGTCCCAGGCAGTGGTCCCAGGTTTCTAGCACAAGTGAGAGCATGTGCTAGACACAGAATCAATAGGACACCAGGCAATATGTCACTAGTTTCAGTTCCAAATCCAGGCACCAAAGTCTGACCAAGCACAGATCAGGGTCCAGCAAGGCAAGGTCAGATGAGACAGAGGTTAAAATCCAGATAAGTCGAGCTGGGTAAAACAGAAGACAAACTTGCAAATTGGGTAGAACCTTGGACAGCTCCAAGTGGCATCTGGAGTGGAAGTCAGAAAAGTCCAGCTTGAACGCTGCTTCAACCAACTCAGAATGTGTCTTAAATAAGACAGTAGGATCCTCTGAGTAGCTAGTCTCATCTACTCTTAAAGAGCCCCAGCTTGTTTTACTGTTGACTCTTCAGGTCAAAGCCTCTTCAGGTCAGAGGGATCTCTGGTGCTCAGCCTCCTAAGGATCCAAGAACTGCAAAGGCTAGTTTAGAAGGCATGTTCTCTTCCTGGTCTAAGGCGCCTTCTCATGGCCTCCTGCCCTGAAAACTGGAAGTCCCGACCATTGCAAAAAATACTGGAAATACTTGAAAGAAACCAATATCCCACATTGGTACATTAAAGCATGATTTGCTGCTGTAGCCAAAATAAAGACAAACAAAACATATTTGCCATTTGTTGCGATGCAATTTGGTCCACTAATATGGTACATGTAAATTTGAAACTCACGGCATCAAGCCGTGTTGGAAGTAATGTAGTTCAAGTTTTCAGCCATCTAACAGAGACAGTCACACATATTACATGTGGAGAATGTTTCAGTCCTCAAATTGGGCAGTGTGCTGTAACTGAGCAATGTCAATAGCACCAAAAGTGTTACTAAGGGGGGGGGCACCCTGTGGATTCTGATTTTTTTTTGTACTTTATATCTCTTTGTTATGTTGTCTTTTATAATAAATAAATAAAAAATTTAAAGGGCATGTGGAAACAGAAAAGGGCCTTCTCCGTGATGGTGCCCCAGCTGTGAAACTCCCTCCATAAAGGACCATGAATGACTATGACAATGATTGGCTTCTGCTGCATAATGAAGACTTCCATACTTGTTCTCCAAGGTTTTGGAGCCCGTGTTTATTTTATTTTTTAACCTTCTTTATTAAATAATAGTGGTTGTGATTTTTTTTCTTGGTTTTTTAAATTGCTTTTTATAATATAGGCTTCTTACAGTGGTACCTCAGGATAAGTACTTAATTCGTTCCGGAGGTCCGTTCTTAACCTGAAACTGTTCTTAACCTGAAGCACCACTTTAGCTAATGGGGCCTCCTGCTGCTGCTGCGCCGCCGGAGCACGATTTCTGTTCTCATCCTGAAGCAAAGTTCTTAACCTGAAGCACTATTTCTGGGTTAGCGGAGTCTGTATCCTGAAGCATATGTAACCTGAAGCGTATGTAACCCGAGGTACCACTGTATTGGTAATTACTGTCAATATCATCCTATTGATATCTGAGGTCCTTTTTTAAAAATGAAAAGTGGTATACAAGAATGCTAGATAAAATTACCGGTGAGTGATGTCAAAGCATGGGTGAACCGGTCTTGTGTTTGGCTGCTGGGAGATGTTTTTATCGTACAGTAAAAGAGATACATTACTCTTTTTTATCGTACAGTAAAAGAGATACATGTGGGACGCAGGTGGCGCTGTGGGTAAAACCTCAGCGCCTAGGACTTGCCGATCGCATGGTCGGCGGTTCGAATCCCCGCGGCGGGGTGCGCTCCCGCTGTTCGGTCCCAGCGCCTGCCAACCTAGCAGTTCGAAAGCACCCCCGGGTGCAAGTAGATAAATAGGGACCGCTTAATAGCAGGAAGGTAAACGGCGTTCCGTGTGCTGCGCTGGCTCGCCAGATGCAGCTTGTCACACTGGCCACGTGACCCGGAAGTGTCTGCGGACAGCGCTGGCTCCCGGCCTATAAAGTGAGATGAGCGCACAACCCTAGAGTCTGGCAAGACTGGCCAGTACGGGCAGGGGTACCTTTACCTTTTAAAAGAGATACATGTTGAAGTCAACAAGAAGACATGTCATGACAGTGGGTATTCCACAATTTTATGCATTTTGTGGGGTGGAGCCTTTCAAAACTTCCAGGCTTCAACTCCTGTCCCCAGCCAGCAGGTCAGCAATTATGGGAGTGGTAGCTCTGCAATATAAGGAAGGCGAATATTTAACCACTACTGCGTTAAATAATTTTTTAAAAAATGCATAAGAGGGTAAAGATCTCATAATATGACAAAGCCTACCCTCTGCATTTCTCTGATGAAAATAAGAACGTCCTATTCAACAACAACAACAATTTTACTATTTATACACCACCCATCTGTCTGGGTTGTCCCTGCCACTCTGGGCAGCTTCTAATGTATATAAAAATATAATAAAACACGAAACTTTTTTTTTAAAAAACCTACCCTATACAGGGCCACCTTCAGATGACTCAGGGGTCAGATAACTCCATACCCTCCAACATTTCTCCGATGTAAATAGGGATGTCTTAAGGAAAAGCGGAACATTCCAGGATCAAAACAGAAACCGGGACGGCTTCTGTAAATCCGGGACTGTCCCTGGAAAATAGAGACTCTTGGAGGGTCTGTGAAAGTCTATTTTCTCCTTCTGTTCTTTAAATATGAATATAATGGGGGTGGGGGTGGGGAGAAAGAGAACATTTTGCTCAGTTTGTCAGTCACACAGCATGGAATTCGAGCTTCACAATAACCCTATCAGGTAGGTTAATCTAAGAGATTTTGACTTGATAGTCATTTGACTTGATAGTCATCATATACCTTGGTTTTGGTAAAACGTAGATCCCTGTACAGCCTTGGAGCTCACTGAAAAATACTGGCACATTCACTATTTCTCAGCATAACCTACCTCATGAGATTTTTGTCACCTCTTTGGCACAATGAGTGATAAATAAACTAAAATAAATAATTTTTACCCACAAAAAGGAAAATGGAGAAGAAAAGAATAGTAATAATCTAAACTTAGGTATGTTGAGTGCAGAAAATCTCACCCATTAAAACAAATGCAAAATGAGGGTTTTTGATTCAGCCACTGTTATTACTAAGGATTATTACAACAGGCAGATATTTTATTTTTATGATAAATCAATGATGTATCTTCTGCTGTAAATTTTGTTCCAGCCTTTGAAACACCCGATGTCATTGCAGCCAAACGAACGTTTGGCAGCACGAAACAGGTTTCAGTGGAATGATAAGCTGTGGTATTTTAACAAGACTTCCACAAAACACTTCCCCATATGCCATGCAGTAATAAACCCCTTGGCTTAGGTTACAATGTGCTAGCAGAAAGGGGGAAAGCAGCCCTCTCCCCACCATTTCTGCAGCAGACAAGACCATGGAATTGGCCCAGTTTTGCGTTAAGATTAGGCTGTAATTCCATTATTGCATACATGTGAATAAGTTTTGACAAGTAGGTCTCAAGAAATACTATTCATTTAGGGTCTTGCTTTGGATAAAAAAACACTGAGTTCTTGAGAAGCCTGTCAATGGTTTCAGATTTCCCGGGCATGGGGGAACTGTATGGTATTTTGTCTCCTATATTTACTTTGACGGCATTTGTGGAGGGTGTGCAAGCTTAGCTTACCATTGTTTTGCATAACTGGTTTGGAGCGAAAGCTTGAAAACCATAGTTTGCTAATTGACACTATGTTGTTGTTGTTCAGTCGTTTAGTCGTGTCCGACTCTTCGTGACCCCATGGAGCAGAGCACGCCAGGCCCTCCTGTCTTCCGCTGCCTCCCGCAGTTTGGTCAAACTCATGCTGGTAGCTTCGAGAACACTATCCAACCATCTCGTCCTCTGTCATCTCCTTCTCCTTGTGCCCCCAATCTTTCCCAGCATCAGGGTCTTTTCCAGGGAGTCTTCTCATGAGGTGGCCAAAGTATTGGAGCCTCAGCTTCACGATCTGTCCTTCCAGTGAGCACTCAGGGCTGATTTCCTTCAGAATGGATCGGTTTGATCTTCTTGCAGTCCATGGGACTCTCAAGAGTCTCCTCCAGCACCATAATTCAAAAGCATCAATTCTTCAGCGATCAGCCTTCTTTATGGTCCAGCTCTCACTTCCATGCTTTCCACAAAAAGAGGAAGTGTCTAATTAACTCTGTAAGGGAAGGAGGGAGCGTGTTTGAGCACAAGGCTTTGTTCCTGTAGCCCCAAACCATGGTTGGTATTATACGTGTCTTGTATCTTGATGAGACAAACAGCAGAAGATAAACATAAGGGCTGTGCAAGCCCCTCTCCTCCAATTCAGTTTTAGGCCCAGTTCAGCAATTTAGACCAGATCCTGATTCTGTTCTGATAAATTTAGATTTGACCCAATAGGAATCTTGGGTCCTCCCATTGGCTCTAGAAAGCCTGCCTCCCATTTGAATCAATTTGTAGCTGCCTGGACCCAATTTAGATTTGGCCCAAATTGGCTTGATTTGGTTTGCACAGCCCTAATAAATGTCATTCACTTCCACTCTGGTGGGCCCCTATTAAAGACAGGATGATAGAACCATTGGCATGATGACAATTCTTATATGCTGATTTTCTGCAAGAAACCAGAGTTCTATAGAGGACGGAGAAACTCACTGACTTGATTAAAGTTTTCTGGCCTAAACCCATCATTGTTCTCAATGCATTGATACATTCCTTATCATATAAGTACACATTGAAAGGTTCCAACCCACAAACGGACTTTTCCCTCCCTCCCCTACTTGGGATTCTAGTAGTGCACTCCTGGGATAGCCAAAAGACCTTTTCTAAAGTTCACATATCATATATCCTACAGCACAGAATTAAATGCCTTTTTCTTATTTACATTAAGCCTCCTTTACACCATAGGGGCAACTCAGCAAAAGTGCAGATTGCATTTGCAGCCTGTTTAATTTGAAACCGTATTTAGGAGCTGATCCATTTTCACCTATCCCAAAAGGTGAAAAACACCAGGAAACAGCTGGTGGACGTAATATTCAAGTAAAGTACAAAACTGGATCCATTTTTATAATATACAAGGATCCGATGCAAGGAATATTTTTTTAAAACACGCGCGCGCACGCACGCACACACACACACACGAGAGTCTCTATTTACAAAGCCACAAACTGTCCATACGACTTTATACTCTGCCAGCCCTGTGCTAGCCTATAGTCATTTACACTAGTTGTTTTCCAAACTCTAATGTAGCTACGTAACTTCAAATACCTTTCTTCTGAGGACTGCAGCATCAACTAGTAGAATAGTAAGTGCATTGTTTCGTATGTATCATTTAAAGTCCTCTTTTCATCCTCCCTCCTTGCGTGCTATATTTATATCCTTCCCATTTTTTATATTAAAAAAGAAACAGGAAGCGATATTTAAAAGTCATTTTTTTTGTGGGAGGCTAGCAGTTTAAAATTAGCTGCATAGAACTGAATAAAAACAGTAGTTCAATATTACTCTGTCATGAGTGAAGGCGGCAGATTGTTGGCGCCACGTGAAGGAGCCTAACATCTTAGCCCAGGGATTGAGAAGTAGGCAATCAAGAGATGTTATCACAATGCCCCCCCTGAAACATATGTTTGTTCATTGTTCCATACTTCCCAAGTTTGTGGAGAAAGTACTGGACTGCACAACTATGACTGTGCAGAAAAACTTAAATCTTTCAGCGGACAGTATTCTTTTGAACCATATACCTGGTTGTGTGGAAATTAAAAAACAGGACAACGGAAATGGATTCTATGCGCCCTAATGGTGGCCAAGAGACTTTATACAGATGAATTGGAATAATAAAGATCTGATACCCTTTAATCCATGGGTAGGCAAACTAAGGCCCAGGGGTCGGATCCGGCCCAATTGCCTTCTAAATCCGGCCCGTGGACGGCCTGGTAATCTGTGTGTTTTTATATGAGTAGAATGGGTGCTTTTATTTTTTCAAAATATAGTCCGCCCCCCCCACAAGGTCTGAGGGACAGTGAATCGGCCCCCTGCTGAAAAAGTTTGCTGACCCCTGCTTTAATCAATGGACCGACAATATGACAACAATACTCCCAACTTATGAACTGACTGCTTACAGATGTAGACCTTGTTTGGATGAATATGACAACATTTGGAATGAGTTTATACAGAATGTAGCAGGCTATTAACATCTACTTATTTATTTGGATAATAACACTAGATCAATTTATATAAGAACGTATGGGAGTATATATACATTGCATTTTTGTATATATAGTTTTCTTATACACATATTTGTTCTCCTCCCCTCACTTTCCCACTTTCTTCTCTGTATCACTTTATTTCTTTATAACTGAAATTCTTTCAATAAAAAATACAAAAAAAGATATTATCACGGTTCCAAGGCACATTCCAACAAGGCAACAGCCCTTGAGCAAGTCTGTGAGGGATGTGCTCTAGGGACAGTCTCAAGGACCACATACAAAGGCTTTAAGGGCTGCATCTGGCCCCAGAACCTGGGGTTCTCCCAGCGGCGGAGCAAGCTGATTGGGCGCCTGGGGCGGCGCACATGCCCTGTGCCTAGGGGTGGGGCCAGCTGCCTGTGGGGGCAGGGCCAGCCGTCTGCAGGGCGGGGTGACCCAGGGCAGGATGCTTCGCAGGGCCTCCAAGGCGTCTGCCTGCCTCCTCCCACTCAGCAGCCCTACAGCTGAGGGGGAAGCAGCAGGTGGACCATTTGGGGCAGCACGGAGCCTGCAGGCACCCAAGCCACCGCGTCACTCCCAGGAGCGACGTGTGGCTCGGGCGTGCTGCAGGCCCCACGGTGAGTGCTGCCTGGCATTTTGCCACCCTCCTCAGTGGTGACACCCGGGGCAGACCACCTCCATCGCTGCCTCCTCCTCCTCCACCCTAGGGTTCTCTGTCCCTGCCTTAGTCTGAGTTGACATGGTCACTACAATTTAAGACCATTGTGGTGCAGCAGATAGAGTATTTTATCTCAGCTGGTAAAATCTATTAAAATACCTGTTTAAGCTGAACCAAGAAGCCAATGAACTGCATTGGGGCAGGGATGTTTTCAGCGCTGCTCCTGCTGAAAACATTAAGTGTGCGTCTCTTTCTCTCTCCTCACCAATAGTATCTAGTATTATGAATGTGTGACATGACATCTTTGTGCTGTGAGTTTCACTCAGGGCTAAGTCCAGGTTTTTTTTTGTTTGTGTGTGTGTCTTTGGTTTGCCTCCCCATGTCACATCACACATTTTGTGTTATTAGATGTTACCAAGAGAGAGAGAGAGAGAGAGAGAGAGAGAGAGAGAGAGAGAGAGCAAAGAGAGGAGAAGACCTGGGGCTGCTGTTTTCAGCAGCAACAATTTGTCTCCTGTCATTTCTCGTTCTGGTCTGAGCCACAAAACTCACTGGGATAAAATGCCTCTATTTCCCAGATTCATTTGCTCCCTCAAAGTTGTAGTGATGCTTAAATGGAAGAGCTCTGTGAATGTTTCTGCAGGTTTTAAGAGCAGGTGGGGATGACCCTGTGGCCCCCTAGATGATGGTGCTGGGCTCCCATAAGGCCAACCAGTATGGTCAGTGGCCAGGGATATTAGGAACTGATGGTTGGTTGGCATCCCTCTGTCTCAGGAGACAATGGAGGAGTTGCACCTTTGGAGGTGATGTCAAACTGCTTTGTTGCAGCTGGGGCTGATTAAGGCATCCCGTTGTGCTGCTGTAGATGCATCATGGTGTTTCTTCTCTCTGTGCTCCTCCCAGCAGTCACTCCTCCTCTGGGCACTGTAGTCCAACAATACCCGGAGGCCCACAGGTTCTCCATCTAAAGTGCAGAGAGATTTCATCTCCTGATCCCATCACTGAGCAACACAGTGCTGAGATCAGGAGAAAAAGTTGCCTGGGAGTTGCGGGGAGACTGGAGAGAGACTGCTACGCTCCCAGGTCAGGCCTGACCCAGGAGTGGAGCTGTGGCCAGGCAAGAGAAAACCTCCTCAGCAGCTTCCTTGCTTGCCACAGCCCAGAGAAGTGGGTGGCAATGTTGCTGCCAACTCTCCTCTCTCCGCCCCGGTCCCAGGTCAGGCTTGACCTGGCAGAAGAGCTGCAACTGGCGGTGTTGGGCCACTGAGCGAGGAAGCTGTTTCCCCAACTCCCTTGCATACCACAGCCAGGCTCTGATGAGGGAACCTGTCATGGAGGCGCCTGGTTGCGCCCCTCAAGAAAATGTACAGCCCTGGCCCCCCAGCTCCCCCATGCTACAGCACTGCTTCCAATGGCTTGATGAATCCAGCCCATAGGTTAGTCACCCCTATTGTAAAGCACTTACATGAGTATCTGGTGCCCACACTGTACAGTGGTACCTCGGATTAAGTACTTAATTCGTTCCGGAGGTCCGTTCTTAACCTGAAACTGTTCTTAACCTGAAGCACCACTTTAGCTAATGGGGCCTCCTGCTGCCGCCACACCGCCGGAGCACGATTTCTGTTCTCATCCTGAAGCAAAGTTCTTAACCCGAGGTAATATTTCTGGGTTAGCGGAGTCTGTAACCTGAAGCGTATGTAACCTGAAGCGTATGTAACCCGAGGTACCACTGTACATCGAAAAAGTGTACAGCGAGCAATTAAATTTGCCCAATAAGGTATGGTGCTGGCTTTAATCAAAATGCATCACACACATGGCTAATTCAAAGATGGCCTATTAACCCAGACACTGGAACTTGGATAGATCCAGGTCACTGTGAAGCTTGACCGATATTCTTTTGTACAGCTGCAAAGAATTTTGTGTGTGTGTGTGTGTTGCCAAAGATAGCTTTGAGTCTGATTTTGGCTACATAAATCCCCCATGCACTGAAGACTTGTTTGTGTTCAGTCTAAAGATGGATCCTTTATTTACCTGGTCATGTTACACCAGGGAAGACTGACAGTGAAGCAAGTGATGAAACGTTGAAGGGGAAAATGTTTAGGCTGCAGTCTCTAAATATGGATTCCGTTAGTGCCCAGGGCTACGAAAGCCCTTAGGTAATAGCTGAGTATCGGTTCCTCCCCCTCCCCTTCTCATTGTGGGAGGGGAGGGATTACAGTTTTCATATGTGTTAGCCCTAGGCTCCTTTGCTAAAGTTGATACTGATTGTTGATGTTGGTTTTACATTTCGTGAACAGCCAAGTCATGTTCAAGAAGCTGGAAACCGGCCTCAGACATGACAAAACCACTTGAGGCACGGAGAGAGTGACAGAATCACCTCAGTCTGACAGCAAACAGGAAAGGGCACCTTTTCTTGAAGTTTGTCAGCAACTTTCAAGGGCTATGTGTGAGCTGTATTAAGGAAAAAACTTGCCTCTATACTGATATCCTAATCTGGATATGAAACTATGCACTTTTTGAGAACATAAAACAAATGCTTTAGTTAGATTTTAAGAAACATTTTTATTCATTATTCATTTGAATCGTAAGTCACCTAACTGCCCCCAGGAAAAAAACCACACAGACAAGATATAGCTCTATAAATCTGTCTTGTGAAACTTCAGAATGGATGAATCTGTCTGTTTTAGTTTCTTTCAGTTTATATTTCTTTTCCAAACTTAAGCTCAGTTTGCTCCTTTTCTGCACCAGTTCATGAATTTTATTATGAAAAGGTTGCATGAAAATTTACATGTATTTTTGTGCATTTCTGATATATGCATTTTTACAATCAATTTCCCCTAATTTGGCGCATCATTTTCAGTAATATATGCAATTTTGTTTGCACTTCCCCATTCTGTATCCATTTATTTTTCTGGAGAAATTAAGAGAAGTGTTATTACAGCTGTATTATTATTATTATTACTATTGTTATTAACCACTTATATGCAAAAATGGCTTCTAAGTGGTTTACAACTATAAAATCAATTCATATTTAAAATACACCTTTAGTTTGGGAACTGCAGATTAGGCAGATCCACATGAAAATGCAGTTCTGAACACATTTCTACCCCATCTTTAGCCAAACACCTCTCACTCGTGAAGATGTCAGAAAATTGTATAGGAAATTAATCCCGCACTTGACTTTCAAAAAAAACAGACAATGTTCTAGGTGTCCCTGTGACACCAGAGTTCAGATGAACCCAGCATTGACCAGGAAGCCATGTCAGAGGCTACAGTTTTGTTGACTAAAGAACCAGACCAAATTATTGGTCCTTATCTTGGTGACAAAGGACCACTGAGCCCATGGTTGGCAGGCAGGAGAGGACAACTCTGCCACCAGAGCTGTTAGAACTGAGCTAGGACCCTCTGGGGTGCCTTACTGTAGGCTTTCTCCCCAGCCCAATGGTGCAGGGATTGCAACACATGAGAGGCCGTGGAATACAGGAGAGAGGCCTATCTTCAGGCCAGAGGGTTGGCCCCCTTGAGAGATTCAAAAGGGGTGGAGCCTAGAAGAAGTGAATTGAAGGCAGAGTCTTAAAAGACCTTGGTTCATTTCTAACACATATTAGAGCAAGTAGCTCTCTAGGAGCTCTCCATGGTGCTGCCGTAGTCTCCTCTGCTAAAGTAGAATGGGACAGTAGAGCTGATAGCTGGTGGGGAGAGCTGTCCTAGGATTCCCAACGCATGAAGACTCAATAGCAAACAATAAGCTCCACGACTCACCTCACATCTATAAAGAGGTTCCAGATCAGGCTAAGCTCTGGACTTGGTTAAATCTGATACTCAGAGAGAGGAAGCATGGATAGGTGCAACAGTTTGTATGTGATCTGTGTGATGAAGTAAAGGACACTGTCAGCACAATCCTATGCATGCTTCTCAGAATTAAGTTCTTGAAAGAGGCTTGTGCCCCAGTACGTGTTTAGGACACCGGCCTGAAAAAAATATAATAGGTATAAAGGAAACTCCTACATTTCTCCTGGATCTCTATGCTGTAAAAATGAGACTAGTCGCACAGTGGTCAATGTTTAAAAATCTGAAATAGACTGCAGTCAGTAAAAGGAAGATGGTTTTAGATATGTCAGAGATGAGGATGTTTAATGGTGCTCATTTTCTGGGAGTTGTTGCATATTATAGATCAGAGACGGGGAAATATATATCTATATATCTATATACACATACATATCATTTTTGACAATCATTTAACATAATTTTTTATCTTGTACAGTGTTTTAGACTTCCACCAACCGCATCTGAAGATTTTTCAGTCTTTATCACTTAGTCTACATTTCTCAATTTATTACTTTTAATTGCCCTTAACTAATAACTCTCTCCATAGTCTTCTCTGCAATATTCCGCATAGTCCTCCTAACAAAACGTCTTGCAATCCTACTAGCGTAATCTGTTTATTGCAATTGCTTTTCAAATAATTCAAATATTTACTCCAGTCCTCTAAGAATCTCTGGCCCCGCAGGTTTCGAATCCTTCCTGTCATCTTATCTAATTCTGCATAATCCATTAATTTCATTTGCCACTCTTCTTTCGTAGGTAATTCTTCTTGTTTCCATTTTTGTGCCAATAATATTCTTGCTGCCGTTGTTGCATAAAAACAGTTTACTGTCCTGTCTGTTAATATCCTCCCCTACAATGCCAAGTAAAAATGCTTTTGGTTTTTTTTAATAATGTCTATTTTGACATCTTTTTCATCTCATTATATATCATTTCCCAGAAGCTTTTCACTTTCTTACATTCCCACCACATGTGATAAAAAGACCCATCAGAGATGGGTAACCTGTGGCTCTCCCAGATGCTGGCTTGACTCCATCTTCCATAAGCTCCAGCCACCATGGCCAACAGACGGGTAATTCAGCAACTACTGAAAGACCACAGATTCCCCATCACTGTTCCAGGCAGACGTTCATTCTCCCTGATGGAACAAGTCTGTACTCTGTTAGTGCTCTTTTCAGCAGATTGTAGCAGTAGTAAAATAAAGAAGGAAAGCAGAGTAAGAAGCGTTGGTACTGACTTTTCCTGCAGCTTGTTGGCTATACAGTATAGCTCAGCTTCTTTACTTACATTTAAACTGTCAGCTTAGATGCCTCCAGCAACATGATGATCTGGACTCTCTGGTACCTGCGCATTTTACTCAGGAGGTGGCTGTGATTGATGCTGTATCAAGAGCAAATTCACAGTAGAGGGAAATACATTTATGTGAAACTTCCTTTGGAAAGTTTTCCTCCCCCTCTCCAAAGTAGCTTTTGTGTAGCAGAAGCCGGTCCTTCACAGCGAGTAAAGCCTTAAATACAAGTAGAATTGAGCTATTGAGTGGTAGATGTTTATATGTAATGTATACAGAACATTACACGGAGGCAGAATCCCAGTATGTGCCATAGTGTTCAGAAAATGAGATTCAATTATATTTCTAGAGAATATTTCTGTACTTTGCTGCTGTTGTGTATTTTTGGAGGCACAGCGGTATTTTTATGTCTTGAGCAATTTCCTCTAAAAAGTGGTTTTCTGCCAATTTAGTTGCTTCAGAGATGGTGTCTGGTATAGCACTATCTTTTCACTTAACTAATAACACACCATTTTCTATAAGGATTAAAAAAAACACCATGTTACTTATGTGATTCCTCCCCCAAACTGCTTACTTGTAAACACCCATCTTGATTTTCGGACCTCAGGTATGGTTTTCCTGCAGGAAGGTACCAAGCAACTTCTGGTGGGGAGCTGAGTGAGAGCATTTCATAGGCACTGCTCTATCATGAGAAGGAACAAAGAAACAGATGGAATATAATAATAATATAATAATAATTTATTATTTATACCCTGCCCATCTGGCTGGGTTTCCCCAGCCACTCTGGGCAGCTTCCAACACAATATTAAAATACAGTAATGCATCAAACATTAAAAGCTTCCCTAAACAGGGCTGCCTTCAGATGTCGTCTAAAAGTCTGGTAGTTGTTCTTTTTGACATCTGGTGGGAGGGCGTTCCACAGGGCGGGTGCCACTACCAAGAAGGCCCTCTGCCTGGTTCCCTGTAACTTGGCTTCTCTCAGTGAGGGAACCGCCAGCAGGCCCTCGGCGCTGGACCTCAGTGTCCGGGTAGAACGATGGGGGTGGAGACGCTACTGGACCGAGGCTGTTTAGGGCTTTAAAGGTCAACACCAACACTTTGAATTGTGCTCGGAAACGTACTGGGAGCCAATGTAGGTCTTTCAAGTGGTCTTGGCGGCCGCTCCCAGTCACCAGTCTAGCTGCAGCATTCTGGATTAGTTGTAGTTTCCGGGTCAGCTTCAAAGGTAGCCCCACATAGAGCGCATTGCAGTAGTCCAAGCGGGAGATAACCAGAGCATGCACCACTCTGGCAAGACAGTTCACGGGCAGATAGGGTCTCAGCCTGCGTACCAGGTGAAGCTGGTAAACAGCTGCCCTGGACAGAGAATTGAACTGCGCCTCCATGGACAGCTGTGAGTCCAAAATGACTCCCAGGCTGCGCACCTGGTCCTTCTGGGGCACAGTTACCCCATTCAGGACCAGGGAGTCTTCCACACCTGCCCTCCTTCTGTCCCCCAAAAGCAGTACTTCTGTCTTGTCAGGATTCAACCTCAATCTGTTAGCCGCCATCCATCCTCCAACCACCTCCAGACACTCACACAGGACCTTCACCGCTTTCACTGGTTCTGATTTGCAATCCTGACCATGTCTACTCAGAAGTAAGTTCTATTGAATTCAGTGGGGATTACTCCAAGGTTAGTGGGGCTAGGACTGCAGCATTAGTTTCATAAATACTTTTAAGTATGATAACTTATAAGAAAGACAAACAGTTATTCTATACGGGGCCAACATCAAAACTTGGCATCATTAGGTACCGTATTTTTTGCTCTATAAGACTCACTTTTTCACTCCTAAAAAGTAAGGGGAAGCGTGTGAATGGAGCGAATGCAGGCTGCGCAGGTATCCCAGAAGCCAGAACAGCAAGAATGTTTGCTGCTTTCACTGCGCAGTGATCCCTCTTGCTGTTCTAGCTTCTGAGATTCAGAAATTTTTTTTCTTGTTTTCCTCCTCCAAAAACTAGGTGCGTCTTGTCGTCTGATGCGTCTTATAGAGCGAAAAATACGGTACTTCTCAAGAGTACACCCCTGCAGGGGGCCCTGTGCTACTGTAATACAACTGTAACGCACAATCATTTTCTCACTCTTTTTTTACTGCATATTTTAAAGTGGTGTTTGCATCTAAATTACCTAGCTGACTTGAGACTTGCATCATTGACAATGGTACATGAGTGTTCTTCCTAGCAAAAGAACATAGGCAAAGAGAGAAAGGTCTCCATCACCTAAAATGTACTGCAAAGCCTTGCCTTGGAAAAGCCATTTCTCATCCTTCTTGAAAAGTAGTCTTGCCCAACATTCATTGGTGCATAAGTAACACTTTCTATCTGAAAAGACGGTACTGTTATTCCCTGGACACCTGATGGTAAATGCTTCTGTCACTCATGTCAGGATCTTTGTCTTGAATGTACAGCGAGGCTTTCTGCTAATACAGAGATGGTCAAAGTGGTGCCTTTCAGATATTGTTCGACTCCAACTCCCATCAGCACCAGCCAGCATGGAGCATGGGAAGTGTAGTCCAATGATATCTGGAAAGAACCATGTTGGCTACTCTTTTCTCTAAGAAGAAACTCCTTGTGTGGCTGCTGCTGCTGTTATATTTTATTTGTATCCTGCCCATCTGACTGGATTGCCCTTTATGCATAAATCGCCATTCCAATTTAGATATTCTCTTCAATAACTGTTCTGAGGAATGTAGGTTGATGGCTGAAACACAGCACACAACCTTTCCAACTTAAAGGAGAAGCCTAAAAAAGTTATTTTTTAAAAAAGTCTCCTACCTATATGCCCTATAGAAATTTTATTCCCCCTCTCTCTGTCTGGATGTCTCTCTCTGTCTCTCTATCTCCCCCCCAACCTGCCTGCATTTCCACCCTTTTCACTATACGCATCCCCCAGAATTTGGTAATAGGTTAATGATGGAAACCAGCAGCTTATAACTATGATGCTGATATGGACAGATCAGTATTTACCTAGGAAGGGGGTGATTCAGCTTTGGCCAATTCTCTAGTGGCCACATGTCAGCAGTGGGTGTGGCTAAAAGTGGGTGTGGACACCACATCTTCCTTATTCTTACACACACACACACACACACACACACAAACACACACACACACCGTATTTTTCCATCTATAAGACGCCCCTATTTTGGGGAACTCAGATTTAAGAAAATCCACCCTTGGCACTATCTGTGTATACGACACCCCCTTAATTTTGGGCATTATTTTTAGGAAAAAAACCTAGTCTTATACATGGAAAAATATGGCATTTCACTGCACATTTTTATTTACTTCAACACATGATGCTTTGAATATGCAACGTCATCTGGTGTGCAATCTGAAATACAGAACAAAAGACCCATTGCGAGATTACGAGCCAAGTGATGGACAAATATTCACTGTCCTTAGTCTGAAGGACTATTGTAATTCAGAATGGGAGAAAGGGAGAGCAGTGCACTGTCTTGCACCACCCAGGAGTTGTGTTCCTTTGGAGAGCTGAAGATGCGATGGAGACTGCCGTAGCTTTAAGAAATATGATTTATTCACATATTTCCACCTTCAGTCTGCATGGAAGGAGTCCAGAATTTACAGCATGGTCATATCAAGAGAGACTTGTTTCCCACAGCAGTGCAGCACTGGAGTGCAAGGCATGTCTACCAGCCAGCCTTCAGCCAGCCTGCCCAAGATGGATCTGCTCCTTTGTTCTCCCCTCCTTCTTCCCAGCACACCTTGCCCTAAAGGCTCTCTTTTCCTGCCATCTCAAACACACACCCCATCACCATGGCAACCTCTGTCTTCCCAGGCCCAGGATTCATCTCAGATGTACCATCAACACCATTCTTCATGTTAATGCCTCTATCCCAGGTGAGACACCAGCTTGGAAGGAAACTTAGCCTCCAATCTTCCCTTCAGTATTACAAATAATCAAAATCCTACCATTTATTAATTTCTAGGGTTGGGGGGGTGTCCCTTCAAATCTATAACAATATGGCATTTGTTCTCCTCCTGATTCATAAAAGGCATTCATTTTCAACGGCTTGGCTCATATTGTTGTGAATGTGAGGTTTTTCCTCTTTGCTGTTTAGTAAAAGATAATAAAAAAACCAGTCTAGTAATTGTATCTCTTCTGTGAAATACCCTCCGTAATTAGGCAGTAGGAAATGAAAGGCTGTATATTTCAGAGTGATTATAGCACACCTCATGTTGTTTTATAAGGCTTGAAATCTAATGTAAAGTGACCACCGGAGAATTGTAGTAATTGCCCTAAAAACACATCTTGGAAAGTCAGGTTCTGGTTGTTATTATGAAATGCAATATGCAAGTAAAAATTAGTACAAGTTCTTAAAAGGCCCTGTAAGCATTGCTGTGGATTCACTAGAGGAGCAATGAATTAAGCTGATATCCTAATGTTCAGATGGTTACTTTTATGCCAAAGAGGTTCTCAAAATGTGTTCAATGGACCGCAGGTGGTTTGCAAGCTCCATTCTGCTTTTCCACACAGCTCCCTGTTCTTCCAAATTTAGAAGCTGGATGAATTCTGAATTTGATCTGAGGCTAAAGCTGAGAAATATTATATGTGACTTATAGCAGTGGAAAGCAGGATGGGGCTGGTGTCCATCTGGCTGAGTCACTGCAGCATCCTAGGACAGAGAGGAGTGGTGTTTTAAGATACTCTTTAAAGATAATACATTCCTTATTAACCTTTTGTACAGTTTTCCCTCCAACTCTCCCTGTTATTTTGGTGATATGTAAGTATTCAATCCAGCATCTTAAAAACCAGATACATCACCTTCCCAACAAAGGTCCCTATAGTTAAAGCTATGGTTTCCCCAGTAGTGAGGAATGGAAGTGAGAGCTGGACCATAAAGAAGGCTGATCGCCGAAGAATTGATGCTTGTGAATTATGGTGCTGGAGGAGACTCTTGAGAGTCCCATGGACTGCAAGAAGATCAAACCTATCCATTCTGAAGGAAATCAGCCCTGAGTGCTCACTGGAAGGACAGATCCTGAAGCTGAGGCTCCAGTACTTTGGCCACCTCATGAGAAGAGAAGACTCCCTGGAAAAGACCCTGATGTTGGGAAAGATGGAGGGCACAAGGAGAAGGGGACGACAGTGGACGAGATGGCTGGATAGTGTTCTCGAAGCTGCCAGCATGAGTTTGACCAAACTGCGGGAGGCAGTGGAAGACAGGAGTGCCTGGCATGCTCTGGTCCATGGGGTCATGAAGAGTCGGACATGACTAAATGACTAAACAACAACAACAAGAAGTATTCAATCATTTTAGATAACCATTCTGTTTTTGTGGGGACGCTGTTACTTCCAGTGTTTTTCCAAATGTAAATTTAAACATTTTTTAAAGTTCATTATAGATGCTATCCCAGAATCTTCCTATCTCTTTGTACTCCCACCACATGTGTAAGAAGGTGCCTGCCCCGTTGTTACATCGATGATATCCATCACTGCAGTTTTTATACATTTTGGCCAACCTGACTGGGGTCAGATACAATCTGTATTGCATCTTCATTATGTTTTCTCTTAGATTGTAGCATGCCAGAAAATTCATATTCCGTTTCCACAGCCGTTCCCATTGACTCATAAAGATGTTTTTTCCTATATCCTGGATCTTAAAAACTACGTGGAGAAAGTAGATATTGAATGAATCTAGAAAATGGAGAGAAGATAATGAAATTAGAGTGGAGAATAACTGAGTGAAGAGATTTTTCAAAAAGAAATGCCTTTAGGATTAGGTCAATTAAACATAAATCAATACATTGAGAAGGGTTGGATGTCAAATCACTTTGGGTGTGTTCGTGTGGAGTAGATATATAGGTAAATGGAATTTATTGTATAGTATGTATAGTATAGTTTTGTATTATGGTGTCGATATTATATAGGTCTGTATTTTAGTATATTGTAGTGTATAATGGTGTATTGTATTGTGTGTTTTGTGTTATATGTTATATGTAAAGTAAATCTCAATTAAAAAGTTTTTTTAAAAGAGAGAGAGAGGGGAGTGGTGAGGTGGCAGCAAACCTGATATGGTGCAAATGTTCTGGCAGAGACCATTGGGCACTCTTCCCATTGTGTTTGCACCATGCTGACCTCACTGTCACTGCCCTCCTCCTCCTCCCATGTCCCTCAGCTGTGCAAAGGTCAGATGAGTGGTGTGGCCTCACAACACCATCCACCACAACACAGAACTTTGCTTAAAAAAACCAAAACAAACTCTGTTGCATTAGAAAGCTTAGAGTATTGTTATGAAAACATGAATCATGTAAGTGCCTTGATTTGTGAAACAAAAGAAAATCTGGTGTTGTTGTTTTTAATAAAAAAAAATGGATCTAAAAAAAAAAGTGTGAGCACCTTTGTCTTACGGAAATTCTGTTATCCCTTAAATGAAAAAGGGAAACCTCCTTTTCCTAGTCACCAGCATAATTTCAAATAATTTCAACTATTTATATATGATGGTTGGCTGTAACAAAACACGAGAATGGGAATGGAAGAGAACCCATGAACTACTCTCTTGGATCCATCTAATCCAATCCATGTCTTCAACATGTCAGGGGAAATGAATATGGTATTGAGTAATCAGATTTGCACTGCTCTCTAATCCTCTAATCCTGTCACGGCTTGTAGCCAGTGTCCCCCCCCCCCCCAAAAGAAAAATAGCGGGTGGAGGAGCTCAACAACTTGTGTGTCTGGATTTTCATTTTTTGAAATATGGCAACCCTACCATAAATGATTTGGAATTCTGTAAACATTTAATCGGATTCACCTTGCATTCTTAATATATTTGCTATACCTACCACCCCTGACCATTGGCTATGCTAACTGGGGCTGATGGGAGCTGTAGTCCAGAAACATGTGGAGGGCCACAGGTTTCTTACCCTTCCACAGACTGTTGTTTCCAAGTTATGAATTGTTTCCAGGCTATGTTCCTCTGTAAATAAGGGGCCCCTACAGGTGTCTTTTTAAAAATTGTGCTTTCGTGACAATTTTCGCTCATGGTGATGTTGGGATGGTGGTTATACGCAATCCGGCTTTCAATGTGGATAGTGCCTGCAACAATTTTGGGACAGACATATTGTTTAGTTTCTGCCCAGTGCATTCCCTGTAGCTTCTTGCTGAAATCCTGAAACTTTTCATATGGGAATGTTCCAGTCTTCTTTTTTTGCCCCACTTATTAAAAATTGTATTTTATTTAGAACATTTATATACTGCTTGCATACACACACACACACACACACACACACACACACAGTGGTACCTCGGGTTAAGAACTTAATTTGTTCCGGAAGTCTGTTCTTAACCTGAAACTGTTCTTAACCTGAAGCACCACTTTAGCTAATGGGGCCTCCCGCTGCTGCCGTGCTGCTGCCACACAATTTCTGTTCTCATCCTGAAGCAAAGTTCTTAACCTGAGGTACTATCTATGGGTTAGCGGAGTCTGTAACCTGAAGCATCTGTAACCTGAAGCGTCTGTAACCCGAGGTACCACTGTGTGTGTATATATATATATATATGTGTGTGTGTGTGTGTGTGTGTGTGTGTGTATGTATATATCCAAGCAGTGTGCTATAATTTTGCTGTGCAAAAGACCACCCCATCAGACAGTAATAATGCGGTGAAGTTGAGGAAGCATTGCAGAACAATTAGTAATGCAATATAATGTGTGGATGGTTCAGTACAAAACCATCACTAATGCACATAAATTAACTGAGTTTATTACAGGTTGCAGTAAATGCCCACAAGCCTCCCCACCCCCCAAAAAGTCTGGTGGGGCCAAGGATTCCCCTTGAAATTTTTTAAGAGACAAAGAGACAGTGAATATTTTGGACATGCACTTTTGTTATCCCTCCCCATTCCCCCCAGAAAACCCCACCCTCTGCTAAGCCTTTTCTTCAAAATGGAAACATATTTGAAGTATTTTGCTCCCTCTATTGAAATCTGAATTAATCTTATAACAGCAATCCATAAAATAAGCCACAGCAATAATATACTGATTTTATAGAACAGCATGCATTAAGCGAATATAATTGATTTCCAGGGGGGAAAGAATGACCCCTTACCTATGTTGCATTGCAGTGCGTCTTGCCCCGGTGAGCAACGGTTCACTCCCTTTATTAATAGGAAGGACTTAAATCTTCACAAAAGCTGCAATAAATGCTTCTCTTTTTATTAATAAATTCATATATCATTGTTTAGTAGCCACTCTGTTCCACTGCCATACTTTTCCCATTCACTTTTATCAGGGTACTTTTATGCAAAGTTAAAATATTATTATTACTATTATCGGCATTGAATCTAAATGGGAAAGTAATTGAATTTAAACAGGAGATGCCCTCAATTTAAAGCCACAGGGGGAAATGATTAAATTTAATAGAAGGCAAGGTTTCTAAACACAGGCAGGCAGGAGTTTGGGCAGAGTTTTGAAAGTGAAAGCTAATGTCCTTATCTGCACTGCAGCTTCAGGTGTTAACGCTGCATGGGAAAAAGTTTATACTGTAAGGCAGGGGGAGCCAACAGCGTGCCCTCCTGACGTTTTTGGACCCCGACTCCCACTGGCCCCATATATCAGAGCCAGAGGTGGCTTGCCAGGTGGGGCACAGCTGTTAATGCTAGTTCCCCAGCAGGTGGGTTGCTGTTACTTACTGGGAAGGAGAAGGAAAGGCAGTGGTGTAGCACGGGTTGCCAGTGCCCGGGGCCATGTGGGAGAGAGGGAAACAGATGGAGTATGCATGCACATTCAACTGCCTAACAGCGTCCACATCACCCAGGAGATTGCAGCGCCACAGAGATAAGAAAAAAAGAGTCGTTCTGTCGTCTGGAGATGTCACTTCCTGGTTCTCATGGAGAAGTCGTTTTCAACAGACCCCAGTGACAGAAGCGTGCAGCTGTACTGAGGCAACACTGGCTGTTAAAATTTTGCACCCCCTAATTTTTTTGTGCCCGGGGTGACCATCCCTGTGACTCCCCCCCCCCCCCCGCTATGCCACTGGGGGAAGGTGTGAGGCAGTAGGGAGTTCAGCATGGTGGAAATACAATAGAAAGAGTGCTAGATTGGCTTCACCAGTGTATTTGCTCCATGTTGACTTCCGTGCCGCCTCTCCCTCTTGGCAAGCAACAGCAACCCTCCTGCTGGCAGCCTAGTGTAGCAGCTCTGCCCTACCTGGTGAGCTGCTTCTGAGCATGGCCAATAGCCCAGGATGATGGGAATTGTAGTCCTACAACATCTGGAAGGTGCTATAGCTCACATGGCTTAAGAGATGAAATCAAACCAAATCTACACACTGTGACAGAGAAAGAATAGATTCTGTTTGAAACTATTTACATTCCCATTTGATGTTTCATTCATGTGATCTCCATTTTGTGTCTCTTTTTTTTGTTTCATTCTGGGCACAACCATTGTTGTTTTCTTTTTTCCTTTTTACAAACAATTACGTGTATTTGCATTTTGGAATGTAAAAGTCAGAGGAATCAAGGCATGTTCACTTAGTGCTCCTCAGATCCTCTCTTTGGTGCTTGTTTTTGTTTGAATGCTACGTCTATTAGCTTCCCTTGATACTTTCGTTTCCTTTCATGCCACAATTGCTAATCCTTTTCCTCGGCTTTGGTAACTTAGGCTCTCCTATGCACACAGCCATATCTGAATCATGGACTGCGCTAAAAAGGTAAAATAAAATAACCTAATCAAAGTCACCTGCATGCATACAAAAAAGAATATTCTATTGTTTAATTTAGCAGCTTGAACAGACCATTGATGTTTTTCTACAAAAGCATGGAGACGGGGGAATTTTTTGGGATGTTTGGGGGAGTAGATTAGATTGATTGATTTATAATTTCTAAAATATGTGGCTGGCCTTATTTGCAGGCAGCAGCACCCGCAGCAAGTGTAAAAGTAAGCAAAAATATGGTATGCAAAGCAGTTCATAAAAACTTTAAAGGAAACAACGTAATCAACACCTATCACTAACCAAAACAGCATAGAAGAAGGTGGTTCTCCATATCCAAGACCCATCAGCTGAGGAAATGAGCATCACTTAATTACAAGAGGTGAGCTGGGATGGAGGAGGGTGATTTGGAATTTGCCAGCCATCTTGTCAAATGGAACATCCCATTAGGGAAAAAGTGTAGGGATGCAGGTAGCGCTGTGGTCTAAACCACTGAGTTTCTTGGGCTTTCTGATTGGAAGGTTGGCGGTTTGAATCCCCGCAACAAGGTGAGCTCCCATTGCTCTGTCCCAGCTCCTGCCAATCTAGCAATTTGAAAGCACGCCAGTGCACGTAGATAAATAGGTACCACTGTGGAGGAAAGGTAAATGGTAATTCTGTGTGCTCTGGTTTCCATCACAGTGTCCCATTGTGCCAGAAACGGTTTAGTCATGCTGGCCACATGACATGGAAAGCTGTCTGTGGACGAACGCCGGCTCCCTTGGCCTGAAAGCGAGATGAGCACCACAACCCCATAGTCATCTTTGATTGGACTTAACTGTCCAGGGGTCTTTTACCTTTTTTTAAACCATACCATTAGGGGAAAAGGTCATGTCTTCTCTTTATGATTTTGGCCACCAGAGGGAGAAACATTTTCCTGTTGTCTGTCACAAAATAGAGCTACATGGCACTGAATGAACAGTACTTCTGTATTTTAAGAAGCACTTGGGTTTTGTTTGATCTTTCCTAAAATTTCAGGTTTCCCATGTGGAACAATGCAGACTACGCAATCTAAAACGTAACATTCTGCAGGTTTTGTTGGAATTTATATTATTTTACTGCAAATTAATAAAATACTATATATATATATATATATATATATATATATATATATATATATAATTTGCACTATTTCTAATTATCCTGGTTTTAAATAGTTACGTATTTTATATGAATAACAGTATACAGTGGTACTTTGAGTTAAGTACTTAATTCGTTCCAGAGGTCCGTTCTTAACCTGAAACTGTTCTTAACCTGAAGCACCACTTTAGCTAATGGGGCCTCCTGCTGCCGCCGTGCCGTTCTTATCCTGAAGCAAAGTTCTTAACCTGAAACACTATTTCTGGGTTAGCGGAGTGTGTAACCTGAAGTGTATGTAACCCGCGGTACCACTGTATACTTAAGCACTTTTTATACATTTATATGGACAGACAGACAACCAGATAGATAGATTCAACTGGAGCTGAAACAGTATATAAACAAACATATTTAGTGTACAATTTTTAAAGCACAGATAAAAATAACATCTGTTCTGGACATACTTAAACGATCAAATAAGAGAAATATCTGCATGGTGGCTCATTTAAAGTGGGATGTGACCAATACTTTTCATTGTCATGCTATTGTCTTTTGTCCCATCATACCAGGTGGTAAATGCTATGAGGGAATGGCTGCTATTGGTCATATTCAGACAAATGACCCCGGAATGACTCTTCATTGCCTGAAAAATGAACACCTATGTGCACATATTTTTAACGGAAGCTGTGCTAATGGATCCCTTTTTTGTTTCATATAGATATTAGTGATTGTGTGCTCTCTTTTTAAATGTTACTGAAATGATTGTCTGAGTTGGTGCTCCTAACTCATCACTTCATCACAGGTTAACTCAACCACTCTTTGGGATGCCAAATAGATGACAATAACTGAAGGTTAGAGTTCATCACTGTTCATGTAAAATCCCATTTCTCATGATCAGCAGGTGATATTGTTACTGTTAGGAAATCAAAAACCTATTGCCAGTGGACCGAGGTTTGGTTTTAGTCATTCCTACGTGGGAAAAAAAGCCATTTGGAGGCAGAAAAATATTTCCACTCAAAGATGAGACAGCCTTTACCAGATGTTGTAACTAGTTGCCTGAATTAATGAGATGTTGTCTAGGAACAGTCGGCTGTAGTAGAACGTCTCCAATTAAGTGATAAAGACTAAGGTCATGATGACAGAAGAATGCTGGTACTAGGGACTTCCAAAAAGAAAATAAAAAACCACAATGCTGACAATGAACCTTTTCTTTCAAATATGAGTGGCTAATTGGCATTGCAATAGTCCAAAGGTGTAGACATCCTTCTTGCTTAAGTTAATATGTACAAGAACAGCAAAGGCTGTTTACACACTGGAGATGAAGAAAACACTTTAATTCTAATCTGTGTCACTTTCCATGTGGTCCAAGAAAACAGAGGAGGAAAGAGAAAAATGGAACAGCTGAAGCACAGGTAAGCTCCAATGCCAGTGTTGGGAGGGTGGCTGTGACCTACCATACTGGCCACTACAAACATTTTCTGCTTCTAAATGCTGCCCTTTGATTGTTTTCACTTGCTCACAGCAGCCAGATTATGATGCATTGCCCCGTTAATTGCCCCTTGACTAGCTTTCCTCAGTTCTTCATTATGGTGAATTTTCTGTTCCTGGCAGTGGGACGGTAGGAGGGAAATGTGTTCCAAGTTAATCAAAATTCATTTTTTATACATTAACCCCCCCTCTCTCTGTGTGTGAAATCATTAACATTAGACACTCCTGCACAGAAACTGAAACTAAGGGACATTTAAAATTGGCTACTTAAGGGAGGAAATTTTAGACTACAGTGGTACCTCTGGTTAAGAACTTAATTTGTCCCAGAGCCCGTTCTTAACCTGAAATTGTTCTTAACCTGAGGTACCACTTTAACTAATGGGGCCTCCCACTGCTGCTGCACTGCCGCCACGTGATTTCTGTTCTCATCCTGAGGTAAAGTTTTTAACCCAAGGTACTACTTCCGGGTTAGCATAGTCTATAACCTGAAGTGTTTGTAACCCAAGGTACCACTGTATTCATCAGCAGTCCCACTGCCATGCTCAATAAGGAATTGTAAATGTGACAGAACAGAAAGCTTTCAATGAAAATGACTTTTGCCAAATGAGACAGGCCACCTTCACACCATACATTTATAGCACTATGATATCACTATAAAGGATGGCTTCCCGAAAAGAACGGCTCAGGATCGCAATACCTCAAGAGCCGCCTCTTCCCATATGAACCTACCTGGTCCCTGAGATCATCTTCTGAGGCCCTTCTTTGTGTGCCTCCTCCTCAAGAGGTCTGGAGGGTGGCAACACGCAGTGGCTCCCCATCTGTGGGATGCTCTCCCCAGGGAAGTTTGCCTGAATGTGGATTAAAAGCCATATAAGCAAACTTAGTAGTGTCAGTTGAGTGCTGGTGGTTGCTAGGTTGCGGAGGTCCTTGTGACACGCCCTTCATTGTGACACCTCCCTCTGCTAGCTCCTTGGTCACTAGGGCTCTAGAGGCATAGCCATCTCCTTTGGTTTGATCATTCAGGGAGTGAGAAAGCAATGGATGGAGATGTAAGTAGACTTTCTCATCAGCATCTGCATTCTCTGCTGATAATGCTCCATGACAGTCTTAGGGAACATTTACAATAGGGAGGTCGTAAGGAAAAGCAGGACATTCCAGGACCACATTAGAAACTGGGACAGCTTCTCTAAATCTGGGACATGGGGGCACTTGGGGGGGTCTGTTACTTGGCCTTTGCCACCAGAGTTGTATTTTCAAGACTTGCCCTGTTGACACCCAATGCCCTTTTGTGTTGCGGGGGGGGGGAGGTTATTGGGTTGTTTTTATTATGTATTTTGTATTTTGATATTGTGATCTTATCCTGTGAACTGCCCTGAAACCTGTGGGTATAGGGCGGTATACAAATTTAATTAATAACAACTATAATAGATGGTTGTAACCTGCCCTGGGACCTGCTGGTGAAGGAGGGTAATAAAATGAATAAATATCCAAGAGGTGATTTCTGTTTCAGCAATATAGGACCAAAGAGGCAGATAGTAGATTAGATAGCTAATGCTCAGTAAGTGCAGGAACAACGGAAGCTTGAATATAGAGGAATAAATTTCATTTTACATATTTGTGAAAAGCTGAATGTGGATTAAAACTTAGCAGCTTAGTAGTGTCAGTTGAGAGGAGTGTCAGTTGAGTGCTGGTGGTTGCTAGGTTGCAGAGGTCCTTGTGACACACCCTTCATTGTGACACCTCCCTCTGCTGGCTCCTTGGTCACTAGGGCTCTAGAGGCATAGCCATCTCCTTTGATTTGACCATTCAGCGACTGAGAAAGTGGATGGAGATGTAAGTAGACTTTCTCATCAGCATCTGCATTCTGTGCCAGTATTGGTCCATGACATTCTTAGGGAACAGTTAAAAGATTAAGATCAGGAATAATTTAAATGCTTCAGCCAGCCCTTCTGGGCATCTTTATGACTCCACCCACTGTTTTGTAACAGTGAAGGGAAGTGACTGTGGATTCTGCTTATACTTTAGGAAAAGCAAAACTAATAAGATATCACGCCTTGCAAAAGGGCGTTCTTTTTAGGCTAGCGACAAAAGAGTCATTTGATAACTCGCCATGGGAGCATTAATGGGGGTGGGAAGGGAGAAACGAAGTTATTACAGGCTGGGATTTTTTTAGATCTTTTCTCCCAGTGAGTTGCCTTAATTCCGAATGACAAGTGCTCAAGCCTCCCCAAGTGTACCTTAGGACCGCAACCCAAAGAACACTTAGGCAACATCAGCTTCCATTAACTCAATGGGACTTGCTTCCCAGGAACGTGTCTGTGATCAGGCTGAAAGGCAAAAACCCTCCAGTCGCATTCAAGGACTGGTCTGCTTCTGTGAAGTCCTAGTAGATACGCTGTCATTTAAGGTTGTTAATACAGCTGATTACCATGGTTACCACACAGATGCATTATTCACCTTGTTTGTAATTTCAGCTGTACACTTAGGAAGGGAACAGGAGAAAGTCAGAAAGCACATTTGAGAATTGCACACTGTACTTACTTACTGGCCTCGTAGGAGACTGCCGGGGTTAAATTAGCTAATTTTTTCTCCAGAACTTTAGAGATGTAAAGTGCCGTTTAAGTGCCAGGTATTAGCATTATTATGGCTATTATGTGTGTGCACAGGGGGGAAATGTACTATTTGCAAACTGTCAGATTTCTTGAAAATATTTCATTTGCTGACCTGTAGCAGAAATATTGTGTGGCTCCTTGTTCACAGAGAAAAGGGTGCCTTGCAGACTGCCACCCTGTACCTACTTACCTGGAAGCACTGCTATTTTTCTAGAAAAAGAGGTGCCAGAACTCACCATGAATGCCTTCCTTGTTCTCTTATACAGTGGTACCTTGGTTCTCAGACTTAATCTGTCCCAGAAGTCCTTTCCAAAACCAAAGCGTTCCAAAACCAAGGCACGCTTTCCCATAGATAGTAATGCAAAATGGATTCATCCATTCCAGAATTTTAAAAACAACCCCCAAAACAGCAATTTTACATGAATTTTACTATCTAACGAGACCATTGATCCATAAAATGAAAGCAATAAACAATGTACTGCAGTCACACAATCAATCAATCAATCAGTAGCTGAACTTGGTTCCACACAGTCACAAAAGGAAAACAAAAGCCACAAAAACAAAAACGCAAAATAAATAGGAAAAACAGACAGACCCCAGTGTAACACTCAAAACGGAATCGTAACACTCAAAATGGAAGTGTAATACTCAAAACAGAAGTGTGGCACTCAAATTGGAAGCTTAACACTCAAAACAGAGCATGTTCGGCTTCCGAAAAAAGTTCGCAAAATGGAACACTTACTTGTGGGTTTGCAGGGTTTGGGTTCCAAGTTGTTTGAGTACCAAGGTGTTTGAGAAGCAAGGTACCACCGTAATGGCAACGGTGCCCACCTGAGAGGTGCCAGAACTGAGTTCCGGTGAGTTCCTGCTGAAAAAAAGCCCTGCCTGGGAGTAAGCTGCAGTGAACTCATTGGTACTTACTTTTGAGTAAATATGCATAGGATTGTACTGCAAGACTGCAGTATCCACTTACCTGGGAGTAAGTCTCATTAAACTCAGCAGTACTTAACTTCTGAGCAAATGTGTGCAAACATTCCCTTGCAATGAATGCAGGACATAATTCCAATGATTGCAGTTCAGGACTCTTCCACTTGCAAATTATTTAGCATCCCTGAATATTGTAGCCAGAGTCCGTTAAAGCTGCAGCTAAAGGGTCCAACATTCTGTCTCCGGTATTCTCTCTCGATAAGCAATCTTGGACTGCAGTGCCAGACAACACTTTTGCCTAAGGCCTCGCTGCCAAACAGGCTAGACAGTACTGCGTTAGATTTATGTGGTATCTGTTTCACCTTCCACTCCAGCGTTTCTCTCTGATGATGACAGTCCTGCATGGTTGCGGAGAAAGTCACCCCAAAGCAATCTGTTTTTTACTTGCAGACTTAAAAAAGAAAAGCAACCCCCTCCCACACTCTGTAAATCTTTAACAATAATATTATGCAAAGGATGGTGTGTGTGTGTGTGTGTGTGTGTGTGTGTATTGCTAGATGCACAATGGTCTGTAGGGGAAGAGGGTTTTCATCCTGGATACAGCCATCTGCACAAAATCCTTGGTCTTCATATGTGATGGAGGGGAGGGTCACATTATTGACTTAGGGTGAGATTCAGCTGGGTCCTATTCAGAGTAGACCTACTAAGTTCAATGCACATAAAATAAACCACTACAACACAAATGATCACAGTAAGAGCAGCAGAAAACCCAACAACACAAGATGATGTCCAACGAAATCATTCTCAGGGGGAGAAATTGGTGGACTTCACCCCATTTTATCTATTTAAAATTAAAACAAATAAGCAGTCTAATTACCAATGGGGGAAATGTAGGAAGATCACAATCCTGTTATCCATGCTGTGAATATTTGCATTTGTAGCTTTCAAGCCTCACCCACACTGCCTTCATCAGGGGGAGAAATTTGTTTTGTTTTGCATTTAAAGCTGAATTTATCAAATCCACACATTCAGAAATAATATGAGAAGCAAAACATAGTAATCCTTCAAAATTTTCACCCCTCCAAATCTTGTGATACATTTTTTCCAACCAACCAATGCTACAAAAATGCATACATTTGGTATAAGTTTGTATAAATGTGAAAATATCCATAAAAATAACTTGAAAGTGCACTTTATATTAGGAAAAATTTGTTGCAAAAAATGTACACATTGGCCAAGACTGCCTACACAAATGTGTTTATTAGAAGAAATTAGCAGTAAAATGCTGATTAATTTTCATGAGTTTTTTTAACTCTGCAAAATTATTGCAAAATGTGAATTTAGGAATGGAAAAATTAGAAACTGAGAAAACTGAAACTCACTGATTCTCACATCCCTACTCAAGAGCAATATGTCATGCAGTGTCAGCTCTAGAGTATATGAGATATCTTGTGTTCTTCTTTCTCGCTCAGAATATAATTATGTTTCTACTTGATCTTTGATGAACAGGACTGTCAAATACTCAGCCCCACATCAGATCTCCACAGGGAGGCTGACAGTTATGGTGCTTTGTCTGTAAGGCAGACTTGGACTGGACAGCTTTTCCAGTACAGAACACCTTCAAATTGAGGACTATCATCTGAAAGCCTTTCAGACAGCCCTTCTCTATAAATTAGCACAAGGATATTGTCAATCAGAAGGTTGGCGGTTCGAATTCCCGCGGCGGGGTGAGCTCCCATTGTTCAGTCCCAGCTCCTGCCCACCTAGCAGTTTGAAAGCATGTTGAGTGCAAGTAGATAAATAGGTACCACTTTGGCGGAAAGGTAAACAGCATTTCCATGTGCTGCTCTGGTTCGCCAGAAGTGGCTTAGTCATGCTGGCCAGGTGACCCGGAAGCTGTCTGCGGACAAACGCCAGCTCCCTCGGCCTATAGAGCGAGATGAGCGTGCAACCCCAGAGTCATCCACGACTGGACCTAATGGTCAGGGGTCCCTTTACCTTTACCTTTTTATTCTAGGATGGGGCTGGAAAGGGTTGTAGTCCAAAACAGCTGAAGGGAAGTGAGTTGGTGAAGGCTGATCTTGGATGGGTTTGATGGTCTCTTATCAACGCTACAAGCTGCAACGAATTAAGCATATCAGAACCATCTTCTTCACCCCCCACATCTCCATTACACAAGACTTAGCAGTAAAAACCCAAACAATTTTACTTTCTGCATGCACGTTTAACAGTAAACAGATACAAAAGCAGAATTGAAGGGGGGGGGCAGAATGCCCCAGAGAAAATGCATGAATGAGCTTGGAAAGGACAAATAAAGCAGCAGAGACATTTATATTGGTCCCTACTGCTCTGAACAAAACAATTATGAGATAAGAGAGGCACGAATGGGAGGAAATTCTTTCATTTTTCACAGTGGAAGCTAGCAAGATCCAACAGCCTGTTTATGAAGAACAATAAAGAAGATACATGCACTTGGTAAATGGTTTGTTACAAATATATGGAGCTATTTTGAAAAGCCAGGAGTGGGGTGGGCAGATGGGTGGGAACTGGCATTTTTATTTTGTTAAAAGCTGCACTTTTAAGGGTGCCCCCCCCCCATCAAAGAACCATTGGCAAAAAGACTAACTGCTCTTATTTAGGCTTTCGAAATACAAAAAAAAAAAAAAAAAAGAAAAGAAAAGAAAAGAAAAGAAGAAAAAAGGCAGATGGGATTTTGAATTAAACGAAGCTTAAATAAACTGGAAGAATTTCAGCTACTTTAACAAACAAAAATCCACCAACTCCACCAACTCCGAACCTCTTACTCCCGGTTAATTTGAAGTTATATATAAAAAAGAAAAGACCACATAGTTTCAAGTAAAAGTGACAGTGCAGTACACTGTTGTGTTAATTCAAGTCCCCATTTATTTCAGCGGCATTTAAACACACTTATCCATTGCTTGTTGGATTGTGGGTCAAAATTTAACATTGTATACGGAATCCTTAAGCATGCAAACCATAATATTGTCGTCTCTGCAGATGACTGCATTCACATAGGACGTTTTATAACCTTCATAGCAGACGCAGGTAATTTTACTAAACGTCAAGGCGTATATTGTAGAATAGGCCAGAAATCAGTACAATCAACTTTCATGGCTGCAGAGCTGTTGCTTTATGGGTCATGTGATCTGGTTAGCTTCACGCTGCGTTGATCTTGTGCAACATTTGAGACTGAAATCTGGGAATTAAAGGTGGGGCATGTTCATTTGAATAAAGGATTAAGTAAAAATCTGTGCAGGGCGAGTCAAATACCTCTTTTCTGGATATATATAGTACAGCAATCGGGAATGATGATTTATGGTCAAAGCACAGCATCAAGCATTGGATTACTGTTATGCACTGGTGAAGTGACAATCAGGTTGAGAATCACTTTGGGGTGGGCTGTCACAGGAGGAGGAGGAGGAGGAGGTTCCCGCTTTCCTACTATGCAATATTTGATGGCAGATGAATCTGAGCTGATGGGAAGCTGGCACAGACCAGCGGCAATCGCCTCTGTATCCTGCTGTCTCTCCATCAGCACTAGTGCCTCTTGATATTCTCCCAGTGGCATATTCAGTGCAGGCAGGAGAAGACAGTAGTAACTGAACACAACTGCAATTTCCCCAAATGTACAGTAATCAAGCAATAGCCATTCTGTTTTGGACTCTTATGTTGACCCAGTGCTTAGACATACTGGCTTGGGTCCTGAGTTTGCCTTTTGCAAAATAACATGCTCCTTCTCTTCTTGGAAGAGGCTCCCTCACATTGGGGGAAGCAGAGACATAGGAAGGGGTGGGGATGTTAGAATTCCTGCTCCATGATTGCAGTCATGGGTTTTTTGTCTATCACATGACGGTATATGTTTTGACTCCACAGAGTGGGAAGTGACGGAGACAGGATGTTTGTGTTACTGTTTTCCGTGAAGTGGGACTATTGTCCTTTGTTTTTTTCCTCTTTGCTGTCTGATGCTAGAGAGAGAAGGAGCCATGCTGCAGTGCTCTGTGTGTGCTTATATGTAAATAAAGTAGATTAGCCAAAATGCTGAGTTGCTGAGGTCTGTTACACAACCTGCAAAGACTCTGCGGATCCCTAAGTGTGCCGATGTCTGTTGACATCGGTCGCTGTGATGTTCGGGCAGAAGAAAGCTTTTGAAGCTCCCGAACGATCGACCAGGAGGGAGCTCCCAACCCATTGTGGGAGGGGGGAGCTGTGCTGCTTTGCCGGCGGCCTTCGCCCCTTCCCCCTTTATTTTGACAGCTCAGGGGAGGCTTGGGAGTCACGGGCAGGCGGCTCACCCAGGGGTGACATTCGGTGTGCCGCCTACCAAAACTCCCAAGCCTACCCAAAGCTGTTGATGTGGAGGGGTGGCAAATAATTTTCCACACCGGTTACCACCTGACCTTGTTACGCCTCTGGGGGGAAGAGGTGCTTTTCACCAATCTCCCCCTCTAGTGTTCCAGAAAGTAACTCAATCCTTTGCAACAAGACCTGCACCAGCAGCTGGTACTTCCAGGCGGCTGGCGAAGAGATTGACAATCATTGCTCTCCCTTTCCTTTTGCTGCTCTGGAAGAGACTTGTGAGAGCCAGCTGTATGCCATCAATCCCTCCCTTCTGAACTGTATTTAAGCCAGGCTCCTTGGAGGACAGCAAGACCAGTACAGTTGTACCTTGGTTCTAGAACTTAATCCGTTCCGGGATTGTCATTCGGAATTAAGGCAACTCACTGGGAGAAATTATATTTCTGTTGTTATGGTATATAAGGGATAAAAGGCAGCATGCAGCAGAGGGGGAGAAATAAAAAAACATGGAAAATGGGATGAGAAGGGGAAAAAATAAAATAAAATGAATTTATTAAGTATTGAAACGTATATGTTACACTGCTGAAAATGTAATAAAATTTATTATAAAAAAATAAGCATTTCACCTAAGACATAAAAAAGGAATATGTCTCTCAGGCTGAAAAATGTTCCCTACCACTGTTCAGTGTACAAGCGATCTAAAACAGTGTCTATGGCCCCAAAGATTAAGTCATACCATAAAATCTTTATGTTTTTATACATTTCCTGCATGTAGCTGTTATAAGAAGATGGAGGAATGGAGAAAAGAGGAGAGGATTGCTTTTCTAAGTGTTGACCAGCTGGAACAAAAATGTTTGGGATACACCTTCCTTGAAGGCTTCATTTTGCCTGGCTCCTCTTCTTTCTCGAACAAATCCTTAAGGAAAGAAAGCTTTCCCCCCCTTTTCTTTTTCCCCTTTTGTTCTGCTTTTTTACAGATTGTCTATTTGTTATAGGTATGTGAACCCAATTAACCCAGATAAGGCTAAAGCAAGAACAAAGATAAGGAAAAGCGTTTTTATTTAATTTGATCAGTCTTTTCATGCCTGCTTAATTCTGAACAGGTGGAAGAACATCAGAAAAAAAAACATATGCAAAGAAAAGTGGGCTGGGAACATGGTCAGAGTTGCTTCATTAGCAATGTAGGAAGAAAGAGAGAAAGAGAGAAAGAAAAAGAAAGAGAAAGATAAGGATTTCTCACCTCTGTGGACACCTCTTCAAACGAAAATAAAAATAGGGCATGATCCAGCCATGGAAAACACTTTTACTTTTTAGATTAATACAACCAACTTTTTTGGGTGGGGTGCATGCAACCCTTTCATTGGATTTTTTTGGGGGCCCCTCACCTCCCAGCCCTCCCTTAAAGGTAAAGGGACCCCTGACCATTAGGTCCAGTCGTGACCGACTCTGGGGTTGCGGCGCCCATCTCGCTTCATTGGCCGAGGGATCTGGCGTTTGTCCGCAGACAGCTTCTGGTCATGTGGCCAGCATGACTAAGCCGCTTCTGGCGAACCAGAGCAGCGCACAGAAACACCGTTTACCTTTCCGCTGGAGCAGTACCTATTTATCTACTTGCACTTTGACGTGCTTTCAAACTGCTGGGTTGGCAGGAGCAGGGACCGAGCAACGGAGCTCACCCTGTCATGGGGATTCGAACCACTGACCTTCTGATCGTCAAGTCCTAGGCTCTGTGGTTTAACCCAAAGCTCCAGTCAGCCCTCCCTTAGTTTCCCTGTTATATGCCACTGATTGTGCCACAACAAACATATATGGTAACTTCTCTCTCTCTCTCTCTCTCTCTCTCTCTCTCTCTCTCTCTGTGTGTGTGTGTGTGAAGAGCAACATTTTTAAAAGTGCATCTCTGCGTAAAGAGTCCTACATTGGCATCAAGTGACAGTAGATGAATTAATGCTCCTCCAGGGCCTTTTTTCTCTAGCAGTGATTGACAAAATAATTTTATTCATGTACTTTAATAAAAGTGTATACATTATATTACAGAGCCAATTATGCATCACATGACTTATCTTGTCACAGTCCCTGCTATCTGAACAATACATTAAAAGCCATCCTCTCTGTTCCAATTTGCATATGTGGGTTTTTTGGCTTCTTAACTAGATCACTTTAGGGAAAGAAAATTTAAAACATATGTGTGCAGCTTACAAGAGCATTGTGCAAACATTCTTCTCTGCTCTTTGATGGGGGGGAGGGAGCATTGTGAGGAGGCAGAATACTTTGTCCCATTTGTGGTCTCCGCTGAATAGCGACCCATGTATGTGACCTGTTTGCGGCAAGGTGCATGTCCGAATGAACATTCTGTTCATTGCCGTGTACAAACAAAACTGTGATAATGCAGATAGGGAGCTATGCCGATTGTCCTTGTGCAAACGTACTGGGAAATAATACTTGGTCTTAACTTCATATGCATATTCTTGGGTGGGTGGGTGGTGGAGAACATTCTTTTCGATGTGTAGATGGCATAAGAAAAAAAAGATGCAAATAATGTTTATTTCAAGGTGGGCTTCAGGATTCAAGGGAGATGGTAAGATTTGTGGTACGAAGCACAAACAAGCCATTGCATTTGGCAAAGATAATGTGACTTAGTATATCATGTAAGCACGGAAAGATTTGTGTTTTCACCATTGGTTCTTTTGCTTTTAAGCACTTGACTTTGTGAAATGGCGCATAACAGGTAAGTACATTGCCATCGCTTAGCAACTTCAGTGCACATTCCCTCCCCCCCCCCCCAAGTCCTGGGTAGTCTTGTTGTGGAGATGTTTCAGTGTATTTGTGCAGTTATATACAGCAGCAATGGCTAACAATGGAAATCAAATTCCCTGAGAGGTTTGCAACGGATATTGGAAAAGCTGTCAAAGTAAAGGCAGTGGCTACAAGCGATAGGTCCACCTCGGTGTATTTGGAAATGAGTATGATCAATGAGAACATAACTGGAACAGGTAAAATATATCACCCAGCATCTTCACCCTGGGAAGCAGCATATCTTAAGCAATTCCTACAAGAACAGTCATTTCAAACACCAAGCATGTCAGCCATAGGTAAAGGTAAAGGGACCCCTGACCATTAGGTCCAGTCGTGGCTGACTCTGGGGTTGCAGTGCTCATCTCGCTTTATTGGCTGAGGGGGCCGGCGTACAGCTTCCAGGTCATGTGGCCAGCATGACTAAGCCACTTCTGGCGAACCAGAGCAGCACATGGAAACGCCGTTTACCTTCCCGCCGGAGCGGTACTTATTTATCTACTTGCACTTTGATGTGCTTTCGAACTGCAAGGTTGGCAGGAGCAAGGATCAAGCAACGGGAGCTCAACCTGTAGCGGGGATTCGAACCTCCGACCTTCTGATCAGCAAGTCCTAGGCTCTGTGGTTTTACCCACAGCGCCACCACATGATAACATGTGGCTATTGTACATTTGAGTCCCTCACCCAACATTCGCATGGTGTAAACAAGAGGCATGGTACCTGCAGTGCACTAGATGTTGCTAGTGTTAGAATTCCTGGTCCATGATTGCAGTCATAGGATTGTTGTCTTTCACATGATGGTATATGTTTGACTCCACAGAGTGGGAAGTGACAGAAACAGGATGTTTGTGTTACTGTGTTCCACGTAGTGGGACTGTTGTCCTTTGTTCTTTTTCTCTTTGCTGTCTGATGCTAGAGAGAGAGGGAGCCATGTTGCAGTGCTCCGTATGTGCTTATATGTAAATAAAGTAGATTAGCCAAAATGCTGAGTTGCTGTTACGCAACTGCGCAAACTCTGTATATCCCTAAGTGTGCCGATGTCTGTTGGCATCGGTCGCTGTGATGTTTGGGCAGAATAAAGCTTTTGAAGCTCCCAAACGATCGACCAGGAGGGAGGGAACATGCCAGTCGGGCATGTGTCTCTGCCAGGGTCCTACTCGAGTGTAGGCTGAACTCCTGATAGCTAGGGTATAGCTTTCATCATCCCTAACTATTGGTTATGCTGTTTGGGGCTGATGGGAGTTGGAGTCTTGGAATTACCTGCGGGGGCCACACATTCCCCATCCCTGATGCGAAGATTCTGGAAAGCCACAGCTAATCATAGGTTTCCAGCACATGAACACACAGTGAAAATATTCGCGTGGTAGTTTATGACATATTACAGTCAGTATGATCTGAGCTTCACACTCATTTGGACTTGGAGTGCTTTCCGTATTGAAATTTGGTAATGCGTGAAGCAACACTTGTCTTACTGGAAATACAGCTAGTTCTTAGTTTCTTGCAGAATCTAAACGCCAGCAAATGTGAGAATTTTCATATTTCTGAATCTTCACCAAAGCTGTTGCACCTGGAAGTGGGGGTGGAGACTGCAGCTGAACGAGGAAGCACTGTCCACCTTGGGTCAACAAGCCTAGAGAAAGTGATGTCTGCTTTTTCCAGGAACTCTTTTTGTTGTGAAACTTTTGTGGGTGAGCTGAGATTTTGTTCAGACCCTGGATGAGAACCTCAAGGCTGAGAGGGAGGGTGTGTCAGAAGGAATAAAAATATTTGCATTAATGTAACATTTCTATATGCAACTGTGTACAGTGGTACCTCGGTTTTCGAACGTAATCCGTTCTGGAAGACCGTTCGAGTTCCGTAATGTTCAAAAACTGAAAACTCAATACAGAAGCCTCAATACAGAAAACTCAGTGCAGAAAACTCAATATGGAAGTTGCATGGCATGTTCAACTTCCGAGGCACGTTCGAAAACCGAAGCATTTACTTTCGGGTGTACAGTGTTGGAACGGAAATGTTCGTCAGTGGAGATGTTTGAAAACCGAGGCACCACTGTATTTTTATAATATTTAGTTTAAGTTGTCTATTGTTGTTTTGGTTTTCTGTACACTGCTTAGAGATATTTTTAATATATTATGCATTACAGAAATTGAATAATCAATCAATAATCAGTTGGGCTGGTTATGACAATAAGAGGTGGGAGATGCAAGCCTCGCCTATTCATACTATGGTTCTAAATGTGTATAATAGTATATTGTTACTATGATACTTAAATTACAATGCCCCACCCCTAAAGCAGACATTGAACTTTGATGAGAGTAAAGGTAAAGGGACCCCTGACCATTAGGTCCAGTAGCGGATGACTCTGGGGTTGCGGCGCTCATCTCGCTTTACAGGTCGAGGGAGCCGGCGTACAGCTTCCGGGTCATGTGGCCAGCATGACTAAGCCACTTCTGGCGAACCAGAGCAGCACACGGGAACACCGTTTACCTTCCTACCGGAGTGGTACCTCTTTATCTACTTGCACTTTGTGCTTTCAAACTGCTAGGTTAGCAGGAGCAGGGACTGAGAAATGGGAGCTCACCCTGTCGCGGGGATTCGAACCGCCAACCTTCCTATCAGCAAGCCCTAGGCTCTGTGGTTTAACCCACAGCGCCACCCGCATATCTTATTTTGATGAGAGTGGGATTGCTTATTTATTTCAATGGATGGACAGCTTCGGTTGTCTGTAATTTATTTGTGTGTGGGTAGCTACCCTCTCTGTTGCGATGAAAGAGGAAGCTGCAGTAGACAGGCCAGCTCTGTGTGTACATTGGACCTCCATGTGTGCAGAAATGTGTCAGTCCATGTGATTGTGTTTTGTAGGATTGGATTGATGCCGTGGTTGATGTGACCTTTTTAGAACACTTGCATTTTGGCTTAGCGAGCCTGATATAATGGCTTTTTTTTGGTTAATTTGCCCCACTGGATAGAAAATTTCATTAAGAATCAGTTCTAAAAATGTACCTTACTGTTACAGCCTGCTATTTGAATAAAATAATATATATATTTTCATATGCCGTCCTTGAAGTCTGAGTGCGTACATCCTTAGCACATACATCTTTAATTTCTTCAATTAAGGAAAATAAAAGGCCAAACGGAGTTAGATTTTAATTATTCATAGTTCATTTGAGAAAAAATGTTCACAAATGAGAGAAAGTAGAGCTATGCTATCTGTCAAAAGAGGGAAAAAAGAATGGATAAAAAAACACCCACTTTATGAACTATTTAATAATATGTATGCTTCTGCTTTCATTAGATACTGTATTGTGTGGGAAAAAATGTTTCTGGGAAGAGATTACCATTAGGCTAGAGTCATATTAGGGAAAAAGGCAGGGTACATACACACATACATACATACATACAGTCAAACCGCGGTTGTTGAACATAATTCGTTCCGGAAGCCTGTTCGGCTTCCAAAATGTTCGACAACCAAGGTGCAGGTTCTGATTGGCTGCAGGAGCTTCCTGCACTCAAACAGAAGTTGTGTTGGATGTTCAGCTTCCCAAAAAATGTTTGAAAACCGTTAATGGCCCAAAAATGGAAACAGGAGGAACTACCGACCCTTGAAGAATGGAGAATGAAACTGATGGATTATGCAGAATTGGACAAATTAACTGGGAAGATTAGATATCAATGAGACCATAAGTTCATCGAGGACTAGGGAAAATTTTTAGAGTATCTGAAAAGTATATGTGATGAGCAAACAACGCTTGTGGGATTTCAAGAAGCTCTGTGAAAGTTTGAAGAGTATTGTAAAAAAGAAAATAAGATTGGGAGGGTATATTAAAAGGCAATATTAAATTTAGGAAATGCATAACTAAAATTAAATACGGATGATTGGCAGAGAAGCTGAAGGAAGTCCAAAAGAGAAAATTTGTGATAAATTTTTGATATGGTATTATAGGTATATTTGTATTGAAAATTAATAAAAATTATTATAAAAAAAATGTTTGAAAACCGGAACACTTACTTCCAGGTTTTCAGCGTTCGGGAACTGAACCATTCCAAAATGGAGCCGTTTAGGAACTGAAGTTTGACTGTACACAAATGGACTGATGGGACTGAGTTTCTTTCACTCATCTCTTCAAAGCTCCAGGTAAGCATAAGACATCTAGAGGGACCATATGAACATTTGATCCAGAATTTACAGACAGATCCATGACAGATCCACTACTGTGAAAACATTAGCGACACAGAGAAGTCAACATGGTTATGTTTCTTGGTATTTTCAGGCCCCAATAGGTGACCTTTAGAAAGAGATTTCCCCAGTTCTTTATCCGTTAACCCAGCTTTTGAAAAACCCACTTAGCACAATGCAGTCGGGCACCTGGGGTCAAGGAATGTCCTTCAGTTGCCATTAATATAGATTTTAAAGCTTTTACCTACTGGCATTGACTAGCCTAAAAACATTCAAGCTACAGCGCTAAAGCAACTGAATGCTTGTATTTTTATAAGGCGATCCTTTTATTTATCACTTTTAAACCTTCATTATAGCCATAGGTTTCATAGCCCATTACTTTAGATGCAGTTAGCAAGATAGCAGAGTCAGAGACCGGTGTCACCGAGGCCACTGTGAGTGACAAATCAGGACCATTTGCACAAGAATTGTAGTAAATATGTGGTTAAAGAGCAGCAACAGGAGCGGAATCTGGAACTCTAATTGCAGGAAAATTGGGCATATGCAAATAAGGTGCATGCACATGTAAAACCTCTAATTTTGCTGATTAGGACGAGAGAAGGAAGGAATGGGGGAATTTAACTGTGTTTCGGTGCACCCTTCCTTCTTGCCTCTTACTAGTGAGTTATGATAGCTACACACAGACACACATTCTTACCCAATTTGGTCTCTACTGCTGCATTGGGATGCGGGTGACGCTGTGGGTTAAACCACAGAGCCTAGGACTTGCTGATCAGAAGGGTGGTGGTTTGAATCCCCGCGATGGGGTGAGCTCCTGTTGCTCGGTCCCTGCTCCTGCCAACCTAGCAGTTCGAAAGCACGTCAAAGTGCAAGTAGATAAATAGGTATTGCTCCAGCGGGAAGGTAAACGGTGTTTCTGTGCGCTGCTCTGGTTCGCCAGTCATGCTGGCCACATGACCCGGAAGCTGTACGCCGGCTCCCACGGCCAATAAAGCGAGATGAGCACCGCAACCCCAGAGTCGGCCACGACTGGCCCTAATGGTCAGGGGTCCCTTTACCTTTACTGCTGCATTGGCTCAAGTAGTAGCAACCGTTACAACCAAAAACTGTCTAGAAATGAGTGCAATCATCTGGAAGAAGGGGCCTGGTACTTGGTGTGGAGCTGGGGCTATAAGATTCTGCAGAAAACTCTGATCAGGGCAGGTTGAAGGCATAGCCCCACACAATATAAACTACAAGGCAGGAGAAGGCGGGTCTTAATAGTGCTTGGCTTCAATCTGTGGGCTGTATCTTTTTCCTCCTCTGCTCTATCTACCTAGCATCTGGTGGGCTGCTATGAGAATAGGATGCTGGATGAGACATTGGCTTGATCCAGCAGGCTTATGTTCTATGGTGGCCATGTGTCCTACTGTTTGAAGGTGCCCTTCTAGTTAAGTCAGACCAAATCTGGGTTAACAGATATATAATCACAAGAAGACAACTCTGAGACCTTCTAGTTGTCCATCAGCAGTTAGCAGCTGGGCAGCAGACTAAGCATGTCTTTCTGATAATGATTAAATGCACTGCATTCGTATTTAAAATGTTTTAATCCTTTCTAAAGTGGCACCTGTACATATAAATCAGCACATGCTTTTGTTAATTCTGATTTCAAAGGTTGTCAGGAACTGGAAACTGTGCTTCTCTGCCTCCCTCCCCCCATTCAACTACAGGAAGAGCATTTTGAAATAGTCTGTATACAAATGTTTGCAGGTTGAAGCTTGTTAGACATATTTGCATAGAATTGCAGTACCCATCCTTGTCCCTGCCTTCCATATTATCCTTCTTGTGTTCTCACCCAACTCAAAATGCATTTTAGGACTCTGACTTTCCTTCTGCAAGACCACACATCAGGTCACACTCCAGTTGTCCGATGGCCAAATTGAGATGGTTAATTAAGGCAATTAACATCTCTTACCCAGGAATTAGCTGACGTCTCCTCTAGAAGGTCTGGGCAGCTGTGGTTTCCAAATGCCATTTGATGCCTGTAATATTTATCTCCTCCCTGAATTAGTTCTGCTGCTAAAATGAACACTATTATGTTGTGGAAAGCTGCATGGATGCTGTTCTTCGCCAACTTGGTTTGTGCCTCCCTGTTATAGTCTTAGTGTGAAAGTATCAGTACACAGGCACAGCTGGTATTCATATCCATGATCATGGAAGTTAGGAAAGTGCCATTATGATGGTATATGCACATAGTGTGCTTCAAGTTGAAGTTCTGCCACACAATTCTCCACAGGGGAAGGAGAGTATGAAACTATTTATCTACTGTATTTTTTTATTATTTGGTCCATCCTCCAAAGAACTCAGGGAGAGATGGAAGTCAATGAAAATCTTGATGTCGAGCTTATCTCCCTCCCCCCCCCCACATCACTGCCTTGCTCCTTGCTCTTTGTGAGCAGCTAGTTGTTTTTTTATAGGCTCTGCTAAAAATAGAGTAATTCTTGCACATTACCTGCATTATTATACCTAAACCATTATACACATATGCGCTCCAGGTTTCCTGAAGTAACCAGCACATTAGCAGATACATACAACAGTGCGTATAACTATACAATACGCTTACATTTCAATAGTGATAAAATTGTGCTTTAGAAATATAGAACACATGAGGCTTGACTGTTGTATATGCATGGTATTGTTATGCATTTTTGTGTATAATTTTCCATTTAATTAGCTGGGTTTTAAAACATAAGTGGGCACTCGATGCAAGAGGCAGTTCAATGTGGGCAAAGCTTGGAACTATCAAATTCCATGTATTGACCTTTAAAGATATGTCCTTCATCCCAATTCAGGGTAATAAATCTAGGTCTTCACAGCAGTGCTGTGAGGTAGACTAGGCTGGCATCACCTAGTGATATCAGCTGATTGAAAGTGAATGTGATTGGGGGAAATAGCCAGGTGGGCCAAATTGACCCTGGTGGGTCAAGATTGACCTGCTGGCCAGAGGTTCCCCACCACTGTGGAAGAGTCACATTTGTCAAAGTTAGGCTTTAGCGATGGGAGACTTGGACAAATACAATTCTTGGTTGGCACGGTCTGGACTCAGCTGCTAGAGTAGAATCTGTCAGGAACTAGGCAGAGAAGTTCAGGACCTTGGATAGAGCACTGGCTGGTGGCTTCTCACCTGTGACAAGGGGAGCTGTTGTTTCAGCAGGATGCAGCCGCCTTCTGAAATCTTATAAAGGCACTCAGGTGGTGCAGGCCTGCTGTGCATTGGGACATTACCTGGGAACCAAAAGGACCTCGGCTGACCCTTTTGATGAGTGGATGATGGACTGCACCAGGAGACAAGTTTCTGATTCTGATGGGTCAACCCAAGCCATGTCTTCTGGTCTGAAAGAAGTGTGTGTGTGTGTGTGTGTGTGTGTGTGTGTAAGAGATGAAGATGCCTCACCTAGGTTGTGTTCGAAGTTATACTGAACAAGACACACTGATAATTTTAATCTAGTAGGGTTGTTTCCAAGGTTGGCCCACCAAAACTCTCTGGGAACTGACAAAACAGGCCATGAAGGTTACGACCAACAACACTGCTTGTTACAAGCATTCCATACTCAGAAGTATATTGCCTCTGGATTTTAATATTTAATTACCATTCAAATGAGTGAGAACATGAACGTCTTGCACATCCATCGCAAATCCATTGAGTCGTTGCAATGCTGGCTACACGCTAATTAAGAACTGATCCATGAGCTCCACTTGCAGGTGCTGTGCTGGCATCTTGTGGGGGTTCAAAGTTGGGGTTCCCCACACCATGCTGTCCCTGTTTTTAAAGGGACCTGTTATTTTGGAGAACCATCTTTCTACCTCTTGCCCTGTTGGATACTACAGGGACAGCCTTCAGCAGCCTTAGAAATTCCAGTTTAGCCCCAGCAGTAGAAAACTATCTCAAAACTAGGTTAGGTCTCAGGCAGAGAGATTGCTTTTGGCAATGCAAAAGTTCAGTGAATAAATACACTCTTTCTCTCACATGGAGAGCAAGTAACAGATATAACAGGAATCCCACTGCTAGCTAGAGAAAAATGTCATATTTCATGCCTTTCACATAATAGCCATCTGTTCTGAAAAATGAAACACAATGTCCAAATGTCAGCTTACTGCAGGTATCTTCAAATCTGTTTTTTTTGTATGTGTGTGTGTGTGGTTGTTGCCGACATTCTATCCACTCCCCCCCACCCCCCGCTGGTTTCTACTTGCTGTGATATTGTGGCATTTGATTTTTGTTCTTGCCAAGAGGCCAAGGTGCTCAGCTCAGCCTTAGCTACCTTACAAGTCCATGGATTTGCTGTTAAGACATTGTTGATGATTAATGTAGCCTGGTGTAATACCTTGCATGGAATAAGAAGAAGACATCACCTCCATTAGGAATTCATTCTCTGGCTGGCTTGGGGCCAGAAACACAAATCTGTTCTCAATGTTGACGTCTTGTGTCTTTTTGACCCTTGGGCTTAGTAGATTATTTTCCCAGCTTCCTTATTTTTTCTTGTTTAAGGACATTATCATTTCCTTCATTCTCCTGGCTTTCATATATTCTTCCCATGATCCTATTAAAATTAAATCTGTATTCGTTTGTGCAAGACCAAGTGTAGCTTTTCCAGCCCTATAGGACTTGCCTGCTGCCACCCTAGTAGATCTCGCATTTATATATCAAGCCCCCTTCTCTCCCTCCCTCCTTTCCTAATGGAAAAGTAAATGCTTATTCTCCCTTTTACCTGATATATGACTTCAGTGCATTGCAAAGATATGAACCTGATGGAGTCCCTAAATTATAAAGCAGGAGTTCTTTTTCTATTACTGTGAATAACAATTGGATATCTGGTTCTTTACAATAAGTTATTTATTCTCCATTTTGAGGTTTTATCCTCACCCCAGGTGGTGGCTATGTATATTTCAACAGGTAGTGTACCACAGAGGCGGCTGGACTGCTCTCGTACTGTATTAGATTGTATCCAGTGGAAATAAATGAATTTGAGAGCAAGACATATAGGCTGATGGGGGGAAAAATCGAAGTCTTCTCTTGTTGAATGTGAGATTTTCTATTTGCTTCATATCTGTTATCAGCATCGCCGTCATGTAAATGCATATTTATGATCGAGCGCACACAATATATCAGGGAGAGAGAGAGGATGCGGGTGCCTATACTGTGTTTAGTACATTTATAGGAGCTTTCCCAATATTCTTAGAAAATAAAAACAAGGTGAGGAGGAGGTGGGTACAAGGAGTCTTGTTGCACTTGTGTTTGGGCTCGCTCCCACAAATGGGGGTCAGGGCTGACAAATATGTCTTAAAAAAAAATAGAGATGATCTATATCAATGCAGCCGGGTATTTCCACTAATGTATTTTAGATGCCAGACAAATACATTAAAAAAAAAAAAAAATCTTGGGCATTTTAGGACCTTTTAAAAAATCTGGATTTTCTTTACTTCAAAGCAGTTGGGGAAATATGGCCATTGTCCCCCCACCTTCCCGCCAAATGTTTCTTTTACTTATGCATTTTACTTCTTGTACTTTTAATTCTATCCATTTTGTCTTTCATGGTTTTCCCCCTTTGTATTGTTAGCTGCCTTAGGAGCTTTGGGAAGCTGAAAATGTGGGGTGCAAATAGTGAAAAAATAAATCAGTCACATAATGTTTAATTAATAAATCAAGTGGAGGAATACCACTACGCCCAGTGCTATTTTTCTGGAAAAGGAGGTGCCAGAACTTACCATGAACGCCTGCCTTGTCCTCTTATAACGGCAATGGTGCTCACCTGGAACTGGGCTGAAAAAAAGCCCTGACTACACCCAGTGGCGGAGCAACATGCTGCAGCCCCTGGAATGGAGAACAGGTGGGGGTGTGGCTGGCTCACATCCTGGGGGTGTGGCATGTGTCCTGGGGCGTGGCGTGGTGCCTGCGTGGGCGTGGTGTGCATCCGGGGGGGGGGCAGTGGCCATGATGGTGTTAGGTTTCTGTTTATGCCACTGTGAAGAGTCACAAGACTCTGTTTACATTCAAGACTGTTGGAAGTCTCATGGGAGACGGATGTTGATGTTACTGGTTTCCTGTTTCTTTGTTCCCTGACTCTCACAGAGAGCAGATGCATATTCTTTTCTGTCCTGCATAGTTAGGAATAAATGTAGCGATGTAGCACACATTTCCATCTCCTTCTGCAGTTTGGATACTCTGCGGAATGGGGGAACGTGCCGCATCAAAGGCTGAGGTTGTTAATCATCGTCGGAGGAGGAGAGCCTGATGGATTCTGAAGTACGTCGTGGAAGAGAGCTATTTCAGCTCAGTCATACGGAACCTCCGACAGATGGCACCTTTTCCCCAAATGGTACCCGGTGTGGTGCGCTCCCCCTGCCCCCCTCCGTACGCCAGTGACTACACCTCTTAACTGTAAAAGAACCTTGTAGTATTTTTCAAGTTGTAAAAGTGACACTTGATGTGATTCTCCATTCTTTCTGCATAGCCCTTGAGAGACAGCCACCATGAAAAGCTTTCGGAAATGGATTAGAGGTCTTTTTAGTTTTGAGTAAGCACTATAGAAAATTCTGTGAAATAAATAAAACAAAAGAGCTTACGATGAGGGCCACTTTTGAGGAAGAAGTTACACTGGAAGGCCTATGCCACCTTCCTGCTCCTTAGTGACCTTCTGTCAGGTCCTACTGCCGGAGAAGATACTCCTTTATGCTCTTCTGTTGGCCCCATGTGAGAACCTTTGGTGCCTCAGGACCAGATTTGGACTATTGGACTTGGACTACCATAGTCCAGATTTGGACTATGAAGAAATGAGAGAAAGGTAGAGAGAAATGAAGGAATGTTGGGTCAAAGAGTTCACAAACAGGGGAAGAATGATGATTTAACTCACTTTCTGTGTTCTTTCTATGATCACTTGGAAAAATCCCGGGGTTGGTATGTTTTAAGTGCTCACAAGGAAAGGCTGAAAGAACTGAGTGGAAATTAAGGCAAGCCCCAAAGGAGTTCGCACATCCTAGTAGGAAGTCATGCTGTTAAGTGGCAGAATTATCCTCTAATGTGGAAAAGTTCAGAAAGCATCTTTTGTAATGCCGGCAAATTTTAATTTTAACCCCCAGACACTCCTTAATAAGGATGAAGACAAAGGAGAAATTTGCTATTCTGAGTAGCAAAGAAAAAATGAATGTGACAAAAAAGTGTGCTAATACAGAGCTATGAAAATATGTTCATCTCATAAATACCACTGTGTCATCCAAAAAGAACTCTGTCCTTGACTGCAGAGTTTGATTTCTCTATTGCAATCTGCTGCCCTAGGCCAAAAACCTGTTTTGCCTATGGCTAAAGCTGGTCTTAATTGCTAGCAACATGGAAGTGGTGAGCATATGCATTTCACAGGAAGGAAACAAGGGTAATTGACCACATGGACACAGCTGGGATCAGACACCTCTTTCTATTATATTGCTGAATATCAAACAAATGTGTGGACTTCTGCCAAGGTGACTCACAGTACAATCCTCTAGTCTTTACACTTCCATTGAAATGAGTAGACCCGAATAGGCTTGCACTGTCAGGCTGAGAGCCATTGCACACCTTGCTGCTGACTCTGGAAAAATCTGCATGAAAGACCACAAACCTTTTCAAGCAGGGAAGTCAAGTGGGCAGGGTAAAGAGGTAGTCCAGTAATGCCAGAGTATCTTTAGAGTTTGCTACAGGGCTTGCTGCAACAGGACTTAATTCATAACCTTGTTTATTTGGCTGAGGATAGGATAGCCCTCTTTGCAAGTTCACTGTAGCTCATGGCTTCCATCCTATTTTATAGCTCGAGGAGGGGGGGGGTCACATTTGGGCTATCCTGGGCCCAACAACATGCTAATTTCACAGAAGAAAAATGAATGCTTAGATTCCCTTTGCCCTCCCCAAAACAGGCAAAACATCTGCATGAACCCTAAAACACACAGAGAGACAGACAAAGGATCAGGAACCTCCCAACAAACACCACACAAGTCTGCCACCCCCACAACTGGATTTAAAAAATAAAAATTGAGAGGGCAAGGGTGATAGGCCTCAGTGGGTGTCTGAGGGTAAAGTGGTGCCCATGAGAACCACATTAGAGCAGGGGCGGAGGAAAGGGGTGTGGTGGGGGTGGTCCACCCTGGTTGTCACCACTGAGGGGGGTGACAAAATGCCGGACGGCACTCACCGCAGGGCCTTCAGCGCGCCCAAGCCACACGTCTCTCCTGGGAGAGACGCAATGGCTTGGGTGCGTGCAGGCTCCACGCTGCCCAAACGGTCTGCGTAAAGAACAGACCTCCAGAACGAATTAAGTTCTTAACCTGAGGTACCACTTTATGTTGGAAGCTGTCCAGAGTGGCCGAGGCAACCCAGTAAAATGTGGGTGGGGGTGTATAAATAGTAAATTTATCATTATAGAATGGGACATCCCTATTTTCATTGGAGACATGTTGGAGGATATTTAGTAGGCCAATCAAATGTATCAGATGCAGTTATTTCAGTGTGGACACACTATTTTCTTTGCACTGGGAGAAGTAATACAGCTACCCAAGGCAGCCCCATCTTGGCTAAAGTTAGGCGCTGTATCTGAACTGCAAAACAGCTGGGTAATGCAATGGAGAAGAAGTTCAGGGAGGTTTTTAGTGTGTGATGTTGTGTTGTGTTTTTACTATTTCTTGTTGGGAGCCGCCCAGAATGGCTGGGGCCACCCAGTCTGATGGACAGCAGATGAATGAATGAATGAATAAAATTATTATTATTTCCGCGATAGTGGAAGGCAAAGATAAATAAATTTCTCCCCATAGCCATCTGAAGCCCCCATTATTTCTGCTGAACTTTCCTGGTCAGTTTCTTTCTAGTGAGCTTTTCTTTACCAACCTAAGATTCTTGGTTATCTTGGTTGCATGAGATGTGAAAAAAAAGAAAAAAAAAGATTCCTCCACTTGGGCGTGCGATTGCAGGTTAATCACCTGTCAAGAAAAGACCCAGCTGTGGCACCCAGAGGTTGTAGGGGCTCAAAGCAACGGCTAATAGATTACAACACTGGGATATTGAAACACATTAGGATGGATAAGAGCACACAAGGGAAACACAGTGAAGGACGAATGGGTATGCCGGAGCCGATTTGTATGCTATATTTGTGCAAGTACAAGGCTTAGGTTAAGCTTGAGGGGGAATAGGAAGAGGGTTGATCTCTGTGAGGGGCAGGTCATGAAGTGATGCAGAACTTCAGTTGGTCTCAGATGAGAGTGACGTTCATGAAGAAACTGGCCCATGGAAAACGTGCTTGCTTGTTTTTCAAGTTGCACTGATTAGGTGTGTTAGCCTATTGCCTCCTAGGCGGCACACGCAATACATTTAAAGCACATTTGATGCACCCCATGGGTGTGGACAGAATTTATGTTGGGGACACGGGTGGTGCTGTGGGTTAAACCACAGAGCCTAGGACTTGCCGATCAGAAGGTCGGCGGTTCGAATCCCTGCAACGGGGTGAGCTCCCGTTGCTTGGTCCCTGCTCCTGCCAACCTAGCAGTTTGAAATCATGTCAAAGTGCAAGTAGATAAACAGGTACCGCTCTGGCGGGAAGGTAAATGGCATTTCCGTGCACTGCTCTGGTTCACCAGAAGCGGCTTAGTCATGCTGGCCACATGACCCAGAAGCTGTATGCCGGCTCCCTCGGCCAATAAAGCGAGATGAGCACCGCAACCCCAGAGTCGGTCACGACTGGACCTAATGGTCAGGGGTCCCTTTACCTTTACTAGCAGGACACCCACCTGTCCTCATCCTCTGTCTGGCTCTGTCTAGCAGATTCAGAATGAAATGTCTCATATATATATATATATATATATATTTGCTTTCGTAGATTTTCACGGGTACAGGAATGCAGGTTTTGGTGTCCTCGGGTGTCTTCCCGTGTAAAAGTTGGGGTGTCTAGGCGACGTTTCGACGAGGTCTCACTCGTCATCTTCAGGCTGGTGCTTTCGGCTTCTTGTTACTGGAACAGAGCAGGATCTCAGTGTTTGAGTTCCTATAAATACTGTTGAGGAGGTGTGGTGTATAGCCTCCAATGTTCTGGGCAGAGAGGAGGTTCCCAGGCTAGTGTGCCTTTTCTTCTTTTGTTCCTTAATTACTTGAGGGATATCTTGAGTGATTTCTTGAGTGATTTCCTGAATCCCACTTAGGTGGGTCATTAGGTGTGGATTAGTTGCTAAAGCCTTCGTGTCTTGAACTCTTGAACTTTGTGAAGAGTTTTTCTGAGAAGATGGCTGTACTGCACTTGGTTGTGCTCTGGCTTGGCTTCGTGTATAGGGGCGAGCTGTGGTTTTGTGGCCTGTGCCAGCCAGATCTGTGTAGGGATTGCAGGGGGGTGCAGCATCCGGAGGTGCCACCCTGGTTTGGCTACTGGATGGTGTCTGTAATTTATCTGTGGAGAGGGTCTGGGTTTGGGTCTGGTGTGGTTGATTGGTGATGGCGTTCTGTGTGCCTCTGGATCTGGTGTCAGATTTTGTGGGGAGGGCTAATTTCCAGATGTCTGGCAAGCGGGATGTGTCGTCACGCTTGTTCATGTTGTGAGGGTGTTTCTCTATCTCGATGGCTTCCATGATTATTCTCTTGTGGTGATGTTCCATGTTAAAGAGCAATTTGGAATCTGCAAAATTAATTTCGTGTCCTGTTTCTTTCATGTGTTGGAAAAGAGAGGAAGTTTTTTCTTCTTTTTTGACGGCATTCTTGTGTTCTGCGATCCGTGCATTTATTCGTCTGTTTGTTTGTCCAATGTAAATGTAAATCCAATCCAAAAAGAAACACCCCCCAAAAACCAAGACACAGAAGAAAACAATGGCATAGCCCTCCTTCCTTATATCAAGGGCACTACAGATAAAATTAGCAAAATCCTCCATAAACACAATATCAAAACAGCCTTTTGCACCAACCAAAAAATAGCCAATATCCTCAGAAACCCCAAGGATAAAATTCAGTTGGAAAACCAAGGGGTCTATGAAATACCCTGCAAAGTCTGCCCAGCCACGTACATTGGACAAACAAACAGACGAATAAATGCACGGATCGCAGAACACAAGAATGCCGTCAAAAAAGAAGAAAAAACTTCCTCTCTTTTCCAACACATGAAAGAAACAGGACACGAAATTAATTTTGCAGATTCCAAATTGCTCTTTAACATGGAACATCACCACAAGAGAATAATCATGGAAGCCATCGAGATAGAGAAACACCCTCACAACATGAACAAGCGTGACGACACATCCCGCTTGCCAGACATCTGGAAATTAGCCCTCCCCACAAAATCTGACACCAGATCCAGAGGCACACAGAACGCCATCACCAATCAACCACACCAGACCCAAACCCAGACCCTCTCCACAGATAAATTACAGACACCATCCAGTAGCCAAACCAGGGTGGCACCTCCGGATGCTGCACCCCCCTGCAATCCCTACACAGATCTGGCTGGCACAGGCCACAAAACCACAGCTCGCCCCTATACACGAAGCCAAGCCAGAGCACAACCAAGTGCAGTACAGCCATCTTCTCAGAAAAACTCTTCACAAAGTTCAAGAGTTCAAGACACGAAGGCTTTAGCAACTAATCCACACCTAATGACCCACCTAAGTGGGATTCAGGAAATCACTCAAGAAATCACTCAAGATATCCCTCAAGTAATTAAGGAACAAAAGAAGAAAAGGCACACTAGCCTGGGAACCTCCTCTCTGCCCAGAACATTGGAGGCTATACACCACACCTCCTCAACAGTATTTATAGGAACTCAAACACTGAGATCCTGCTCTGTTCCAGTAACAAGAAGCCGAAAGCACCAGCCTGAAGATGACGAGTGAGACCTCGTCGAAACGTCGCCTAGACACCCCAACTTTTACACGGGAAGACACCCGAGGACACCAAAACCTGCATATATATATATATATATATATATATATATATCTGTTTTACAATTTAGAGTATTCATTTAAACAACCTTAAAATATCAATGACTTCCCTTCTTCTCTTTACATGGTTCATTTTGCATAACATAAATCCCTGCATATTTTACATAAACCAAACCATTCAGTATTTCATTATTACATCCATCAAAACTTATTTACACCGCTGAATTTATCTTAATGCTGCCAACATTTTCAAGTGTACATAATTTCCCCCCATATATTCAATCTTCTATAAGTTAGGTCTGCAAGCTGTGCATATTCCATCAAGTTTAAGTTGCCATTCTTCTTATTTTGGGACCTCGCTCGCTTTCCAGTTTGGGGCTAACAAAACACGGGCCACAGTAGTGGCATACATAAATAACTTTTTTTTGACACCTGGGAATTTCCATCTGAATTATCCCCAACAAAAAGAACTCTGGTTTTGTTTTGTTTTGTTTTGTTGGGGAGGAAGTGCCTTTAAACATTTTTTTCAATTCATTATGAATCATTTCCAAATACTCTTTTACCCTTTTACACGTCCACCAAATATGAAAGAATGATCCCTCTACCCCAACAACAGTTGTTTTAAATTTCTTTCTTTCGACCCCAAGTGCTCAGAAAAATCTGTTAAAATCTTTCTACAATTTTTACTTTTAGTTAAGTATTTTTATTTATTTACTTAATGGGGGGGGGGCAGCTGCCCCCATGTTGCACCCTCCAAATCCCAGGAGCTGTATTTATCACAGAGCTATGATTCTCAGCACCCTTAGCAAACAACTGTTCTCAGAATTTTTTTGGGGGGGATGCTTTATATGTATGGTATATATGCAGTCTGAGAATAGTAAATTCACAAAAAATGGGCAGAAGGGTGGAGAGTCGGTGAGGTGAAGGCACCTTCTGTAGCTACTGCTATGTTTCCTTAGGAAAGCCTCCTTCAGCCAAATCTCCTGTTTTTATAATCTGCCTAGCCCTAGTCCACAGTGCTACAAAACTTTCAACGCTGTTTATTCATTACACTTCTATTCATTAGACAGTTCCTTTCTATGGAGCCTAAAGTGACCTACAGGAGGGAGTTCCTAAGTCACAACACGTATGGGCACTGATCTGGTCTCACACGTGCTCCAGGACTGGCCCTACCGTTGGCCAGAGTGAGGCGTTTGCTTCAGGGAGCCGATTTGGGGTGTCAGCGAACAAGCAGCAAATGGTGGGGTCATTTAATTAATTATTATTGTACTTTTTATTCCTGAGCAGAGGCCTTGGTGGGATTTTCTGCCCCAGCCGCCAAAATGACTTGGCCAGCCTTGGGCACTTGACTGACCTTGGGTGTTGTTGTTTAGTCGTTTAGTTGTGTCCGACTCTTCGTGACCCCATGGACCAGTACATGCCAGGCACTTCTGTCTTCCATTGCCTCCGCAGTTTGGTCAGATTCATGCTGGTAGCTTCGAGAACACTGTCCAACCATCTCGTTCTCTGTTGTCCCCTTCTCCTTGTACCCTCCATCTTTCCCAACATCAGGGTCTTTTCCAGGGAGTCTTCTCTTCTCATGAGGTGGCCAAAGTATTAAAGCCTCAGCTTCAGGATCTGTCCTTCCAGTGAGCACTCAGGGCTGATTTCCTTCAGAATGGATAGGTTTGACCTTCTTGCAGTCCATGGGACTCTCAAGAGTCTCCTCCTGTAGCGGGTGGAATTTGCCATTCTGCCTCAGGCGACAAAACGTCCTGGGCAGGCTTTCTTGGCAGCAGCAAAGCTACAATACAGTGACAGGTCCAGCTTGTATAAGTTACCCTTCCGTGTGCGGTCGTTGTTTTTCCACAGAGCTCTATTTTTATCCAAAAATGCCGTGCACTTGATGTATTCTGCCTGTGAATGCTGTCCCTGCTCCAACCGTGCTGGCTTTCACTGGTGTCCCAATCAAAGGCTAACATCTTCTTCCCCTCAGCTATATGAGGCCCTCACTAATCCCCTATAGATCACAAGGATAAAGAAAGCCGAAGTGTTTTGCCATTCTCTACGTGTTGCGGAGCGCTGCCTATCTCCCGTTATTCCAGTCGTTTAAATTGTTCTGGCCTCTCAAGATCATGGAGCAACTTGAGGTGCTTATAGGCCTTTCAGCTACTGCCATTAAGTACTTTAAACCTTTTCTCCCTGCCTGGGCTCAGTTTATCTCATTAGACAATTCTCGCCTTGAGCTTTGCGAGGTAAACTGTGGTGAACTCCCAAAGTTTCATAATGGTTCTCATATTTGGTGTTTTATGTGATATGATACTATGTCCCTACGCTCTCAAAGCTTAATATAACTGGAGTGTTCTTTCTTAAGTGCAGGACAACGCGACACCATAAATTATACTGTCTTAGGAAAGGTAAGCTAGTGGCATCTTCCTGGCTGTTTGGATATATTTCATCTATCTGTCAATTCCCCCCCCCCCCCCCATCTAAGGCTAGCTACTTCAAGACCGACTGTGACTCTGAGAGGAGACAGAAAATGCACTTTATTGTAATTGAAATATAGGCAGGTTTCCAGCCTGTCTGTTGCTCCTTCAGTTTTAATGGTCAGTCAAGTTAGACTGCAATTCTAACCTCATTTTCCTGGGTGTAAACTCCGCTGAATTCTGAAGGGTTTACTTCTGAGTAAACATGGTCAGAAGCAGAAGCAGAGATATCACCTTGCCAATAAAGGTCCGTATAGTTAAAGCTATAGTTTTCCCAGTAGTGATGTATGGAAGTGAGAGCTGGACCATAAAGAAGGCTGATCGCCAAAGAATTGATGCTTTTGAATTATGGTGTTGGAGGAGACTCTTGAGTGTCCCATGGACTGCAAGAACATCAAACCTCTCCATTCTGAAGGAAATCAGCCCTGAGTGCTCACTGGAAGGACAGATCGTGAAGCTGAGGCTCCAATACTTTGGCCACCTTATGAGAAGAGAAGACTACCTGCAAAAGACCCTGGAAAATATGGAGGGCACAAGGAGAAGGGGATGACAGAGGACGAGATGCTTGGACAGTGTTCTCGAAGCTACCAGCATGAGTTTGATCAAACTGTGGGAGGCAGTGGAAGACAGGAGTGCCTGCCGTGCTCTGGTCCATGCTCTGGTCCATGGGTCATGAAGAGTCGGACACGACTAAACGACTAAACAACAACAAACATGGTCAGGATTGCACTGTAATAAGATACAAGCTGTTTTCTTTGCTTCTTCTTATGAAAGATCAGATCCTGTGGAATGCTGGCACTCACTTCCCCACTGGAAGTTGCTTGGTATATGCATCCTGCAGGAAAGCCATACTTCAAGGCCAAAAATCCAGATGGGTGTTTGCAAGTAAGCAATTCTGGGGAGAAATTGCACAAGTAACAGTCTTTTTTTTTTTTTTTAAATGCTTGTAGAAAATGACACATTATTAGTTAAGTGAAAAGATAGCACTACACTAAACACCATCTCTGAAGCAGCTAAATTGGCAGAAACTGCTTTTTGGAGGAAATTGCTCCAGACATAAAAATACTCAGCAGCAGCAAAGTACAAACAAATTCTCTAGAAATATAATTAAATCTCATTTTCCGAACCCTAGGGCATAGGCAATGAATGCAGTAGGACTTACTTCTGAGTAGACATGGTTGGTCAGCCACTTTAGTCACAATCATCACAATGTAGTTGCCTTCCCATGTGTCTCTCCCTTAATAACACTTTGCTCTTCAAAAAGAAATCAAAGTACTTCGCTTTAGTTATAATGGAACCCACATTTCCTGGCCTCCTTGAATGACAATATCTTCTTCGGTGAAAGGCAAGCAATGGTTTATTCAACCACTGCAGTGCACCATAGAGTGAACCAGAGAAAGGAGTATTAAAAACACATACCATTTTAATGCATTGTAGCATGTGTCTCATTCAGTCACTACCCATACCCTTATTTGCTCTAAGAAAATAAGAAGAGCCCGGCTGGACCAAAAAAGCTCATCCAGCCCAACACGCTGCTCTGACAACCAGATGCCCGCAAGCAAGACAGGAGCTCAACAGTACTCCCCCCCCCCCAAAATGTTCTGTAGCAATTGGTATTCAGAAGCATATTACTTCCCCAGTACTGGAGGTGGCACACGGGAATCATGACTAGTAGACATGGATAATCTTATTTTTCATGAATGCGTTTACCGTAATCCTCTTCCAAAGCTATCCTTTAAAACCCTAAAAGGCCTTGGCTCAGTATACCAGAAGGAGCATCTCCACCCCCATCGTTCAGCTGGGACACTGAGGTCCATCTCTGAAGGCCTTCTGGTGGTTCCCTCACTGCGAGAAGTGAGGCTTCAGGGAACCAGACAGAGGGCCTTCTTGGTAGTGGTACCTGCCCTGTGGAACACCCTCCCATCAGATGTCAAGGAAATAAACAACAACCTGACTTTTAGAAGACATCTGAAGGCAGCCCTGTTTAGGGAAGTTTTTAATGTTTGATGTTCTATTGTGTTTCTAATATTCTGTTGGGAGTTGCCCAGAGTGGCTGCGAAAACCCCGCCAGATGGGTGGGGTAATAATAATAATCATAATAATAATAATGCAAGTTGATGACCCCCACCACTGCATCCTGTGGGAAGGAATTCCATAATTTAACCGTGTGCTGTGTGGAGAAGTCTGTCCTGAATGCTCCAGCATTTAGCTTCATTGGACGAAAACAGGGGGTGCCCTCAGAGAATTGGAATGGGCTTGAATTGAAAAGAAAGAGAAAGCAAACAAGAATATATATATATGTCTAAACGTAAAGCCTACAGCCAGAAACACTCCAGACCTTTCTTTCAGTCTGTTACTTCCTGAAATAGGAAGATTACAGTGCAGTCCTAATTACAGTGGTACCTTGGGTTACATACGCTTCAGGTTACATACGCTTCAGGTTACATACTCCGCTAACCCAGAAATAGTGCTTCAGGTTAAGAATTTTGCTTCAGGATAAGAACAGAAATCAGGCTCCGGCGGCGTGGCAGCAGCAGGAGGCCCCATTAGCTAAAGTGGTGCTTTAGGTTAAGAACAGTTTCAGGTTAAGTACGGACCTCCGGAACGAATTAAGTACTTAACCTGAGGTACCACTGTACATCGGTATAAGCTCTGGAGCCTTAAGGAAGAGCTACCACTGGCAGAACTGGCAGGAGAGTGTGGATGTGAATTTCGAGGATTGGGCCCTAGGTCATGTGACCAAGCTAAAAAGGGTTTGGAAGAGATGTACGTCTCTCCTTGCCCTGCCTCTCGCATGCCCCCAGAATTCCTCTTTTTTGGGATTTATGCTGGTATAAATTATGCCAGCATAAATTTTGCTGGCTGAGCCCAGGCTGAGTATCTCCAGCTCAGCCAGAGTGAGGGACTTATACTGGTACAGCCCCAGCTGAGCCCCTGCCTCAGCTGCTAAAGCCCAACACCCATCAAATCCAAACACTCTCATCCCAGTATATAATGGATTAAAACTGCTGTAAAAGTGTGTTGAGGGGGTCACAATCTACTTGACAATGACTTGTTTTCATGATACTCATGAAAGTAGTGTTAGGATATTTCCGTTCCACCTTAAAATGGAGCAGGCTTTGTGAGTCACAGAGTCTGTGTATTTCCTGTTCACAGGAAGTTTATGTTGTGTCTTTGCTTTCGTTTCTTTCTCTGTGCCGGAGACACTGAAGCAGGCAGTCATGTTTTTTCTTTGTTCTGACCAACGCTGAATAAAGTTGTAAATATGCTCTCCTGAGTGCATCTTTCGCTGTGTGCATTATCTGCTGATAGAGCGTGCATCAGCTCTGGAATGTGGCAAGCTATTTCTGGAGCTCGTGTCACTAATTGCTGATACTGCGTGTCTACGGGAGATCGATGGACGTCCGGAGATGACGTGGAGTCATGATGGACTTTGTCTCCCTGGCAGTATCCCAACAAGTAGAAGCTTCTTAAAGCTTCTACTCTCCTTTCTTAATTAGCATTATGTAAAACTGACACTGATATTTTGACTCTGCTGTTATTGTGGCTCTGGTGCTCTTATAAGATGGTTTTAGCTTTCCATGTGAGGGGGAAATATGGGTATTGTTAGTTTTTTTTTTTTACTGTTCTGCTTTGGCTTTAATGTTGGTGTTTGTTATTGTATTATTTGCATTTTTGTGTTTAAATTTAGTTTAAAACTTTCATTGTGCACTGACCAGAGGGTAATGTTATGGGGAGATTAATCATATGTAAATACAGACATACATACCGATTAAGTAAGATTGTGGGTAAAGAGCTCTAAGTATGTGGTTGAGTTTTTTTGTTATGGTAATGATGACAATCATTTTATTCTACATAATACTATTACTGCACATGTCAGAGTAACATAAACAAACATACATGAAAAGCTTACAAGCTCAAATTTGACCATGGAGGAGAAAAAGCGAAAAAAGAGAATAAAAGGACAACAAGGGACATGTTTCAACAAATCATGGATTATTTATCAGCAACCTTTGACAGAAATATATGTTTAGTTTGTCACTTAATCCCGGTATAATTAGTCAATCTGAAAAAAATGTTAACAACATGACAGGGAATCACTACTAATTTTAATTACTGCAATAATATGCTTCATAAACAAGCCCAGTTTGACTGCCTTATCATGTGCATTCCATTACTGACAGTGATAAGGGATCTTTACAGTCTTAGTGCCATTCAGTGATTTATTTTCTTCTTCTTTTTTTGCATATCAGCAGCTGAGCCAAGTGACCAATTTGTATTTCCAGTTGTTCTAGCTTTCCTGAAACAATCTCCAAGCTTCGATGCTTCCTTTGATCCTGCATTTTGTCTCTGAGAGCATGGATGCTCACAAATTCATCTCTTCCAGCAGACCCATTTGGTATCTCTGAGAAATATGAGTCTAGATCCAGATTTAATCTTGTTTAGAGAGATTCACTGAAATCAATGTGATTTAAATTAGTCACTGCCTAATCTGGACTAATCCATAGTTAAATGTATAGATTTTTTTAAAAAAACTTCTAGAGATATACTTGAAGGTAAGGATAGAAATAAATAAGTAAATGCATTTTTCCAGACATATAAATGATCATATTAAAACGAGGAACCTGTGTAACTTCAGATCTTGCTTTAAGATACCAGAAAATGGTGTCTTTTCAGCTTTTTTTATTTTAAAAAAAGTCTGAGCATTTTGAAATCGAGTATTATCTTGATCAAGGACAGACATGTAAATCTTTACTGAAGGTGAGAATTCAGATCAACAAACACTCACAGCAAGAAAAGCATTCAAGAGATAAATAGAATTTATCTGACAGTGTAAGTTCCAACTAAAATCTAAAGTGATGCACTGAACAATGTTTAACAAGATTTCAGTGACTCCTGTTGCCTTTATAATCTGCCTAGTCTTTTGAAAATGTCTCCTATATAAATGTTTAGCCCAGCTGTCTAGCGAGATTAAGAGCTTTACTTCTGCCATGTTCCCCTGACAGACCCAGGGAGACTCTTCACAGAGCATCCTTCTTCAGTCGCCATGAAGTAGTGATAGCAACTGAGCCACTTACTACGGAATTGCCCCACCAAAAGCCAGTGGGACCAGTACTGAAGCAATTACTTTGAGGGCTGCAGCTTAAAGGCATGATGCGCTGAGCACAAAATCTCAGTGGAAACGAGTGAAGGAGCACTTTTGTCGATTTGGGGCGGGGGCAGATTCGAAAGGTCGCCCGTGCTGCTCTCTCGACGAGGTGTGGACACATGGATTGCCATTTGCAGTTTGGCAGGAATGTATTCTAATACTCAACAGTGTGGTATTTTAGAGCTCTGCCTCTGAGCATGTTGGCACATGCTGTTTGGTTTCTTTCATTCCATATTATTCCAGTTTATAGATCATAGAATTGGAGACTTGGAAGGGACCCTGAGGATCATCTAGTCGAGGCATATGCAAACTCTGGCCCTGCAGATGTTTGAGACTACAATTCCCATCATCCCTAGCTAACAGGACCAGTGGTGAGGGATGATGGGAATTGTAGTCCCAAACGTCTGGAGGGCCAGAGTTTGCCTATGCCTGATCTAGTCCAATCCTGCAACCTTGGCATTATCAGCACCTAAGGAACTGAGCTATCAGTTCAGTTTGCCACAATTCCATGTAGTTTTGCTGTTTTATTTTATCTTTTAAAGGAATCACCTCAAAAACTTGCCAGCATTTTAGTGTGCATTCCTCCTATTTTTGCAACCCACTGTCCCCTATATGATGCATTTTACATGCTCTTATGGAAGCGAGAGCTGGACCATAAAGAAGGCTGATCGCCGAAGAATTGATGCTTTTGAATTATGGTGCTGGAGGAGACTCTTGAGAGTCCCATGGACTGCAAGAAGATCAAACGTATCCATTCTGAAGGAAATCAGCCCTGAGTGTTCACTGGAAGGACAGATCCTGAAGCTGAGGCTCCAATACTTTGGCCACCTCATGAGAAGAGAAGACTCCTTGGAAAAGACCCTGATGTTGGTAAAGATGGAGGGCACAAGGAGAAGGGGACAACAGAGGACGAGATGGTTGGATAGTGTTCGCGAAGCTACCAGCATGAGTTTGACCAAACCGTGGGAGGCAGTGGAAGACAGGAGTTCCTGGTGTGCTCTGGTCCATGGAGTCACGAAGAGTCGGACATGACTAAACAACTAAACAACAACATCATCACTAAATGAATTTTATCCATACTTTCCTCAGAGAAAACAGTCTTTAATTAATGGTGTGTGTGTGTGTGTGTGTGTGTGTGTGTGAGAGAGAGAGAGAGAGAGAGAGAGAAGAAGCCATATAAGGGGTTAATGTATCTGGAAATGGGGGCCTGGTGGTTTTCATGAGTTGTGAGCTTAGTTCAGTTTCCCCTTTCTTGCTTGTTCTGTTCTAACACATAATGGCTGATCATCTTAAGTAAAGACACAGGTTTAAACCTTTTATCTGTGCCTGTCTTCCTTGCAATAAGACAAAAGAATCCACTCTGCAGCAACAAGGGATCACTAAGGAACGTTAGCTTTTATACAACCACATTGTTTTCTCATTGTCTCCCAACCCCTTATCTGTTTACAGAGAACCAATAGTTCTTGGTTTTATGCAATGAGGAGTTCAGTAAAAAAACCACCACTGGCACTTCTGGAGTTAATATCTCCCGAACGCTCCCTTCAGCAAATTACTGCTGATATATACCATTTAACTCAATTTCATTCTTTCAAGATTTCGCTATCACCGGCAATTGCTATGCTGGAGCTCCCTTGAATCTGAAATTGTATAATTGTACTATTGAACTGATGCCTACCTCTCAAATTCTGGTGGGTCAGAGTCCAGGAGAGTTGCTCTGATGATGTCTTTTTCACAAAGCTCCCCCACAACTCCTTAATTTTTTTTGTGCTGATCTGTATTTATTTCTGGCCCCCTTCCTGCCCTACCTCTTTGGAACAACAAAAGAGCTGATTTTCTTTGAGGATGACACGTCTAATTTATAGAGCTGCTTTTATTCTGGGTTTTCTAAAGACCTGATAAGTAGCAAATCTCATGCCTCCTCCTTCATCCCTACTGTTTATTGTGAGGTGGCTGAAGATGGAGTTTTAGTTTCCCTCCGTGCCAGGGGTGGGCAACCTGTATCCTTCCATATGTTGTGTAGACTACAACTCCCACCATTCCTAAACAATGGGCATGCTTACTGGGGCTGATGTGAACAGCTCTGTGGCAACACACCAGCCTTGCATGCAGAAAGTTCTAAGTTCAATCCCTGGCTTCTCCACACAGGGCTGAGATCCTGGTTTGAAATCCTGGAGAACCATGGCCAGTCAGTGTAGACAAGACTGACCTAGAGGGACTACGGGCCTGACTCAAAAAAAGGATCAGGGTTTCCCAAATTTGAGTCTTCAGCTGTTGTTGGACTACAACTCACACCATACCTAGATAGCGGGACCTGTGATCAGAGATGATGGGGGTTGTTGTCCAAAAACAGCTGGAGACCCAGGTTTAGATCTGGAGGCCTGCAGATCTTTGTCTTTACTGTACTGAGTACAGATAAGAGACTGGATTGGACTATTAATATGAATTACGGCATTTGCAGCCTTGTGGATGGATAACTACGCAAGGCAATTTGATCCTGCCACATTAGGTAGTGCAGAACAAGAAGAGGTGTGTGCCTCAACAAGCTGGGGGAACATTTTGTCCCTCAGAGCCATTTAGCTCTGCCTAAGGGTCTATTTGGACTATTCTCTGAACTCAGATAATCATTCGGACCTGATGCCAGGATCAAGATATACGAGCGCACATAGTTCACTCACTCACTCACTCACCATTTGGACTTAAAGCCCACCCTTCTTCACCAAATGGTTCCAGAACGGGTGACAAAAATGTCACAATGAAATCAGGTCCCATTTCCTTTAAGATTGTAAAATGAACTCACAAGAGCCGACGATGAAGTGACAAAACAGCAGCACAGGACAGCAGTACAGGAGGAGGGAAGACAGCCACTCAACCAAAGGCCTGGGGAAAGTTGTGTTGGCCTATTAGAAGAAACCTCACCGGAATGGTGAAATGTTAAGTGCCCCTTTTCATTTAGATGGAGGGCATCTGCATCATTGCAAAACATGTCCTCTAGAGAATGGAGAGGGAGAGAAGTTTGGACTAAGAATGACAGCAGAGGTGGGTTTAGGAGAGTGTGACTGGTGTGTCCGCACTGGGTGCCAAACCGAGAGCAGGGCCATAACTGTGATGAGCAATGGAAGGCGAGAGGTGTGGTGGGGCACACTCCAAATTTTGGGTCGCACAGGGTGACCCAAATGTAATTTTTAAAGCCCAAAGTTTGCCACTAATTCCAGAAGCTTAGAGTGCCCTTAGCAATCCCTCTTAATAACAGGGAGCGATGAGCAACAAGTCCTGGAAGCCTAGAGTGTCTCCCTTAGCAACCCCTGCTCTGAGCCCAGAGGTTGGAGCAAGGCAGAAAAACTCAGTAAAATCTGAGTAAGCACAGCCCAAGAGTGGACAAAGAAATCTTGGCTTTCTTAAGAGGATTGCAAGGCAGAATTAGAAGGTGCACAAATATGGACCCACCAAACAATGAAAGTCAGGATTTTTCTGACAAGTATCTGTCTGCCCTGAACACCTTTAGCGCTAACCGGAACTCATATGTATCTTGTAAGGCATCTTTTCACAACATGGTGCCCTCTGCATGTTATGGGCTAAAGTCCCACCTTCCCTGGCCATTGTCCATTGGTTGGGGCTGATGGGAGTCCAACAACATCTGTAGGGATTTATCTGATTGGAGAAGGCTGTAGTAAGGAAAATAACAGAATTAAAAGAAAAATATGGCATTCCTTAAATGAGCAAAGCTGGACATTACTTTTAGAAAACACACCAGGATTTTGAACTTAAATGCACCCCCTTTCAACTCTGTCCTTTTCCAGCTCCATTTGTTCTAACACATTATGCTGTAACCATAACCCAGGGCTGCTAATGTTTCAACTGCCTTTTTGACCCGGCATACAGAAATTAAGTAGGGAAAGTGTTTCCTATCATGGAAATAAAGCGATGTGAACGGTTTCATCCGTTTTATATTCTGAGTCAGGCTGCTATTAAAAGAACTGTAATAGGGCCTATTGGCAGTCTACCTATAACCTGTTTGACTTCTACCACCTGTTTTTTTTTTTTTTTGTGTGTGTGTGTTTTGATGCCACCTTTCAGTTTTCCAAGGGCTTATAATTGCGACTCATTTGCATGCCTTTCTTATCACTGTCTCAAGATGGGGGGAAAGGTGGATTTTTGAACCAGCATTTTCACACATAGAGCGATGCGTCTGAACCGAACCAAGTTGCTCCATGGAGTTGATGCAGTGGCTCAGATTTGGGATCAGCCATGATGGGATTAGCCTTCAGGAATCTGCATGTGGGCAGCTGCTCTGACCAGGAAGGAATTTTTGAGAAGCATCTTTGTGTGTCTAGCGATGGAAGTGCGGGATCCTCCCATGTGCTGATCTATTTGCTTTATTTTGCTCTTGTCACTCAGTAGTCTTATGCCATACTTGCCCCCTACTTTTTTTTTAAGGTACCCAAAATTTCACTGTATTGAAGGACCCAGCTCCCCAAACAGCAGTCATTTTGACTGGAGGCGCTGTCCCAGCAAAGCTTGCTCTTTTAGATTTAGGCTCCTGGCTTTACCTAACCCACCCGGGGCACTATGATATAAATATATGGCTCAGTTAACAATGAGCGTGCCTGGAGAGCTCCCTGTCAGCTTTCCCTGGCCTTGCCTTGGGCTCCTTGAGGTTTTTACTGTGAGCACGAGAGTCTGCTCATCTCTAATCCCTAATGCTAGGAAGCAGAAAGGGACATCTCGAATGCTTAACATACAATCTCTTTGAAGCAAGGCGTTCTAGTGCCAAGGGGCTTAATAATGGAATGACCCGGGGCTAGTTCATAATGTCAAATTCCTCCATGCAAGTGGGTGGGTGGGTTCATAGCTGTATGGAAAAAGGCAAGCAGTCGCCAGGCTGTAACCACAAGGGAGCCATTTCGCGATTGCTGCTATGTAAGCTAGCAGTGCTTCTGAATACCAGTTGTTGGAACCCACAGGAGGGAAGAATCCTCTTGCTTTGGGTACTGCTTGCAGGTTTTTCCACAGGTACCTGGTTGGCTACTTTGGAGTAGTTGGGCCTTTGGCCTGATTCAGCAGGCTCTTCTGGATTGCATGGAGCAATGTGAGAGTGTGAAGCCGTCTGAAATGTGAATACAACTACAGCACAAACCTAAGTTGCTGTCCGATAATGAATTTGGGAACTGTAAGGTGCTTGAGGAAGATACTTGAGGGGAAAAGGTGTTGAAGCACCCATTTTCAATCCTAACAAGTTTATGCAACTAATCTCGGTGAAAGTAGAATAACCCAGTTGGGCCACTTCTTAAATAATCCCCCTCAGCAACCTCATGGTTATTAAAATAGCATACAATTGTTTCAGGGAATAGTCCTCTACATCAAACTCTGTCACCTTTCTGGCATTTTAACTATCGAAGGGCAAAGTGGCAAGTTAACCATCTGTACTGGGAATTTCCCTCACAAGCCGTCGTGTCCACATTTCTGTTCTCGTTCGAATATAAATGCCTCAGAAAATCTGGGTCAGTGATGTCTGAAGTGCTTTTCACTTGAATCTTTAATTGACTAAGCTTTAAACAAGGCCCTTTGTGAACCTGAGTAGGCTGCGTTGACAGTAATTTCATTTGAAGAAAATGTCAGCTCTCCAGCTTTCAAGAGGAAATAACACATATTGAACTTTTAACTGTACCCCATTTTTCCACATTCACATTTGTCTTCTGATCTCCAAGAGTTGGGGCTAGTTTGGTGTGGGAGTCCACATTGTAACCATAACCTTCTTTGTACAGGAAATGTTTAATTTCTTTGCGAATGGAATGATTTTCCACACAAACACACACTGTTTATAATATGTCTTTAGAGACTGTTTGTGCTTGAGAATGGAATGCATCACTAATATGAACACTCACATTCATAATATTAACATCTCAGGCAAGAGGTTTCTCAGCGACCATCAATGGTTGGAAATGCAGTGCAATCCATTGGCCCTTCTGGCTTGCCATACCAGGAGCTCTCAAAGACTTATTGGTATGACAAGTCAGGAGGGTCTGTACACAACGCCAGTCTGCTGCATAGCTTCACTCCTCCTTGTAATTGAAGTTTTTGTTGGCATAGCACCCTCTGTTTTCTGTTTCTTCATGCTACTTGGTGCACAAGTTTTGAAAAGGGCAGCATGACTGGCCAGGAAGCGTTCTCTCTCTCCCCCCTCCGTTTCTTCTGCAAGTAAAAGTGAAAAAGGACTTCACTGGAAAGGAATTAAATGTTTCCAGAGCTACCCATTTTATCCTTAAGCAAATCATAGGAAACTAAGCTGCCTTAAGTCAGCTGGATATTTAAACGAATACCAGTACACAATGTTTGGCAAGTGAAAAAAAAGGAAAGGAAATGTTCCCAAAGGATGCTTCAGAAATGCTTAAACTTCTGGATCCAGTCCTTTGAGTGATGATAACCAAAGTCATTCAAACATGAGTGCCATTTCTCAAGGCTGGCTTGAACATCTGGTATGCTTGAGTAGCAGCTAGTATCCAGCCAAGGCCCATAGCTGTTTCAGATGTAGACTTCCCTTAATCTCTAATAATCTTCCAGACAGGATCTAGCTGCCATTTCAGTTGACCGCAAAAGTACCCAACATAACATTGTTCAAGGGCATTATGGAAAATTACAATAATAGCGAGACCCAGCTGCCTGGCAATGCTCAAACCACTGCATGCCACGTTCGAGGGAGATTTGGATGGTGGTGATGATAAAAAATAGGCCTTTTCTATCTATGGAATGCTCTTCCTAGTGAGGCCCACCTGGCATCAGCTTTGTCATTGTTTTGGAGCCAGGCAAAGCAGTTTTTGTTTTCGTGGGCATTTGGGCAGCACCAAGGAGTCAACATATTTATTCTGATTATGTTTTTCATTATGTTCATGTATTTCTAATACAATTTTGTTTTGTAAATCAATTCAGGGCTTTTTGTCGTTAGAAGTGATTTATAGATATAATAAACTAAACAATGGTTTTCCCAGCAGTGATGTATGGAAGTGAGAGCTGGACCATAAAGAAGGCTGATCGCCGAAGAATTGATGCTTTTGAATTATGCTGCTGGAGGAGACTCTTGAGAGTCCCATGGACTGCAAGAAGATCAAACCTCTCCATTCTTAAGAAATCAGCCCTGAGTGCTCACTGGTAGGACAGATCCTGAAGCTGAGGCTCCAATACTTTGGCCACCTCATGAGAAGAGAAGACTCCCTGGAAAAGACCCTGATGCTGGGAAAGATGGAGGGCTCAAGGAGAAGGGGACGACATGGTTGGACAGTGTTTTCGAAGCTACCAGCATGAGTTTGACCAAACTGCGGGAGGCAGTGGAAGACAGGAGTGCCTGGTGTGCTCTGGTCCATGGGGTCACAAAGAGTCGGACACGACTAAACGATTAAGCAACAACAAACTAAACAAACTGACTGCTGCTACACATTACTGCTACATACACTACTGCTATGCCCTGCAACAAGATCAGACCCTCCAAGTGCCCCTTTTTTCTAGGGACAGTCCTGGATTTAGAAAAACCATCCTGGTTTCTTATTTGACCCCGGCATGTCCTTCTTTTCCTTAGGATCACTGGTGGACAAAGGTGGGGGCAGTCCACCCCAGGTGCTATCTGGGGGGGGGTGACATCGTGGCCGCCCCTGCCCCCCGGGACACTTGCCGCTCGTCGCACACCCCTGGGACGCTTGCTACTCACTGCTCACGCCCCAGGACGTGCGCCGCTTGAAATAAGGGACATCTCATTCCATAATGATAATTTTACTATTTATACCCCACAAATGTTACTAGGTTGCCCAAGCCACTCTGGGCAGCTTCTAACATATATAAAAACACAATAAAACATTAAACATTTAAAAAAACTTCCCTATACAGGATTGCCTTCAGATGGCTTGGGGGTCAGACAACTCCATAAACTCCATACCCTCTAAAATTTCTACAGTGAAAATTGGGATATCCTAAGGTAAAGTGGGACATTCCGGGATCCAGTCAGAAACCAGCCTGGCTTCTCTAAATCCCTGGAAAATACCGACACTTGGAAGGTCTGTGAGAAATGTTGCAGGGTATGGAGTTATCTGACCCCCAAGCCATCTGAAGGCAGCCCTGTATAGGGAAGTTTTAAAAATGCCTATTTTAAAAATGTTTTTATATATGTTAGAAGCTGCCCAGAGTGGCTTGGTTAACCCTGTCAGATAAGCAGGGTATAAATAATAGAATTATTATTATGGAATAGGGCGCCCCTGTTTTCATCAGAGAAATGTTGGAGGGCATGCAAGGTAAGCCCACCAGGCCTCACTGTCAGAGGAAGGGGCTTGCCATGGTGCATTCTTCCTAGGACCCCTATAAATCTGGGGCACTTTCTGGTTTCCGAAGGGGCAGAGACAAATACGTCTGTGCCTTTATTCTTTCTGTGGGAAGTGCCAGATTAAACCCTGTGGAGGCAGCTAGGCAGCCGAAATCTCACAGCACCCCCTTGCAAATCATCTCCTAATGTATTTTCTTTCAAGATCAAATGAATATTATTTTGATCCATTGTCGTGGGGATGGAGCTCATAGGCCAGTGCCTATTTTGGTAATCCGGCACTGTCTGTGGGTGTCAGACTGGGAGAAGGAGAGGGGTTTACAGCCAGGCTCAAAGACCTACTCTTGAACAGAGTCAACATTTAAAGTGCAAAAAAAGCTGTGCATGTTAAGAAAACACATTTTAGTTATTTTAATACCTTATTATAATATTTGCACTTCTCAGGGATAATTGCACAGCCTGAAACATTGGTGGCGATGGCACTATTCCCTGGTTTCTCAGAAAAGAGGAGTCCATGTGGCGGATTTATACATATGCGCAATATGCGCAGAATTGGGGCCCCCAAGTTATTAGTATGCATTGTTAACTGAAAGGATACATTTGAATTCTACTTGTTTAGTTTGTTTCATTTCTCCTACCCCCTGGCATCTTAAATATACACCTTTATGTGCCAGGCGAAAAAGTTTCTCTTTAATCCAATGCCCTTTTAAATGTGTTGCCTGGGGTGGGGTGTTTTTTTTTGGTTTGTTCTTCTCTTAATTATGTATGTTGTGTTTTTTATATTGTAATTTTATGTTGCAATCCACCCTATCTATGGATGAAGGGTAGTATACAAATGTAATAAATAATAATAATAATAATAATAATATTAATAATAATAATATTAATAATAACACTCCCCAATTTAGGTCTGTGCAGGCTGGTCCTTTAGAGTGGAGGCCACCAGCATGGTGCCCCTGAATAGGGGTGCCAGACTCTGAGCTTTTTTTAAAAAAAGTAAGTCGCTAGCCCTTCTAGAAAGTTATGAAGTATATTGTGCAGCCAACCTTCTAAGCTGTGGATTGTGAATCTAACACCAATGCTGAGATTACTATAGTACAACTCAGATCGCTTGATGGAATTCGGAACCACCCCCTCCACTTCCAATGCCAATTAACTTTGAATCCCCATGACGGGGTGAGCTCCCGTTGCTCAGTCCCTGCCCCTGCCAACCTAGCAGTTCGAAAGCACATCAGAGTGCAAGTAGATAAATAGGTACCACTCCGGCAGGAAGATAAATGGCATTTCTGTGTGCTGCTCTGATTTGCCAGAAGCAGTTTAGTCATGCTGACCACATGACCCGGAAGCTGTCTGTGGACAAACATCCGGCTCCCTTGGCCTATAGAGCGAGATGAGCTCGCAACCCCAGAGTCATCCACGACTGGACCTAACGGTCAGGGGTACCTTTACCTTTACCTTTACCAGCTCCTCCACACCTTCACTTACTCATTATTAAATTTATTCAGGTTTCCAAGCCACCCACATTGAAAAATATATATGCATAAATACATTATACCATAGAAAAGGGGGAAGCTAAATCGCATAACACATTGATATTCCATATAACCTACTGGGGGAAGAAGAAAAAACTAAACACCTGCCCCCACATAAGGGTGTTAGAAAACATTAGCAGCATACAAACAGTAAATGTAACAACACTCCCACCCACTAACCAGTGCTTAAAAATAACAACTCAACATCAGTACCCCCTGCCTAGCTCAAAAATAATTCACATCAACCCCACACCACCCAGAAGTGCAGTGTCAAGGCCAGCTGCTGTAAACCAGTGAGGGGCAGATTCTCCAGAGATGGCCTGACACCTCTCCTCTCCTTTCAGAGACAGCAGTACCAAAAGCAGAGCAAGAGGGGAGGACAGGTACGGAATAATAGTACCCACCATTTATTTATTTATTTGGTATTTTAAAAGCACCTTTTGTTTCCTTTTTTATTTTTTTCGCTTCATGTTGCTGAAGGGAAATATTTCCAACAAAATATAAATATTTTAAAAAAGAGAGGCCCCATTCTCATGTTGCCACCCTCTGGACCCATTTGTCACGAGAGACTTCTCAGACCCTGCACAAGTGGTTTCTGTAACACTTGTGGAATCGCACCCCAGCTGGCAGTTTTAAGAGCGTATCGTGTGCTAGCTGGAGGAAGAAATTTATTTTCCATTTTGTAGGTTGAACATTGGGGGGTGGGAATGCAAGTACTTCGGCAGCGAGAATGATCCCCGGCAACAAATGAGTAACAATTATGCGTTTACCACACGCCAAATGTAAATGGGCAGGATATACGGTCACCTTCCTTTCTCATCTCTGAAATGCTTTTTTGAGGGAACAAGAAAGTCAGAGATTCCTCTTAGCGAGCTGTACTGTGGTGCCCGTTGTTTCTGCAGCCTATGAAATCTTAAGGGATGCTTTTCAGCCTCCATATGGAGGTCATGAAAAATACACTTCTGTATAGCGGACGTGTAATCAGAACTGAGCAGAGATTTTTCTATGTGGTCAGGCCGGAGCATGCAGCAAAAAACCAACAACTTTACAGACGCCGCAGCTTACTGTGGGGACTCCAGGTGGTGGCTGTAACATTTAAAAATGGGCTCTCGGAGTCCTACTCTATCAGCACATTTTACAAGCGACTTGATTTAGCATATGTCCCGCACACTTTGTAAGAACACACTGGTCAGCGACTTCTTATATTATGTCATGACTAGTCCCCCCCTCCCCCTTTCATTCATTTAAACTTTTCAAGTTTATACATTTCACCAGTTTTATACATTTCACTAATTTTACAATCATTTTGACATTTCAAAACTTGGCTTCTTTCCCCCTTCCTGCAGTTCCTTAAATTTGTTTTTAATATCTTCTGCACATCCAAATTAACTTAATTTACTCATTTATTCATCTTCTTTCACTAAATACTGTATACTCTTATGAAACTGCAGGTTATTACAATAACCCAGCCAATGTTTTTTATCTGTTTATAATTTATCTGTAAATATTCAATAAACCACTTCCTTTCTTTTATATATATATATAAATTGTTATCTTGATTTCTTATTTTTTCAGGTAAGTTTCGCCATTTCTGCATATTCCATAAGTTTTTGTAAGATAATGTCATGCCTGAATTTATTAGACCTGGTTGTCCCATCAGCATATTACTTTGGTACGATGCAGATCTGTATCTACTCTGCATTATTTTTAATTCTCTCTCTCTCTCTCCCCCCCCCCCCCATCATTGGGTAAACATAGAAGGTCTCCAGTTTTTATCAGTTAGTTTCATACTTTCCTCCACTAAATTTGGCAAGCATAATAAAGGCAGTTCTTCAAATTTACATGCTGGACAGGCAGAGATACTCTTTATCTACTCGCTCAGTTAAATTACTCTGGCTTCTCCCCCTCTGCCCCTTCAGATTACACTGGGTGTGAAACACTGACTGCCTGAAAGATAAGATTCTGAAGGTTTTAAAAATGCAAAGAATATGCTGAGATTTCTGGAACCCTTCTAAATGCCAAGCAGTTACTGGTGCATGCCTGCTACAGTCTCCCCTAAACTGATGCCCTCCACATGCTGCCAAGCCATGGTTAAAACAAATCAAGGATTATTTTTTTTAAGCCAACAACTCTGAAACCCATGAAGTGTCTCCGTACTGAGTCAGACCAGTACTGTCTAGCTCAGTATTGTCTGACTGCCAGCAGCTCTTGAGGGGTTCAGACAGGGAGACTCTCCCAGCCCTACCTGCAGATGCTGAGGATTAAATTTGGGACCTGCATAAAAGGGAGATGTTCTGTCAGTGAGCTACTGCCGTTCCCTGTGAGGTTCAGATCATGGTTTGTTGGCAGTAAACAAACGATTGGTAAGCTGCGTGGCAGGGTTCTGGGTTCAGACATAACACGAATCCATAGTTTAATAAGCCATTGTTTAATAAACCTTGATTTAATGTTATGTGTGCACCAGGCTTCTGTGAAAAGATGTACTTTATCTGCCCTGACACACCCACCATTAAGCTTCAGAGGGGGATTAAAGAAATTGAGGAAGACATTTTAAGACCATGTGGCAAGGTGAAACCAACATTGTTTTTTTTAAAAGAAAAATAAATTTTAAAAAAATTACATATAAATTCCAGATTCCAAATTTGTTATACATTTCTCTTTAAAGTTTGACTTTCCATCTTTCCTTCCATGCTGTTCTTAATCCCATCCAATTTACATACTGCATTAGTCACCTAAAACACAGTGTGTGTCCCCCTAAATGAAGATGTTTAGGGGTACTCTCATTTTCCTACTCATATTGAAATACTACCCCTCAATGAGGCCAAACTTGGATTCACAAAATGTTTAGGGGTATGCATCCCCCTGTGTCCCCTCAGAAAAAAGCACTGCCTAAAACATATTCTTCTGTTTCATATATTGTGAATTTTCTACCTCATATCCTCGCAATTTCGTCTAATTATGATATTTTATCAGATGTTCCAAAAAGGGCTTCCATTTGTCCACAAATCATCCATCACCTTGGTTTCTTATTTTTTGCTGTTAGTTTCGCCAGCTCTGCAGAGTCCATTAGCTTTAAAGTCCATTCGTTGGTGTTTTCTTTGCTTTCCGGTCCTGCGCATGCAACATTTTAGCAGTTGTTGTTACATACATAAAAAAGTTAATCATCTTTTTTTTGAGGGGAGGGTGAGTTCTCTGAACCTGTTATCCCTAAAATAAAAAGGCCTCAGGTTTCGGGGGGGGGGGGGGATTACCAGTTTAAGATGGTGGTGAAACCAACATTGTGAGTCAATTTAGAAGAAACAGGATTTGCCAAGCACTTGATAGTACACAGCACATGGTTGAGAGGTTGCTGGAAACAAGCTCAGGATGTGGTTGCAGGCTCCCCGCTCCCTTCTACAAGATAATATTTATTTAATATGCCTCATGTGAAATAGTCCTAATTCTGCTGCAGCGCGATATTGGGGCGGGACAGACCTGCAACCATAGAGCCACTTCTGCCCTTCAGAGGAGGTGGGGTTGCGGGCTTCCCGGCTCCTGCACGCCTCCACGTGATTGGAGGGATTTCCGGCCATGTCACCCGTTGGCTGGCTCAGGGGGCGTGGCCTGCCCTGTAAAGGCAGGACGCAGCCGGGGATCTCCCTCTTTGCTGTTCATCAGCTGTTCTGTTTTCCCACCTTCCTGCTCTATAAAGTTTTTGTTCTTTGACCTTGCTATGGACCTTGGTTGGTCGCCGTTGAGGGGCCTGGTAGGAATTTTTCCACTTGGCCAATTGACACCAGCCACTTGGTTTTCGCCTACCTCGTAGCAAATCGCCACAGCTTTCTGGGTATTGGCGGTTAGGCATTGCTAAATTTCTGTAGATGGAAGAGGGGAGGTAACGCCATCACCTGTCCCAAATATTGAAGGGTAGTCCGGTAAAGGATTCCGGGGGGCGTGGCCCTGTCCGAAGCCTAGGGAGGTGAGGGGCTAAGGCACGCCCTCTATCGGTGACCCCGGGGGAGTTCCTAGTTGATGTGCATCAGCAGGACTCCCTCTACTGGTGGTTAACCCTTCCCGGACTTCAGCGGATTGGCTGAAGTCGGATAGGACCAATGCCTAAGCCAATACTGCTCATCACCTGTAACCAATAAAGTTGTGGCCTTTTTTTAGCCCTTTAACCTTAATAATTGTGTCTTGAGTCATTATTTCCACGGGGGGGGGGGGCATGGGAACTCGCCGTGCAACCCTTCAGTCTCCCTAAATGGCGACTGAGGCCATTTGTACGAAGCAGCACCCACCCACCCAAGAGCTGACTCCTTACATGGAATATTTCAAAGGCACAATTGGTAGCCTTCCAGAATAACAAGCAGGTGTTTAGTATTTGTCCCCCCCCCCCATTGTGTTCCTTTCCTTCAGGGAGATGAATCACCTCTTGCTGTTCTGTTTATGCAGTTCTTGACACAATGAGGTTCCGATCTTTGGCCTCTTTGTTGCTGAAATACTATTAATAATCACGATACGTCTCCTTTAAAGCCTATGTTTACGGTGGGAGGGAAGCTAGTCACTCTGTTAGACTAACAAAGGAAACAACCTTTTCAAAATCTTAGGAAATTAATTATGGCCTTCAGTTTTATTGAAATACAGGGCTGTTTTACAGCATGCTGTTATAAACAGCTGTGTGTACTTTTTTCTTCTTTTTTATGCATATTTGCAGTTTCCCTACTTAGTTATTAATCCTTGGAGCAATAGACACAGAGCAGAGGGACGTGTAGAAGGAATCGAAAACTTTAATTCTGTATATATTCTCATGTAAAATAAAGCAGCTTCGACAAGAGGTTGCACTCTGAGGAAAAAATGCCAGCTAACTTTAAAATTACAACTTGAGGCTGCCAACCTATACATACTTAGCCGAGAAGTAAGCCTCACTAAACTCAGCGAGACTTACCTCTGAGGAGACAGGTATAAGATAATGCTGTAAGTGATGTTTTTATTGGAAGATCGTTCTTTCTTTCTCACTTTTGCAGGCCAGATTCATCCCTCCTCCCCGTCAAGTTGGGTAGAAGAAACATTCTATTCCAGCGTGACTCGTAAACTCATAGCTGGAGCATTTTTAAAAAAATTATTTACAATTTTGCTATACAGTACATGTTGCTGGAATCCTTATTGTTCTTCTATATTACATTAAAAAAAAACAGATTTCAGAAAGCAGGGCAATATCCACCATCAGCAATGGTCCTGGGAATCTGGAACTATACATATTGGTTCAAACTATATCACCAAACGCTTAATAGCCTTTGAGATGAGCCATTAATCGCCCTCGGTTTCTATTCCCCATTTTTAAATACTTTCTACAGCATAGCGTGTTTAAAAGTTAATAACTGGGAAAGTAGATGAGGTCCATCTGGAGGCTTCGTGTGGCAAACATTTTGTAAAGTGACTTAAATGTGGGCCCCCACCCCTCCTCTTGCATTTTGGTACCCAGAAGACCTCATATGGGAAGAGGTTAGGGGACTCAATCCTTCACACACATCCATCACTTATTATCCCTAGTTTCCACAAATCAGGACACATCTGCCTCTGAGATGACACATTATCAATAGCTGCTGAGGTCGTGAGACATCTTTATTAGAATTAAATATTTAAAATACTGCTTCCATGCTCATTAGTTAGTGACTCAAGCCAGCCAGGCGCCAAGACATTCAGACACCAGGCTGATGCTCAGTCCTTAGCTAATTGCATCCAAAAGCAAGCTGTTTCAATGGGCTTCATGTCATATAACGCAAGAGAGGAATGTGGGTCTGTCTTTATCTCATCATGCCGCAGTGGGGAAGAAAGCCCCAACAGAGGACGACAGAGAAAGGCCATCGGTCTTCACATTGATTTCATTTTGTTTGTGTCACTGCCATAACATCGCTTAATTGCAGCTTTCAGATGTTGCGAGTGCAGCCTTTCAGCATTGGGAAACAACTCTAGTCGTATCCTTTTCATCCTCATGGAGATGGTAACAAAAGCTGAAGAGTGGTGTGTGGGGGGGTTATTTGTAACTTGTGTGTGCCAAGCTCATACTTAGCATAGACAAAAATGCCAAGATCTTGCCTGCTTTTGCTCTAGATAGTACCGTATTTTTTCGTGTATAAGATGCCCTCATATTTAAGACAACCCCTATTTTTGAACCCAAAATATTTCTTACGTTGTTGAGCTTTTCTGGGGGGGGGGGAATCACCCCGAATTGTTGAGCTTTTTTGGGGGGGAGGCCTCCAGTGCCAGTTGCTCACCTGTCCACCCACTTGCTGCCAATTGCCCATTCGCTATCCGTGTATAAGACCACCCCCAATTTTTTAGTAACAAGCATATTATACAGTGGTACCTCGGGTTAAGAACTTAATTCATTCCAGAGGTCTGTTATTAACCTGAAACTGTTCTTAACCTGAGGTACCACTTCAGCTAATGCAGCCTCCCGCCGCCACACAATTTCCGTTCTCATCCTGAAGCAAAGTTCTTAATCTGAGGTACTATTTCTGGGTTAGCGGAGTCTGTAACCTGAAGTGTCTGTAACCCGAGGTACCACTGTACATGAAAAAATACAGTATTTAATGAAAAGAAAAAGCTTTTGAACAAGGTATCCCACATTATTTCATATTTCTCTTATTTTCCCCAGAACTACTTCTGGAAGGAAGCATATTTCAGCTTCTGCCACCAGCCAGGACACCATAGGCTACTGAAAAGCTGGCTTTCTTGGTTTTTCCTAGGAAGAACATCATAGCAAGGGGGAGCTTGCCCATCTCTTGGCCAGGGATGGAGCAGAAGCTGCTTCATTGCTTGCTTTCCTTTTCTCTTCCCATTTCTTCCTTCCTTTACATTGTGATTATTAGACTGTGAACGGTCTTCTCTTTTAATATGCACTTCTAAAAGCAAGGGTAGAGCATCTGTTTTCCCTGTAGGAGGTTCCAGGATCAGTCCCCAGCATGTCCATGAAAGGCAGAGAGAGATGCCAGTCACTGTGACAATAGTGAGCAAGATGGACCAGTTGCCTGACTCAGGGTAAGCGAGTTTCCTGTGTTTCAGTGCTGTTGACTTGCAAGTCTTTCCAGATGATTATGATGGTGAATTAGGTTTCTTACCTGCCCTTCACCACAAGCTTCCAGGTCAGGAATATGCAAAAATATATTATTGAAATCAGTTACTACTAAATGCCTCCTCCTTCTCACATCATGTGTTCCAGCATCAGCCTTGATCACTTTGCTTGCTCTGCCTTCATTTCAGCTTGGTGCAATCAGCTGCCATTATTTTACTTATTTTGTTGTTCAGAGTGTTAGTTCTTTCAAAATCTGATTTACTTATATACAACAGTATGAGCTATTATTTAGGGAACAGTGGCAGCTTAATGAATAAATAAAAGCTTTTGTGGTTGTTAGCAGGGTTTTAAGTTGCTATCATTTAGATTCTAACAGTGTGGTAGCAATTCCACCATAAGCATAGCTTCTGCATGAAAGAAAACTATCCCTGGCTTCTTAAAGAGTGATCTCTTGGAGATCTTTTGTAAATGGTCAATCAAGATCTCTTCTCTATATGCTTTTTGTCCCATATAGCTCAATTCCCACCTAATCAGGAGATTCAGGACAAGCAAGGAGCTGTTCAACAATGGCCACAACAAGATTAAATGTTGCTTCAGTACTAACTTGGCTTCAGCTGTGCAGCTTTATAGATGCGTCAATGTCCCCTCCTTTCCTGAACTGTCATTAGGGTCTTGAGTAAGACTGCATGTCTAGTCAGGTATCTTTCTCTTGAGTAGGGTTAAGGAAGAATCAACTGCACCACTGGCTCTAGGTTAGCTCTAGGCTTCCATTGGATACTCTGGGCCCAAGATCACTCTGGGGGGATCTTGCTCGATCAGAAATGAATGGACGAGACCACTCAGAGTATAACCCTTCATTTAAAACTGAACCCTTATTGAACCGAGGCACCAGGAAGGTGGTGGTGTCATGGATTTAGACTTCATTAGTGTTATCAACTTACAGTTCCTGTCTTTAAGAAGATGTGGGCTGCCACTATGCCATCTATGTTCAGTTCAAAAAAGCATACAGCTATAAAGGTTTTTGATAGTGGGTTAGGTTTTAGTTTGGTACCAAAGATTCAAGAGAATCTTTGAGTTAATTTTCTATTTCTATGAAGAAACATACACTTCTAAAAACTCATATATCAAAATATGAAACATATAGCCTAATTTAGCTATAGTTCAAAAAGGACAGCACACTCCACGCTCTTGTGTAAGATGCTACCAGCCACTTAGGTACAGACAAGATACCTTTAGATGACAGAAAGCTAATACGTTCAGACTTCAGAGCATATTTATACAGTGTCTGTGAATCTTATCATGTAAAGATAATCTCACTGTCCCACATATCTAGCTCACAGTCTTAACCATCTCTTTGTTAAGCTCACAAATGAACTATCTCATTTTTTCTTGACATTCCCAAGTGATTGAAATATACAAAAGGCTTACACCTACTCTCTAAATTAGTACCCTTAAACATTCCCAAAATGTTAACATAAGCAGGAAGTGTATATATATTTCTTTCAGACAACATAAGCTCTAAATACAATTTTGATAAGTCTCATAAAACCAATACATCAACTTTTGGGACATATTTATCACGACACACATCTAATCACCTTATCCTGTTTTCATATCCCTTAACCCAAAATTCACTGACCATTAATTGAGGAGCTTCAGTTAATGAGCAAAGCTGTAAACACGCCTTTGCACACTGTGGAATGCCCTCCCATCAGATGTCAAAGAGATAAACAACTACCTGACATTCAGAAGACATCTTAAGGCAGCCCTGTTTAGGGAAGTTTTTAATGTATGATATATTAGTGTATTTTTGGTCTTTGTGGAAGGTACCCTGAGTGGCTGGGGAAACCCAGCCAGATGGGCAGGGTACAAATAATAAATTATTCTTATTATTATTATTATTATTATTTGACCTTGAGTGATGGACTTCCCATCCAACACATATGGGGCATTGCTCCATAAGTACAATTTAACAAAGCAAAACAAAAAACCTTCCAGGTCGTCTTACTAATTTATTTATTTTTCCTATCCCTTCCAGTGGGATCAAGAAAGAGATCAACAGTTTAAATGAACATGTCAGTGAAGCCTTGCAGGAGAGATCTCCCCAGGGCTTAGAATTCCAAATGCATTCATTCGTTTGTTCATTCATTAACTGGTGATTTTGAGGTAATTTATAAAAACATAATGATATATAAAAGTCAAGCAACATAATAACAGATTGCAGTGTCCAGTATGCCAGGGCCCTGGAAAGTTGCCCAGAATGACCAGTATGGTAGCATTTAATTCCAAAAAGGGGAAGGGGAGGACATCAAACACAAGATTAATTAAAAGGAAACTGAGCCAAGAGGATGAAATCTTTCCAAGTCACTTGGAGGCTATTTACAATCATGATAATAAAAACTCAGCTAGAACGTATTCCACAGATTAGGAAACTCACCCAGCAAATCCAGGAGGATGCTAGTGTGGTTAATGAGCATAGTCAAGAAGGCTATAAAAGGCAAGAACATTCGTGATTGGGTCATAAACAAATGTTAATAAGTTAAACAAACAGCAGTCCTGGGATTAAGAGGATCAGCTGATAGCTGGTTAGACAATGAGAAGCCAAGAGTAGGAGAAAATGGGAAGTTCTCAGAAGAGAAGACAGGAAGATGATCTCCAAGGAGTTGCACTACCAGGACTCAACAGAAGGGGCAGAGTTTCTGAGGAAGGGTTCTAGGCGCCAGATAACATAGAATTGTAGCGTGGGAAGGGACCACATCTAGTCCAACTCTCTGCAATGATGGAATATTTTGCCCAATTTGGGGCTTGAAACCACAACCCTGAGATTAAGAGTCTTGTGTTCTACCAGCTGAGCTATCCATTGGAGTATGTCTGAATCTGCAGCACAGCAAGCTCCTCAGTGCCCTTCCATCAAAGGCTAGGTTGACGATAGGCCAACGAATGGTTGAGGAGTCAACATAAAGATTATTTATTTATTTATTTATTTCAGCCACAGGCATTCATTGGCTTTGATGAGGCTTAACACCCTGACATTAGCCACCAAGAGACATAAACAAGCCCCATTGATTTTACTACAACTTCCAAATTAGCGTGCTTCAATGCACTGCCTGACTATATATGAATGGGAGCTGCGGCAATGACATTGCTAAGCAGCCTGTTTTCTGCTACGCAAATAATTAACACACATGTCAGGACCAGGAGCCTTTTCCTACAGCCACTGACCTTAGTATGCAGGGCCGTTCCATTATTAATGCCTTTTCTGCCAAGCCAAACTTTATGGTCGCAATAAATGTATTTGATGGAAGCAGTCAAACCGTTCAATCAGGGTCTATCTCCTCCATCTCCGTGCTCCACTTTCTAAGACGTATAGATTCCCATCCTCCCAGTTTTAAGCACATTTATTTCTCTGGAACTAATTTTTAATGGCACGGACTATTTGCTTGAAATACGTGGCATAGATAACTTTACCTTCTATGGAGATGAAGCAGAATCCTAATAAATTCCATATATCAACAGCGAACATTGAGACACTAGTGGAGAGGTGAATTGGAAGCCTTAGTTTTACAGAGCCATGTTACCATTGATTTATTCTTTGCTTTGGGCATGTCTCCTGGGCTGTTTCCATTTGAATTCTATTTTCAGTAAACAAGATACTTATAAAACATAACACAGGTGAGCAAACTGGGAACATTTCTTTCAGTGGATCCTGTTTCCTGTGATGTGCCTGGAATTACCTAGTGATACACATATTTGGGCAAGAAAAAGACTAACACCAGTCAAATAAGTTATTTTTATGTTATTTATTAATGCTCACTAATGATTCAAAACCTAGACGTGCTACACTGCAGGGTTCAAAACATTTGCTCAACACCAAGGGATCATGCAACCTGTCTTATGCAGCAGCCTAAATATTTGTATTAAGAAGCCAACAGGCAAACTTACCACAGCTGGGGTGCAATGGTTTCTGTACAAGTCTGAATGGTGAAAGGCAAAGATGATACCAAAATACACACACACCCCACAGACCCAGAGGTGAATTTAGAGCAGTGCGACTGGTTCCACCACACCGGATGCTGAGTCTAGAGGGCGCTGCAACTATGACATACTGTAGTGAATTGAACAGAACGGAAGGTGAGAGGTCGTGAAATTTGGGTCGCCGCTGAAATGAGAAAGGCCAAAGTCCGTCCCTGCCACACGATACCACCCCTTTGCAAAAAGTTCCTATTGTACATCATATATAGAACGGCAGTTGTTTTAAACAGGGGCAGGGGGTAGAAGAACATATAGATGCCCGTCTCCATAAGCCCTGACACGTTTAAGGTGCTGGTAATCTGGTCCCTAAGAATTTAAGAATTGCCTTACTGAGTCAAACTATCCTGCAAACTGGGTTCTAACAAAGCAGCATAGGCTTATTGATTGCTTGGAGATATTCCATCTCAGGTGGGAAGAGCACAGCATCAGCTGTTGATAGCAGAAGACAGGTCACCTGTCCAAATATTCTCCTCCTCGGTTTAATTAGTTGATTATTAAAATGACTGATGTGGGGGGAAGAGAACCAAGATGCAGCTCCTGATGGTGGTATTGCGAGTGCCTGGTCTTTTCTTTTCCTAGCAAGACTTGCCAGTGTCCAAACCTAGCACAGTTCTACGTTGACACACATGAGAATATCTGTGTGTGAGTTCTGAGGAACACCTGGAGAGTGTCTATACCCTGCTGTATCTGACTCCTAACTGCTGAGTAGATTCATATTTAACCCAAGAACCGAACCAAATATCTCTCCCATCCTTACTGCTGAGTGACTGAGTGTCAGGATGCTGACAGTGGCTCCCAGCTGGTTGCCCAGGAATTATAAAGACAAGGAAAAGTTTCTTACAGCCTTTTTAAAAATTTAAGTCTTTACAGAGAGAGGCTATAGAACCCAGCCTCTTGGATAACGGCGTTGTCCTGAGTGAATCTCCACCCTCCCCTGTCTCTTCCTCATTCTTCATCATCATCATCTCCTCCACAGGTGCCACTATGTGTCCTCTGTCTTTGAGCTCTTTGCTCTCCTACTTTTAAGGCTCGCCGGGTTCTGGGAGATGGAGGGTCTGGAATGCTTTCTAATGATGTGTCAGCCAGGTGTTGCTCTGGCTCTCCCATGATTTCCCAACTTCCCCTCTCATCTGCCTGTGAGCTGCGACCTCCCTCAAGCCTCTGTTGTAATTCTATACTGCCTTCCTCTTCCTCCTCCCTGGAAGGGTCAGGATGGGAAGGTGGTCTCCACCATTCCTCCTCTGCCCAGTCCCAGACGCTGAGTGAGAAGTGATACTTTTAAAAGAAAGTTAAAAGAAACAATTTATAGCTGAAGCTCAGGGGCCAAACAGTATTTTAAGAATCTCTAGAAGATGGATACCTGTTTCCCCTTATTCATTTATTACCATTATTTATACCCCACCTTTCAGAATACATATCCTTTCAAGGAGGTTTTACAGGTTACAAGAAGCTTTGAACAAACCGCCATAAACAATAAGAACATTTGAAAAGTCCCCAGGATTTCCCCCTCAGGACAGTTGATGGGAGAAGCTATGGGAGTTTATCTGCGGCAGGCCCCAAGACGGTCATTGCCTCGTTCCTCTGCTGGAATCTGACCTAAAGGCTGCTGTCCATTAGAATATAAAATAATGAGCTAGAGAGACAAGTAATCTGACCAGGTTTAAGGCAGGAATCTTGATCCAGAAAGTCTTGCTGCCTTCCCTTCGAAAACAGCCTTTAAGACCAAAAAGCTGACTGCTTTTGCAACCTGCATCACTGAGTGCTGTCGTCATGATAAACCGCCTTTGCATCCATCATACATTTTGTATCAATGACCTTAGTAAACAACTTCTGCAGGTATTGCATCTCCCATAAATAGATTGCCGCGAGTTTATGGGATACCTTCAGATCTCAATGACACAACATTTTTTTCTTTGATAGAGAACATAAAGAGCTGGTGATGTACGGGATATTATAGAGCCCGGCTACTTGCATGTTTGGATTTATCAATGAACTCCTCCCTCCCTAAAAAATAAATAAAAAATCCCAGTCGTTCAAAACTCAGTAACAGCGGCTCAGGTGATAATCTAAATGCCAGTTTTATACTTACTTGCTGCAGTTGCAAATGATTCCTTTGTTGCGTTTCCTCAGCGTGGTGCAGATATATGACAGAAAATTGATTTAGGCAGGTATTTATTGATTTACTTTCTAGCAAGAAAAAATGTACATTAACATGAATGCACTCGGGTTCTCCTCCTCTTCCCATCTCTTGTTGAATTCCCTTCTGATATGGCCATTCTCTTAAGGAAATAACATGTTCCAGTCTGGGGTTCCAGTTCTTCTCCTATGACTTTGGCATGTGGTACCCAGGCAGAGGAAGTCAAGAGAACGAGTTTGCATTTTAATGTAAAACTACATGGCATCATGGTTCTCAGGGACTTCCTGTGATGTCACATGACACCAGTTGTCAAACAGTTTGCTGTGAGGTGCTCACTTTCTACTACAGTGGTACCTTGGGTTACATACACTTCAGGTTACATACGCTTCAGGTTTCATACGCTTCAGGTTACAGACTCCGCTAACCCAAAAATAGTACCTCGGGTTAAGAACTTTGCTTCAGAATGAGAACAGAAATCGTGCTCCGGTGGCATGGCGGCAGCAGGAGGCCCCATTAGCTAAAGTGGTGCTTCAGGTTAAGAACAGTTTCAGGTTAAGTACGGACCTCCGGAACGAATTAAGTGCTTAACCCGAGGTACCACTGTACTTACTTAGCATTGACCAAAACAAATGCATGTATATTGAAATGCAGTTCTCCTTCCAGATCTGCACTTCTTCACTCAAATAATACATACACATATTTGTATATTATGGGTGTGTGTATAAATATTAGTGAAAACAAACATAAACATGCATTATATTATAGGAACCTGCTTGTTAAAAATGTATATAAGGCAAAGTTGCATACAAAAAATGGTATACTGAATATGTGTGGAACTGCTGGTGAATTTTCACGGGATCTTCGTAAATAGAAAAATCTGTAAACTGATGCTCAAATATGGAGAACTGAATGTAAGATAGTAAAAATGAGGTACCAAGAGAAAGTGAAATTGACAGATCCATCCATCCCTAGTAACGATGATGTATAAATGGGTTACTATACAGCTATAGTAATTGCATGTTTAGATGAGCTAAGACTAGTGCCACTTACTAAAGGAGCTGAAAACTGTATGAGTGACAGTTCGTATTCTGACAAATCACCCTGAATGAATTTTTCATTCGTTCCCTCCCCCCCCCCCCGTTGACAATCATGTTCATAAACTAAGTGGAAGGATAACCAGCAATTACTGGTTGACGTGAGGATGTAAGGCTAAGAGGAAATAAGAAGCACCCGACTGCACTGGTCTGACTGCACTGGCTGCCAATTAGTTTGCAGGCCCTATTTTGACCTATAAACTCTTAAATGGCTCAGGACAGCAATACCTCAAGGACAGCTTCTTCCCATATGAACCTACCTGGACCCTGAGATCCTCTTCTGAGGTCCTTCTTCGTGCGCCTCCTCCTTGAGAGGTCCAGAGGGTGGCAACATGTGAACAGGCCTTTCTTTGCCATGGCTGCCCTTCTGTGGAATGCCTGGCGCCTTTATTATGTACCTTTAGGAGCCAGGCAAAAATGCTCCTCTTTAACCACGCCTTTGGTTGACTGACATCCAATGCCCTTTTAAAATTTTTTTTTGGGGGGGGGGCATTATTGGGTTGTTTATATTAAGTATTTTGTGTTTCTATACATGATCTTATCCTGTGAACTGCCCTGAAACCTGTGGATTTAAGGCAGTATACAAATTTAATTAATAACAACAACAGTAATAATTTTAGATGGTTGTAACCTGCCCTGGGACCTGCTGGTGAAGGAGGGTAATTAAATGAATAAACACGCAAGGGTTTATTCTGGTTTTCTGGACTTCTGGTTTTCCAATGTTTAGCAATATAGGACAACACAAAAAAGAAGGGTAGGATTACTTGAATATAAAAGAATAAATTTCATTTTACATACTTGCGAAAAGCTGAACATGGATTAAAAGCCATATAAGGAAACTTAGTAGTGTCAGTTGAGAGTAGTGTCAGTTGAGTGCTGGTGGTTGCTGGGTTGTGGAGGTCCTTGTGACACGCCCTTCATTGTGACACCTCCCTCTGCTGGCTCCTTGGTCCTAGAGGCATAGTGATCTCCTTTGGTTTGATCATTCAGCAAGTGAGAGAGAAAGTGGATGGAGAGGTAAGTAGACTTTCTCATCAGCATCTGCATTCTGTGCTGGTAACGCTCCATAACAGTCATAGGGAACATTTAAAATAGGAAGGTCCTAAGGAAAAGCAGGACATTCTCGGATCACATTAGAAAGTGGGGCAGCTTTTGTAAAACTGGGACTGTCCCTGGGAAATAGGGGCACTTTGGGGGTCTGTTACCTGGCCTTTGACACCAGAGTTGTATTTTCAAGACTCGCCCTGTTGACACCCAATGCCCCTTTAAAATGTGTTGCGGGGGGTTATTGGGTTGTTGTTGTTTTATTATGTGTTTTGTATTTTTATATTGTGATCTTATCCTGTGAACTGATCTGAAACCTGGTATAGGGTGCTACAAAAAATTAATTAATAACAACAAATAATTTTAGATGGTTGCAACTTGCCCTGGGACCTGCTAGTGAAGGAGGGTAATAAAATGAAAAAACACGCAAGGGGTGATTTCTGGTTTTCCACTGTTCAGCAATATAGGACCAAAGAGGCAGATAGGTAGATTAGATAGCTAATGCTCAGTAGGTGCAGGAACAATGGAAACTTGAAGATAAAGGGATAAATTTCATTTTGCATATTTGTAAAAAGCTGAACGTGGATTAAAAGCCATATAAGCAAACTTACTAGTGTCAGAGGAGCTGCTAGGTTGCGGAGGTCCTTGTGACATGTCCTTCATTGTGACACCTCCCTCTGCTGGCTCCTTGGTCCCCAGGGCTCTAGAGGCATAGCCATCTCCCTTAGGTTTGATCATACAGCAAGTGAGAGAGAAAGTGGATGGAGATGTAAGTAGACTTTTTGACCAGGCCTTTGGTTGATTTGATTGACATCCTATGCCCTTTTAAAATGTGGGGTTTTTTGGGTGTGTGTGTGTGTGTGTTATTGGGTTGTTGTTTTTATTTTGAATATATATAAATATATGGTGGTTTTATATTTTGATTTTGTTCTGTACCACCCTGAGACCTCTGGGTATAGGGCGATATATAAATTCAATCAATCAATCAAAATTAAGCATCACTAATGACAGTGAAAAATAGGAGGTTTTAGTCTAGTGCAGGGATGGTCAGCCTTGGCCCTCCAAATGAACTCCAGAACCCAACAGTCCCATTTGGCATGGTCTATGCCCAGAAATCATGGGTGCTGCAACCCAGCAACATCTACAGGGCCACCTGACCTCTGGTCTAGTGCATAAACCCAAAGGTTAATATTAATCACACATCTTTTCATCACCATGATCTGCGGAGTTAGCGGCTTATTCTAAGTCCAAAGACCACAGAATCAAAATACTAGGCAAGACACATCGTTCATGCCAAGGCTGCTTCATAATTTGCAATTCTTGTGTGCACCTGTATTAGCTACACAAAAACAGTAACAAATATATGTTTTAAAATGTGCACTACAGATGCGGATACTCAGAAAGGAGGCCCCAAATTTCATCATGGTCTACCTTTGTTGGGAAAGGGTAAGTAACGTTTTTGAGGCTGTATCATGTGAAGTGTCCCACATGACAGGAAGGATGTTAGAAGCATGACCAGTAACTAATCCTATGGCTCCTGGTTAGCAATCTAGTGTCCTTCTTTCTATATCCCTATAAATACAACTGATTAAAAATAATGGAATGGCCAGTATTGGGCCAGCTCATGTTGATTTAGGCCCTGAGGAACAGCATTTTACTCTGGAGCAGTTGAAGGAGTAATCTTTAACAACCTTGCAGGGTTTTCTTTCCTTCCTGAAGGAGAAAGGAGCTGATTAAGTTAAGTGATTGCCAAGTGTATTATAAGTTTAACAAAGCTCACATCATATTTCCCCCCTTACATGCCATACAGTAATTGTGCAAAATGCATGATTTTACTTTGGCAGCATTATTCAAACTTAATTACAGTGCTAAGAAGCAACCACAACTGAAAGAGAAAAAGCTACGTTGCTCCAAAGATCAGCGTGGCATTTCTGGCTTAAAAAAACACAGTTCTTTTGTCAGGGAAATAAACTGTGTGGAAAGAACTTTTTTGCTGTATAGAAAGCACATTTGAAACAAACTTTAAACAGACACCTGAATAGATTTAAACAGCTACGTGGTCCGTAGCTTTTAAGATAACACTTCTTTCATTGCCTTCCCATAGTTCAGTCCTCTATACACAATAGACACTAGACATTTTTTTAAGGCTCTGGAGGTAGATTGTTCTCTTAAGTAAAAGAGATATTAAATAAGGAAATGACAGAAGGCCATGCATTTCAGTAGTGGCATAGCGTTTGTTGCCAGCACCCGGGGCTGCATGGAGGGGGGTGGGAGGGAGGGAAACGGACTGATTACAGCAGCGCATTCAACTGCCTAACGGCAGCTGAGACAGACACCCAGGAGATGGCTGCTGATAAGAAAAGAAGAGTCGTTCCATTGTCTGTAGAGGTCACTTCCTGGTTCACATGGAAAAGCTGTTTTCAACGGAGCCCAGCAATGGAAGTGAACAGCTGAACAGAGGCAGCACTGGGTGTTGAAATTTTGCTCCCCTAGCAAATTTGGGCCTGGGGCAACCACCTCTGGGCCCCCCACCACTACACCACTGCATTTCAGCCAGGTTGGTCAGCAAGGCACTAATATTTGCTACCTGGATTATTTTAGCAAGGACATGTATTCGAGAGAGGAAGAGGTTTAGCCTCTTTTTTTCAGCCTAAGGGATTTTGCCCCTTTGAAGCAACCTTCTGTGGACCACATCCCCATGGAGGGCAGGGTTAAAGGCAACAGCAGCCTGAGCAATGGATGTGAATTTTACCTTTGTACATAGGTTACTTTCTACACCAGGGGTCGGCAAAGATTTTGTGGCTTGGGCCGGTTCACGGTCCCACAGATGCTGCGGTGGGCCGGAGTGTATGTGCGCACAGACACGCACAAACACTATTTCCGACGCTGCTTCTGGCACGGAGGAGGTGTGCGCAGCTTCCCATTGGCTGCAGAAGCTTCCTGCAGCCAATGGGAAGCCGGCCAGCGTCACGGAAGGTGGTCCCCACTCTGCTCCGTGCTGGTTTCATGCGGCGCATGGGAGCTGACCAAGTTGGTGGAAGGGTTACCAAGCGGGCAGTGGGGGTCCATGGGCCGGTTAAACGACCCCCATGGGCCGCTTGTGGCCCATGGGTCTTAGGTTGCCGACCCCTGTTCTACACACACTCACCCCCCCTCTCTTTGCCCCATCCAGACAAGAAAGAGGAATTACCGGAGGTCAAGGACACATTCCAGCCAGGCAAAAACACCCAGAATGGGGAGCATTATTTGTTGGCTGATGTGAGGAATTTGGAATTCAGCTGTGGAATTTTGTGTTTTTAGGTGTATTTCGAAGGAGCTAGATCTAGATCAAGTCATGCTTAGAGTAGATCTGTGGAAATGAAGGGATTTTTATTTATAACTTAAGCTCCCTTGACTTCAATGGGTCTACTTTAAATGCCAACTATGTCTGGCCACAACTCAATAGCATTTCCTTAAGAAGAATGAAATGAGGTTCTTGAATGAAGAGCAGTCTTTTGACACACATGCTGCTGGACTATCCATTGATGATTTTTTTAAAAACCCTTTCCCATGCACAAATCACAGTAGCTGTGTGCCCACATATTGAAGCAACTGGTTTTGACAATCAGTGCCTCTGCATAAGTGCTGTCTGGTTGTAAGCACAAAGTCACCCTTTACTTGTTCCTATGTGTAGTTTACCCCAATTGTGAGTTGCCACCCAATTGTAATTTGCATTGAAATAACAACTACTTCTAAAACTGGGTGTGAATGGGCGCTGGACTGCCCAGAACCATGCATTTATTTGTTTCTGTTTCAGTTATTAGCTCTGGTACACCTGTGCATTATGGGGGGGAAAGTTCAGGGCATTGTGATGTAATGTGTTTGCAAGTGTCCTGATTGCTCATCTGTTTAGCAGGGCTTTAGGGAACTGCTGTTAGAACAGCAGCTCAACATGATCCATTTAAGCAGCTCTAGAACTGGAAGGTGAGACCGATGGACTATCTGCAGATGTACAAATGGATCAGAGGGAAAGAGGGACACTTGCAAACAGAAGCATATCAGGACCAAATCCTTTGGGGACGTGAGATGGCGTGCGATCTACCTGGCCATTTAAAAGACACAGCTAACTCCTTCTTGACTTCTGCTAACTCATCACAAGCTCACTAGCTGTTCCTCAAAAGAGTGCTCAGCATTCCCTTAAGGTCAGTCAAATGGGAGCAAAATTCACTGTGACCCTCCCTCCAGCCTCCAGCCTAGAGAAGTACAGAAAAAGGCACTTACCTGGTGTTGATAATAGAGTGCTCTGCACTTTACAAGTGCTGTATGAATGATGAACAGCAACACCTAATGGAACAACAACTCCGTCAAAACAAACCTGCCCTTAAAATGTGCTGTGGGTGGCGATGGTGCGGAATGCAAAGGTAAGATTATCAGTGGAGGGGGACGCTTTGCGCCAGCCAATTAAAATGTTGAGGAATGGCGGCAAGCAAAATGATTTCTTTCTTGTGGTTGGTGCAGATGCAGCTTTGTGACTCTTTCGTTTTATCTTCATGATGGGGAACCTGTGACCCTTCAAATGTTGCCAGACTCCAGCTACCACTATCCCTGACCACAGATCCTCCCCCATCCCTGTCCTACATGCTAGGGGAAAATGCTAAACCGTCCTTTGCTTAGCCAGGACATACTTATATTCAGTAAACTCCAAGGAAGTTTATCTTGGTGGAAGGGCACAGGGCTTACTTTTGCCCTTACAGAGGACGTTTCATGTGCTGTCATTTGTTTGGATTTTAGCAAGCTCAGGCATGGAGAGCTGCTTGAAATTACCTTTCCACCCTAAGTCGGTCTGGAACCGGTCCAGAGTATTTTCTTTCTCTCCAGGCTGCCTCTTAGTCAAATCCTTTCCACCAAAGGAGAATGAATAAGGCAACTTAATAAACAAGCTTGCACTCATCCGCTGGAAGGAGGGGGAAGAGTGATCCAAGGATGCACATCTCAGTGGCAACGCAAGGGCTGAGAAGGATGCAGACACTGTCCATGATGAGGACCTAGTGTGAAAGCTGGAGCTGTTAACCCAGGAAAGGTCTAGTGGACACATATCTGCCAGCTCCTCCTTCCCCAAGGAAGTCATTGTTTGTGGCTGAATCTTCTCCCTCTTCCTGAATAGGCCCTTTCTTACAAGGAAATATCTGTTTTCAGCCAAACAGTTTCTTCTACGGTGACTCTGGGCTTCTCAATGCTGCTGTCTTTGTGGTCCAGGGGTGGTGGTGGTGATGAATCAGGGATCGAGGAGGGCTTGAGTTGGAGGGTTATGGGTAGGGTCCATGCAAGGTGTGCATTAGACAGGATGTGGCGATCACACAGGGTCCCCGGACGTTTGACGGTCTATTGATCCCTGTGCCACCACTATGATCACTTCCCCACTACCATCAACCCGTTTCTCTCGGGTACACACTGAGTCCAGACAGTTGTTAACATTAAAACAAATAATCAAGTTTATTTTATAAGCATGAACAAGTTTATGGTTTCAGTTAATTTTTCTTGTCAGTTTCTTATCCTTAGTTTCTATACCGACCTATACCTTCCTAATAACTTCAAACTGATTATCCCAACTGTCTATCTGACTCCTAACAGTTTCTCTCACTCTCTCACAACACAACTTGACCAACCCACAGACTTATCCTCCCACTTCCTTCTCCAACTCCCAACTGACTTCCCAACAACTCCAACTCTAACTCCTCCCCTTGGGTTCCCACTGGCCAATCACTTCACACCCATTTAACCCTTTCCTTATGACCCACCTAGGAGGCAAATGCCACACAGGGCATTTCAGGCCGTCTTGGGAACAATTGTGGGTTCCTCCAGGTCCTCAGCTGTAGGGGGTTTTCTGCAATCTTCCTAGCCCTTTTCTTTCGAAAAGGTCTTCCTGGGGTCTCGGTTGGGTGGGATCTTGGGAAGCTATGGGAAGGGCCACATAGCTCAGCGGTGGAGCTCATGTTGTGCATGCAGGTTCAATCCCTGGCATTTTCAGGTAGCGCTGAGAAAGATCCCTGAACCCTAGAGAGTGCAGACCTGGGTTGCTGGATTCCAATTCACATCAACTCCAGGCTGCATTGCTAATGGTCAGAATGATGGGAGTTGTAGTTCAGTAGCATCTGGAAGTTCGCCATCCTTGGTGTGAGACAATACTGAGTTAGATGAATTAGTGGTCTGATTTGGTAGGAGGCAGCATCCCATGTAGCACTGTTCAGACTACTTCTGATGTGGTTTGAAATGCTTGTTCTGGTTTTAGTATCCTATTTGGAGGTATGGAATCTTGTTTTCTTATCTCAGCCATTAGCTCAAAAATCATTTTAAAAGTACTTTTATGATGAAAAACCACACGTAGATCATTACTTGTCATAACTGGTATCTGAAGAAGTGTTCATGCACACAAAAGTTCATACCAATAACAAACTTAGTTGGTCTCTAAAGTGCTACTGGAAGGGATTTTTTTATTATTTTGTCACACCTGAGTATCCCTCTCTTTTGTCACAGATTTTGGAAAAAACAAAATCAGGCATGGATTCCCAGCACAGAAGCAGCCTCTTAAAATAAAAGAAGAGAGAAATGCTAAACAGCTGGAGTCACACTCAATTTATCTGAATACCCTGACTCATTTGTATTATGGCCTGCTTACTAATACATCCTGATTGATTCATTTCAGAAACGCAGTGCAGCTAATAAATCACATTACAAATCGTAACACATGACAAATCAATAAACCTTCTGCTACATTAAGATGCAAAAGCAAATCTTGACAAGACACAGTGCTAAATGCCCATCAGGCACAGCAGTTTCTGCTGTAGTGCGGAACACTGACAGAGCCACCGATGTAAAGGCTCTGCACTGTAGCTCCTGAAGAACTGCTCCCAGAATGGATGGAAACCTGACCCTCTCTGGCATATCTTAATGGACTTTTCAGCTTATATAGGGCTAAAAACACAGAGCTCCACATGTATTTTTACTCATTTTCCCCCTACAAGGAAGTGTAGAAAGACACCCTGCCCCTACTCTGCCCTCCAATGTCACCTTCCTCTCAGCAGGGTTCTGATAACAGAAGCAAACTTGGCTGCAAGGAGGACCCATTGGATTTTGTGGTGGGCAGGCAGGGAGTGCTCCCCTGTGTGACCTTTGTGATCTTTCGATCAGCTGTCCTCACCATATTTTGCCATTGTCACATCTAGTATGGCTCTCAGTTCTCAAGCATCAAAGAATTAGAATTCCAGCACTGGGAGCAAGAATAACTTGCAGGAAGGCTGGATAAGGTTTTTCTGAAGCCTTCATTTGAAACCCTGCCAGTTTGTCTGAAATACAGTTGTTATTTTCCCTCCTCTTATGAATTTCTCTACACTCTCTGTATACAGTGGTACCTCGGGTTACAGACGCTTCAGGTTACAAACGCTTCAGGTTACAGACTCCGCTAACCTAGAAATAGTACCTCGGGTTAAGAACTTTGCTTCAGGATGAGAACAGAAATCGCATGGCGGTGGCACAGCGGCAGCGGGAGGCCCCCTTAGCTAAAGTGGTGCTTCAGGTTAAGAACAGTTTCAGGTTAAGAACGGACCTCCAGAACGAATTAAGTTCTTAACCCAAGGTGCCACTGTACTGGCACATCCAGGAATTGAAGTAAGGGACTATTTCAAAATATCCCTTACTGGGCGTGAGCTGAAAATGGAAACATTCCACCTTGCTGTCACTTCCCAGGATTTCTGGGTGGCTAATGTGATGGCAATCATGCTCAGAAGAGCCACCACCAAGGATGTTGCCCAGTGTGCCAAACCACGTGTTCAATGACCACTTGCTCCGTTTTGCGCTGTAAGAACTGAATGGCTGTTTCTACAATCAAGAGCAGATATTATTGGGTTGTGATGGGATGCCACCATAAGCTGGCCTTTGTGGAAGTACTTTGATCCCCTTGCCCCTGTGCCAGGTTCTTACTGATGTCCACAGCCCCTATGTTGTTATGGGCCACCATGTGGAGACCACTTTCAGTGCAGTCCCTGTGGCATTAATAATGTGCACTCCATTTCTAGGCAAAAGACACCAGATTAAACATTCTGAGCATGTCTGGCCCCTGCTGCCATGGTTTTCTAGCTGCCTGTTCTGCACGTAGACAAAAATCTATTGAAGTGCATATAGACTATATTACATCTCCTTGCTTGATGTAATTAGTTGAGTCTCTTTTGGTTTGAGAGAACTTTTTCCCTGGAACAAAATTGATTTTTAAGTTATCTGATTTGTATTGAATAGTGTATTCAAATCTCCTTTCCCAGAATCCACAGACCATCTTTCTGACCTGCATTGACTGAAAATATCTCAGAATAGTTTTTAAACCAAATGCACTTACTCACAGCACAGTTTTCCTTCCTAGCAAAAGAATTTAATGCTTCTTGTTTGGGCTGGATTCTTTCTCAACACCCCCCCCCCCCCCGTTTCATTGTTTAAAGCCAGGTTCTCATTTTCTGAGATCTCTTGTCTCCAGGTTTGAATGGGGGGCGAAAAGACATAGCTGGGAATACAGATTAATGTATGTAAGCATTATTGAGTATTTATAGTGCAGATGTGCGGTTCTGCTTTCATAAAAGCGAAACCCACAGATGTTACGCTTCAACATGACAAGCCATTTTTATTCTGGTTAGGAAAAGATCTTCCGTTTAAAAGAAAAACAATGCCACAAAGGAGACGGTGCTCTTGGGATTCGGCAACCACAGCAGCTTTCAGAAGCCCCCAAACTCTTCAATTCAAAGAAAAGCTAAGCTCCTTTCCTCCAGAAATAATCCTTTCTTTAGCAGGTGTGTGTGTAAAACCTATGTCTCTGAATCCTCAGCTGGTGTAATTTCAAAGATGAAGTCAATAGAACAGTGTTGATTTAACTAGACTTGAGATACAGCCTACAGAATTTATGGGTAAGGAGTCCCATACACACAGCTATGGCTACAGCTGGGCTTCTTGACAGGTGCTGCAGGGCTTGAAGTGGGAGATGTGAGTGAGGCATGGATCAGAGAAGGGGGAACTGCAGGTAGTTTCAGTTAAGCTACTAGCATCACAGCACAGAATTCTCTTGGTCCTGGGAATCAGGTGATACCAGAGAGCCAATCCTGTGCAGCCGGCTGGTTGGCATTGCCCTGTGAAAGGGTCTTCTTGGTGATGGTTCCCTCTTTGTGGAATGCCCTCCCTGGTGAGGCGCATCTTTCTCCCTCATACTTAATGGGGCCCCTCCTCTGTCAGTGGGTCCTCCCTGCAGACACAACACTCTAATCAGCCCTGAGCGTGTGAGAAAAGCACCTAAATTATTGGTATAGGAACTCAAGAGTGGCTTGTAAGTGCCATGCGGTCTGAGCTACAGCAACCAGCTTAGACCTCCTTACACGCTGAGTTGCTCTGGTAGACTGGGGGGTTGTGGTGGATGGGAAGGACAAAGACTTGATGACCTAGTTCCTCCCAAGGTGAGCTAAGCCTGGCAGGACAGCTTTCTCTATCGTCTTAACCCTTTCAAGCATCAATTAGACAGGTATGTTGGTTATATGAGACTGATTATCCCCCCCCAAAAGGAGCGTTTGAGAGAGATGGCATTGTGCAGGTGATCTGGGAGACAGTTCCAAGCATACAGAGCAGCGAGGAAGAAAGAGCAGAGACTTCTCAGGAAGGAGGAAAATGCTGGATGGTGGTGGCTTATGGGTGAGGAGTTCAGAACCCTCCCCATGCCAGCTTGTCTCTCACTGCTTTCGTTTGCCCTTTCTCTTGAGCTGAACTCATATACCCATAGTGTGCTTGGCTGGGAGAAAGTGCTAGCAGTGGGAGGATGAGCCATAGGCAGGAAAAAGGATTCTGCTCACTTCATGTGCACATCTCTTTTGCTGGTTTTCTCAACACCACAGTCTGTGCGATCAGGGCACGACCTGTATGCAAACATATGAGCCAGCCGACATCGCATCTCATTTAGCCCTGAGGAGAAAGAGAAGGAAAACACAGCCCACAGACAGCAAAGGGACAAGTCTCTCTGTATTGTCATATGACACTATACTTTCAGAGTATTTCTGCCTTTCTTCTCCAGTATGCACAGTATGAGTGTTCTGTACTTGGTAGAAATGGCACCTTGCCTGCTAGTTCCATGAGTGATTTCTCCTAGTGAGTCAAGAGCATGCTTCAAAATATTTGGCTTTGAAGTAACAGTGATATAAGGCTCTGGTATGCAGGAATCGTTGGAGGAAATAGCTTAACATATTTTAAAATATTTAAGGAAGTTCTTTTATGTTTAATGTTTTATTATGTTTTTATATATGTTAGAAGCTGCTCAGAGTGGCTGGGGCAACCCAGTCAGATGGGTGGGGTACAAATAACAACAATAATAACAACAACACTTTATAATGTAAACTTGAACTGTAGATTATCCCGTAGTTACATTGTTAGGCACTTATGTGCTAGTAGTAAATGGCTTTCTTCCTTTCTTTTCCAATACAGTGGTACCTCGGGTTAAGTACTTAATTCGTTCCGGAGGTCCGTACTTAACCTGAAACCGTTCTTAACCTGAAGCACCACTTTAGCTAATGGGGCCTCCTGCTGCTGCTGTGCCGCTGGAGCACGATTTCTGTTCTCATCCTGAAGCAAAGTTCTTAACCTGAAGCACTATTTCTGGGTTAGCAGAGTCTGTAACCTGAAGTGTATGTAACCTGAGGTACCACTGTACTGCTTTAATTGATAGATCAATTGCTTCCCCTCTCCCCGCCCGCAAGGCCAGCCACACACAGAACTGGAAATCAGGGAGCAGAACCATTAAAAACATGGGAATGGTTTCGAATCGTTATTTATATATACATATATTTTAACAAACTCCCTGATTTGGTTTCTGTTTAGACATTTCGAACTGGTTTTGAACCAGTTCAGAGACACTTCTTGCACACTGACATTATAAAACTCTTAGGCTGTGATCCAAACTCCCCCCTTATGTAGGGGCTATGGGGGGGGGTTAGAATGAGTGGAGGCATCTCTCTGCTCATGTCTGCTGGTTCAGCAAGCCTCCCACTGTCTGTTGAATTGGTGGATGAGTGGAAGATCCACCAGTGATGGGCCCGCTAGAACAGCCCAGTTGACAGCTGAGAAAGTGTTCTGAGGATGGGCCAGAGCTGAGACAGCCTGGGATCCACTAGATCCTATATTGCTGCTCTCAGGGATTGGGCCTGAATTGCCTCCCTCCCAGCAACCTTCCATTGTTGCCACAAAGAATTAGGTAAGCTTGCCTTTAAATGCAAACCGAGTCCTGATTTCTCCGTTCCCTAGTTGTGATAAAGAGGGGTATTGTGGGTGTGCCTCTATCATTACAAGTTCATTGGTTCCCTCTATTTGCAGGTATCATGCTGGGATCATAAGTCAGCGTAATCCTTGAATGATGGACAGTGGGAGTTTGCAGAGACAACTGCGGCCTGTCTTGTTTTCCAGCTGTTTTTTTTTTTTTTTACATCTTCTCATTGCACATCTTGGACACGATGGCCTGAAAATGTAAGTAGCAATAGCCATCAGCTTAGATGACATTGAAAAACCTTTGTTAGACCTTCATAGGTAAATGGAGACTGCACACTCAGCACTAGTGGACCTCTGAGGGTCAGAAAGAAAAAAGGGGATAGTGATCATTCCCTTCCTGTGAATTCTGAAGGCAACTAGCTGGCTGCTTCTGGAAATGGGATGCTGTACTTGACAGATTGTGGTCTTTTCCAGCAGGGGAATTCTCTCATTTCTATTTTCGATTTCAATAAAATTGAAAATTTCACCAGAGAAACCATGCCATTAGTTCCCTAGCAACCACCCACAGCCGACTTTCTGCTTCTGGGGTCATCAGAATGAGGTTTCCCACAGACCAAGACTCATTACCACAAAGGATAACATGGACTTCCTTTACGCATTATTAACAACTGTATTAAAACAGAATGGTGCATCTAAAGGGCTTTTTAATATAAAGAAAATAATGATTAGACTACTGTTCATCTTCTACTTGTAATCCACGCGTTGAATGTTTCAATGACAGAAACAGAAACTTGTTATGCCCTTTGCTATGCCATCCATCCAAGTCCTGGGGACAAGAGGACTTCATTGGATCTTCTTTTGTATATTCAGTCAACCAAGATGGAAGTATGTTCTCGGGGGACAGGGTGTGGGTGGGTGTGAGAGACTTCCTGGTCCTGAATGGGGTAACTGTGCCCCTGAAGGACCAGGTGCGCAGCCTGGGAGTCATTCTGGACTCACAGCTGTCCATGGAGGCACAGGTTAATTCTGTGTCCAGGGTGGCTGTTTACCAGCTCCACCTGGTACGCAGGCTAAGACCCTACCTGCCCACGGACTGTCTCACCAGAGTGGTGCATGCTCTGGTTATCTCCCGCTTGGACTACTGCAATGCGCTCTACGTGGGGCTACCTTTGAACTGCAATTAATCCAGAATGCGGCAGCTAGACTGGTGACTGGGAGTGGCCGCCAGGACCACATAACACCGGTTCTGAGAGATCTGCATTGGCTCCCAGTACGTTTCCGAGCACGATTCAAAGTGTTGGTGCTGACCTTTAAAGCCCTAAACGGCCTTGGTCCTGTATACCTGAAGGAGCATCTCCACTCCCATCATTCAGCCCGGACACTGGGATCCGGCGCCGAGGGCCTCCTGGCGGTTCCCTCATTGCGAGAAGTGAGGTTACAGGGAACCAGACAGAGGGCCTTCTCGGTAGTGGTGCCCGCCTTGTGGAGCGCCCTCCTTTCAGATGTCAAGGAAATAAGCAGTTATCCTATCTTTAAAAGACATCTGAAGGCAGCCCTCTTTAGGGAAGTTTTTAATATTTAATGCTGTATTGTTTTTAACATGTGATTGGGAGCCGCCCAGAGTGGCTGGGGAAACTCAGCCAGATGGGTGGGGTATAAATAATAAATTTATTATTATTATTATTATTATTATTATTATTATTATTATTATTAAACCTGTGAAGGTTTGCAACTTCCTGTGTAGGTTTCTTTTTGTTTTTTTGCAACGGGCAGTGGCAGCCAATGCGGTGCATTTCTCAAAAAAAGGGATGTCCCTCGCATCAGGCCGTTGTGCTTGGTCATGTGGGCAGAGATGTTGGGCACTGGAAGGCCGGAAAGTCTTGTGTTCTAATTAGAGCTGGGTTTGCGGTAGCCCCTCCTCTTCTTTGGAGATGTTTGAGTGTTGTGATTAGCTATCATGTATGCCAGGGAAGCACCTCATGCTCCCGTAAGGATTGGGCTCCAACTGTGTTGAGTGATTTTTATATGCGCATGCATATGCAACAGTTCAGGGAGAGGAAGGAGACAAGAACGAACATAAGATGATCAAGGTGATGGTTGGCATATGATGTCGGTGGCATGTGTTGCTGTTGTTTGTATTCATCGGCCCACAAGCAGATGGTCATATTTACACATTTGGTTGTTGCCTGAAATTGTTCCATGAACATTTTGTTTAAACATTTTTTTTTTTTAATGCAAACCTTTTTGCCATTTGAGATGCCGAACTTGAATACCGGTTCCTTGGCTCATCAAACTTGGGTTTCTTTCTCTTGGTTGGCAAGCAAAAGTTTTCTGTGTTACTCCTTTTACCTTGAAATAACTTTTATTTAGCCCCCAAATTCCAAAGACTGTACCCTCAATGCCTAGTGATAAAAACCATGCTGTTGTTTTAATCTTCTCTAGAAAAAGGCCTAGTTATCCTAAACCATCTTAAAAATAACCCTCAAAAAGCAGAGGTTAGATTGTATGTAATTCCAGCTATAGGATCTATTGAATTTCAAGTACAATGGTACCTTGGGTTAAGTACTTAATTCGTTCTGGAGGTCCGTTCTTAACCTGAAGCACCACTTTAGCTAATGGGGCCTCCTGCTGCCACCACACCACCGGAGCACGATTTCTGTTCTCATCCTGAAGCAAAGTTCTTAACCTGAAGCACTATTTCTGGGTTAGCGGAGTCTGTAACCTGAAGCGTATGTAACCTGAAGCTTATGTAACTCAAGGTACCACTGTACAGTCTTACCTTGGATCCCAAACGCCTTGGTACTTGGATGTTTTGGCTCCCAAACGCTGCAAAGTGAGTGTTTCGGTTTGTGAATGTTCTTTGGAACCTGAACGTCCAACAGGGCTTCCATGGCTTCTGACTGGCTGCAGGAGCTTCCTGCAGCCAATCAGAAGCTGCACTTTGGTTTCCGAACATTTTGGAAGTCGAACGGACTTCCGGAACAGATTCCGTTCCGACTTCTGAGGTACCACTGTAGTAGTATTTCATTTCATTTCATTTTTCCTAAGAGAACTCAAGGGAACTTGTTAAATTCTTCCTTGATTTGTATCCCATTGTGGGATTATGGCCTGCTCCAAGGTAGGCTGCAACAAGAGCACTACTACCGTGTAAATCATGGTAAAAGATTAAGAAATGGATCCCCAAATGTCTGCTTGGGTTAAAAGTGGCTCCTGGGTCTTGAAGATTCCTGGTTTACAACCACAGACAGTCAGGCAGAGTTGCTTGTTGCCTGCAAGTGTTTCAGCGGAGCAAGCCATGCAACATTCAACATGGGAAGGCGAAACAAATAAATTTAAAAATCCAGGATCACAAGACAAATATTCATGTGACGTGTACTTGAATCAAGAAATGCAACATAAATTTTGAGGGCTTGAGCAGAAAGGATGGAAGGTTAGGCAAAGAGTTAAGAACGTGAGGAATGGAATTGTCAGGGTGGCTTAGAATTCTGTACCTAAACGCTGTGATTGTCATCTACTGTATATCACAGGCAGGGGTTCCATAACCTTAATATGTTTACAATTTTGGTCATACGATTTCTGGGGGAGAGCTTTGCTACATTTTAAAGGTTTGCCACAACTAAGGGCATGAGATGTAGAGCTCGCTGGACATTGCAAGGGTGTTGGTGTGCAGAGTATGTCTCAGGAAATTGGAAATTTCCAGGCGCTATGCAGCCTTTGGGCTAGAAATGTTCAATAAATATAGAAATTCCCCCAGGAAGCTGCTGTGTTCCATGTTTCACATTTTGCACTGGAAGCCAAGACTGTGCAATACATATCCCTATAAGATTTCCAGTACTCCTGATGAGGTGCTATTACCAAGTATCTCTGAAAATACAATATGGGTGGGTTGGGGGGGGGAGAGATTTGAATACTAATGCCAAAGGTTCAGAGAATTGCTATGTGTACCTTCACCTGCCTTATATGACTTATTAATGAATCAGCAAATGGCATGTTTTATTTTTAGTGTACAGTATTAGAAGTAATTTGTAAGCATTAAGTGAGTTGTGAAAGCCTCTGCAGCATTTTGAAAGTGTGAGCATTTGTTATTAAATTAGACGAGGCTCATATGGAGAACATAATTTCCTCCTTATATATGAGCTGCCAGGGAGACAGGTTGCTTAGCACGTCAGACCTGATCCTTGTTTTCCTTTGCACGGGAACACTAGGTCACCCTTCTGTGTCTCATAGAATATTTCACACCATTATCCTCACATATATCTCATTGTTATTCCTCATTGAGTTGCCACTGGGAGAGTTCAGCTCGAGTTCATTTTTCATCAGTCCTGGGTTGCTTTTCCCTTTTGGAGACGTGCAGGGCTCTCTTCAAATTTATGGCATACTTCCCCTGAGAAACTAGCCGAAGCGAGCAGTCTTTCATTTTTAGCAATATTGGCAGGGAACAGGATGATGCCATTTATGCCTCTAACACAAGTATGTGGCTGGTCCAAAGTCACGCAGTTCCTGCACTGCCATGAACCCAGGTCTATTCGACCCAAATCTAATGACACACAGGACACCATACTGCAGACTTGATTTCCCTTTTAGAGTTAAACTGGCAGCATCACACTTCCTCCTAATATGTTTACTAATAACATGCATTGCAGAATTTTCCTGCCCTAATGTGCGTATCATTGCCTTTGATCAGATGAGAATGGTCAGGGTGGCTGCATGTGCTGGCAATATTTATGCTGAACAAGCTGGATTTGCACCAGTGTTTCTAGAATAAAACAATGCACTATTGCTTTGCATGCAGAAGCTCTCAGGTCCAGTGTCCCGCGCCTCTGCAAATAGCTCTAGGAAAAACTTCTGGCTGAAACACAGGAAAGCTACTACAAGTCACTGTAGACAAAGCTGAGATTGATAGACAAATGGTCTGATTTGGTATAAGGCAGAGCCCTCTGTTCTTAAGAATATCCGTTTCAACCCGGTGACTTAAGCTCCCTGAGCATTTTTAATACTGCAGCAGATTCAAGCCATCATCATTTTTCAGAAACTAGCATCTAGAAATCGGAAGACGGTTGCTGCTAAACGATGACGCTCTCGAGAAGACAAATTCTCGCAGCCAAATTAAGTGCTGCTACTGAGCCTCGTTCTTCAGTGTGTTGCACCTCACTGTTCTGTCAATTATTCCTCTTAAAAGAGCATGGGAAATGGATTTTAAAAGGCTGTCACCTGTGTACATTGGTAAAGAATTCCAATTTGGCACTGTTTTTAGTTCCAATTGGCACACGTGCTGCACAAAATGGCCTAAGCTGCAGAACTTCCATTTCTGAAAAATGCTGAACACCCCAGAGAGCAGGGGGGCTGACTTGGGCCCCCCGATTATGGGTGCCCAATGGCACCCATGACATAACGTGACGTCATGTTACAGCGGCACGCCAGATTGCCTATTGATTTGAGGCATCTTTTTGAAGTAAATCTACATTGTAGGGGGAAAAGCCCATTCTCAAAGCAATGTGTTTTGTTCTTATGTGTGGTGTGGAGAATTATAAAGTTCTGGTCCTTCATTCTTCCTAGTCTGTTGGAGGGAGAATCTAATAAAGGAGGTTGTGTTCCTGCTTAAGATCATGGTGATGTGTCTCTTCATGTAATAGCTCTGTTGGATCAGGCCAAAGGCCCATCTAGGCTGGCATCTGTTCTCACATTGGCCACTGCAACACTCTCTCAACTTGAGGCAAGTGCCAGCCGGGGAACCCTCAAGGGACACCGCAGGGGAAGAAGGCTCAGAGCCAGGGGATTGGTGGTGGGATGATGATGAGTGGTCAGAGGGAGAAGAAGGAGCAGATTGGGAGAAGGAGGTGTCAGAAGCTGAAGAGGCAACAGGGTTTAGTGAGCAGGAAGAGGCTGTGGCAGACAGCAGTTCAGACTCCGAGGCAGAAGCAGAGGCTGGAGAGGAGGGGGCCAGGAGACAGAGGGGCAGGCTACTGAAGAATCCAGGGTATCTCTCCATCCTGCTGCGACCAGCTCCCCTTCTCCTGATCTAGGTCACACAGAGAAATGAAAAGAGCAGAGCAGAAATTACTTCTGCGCAGATGCAGTCTGAGATTGCTTGGGAGAGGAGAAGTCTCCTTTGTTTTGCTCTGATTGCTGACCTATGCTTCACTCCATCTCCTGACAAACGTTAACTTTGTGCTATATGAAGTATTTTCTTTTGTCTGTCCTGAATCTTCCAATATTCATCTTCATTGAATGTCCTTGAGTTCTAGTATCATGAGAGAACAAACTACTCCCTGATCACTTTCTCCACACCACATAATGTTACACATCTCCCTAGAGTTCACCCTCTGAACTAAAAAGCCCCATGTTGTAACCTTTCCTGCAGCCCCTTACATAGGGGATTATAATTTCTTGCTTTTTTTAGTTTAAAAGACACTTGTAAAGTATAAGTTTAACAAGTTTGATGACTAGCAACCTTAACATTAATGACTTGTGTCTTTGCTGTAATTCATTGGACCACCTGCTGTCCATGAACATCTGCTAAATTATTGAGTTTGACGCACTTCTATCATGCAAGAGAAAGACTGGCATTTGCAGTTTCCTCCAGTGACTGGAAAATGGTAAGCAAATGAAGGAAAATTGGCACATGCGATCTGTTTCTACCGCACTGCTTGACTTGGTACTGATAATTCAGCAAACTGACAAGCTGTGGCTTATGAGAAAGGCACAGCCATGTTAAATTATCGCTTCTGGACTAAGATGCAGATTGAATACAACCCCCTGCCCTGCCCCCCCCCCAAAAGGTAGAAGAGGGAAACAAAGGTTGTAATCACATGTCCATATGATTTCCCCCTAAAAGATCTAATTTGGGGCTATAGCATACACCGCCTACAACAGTTTCATTCCTTAAACTCATTCTTTCGGATGAAAGAGATGCAGTTATTGCCATTTATGAAAATGTGCTGTCAGTTTTGCCTAAGTCCATTTCAGACACATTTGTCTCAATCCTAGACCCTTAGCCCAGATAAAGCTTAAGGTGCCAAGATAGTAAATAATTTAGAAACATCCTCGTATTTGGGATACCAGTAATCCTTTCTTAAGGGACACGGGTGGCGCTGTGGGTTAAACCACAGAGCCTAGGGCTTGCTGATCAGAAGGTCAGCGGTTCGAATCCCTGCGAGGGGGTGAGCTCTCGTTGCTCTGTCCAAGCTCCTGCCAACCTAGCAGTTCGAAAGCACGTCAGAGTTCAAGTAGATAAATAGGCGGGAAGGTAAATGGCGTTTCCGTGCGCTGCTCTGTTTCACCAGAAGCGGCTTAGTCATGCTGGCCACATGACCTGGAAGCTGTACGCTGGCTCCCTTGGCCAATAAAGCGAGATGTGCACCGCAACCCCAGAGTCGGTCACGACTGGACCTAATGGTCAGGGGTCCCTTTACCTTAATCCTTTTTTAGAAACTGGTCATTAGTGGCCATGCCCTGAGGGCCACTGGAGCAGAGGAAGGCCTGATGGAGATGGGGCCATGGTTCATGTTCTATTGTCAAATATCTCATCCATCAGAGTCCCTCCCAACTGTACAATTCTATGAATCTATGATCCATCCATTCATCCATTATGTAGGCTCATGTCAGGGACTGACAGGCCTCTGATGGGTGTGTGATGGAGGCAGGAGGGCTGGAGGTGGACCGAGGAGAAGTTTGGTGCCACCTGCCTGGTAGGAGCCAGGGAAAGGGAAGGCTATGAGACAAGGGCACAAGTTCCAGATGGATCAGAAGCAGAGGAGGCTGCTTAGGTGGGTGAGCTGGTCAAATCCCTGCCGTCCCCTGCTCTGCTGTCTCCTAGAACCAGGAGGTGCTTGAAGAGGGAAGTACAATGAGGACTTCCATGCAGGAAGTCTCAGGTTGCATTCATATACCCCATCAGACGAGGGCACATAAGCTGTGGGGGTGTGGGGCATGGTCCCACTGTTGCTTCAACTGCTCTGCTGGGCAGTTGGAAAATAGCCATATAATGTAGATGCTAGAAATGTGCATCTAAGCTGTAAGTGCCTGCTTTTGTCAGTAAAGAATTCCTTCCTTGGCTGGGTACGCACAGGACAGCTGATACGTAATAAGGGGTAAGTTTTGTAGATGAAAACCACTGTTAGTTAATGTAACTGCACCCAATATTCCAGGCTATAGCACTGCGTGTGTGCATGTCCTCAGTGTCCTTCTTTTGAAACATTTTTTGCTGAATTTTGTCCAGAGGATGAAGCCGCCCAAGTCTGTTATGGCAAAAAAGTAAAAAGTCTTGTGGTACCTTAAGATGACATTTATTTTAGTTACTATTTTATTTCTTTATTAGATTTAAACACCATCCTTCATCATACGATCTCAGGGCGGTTAGCAAAATAAAATGCAGGATAAAAACAAATAATGAAAACAAAACAGCAAAACAATAACAACAATATTGTTAAACATCTGATGAACTGGGCTCTTTTCCATGAAAGCTAATGCCACAATAAATCTGTTAGTCTTCAAGGTGCCAGACGTTTTCCCCTTTTTGTGTGTATATGTTGACTGAATTTCATGATCACGATTTTAAAAAGAAGGGCTAGCCAGTCCTTTTGGCTACTTTGCATTTTTTCCCTCAATTTGAAACTTGTCTCATTTCTCTATCTTGTTCCATCCTAAATAATAGAAATCATGATTCTACTTAATGCACTAAATGAAAGCAAGATGGAGCCACAGTTGGCAGCAACTAGAAAAGATAATGCAGTCGAAGTAATCAATTTATGTTTTATTGGCTCCTTCCAGCGAGCTAATGAATAAAGGTACCCTTATGCATGCTTTGCTCAAGGCTGATTAATTATCTCGACAAAATTTGCTTTTTTCCATGTACAAGTCACATGAGGTTAAATGAATCCCTGGGCGTTTAATTTTGCTTGGACCTATTAAAGGAAAAGATGCTATATTGATCATTATATTTTAGAATTATAATGCTTATGTGTTATATATATATATATATATATATATATGCGCAGAATCCTTATATGGAGCCCTGTAATCATTATGTGTATAATCCTTACATCCATTCACCTATGTACTTATGCAGTCAACCCTGTCTCTCTGTGTGTCTTCATATAAACTTGGTATCTGTATGAAGAGAAGGCTATAAATAGAATCTATCTATCTACACTGTGTTTATCCATCTTTATCTATCATCTATCTATCAGAATGTATCTCTATTTGTTTATCTAATCTCCTCGAGTTATTAAAAACAGGCAAGCTCTTTAATTCAGGGCACACATGTTGAAATATCTGTGCAGAAGAGCTGGATCTTGTCTGCATACTGTGCTACTTTACTACTGCCACACTGGTGCTTTTAATTAGCTCTCATTGTCTCACTACTTGGCTGAGTGGTTTTTACAGCTAACCTGAGAAAAAGGTAGGATGCAGAAATCCTTCGTCCGATACATCAACTTAATTAGAAGCAGGAAGCATGACTTCTCCCTATGACTTTTGAGGAATAAAAAGCTCTTTAAACCAATCTTGAGGTAGTTTTCAAGCACAGTAATACCAAGATATTATATAAATATATATATATATATATATATATATATATATATATATATATATATATATATATATATATATATCAGCACTATTTTTTTCTTAGAAAAAGAGGTGCTGGAGCTCACCACAAATGCCTCCCTTGTTCTCTTATTATAACGGGAATGGTGCCCACCTGAGAGGTCCGGTTAAAAAAAAAAGTCCCGTGTGTATGTCTAGCTCATATTTGAGGTCAGGCTGTAATTGCTGCACCTTAGACGGCATCTTAAAAAGCAGAGACATCACCTTGCCGACAAAGGTCCATATAGCTAAAGCTATGGTTTTCTCAGTAGTGATGTATGGAAGTGAGAGCTGGACCACAAAGAAGGCTGATCACCGAAGAATTGATGCTTTTGAATTATGGTGCTGAAGGAGACTCTTGAGTGTCCCATGGACTGCAAGAAGATCAAACCTATCCATTCTGAAGGAAATCAGCCCGGAGTGCTCACTGGAAGGACAGATCATGAAGCTGAGGCTCCAATACTTTGGCCACCTCACGAGAAGAGAAGACTCCCTGCAAAAGACCCTGATGTTGGGAAAGATGGAGGGCACAAGGAGAAGGGGACGACAGAGGAAGAGATGGTTGGACAGTGTTCTCAAAGCTACGAACATGAGTTTGACCAAACTGCAGGAGGCAGTGGAAGACAGGAGTGCCTGGCATGCTCTGCTCCATGGGGTCATGAAGAGTTGGACATGACTAAACAACTATCCTTACCATTCTGGAGCCGTGCGCCAAGCAGGCCTTGCAAACACACCCACCCCAAGCTTGATGGGCTCCAGGATGCTCTTGCACGAGATTTCATGGAGCTGTCCAAGTTCCTGCGAGATCTCGGGAGACCACTCACAGCCTGCACAAGAGCACCCCAGAGCCTGGAAAGCAAGGAAGGTGCAGAGCTTAAAAGATTTTTCCGTGCCGGGAAAACCCTGCACAAGAAGAGCTTTTAAGCTCTCCCCCTTTGGTGCATTTAATTCATGTAATTTCAACCAGCCAGCCTTCGACCATATCAAATTGATATAACGTATGTTAAATACGTGCAAGTTGCAATTTTACTGTATTGAAGAAGAGAGGTGGTATCAGAAACTTTGGTTTCATGGATGCAGGAAATCCATTCCCTCTTAGCTTGGCTTCATTATCAATCGATGGGGAGGAGGTGTGGTTGCCTTATACTTATTTATTTATTCATGTAAAGCATTTCTTAATTGCCATTCGTCAAATGATCCCAGAGCGTTGTACAAAACGGTGAATAAAATTAATACACACATCATATAAATACTGATTACAAACCAAGCAGCAAATCACTCGGGCCTTTGCCAACAGCCAAGGAGGGACCAAGTCACTGAGAGGCTGTACCTGCTACCTCCCAGGAGCAACGTCAAAGCAAGGTGGAGACCAGCTTGGCCTTGTCCCTTGGCCAGAGAAGAAGCAGCTACAAGGAGCTTGCTTCCCCCATCTTGATGACCTTGCCTGCTGGACCTCTGCCCCCATTCTTTTGTGTTCGGCCAAAAAGAATGGGGAGCCACTGCCACTTGGGGGCCGAGAAAGGGCCAAATGGGTCCTTCAGAGTGAGGTATTCGGGGCAACGTGGCTTGGGAAGATTGCCTGCCATGGCTCTGCAGTTACAAACACTTTTTAAGCTTAGATTCTAAAAACTGAAGGCATTTTCCTGGGCCCTTTTCCTGAATACCTGGCTCTGGGAAGAAGGACCCCCTTTGTCCTTTTGCATCAGCCCAGATAAGGAAGCAAGAAGGCCAAAGGTGGAGGTGGGTAGCTGGCTGCCATGAAGGGGAATCAAGTTTAGCTCCTAATTAGACGGTGCCTGCACATTGTCACTGATGCTGAATGATGAGATGTGCTTTGGCCAACCATTGGCTTGCCCTCTCCCTACATGAAAGAATGCTCTGCTTCATCTGCCCATCTCAACTAAGACCAGAAACAAAGGGGAAGGATACTTTGGCCCAATCCATTGGCCGAAGGGGTAAGAGCATCAACTAAGCAAGAGCAGCGGTAAAGGAAGATCAGCTTAGCCCAAATGGGATAATAATGCCCATGTATAGCTCACCACTTTATTCTCATAGGCTGGCCCTGTAGCTTCTTGGGAGAGCTGGAAGATTTGCTAGTGAATGACTAGTGCTTTATTACAGCAGTAGTTTTAACCAGGGAAGCAAAGCAGAACTCAGCATGCAGAAATGATTTAAAACAGGCCAGAACTGCCACCACTGCAGTGTAAAGTTTCTGGCTGGGAAGAAACTTAATAATGTTGACTTCTCCAGGTTTTGTTTTTTTTTTAATAAAAAAAAAATATTACTCCCCCAAACTGTGATAATAATGAGATTTCACATTTGCAACATCCCTGTCTCCCTGGATAAATTATGAAGAGATCAATTTCCCCCCATTAGCTTCCTCCTCATTAACAACTTGGCTGAGGTCAAGGAGCCCCTTTGCTTGCACTTAATGGTGAACAACCTTTCTCTTCGGATACAGATTTTTCTTTGTCGAGATGAAATGGAACAAAATCAATGACTCTTATTTAAAGTTCAAAGTGAAATAGGTTTTCTTAAACAACAAGAAAAAGCCACACATAACACTCTCACATATATGATATGCACAGATTCTGACTAGGGCAGTATAAATTATTAATCTCAAACCTGACAGAGACTGTATGAAATGGGAATATAATTTGCTGCCCTTTCATGAAAGTCAAACTCTGCTGCCTGAGGTGGCTGCCTCACTTTGCCTAATGGTAGAGCTGACTGAAATAAGAGTTTTGAAAGGTGGAAGCAGTTGGCAAATGCTTGAGCACTCTCTAAAATCTGATGAACAGATGCTGGCTAAAAACAGTCACCTGAGCTCAGCATTTTTCTACTTGCAGGTCAGTCCCCTTAGTCAAAGGAGACAATGTTCAGGCAATGTTCTGTTTGCCACATGTTGAAAGGTAAAGGTAAAGGACCCCTCGACGGTTAAGTCCAGTCAAAGGCAACTATGGGGTTGCGGCGCTCATCTCGCTTCTCAGGCCAAGGGAGCTGGCATTTGTCCACAGACAGCTTTCTGGGTCATGAGGCCAGCATGACTAAACTGCTTCTGGTGCAACGGAACACCGTGACAAGTGCCAAAATGCACAGAAACACCATTTTACCTTCCTGCCACAGTGGTACCTATTTATCTACTTGCACTGGTGTGCTTTCGAACTGCTAGGATGGCAGGAACTGGGACAGAGCAAAGGAAGCACACCCCGTCGTGGGGAAACGAAATGCCAACCTTCCAATCGGCAAGCCCAAGAGGCTCGGTGGTTTAGACCACAGCGCCACCCGTGTTCAATAGCATTCTTATAGCATGCATAATACCCTCCAACATTTTCCCAGTGAAACTAGGGACTTCCCATTCCATAATTACAATTTTACTATTTATACACCACACATCTTACTGGGTTGCCCCAACCACTCTGGGTGGCTTCCAACATATATAAAAACATAATAAAACATTAAACATTAAAAAACCACTTCCCTATACAGGGCTGCCTTCAGAGGGCTCGGGGGCCAGATAACTCCAGACCCTCCAATATATCTCCAGTGAAAACAGGGACATCTTAAGGAAAAGCGGGGCATACCTGGATCAAATCAGAAACCGGGATGGCTTCTCTAAATCAGGGACGTCCCTGGAAAATAGTGACACTTGGAGGATCTACATATATGCATATGATAAGTCTAACGTATTCATTCAAATTAAGGTTCCTAGAAATGCCCAGGCTTTCAAAGAGGCTGCTCTGTTTCCAAAAATAGTCTCGCAGGCACTGGTGGAATAATGGCTGCTGTGGCTGACAATTTCGGGAGGCTGAAAAAAACCCTATAGTTCACAAGTTGCTTCTTGTCACTTGAAAGAAAGGGCAGAAGTAGGGGATTTCATAGGTAAGAAATTGTACCTACTGGGTACAAGGTTGCTTTTGCCTTATAAGAAGTCTGCTGACAGACATAACTACAGTAATTATCATGTTACCACATTCCCTGTAAAGAGTAAGAGTCAAAATAATTTTGCTGGTGAAAAGCATATTGGAAAGCCAATGAGAAATCAACTTATTCTAGGACAGCACTAAGTGAACTCCAGTTGGAACAAATGCTCCAGTGGGCATTTGGCTCATATTGAATTAATAGCATTTACAACTGTCCTACTAGACAACCATAAATACTAGTATTTATTTGCTTATTACAGTTGTTTTCTAACCTTCTTCTAAAGAGCTGTCAGCTGCACACAGGGGGCTTTTTCTTATTTTATTCTGGCAACAAACGTAAAGCTTAATGGCTTTGGGCTTAGATCATCCTAGACAAACTCCAGAACTCTATCCCAAAGATAGCCAGCAGACCACCCTCCAGATGTCAAGCATTGCAACTCTCATCATCCTTGCCCAACAAGCCATGCTGTTTGAAGCTGATAAGACTTGCTTAGGGCTAGATCAGGGGTAGCAAATGTAGTGTCCTCCAGAAGTTGTTGGACTCCAACTCCCGGTGGTATCATAACACTACTTCATGGCTGTCTATAGAAATAGACCCTTAAGAGAACACAGAGTCACTGTACAGTACCATCTGAACTCTTATCTTTGGCATGTTTATTAATAAGTGATGCTAAACAAACCAGGTGCTCAGAAAGGTTTGACAAAATAGCTTCAAGCTTGCTCAGATGAAACCAATTATCTAGACCCATTTCAATTTGGCTTCACGCCTGGTTGTGGGACTGAAGCCCTGGTCAATGGCTGCCTATGTTGGGATAGAGATCAGGGGAGTGCAACCATGTTGATTTTTTTGGACTTTTATTAACATTGACCACAGCATCTTTGGGATGAGCTTCGGGGAGTTGGGGACATTGCTTTGCGGTGGTTCCATTCTTGTCCCCAAGGCTGCTTTCAGAAAGCAGCATCGGAGACTTCTGTTCAACCCTTGTAGGAACTATCCTATGTGGTCCTACAGTCATCAGGCATTTTACCCGTGCTGTACATTATCTATATGAAGTTTCAGGGAGCTACAATCAGGGGATCTGAAGCTAAGTGTCATTAATATGCCGATGACACCCAGCTCCATCTCTCTGCTCCATCAGTATCAAGAGGGGCAATGAAAGTCCTGAATCATTGCCCATAGACAGTAGTTGGCTGCATGTGGACTGATAAATTGAAACTAAATACAAATAAGATCGAAGTTCTGTGGTTGGATTTTTACTAAATGTGGAATTTGGTGGAGAAGCCTGTTCTGGTTTGGATTACACCGCTCTTTTGAAGGAGCTGGTTCATAGTCTTAAATTCATTGTCCTGGAACCATAATCGCCACTCCTCAGTATCTAGCCATTCCTATGCTTGGTTTCGGTTAGCGAGATAGCTTTATTTTTTTATGGACAGTAATAGCTTGGCTACAATTGTTCACACTCTACTAACCTTCAGGATGGACTACCATAATGTGCTTTATGTGGGGCTGCCCTTGAAGATGATCCAGAAGTTGCAACTGGTGCAGAATACAGTGACCAGGGTGTTGATGGGAACAGTGGGTCAGTAGCATATAATCCCTATTCTCAAACAGCTACATTGGTTGCCTGTTTCCTTTCAGACTCGATTCAAAGTGCTTATGTTGACATTTTAAGCCCTGAATGGCCTTGAACCAAATATCTTTGAGGAAACCACCTCCTGTATCAATCTGACCATGTATTAACATATGCGGAGGAAATTCTCCTGATACCTCCCCTGTTAAATGGTATGTAGCGTGGAGGCAGTGAGAGATTTTACTTTCTTGGGCTCCATGATCACTGCAGATGGTGACAGCAGTCACGAAATTAAAAGACGCCTGCTCCTTGGGAGAAAGGCGATGGCAAACCTAGACAGCATCTTAAAAAGCAGAGACATCACCTTGCCAACAAAGGTCCGTATAGTTAAAGCTATGGTTTTCCCATAGTGATGTATGGAAGTGAGAGCTGGACCATAAAGAAGGCTGATCGCCGAAGAATTGATGCTTTGGAATTATGGTGCTGGAGGAGACTCTTGAGAGTCCCGTGGACTGCAAGATCAAACACATCCATTCTTAAGGAAATCAGCCCTGAGTGCTCACTGGAAGGACAGATCATGAAGCTGAGGCTCCAATACTTTGGCCACCTCATGAGAAGAGAAGACTCCCTAGAAAAGACCCTGATGTTGGGAAAGATTGAGGGCACAAGGAGAAGGGGACGACAGAGGATGAGATGGTTGGACAGTGTTCTCGAAGCTACAAACATGAGTTTGACCAAACTGCGGGAGGCAGTGGAAGACAGAAGTGCCTGGCATGCTCTGGTCCATGGGGTCACGAAGAGTCGGACACGACTAAACGACTAAACAACAACAACAAAGCGTGGGGCCCATTGAACAACCTTTTCAGTGATAGCCACTGAAATGAGTCTCACCCCAACCTTATAAACTGGAATGTGCTGTTAAGCTGGAAATAAGACATATTGAAAAATAAAAACTGAGCTCTTGCAAAGCATAGCACAGATATTTTCAAGGGGTGGTAGGGAGAAAACCACCTTGGTCTCTCTTACCTTCTGTTTGTGTTTCTAATCACTGGAATGTTTTCAGAGAGCCAAGGTTGGGCATGGGTCCTGGTACCACTCAGAAATCTGTACACCAGGAAGCAAACACATTGAACAAGAAGGCTAAGATTCTTTTATATATATAGATATATTTTTATTGTTTTTTTAACATATCATTTCCAACAATCATATATAATAACTTCTTATCTTATACAATATTTTAGACTTCCGTCAACACCTCTGATGATTTTTTGTTCTTTATCACTTATTCTGCATTTCTTAATTTCTCTATTACTCTTAATTATCATTAACTAATAATTCTCCTCATAGTCTTTCTTGCAATATTTCAGATAATCCTCCTTACAAAACTTCTTGCAGTCCTACTAGCGTTAATCTGTTCATTACAATTACTTTTCAAATAGTTCGTATATTTACTCCAGTCTTGTAAGAATCTCTGGTCCCACAGGTTTTGAATCCTTCCTGTTAATTTATCTAATTCTGCATAGTCCATCAATTTCATCCTCCATTCTTCTTTCGTCAGTAATTCTTCTTGCTTCCATTTTTGTGCCAATAATATTCTTGCTAAGAAGGCTAAGATTCAGATTCTTGCAAACCACAGCACAGCCTAAATACAGAACCCATGGGGGTACCACCAGTTTGCCACTTAAACTTCCAGGTATGCAGTGAATAGATGTACAGGCATGGAGACTCTGTTTTAGACCTCTGGATGAACACATGGAGTTTAGGAGCAAGCCGGCAGATGCAATGCCATTTCCCCTCCCCTCTCCATCATGTGTTCGCTTTACACAACTTTGTTGTGTGAACAGGGCTTCGGCTGTAATGTATACTATTTACAGAGACACTTTGCTCAGAATGGTTGGAAGCACTTCTCTCCTCTTGGTACTATGTCAGGGCGCTGGGTACCAAAATGGCACCCAGCTCAGACGTGATGGGACTGCTCTGGAATACCTGCTGCAAAACTAGCAATACATGTTTAACATATTGTTTTAATTCTGTTGTATAGTCTGCCACCTTGAATATTTCCCCTGTAGAGGTGGGATATAAATCCTAAACAAACAAACATCTTAAGCGCCTTTAAGCTGAGGGGTGCTCCGCTTACTGGAAGCATCCATGCTGTCTTAACAGCTGCCATGATAATGTCTATTCCAAAAATTGAAAAAAGAAACAGATTTGCAGATTTCCCCTTTCAGCCAATATTGTATGCATTAGGGACATTCTTTAGAGAGTTAAAAAGACAAGGGAGTTATCTCCTACAAATCTTTAAGCTAATGCTTGGCTGGAGTCAATAATCACTTGCCTGCTGGACAGATGTTCACTGATATTAACTGCTGCCGAAGAGCTGCCAAAAAAATGGAAATGAGGGGGAGGGGGGAAACCCACATTTCTTGCCCAAAAAGAAGGAAAGAATCAGATGAAAGCTGTCTTTTCAATTAGTATTGGCTGCATATTGTATGTGATGGAGCCAACTGATTTACATATGTTACTTATTAAACAATTCTTAAGGCAAAAATTCACCTGACTACTGTTTTGATGCCAGTGAACAGAAGACAGTTTTATAATGTCTATGTTGATAAGGATGATAGAATGAAATGGAAGAGAATCCTCAAATGGTCATTGGACAGGGGAATCGGGTGAATGAACACAACATGTGGATATATGTATATGTGTATGTGTATATATGTTTGGAAATACCCATCAATGCTCACAGTATGACAGTATTTGTTTATAGTGAACACCATTTGCGTGTGTAGGTCCCCAGGCCACCCCTCAAATAACTTCACACATAACACGTAATTTAGTTTTGGTTTTTGGGCACTATTTTGGCCACAACTTTATTAAAATACAAAATCAGTGAGTGGTTGTTTAGACATTGGTTATGACTATCTGTCCCCCCGCCTGGGACAGAACTGGCATCCCGAGGTCCGATCGGTAGCCAGTAGAAGAGAAAGTCAAACTGGGGGGTCACCTGAGCTAAGCGTCGGACCCACGCCGCTCTCCCCAGCAGCTCCCCGAAAGCTTGCCTGCCCGGTCCTATAACAAGGATTCCCATAACAGGGATTGGGCGGCCCTGGTCCCATAACAGGGATTCCCATAACAGGGATTCCCATAACAGGGATTGGGCGGCCCTGGTCCCATAACAGGGATTGGACGAAATCATGGCAAGCCCCAGGATTCCTTTAACGGAATTCCCTTCATCGCAATAGGAGGGGCAGGCACCGCCTGTTCAGCCCCCTCCACCACCAGCATATTATAACCAATGCCTAACCGCAACCTTACAAGTTGTGACGAATTGCAGAGTAGTAGGCAAAAACCAAATGGCACAGCCAATCACCAAATGGCAAAATTCCTACTAGGCCCCTGCGCCAAGGCAGACGACCCCCATGACAGGCAAAGCAAGGTCAACCGGAAAAGAGGGCGGGTGGGCGGGTGATCCGATGCACTCTGCAAAGAGAAAGAGAAACCAGAGTGCACCAATATTTAAAGACTATGGTCCCACCCACTCAATTTGCAACATACAATTTGCCCCAGCAACCCGGTTATCCAATCACAGATGCCAGGCAATAACTATTAACCAGCCTGGCAACAAGAGGCCTGGCCCGGTGGCCCACACCGCAACACGTGCTCTCATTTATTGGAGAACACGCTATGTAATAATAGTATGGATGCATAGGACAGGCCCACCCATGAGGCAAGGTGAGGGGACTGCCTCAGATGGCAAGATTCACAGGGGCAACAGATTCTGATGTAGATTTTTATCCCCCCTCACCCTTTCTTCCCTGGGGAAGAAGGCACCATTTTGTGGTTCACCAAAATATCTTGGACTGGCCCTGGGATAGTCACAAGTGGATAAAAGAGGGAAATTATTACTGCTGACCTAAATGTTCACCAGGAAATATTTTTGTAGCAGTCAGGGGGTTTGGAAGGAGTTTGAATGTTCCCAAATCCTCTGTCTCAATGCTCACCCCCCACCTTGACATCAGCTTTAGTGTAATTTTAAAAACACTGTCATTTTCTTCATGCTGTCTTTGTGAGCCCAGCCAATGAGGAATTAAGTAGTACGCCCTGGTACCATGTAGCCAATTAGATTGGGACATGTGACAATGTACAAAGCCAATTCAGAGTGGCAGCATAAATCATTCCCCTCACTTTGAATATGTGAACAGTTTTGTGTTTGTTTGCCACTCTCCTGAAAAAAGAAAAATCTGTCTAGAGGGTGCTTTTTACAGGGTTGGAAACGCAAAGCCCCCTCAACTCTTAAATAAAATACCATGCAAGTTTTGGGCGAAGCAGGCAAAAATATGATTGTTTGAGAGTATTACTTTCAACCTGGTAATGTTGGTGCTACAAAAGTGTTCCATGTACCAGAGTTGTTCAGGGCTAAAATGATTCAAGAAATAGGCTGGCTGAGATTGTGTCAGCTGAAGAAGGACAGTATTTTCAACTAGGCACCAAAGTGAATTAGCTTTCCACTCACAACTGGTTTTCAATATTTCCTGAAAAGATATTAGCAGATGAAAGATGTAAGGAAATAGCACAGCTGCAATGGTTGTGTGTAGCTAAGAATATCAGCGATGCTACTGTAAAACAAAGTGCTCCCCTAACAATATTGTTTCTGCAACTAAAGTGGAGGCACATTTCCACTCCCAACCTAACTCTAATCTAACATATTTACCCACATATTTAACACAATACGTCCTATCACGTACAGGTTTACCAAAATTACTCTAACATTTACAAATTTCATTTACATATACAAGCATACCTCGGATATATTGGAGGTTTTGTTCCAGACCTCCACAATAAAGTGATTATCACAACAGAGTCACACATTTTTTTGTTTGTTTCCCAGTGCATATAAAAGTTATTTTCATACTATAATGTAGTCTATTAAGCCAGGCCCCCCTGGCTGCAGGGGCAAGAGTGTAAACCCCCCCCCCCCAGCCCTAGCTAGCTGCTGTCGATTTCAATTTATCTCAGTGTTTTGTTTTTATAACCTTAAATTCAGTTCTCCACATTTCCACATCAGGCTTTTTTTTGTTTTTAAAAAATCCTTATGAAGATACATTGGCATTTTAGGGCTGATTTCTCCTAATATATAAATGCTTGTCTGCAATTCTGCCTAACATATATACATTTTTGCAAAGCAGCTTCCACTAAAGCAACAGCTAAAGGAACACTTGTTTGTACCGTACTTTGACTAATACATGCATTTTCATACATATTACTTGGCTGGAGAACTGCAAAAATTCAGAGAAGCAAGAATGTCAAAGGATGGTTGCGTTGTATTTTGTTCTAGTGTGAATTAGGTAGATTTGTGCTTAAATTTGAACTGAATCAAATTTCTGTTCTACCCTTAAAGTTGAGTTGTAGACAGCTGTGGGGTGGGATCCACGAGTGAACATGGAGAGATCAGATCAGTGAGCAACCCTAAAGCCAGTCATTTCCTTCTGTTGACGGCTCAGGTTAATCTGTCCCAGCCTGAAGACTTTGTAGCTTTTCCTATTGAAGAGAGCCAGTGATGAAACTGGGCAAGTGGAATCGATCTGGTACCTGTGAATTCTTTGATGCCTAGAGAGAATCACCAATCTGAAGCTCAGGGGCTCACAAGAGCCAGGGATTTCTACTTCCAGCTCTAACAGCACCTAATAATAGCATGCTTTATAGACAGGGAAAGCTACAGAAAGGTATTCTCTGCAAATGGACTAGCTATACTGAAAGTAGTGCCAGGTTTGGCCCAGCCTGTGGGATTTCTGAAATGGCGGGAAAACATGGCATCTGAACTCCTGACGTGACCTTTTCCTACTGCTAAAATGATTTAAATCTTATACGAAGTAAAATATATGTATAAGAAGGATAAGTAAGAAAAGAAAGAGAACCCAACAACATCCTGAAACTATAATTACAAACCAAAGATTTGGTTTTAAGAGTGGGAGGGTGAAAAAGAACTAGCTGTACATAGGAAACACAGCACACAAAGACGGACAATAATATTTATGAAACAGGCTGGGTATTTTGACAAATGCACACACACCCTCCTGCATTAATTAATGTGTGTCCTGCTGTTAATTTGGCTTATTTTGCTAGTAAGAAGGATGATAAAAGAACATAACCAATTTACTGACAGGTACAAACTGGCAACTGATAGATTTCTACAGAGTCCGGGATATAGCTACTATGATTAACAGCGTGATTCTAGCCATGTCTGCTCAGAAGTAAGTCCTATCGAATTCAGTGGTGCTCATTCCCAGGTAAGTGGGGTAAGGATTGCTACCCATGTTAACCAGTCTTATATGGATTAGGGAAGGGCATAAACTAGACAATAGTTTTCTAGATAAATAGACAGGTATCTCCAATGGAGGCTGGTTCATTAGGGCAACCAGAGCTCAAATGAAATAGCCAGCTTTTAAAAAAATAAAAATAAAAACCATTTCAGAGCCACACTCCTGTCACACACGTACTTTCACAATCCCTGTCAATGTACAGAGAATCCTGGATGCTTTTCTGCCAATTTCCTGTTCTCTGGCCAGTTCTCCTAGACTCTGGAGCCTTTGCATTTTCTTCCTCACCACGATCTGCCCAAGGCCACCAATTGTCAATTTCTCCCACCTCCATAAAGGGAAGATGCTTCAGTCATGCTTACATACATACATAACACATACATACATACATACATACATACATGTTCAGATAACCATATAAGCAGACTTACTAGTGTCAGAGGAGCTGCTAGGTTGCGGAGGTCATTGTGACATGCCTTTCATTGTGACACCTCCCTCTGCCGGCTCATTGGTTACTAGGCATGTCCTTTTTAATATATATACTTTATTGAAATTCGTAGATATTGGAACCAGAGGAGTCTCAGTCTGCACCGGATCCTTTGCCTCTGAACCAAGTCTGGGACCTGATCCTGAAGAGTCCCATTCTGCACAGGTTCCCCTGCAACAAACACCAGCTAGGCCGAGTCAGGGGCCTGAGCCTGCCCTGGCTCCAGATGCAGGGATTACCTCATTGCCTTCAGCTGGGCAATCATTTACAGCTGCTCCACTACCAGTTTGGTCAGGGGAGGCTGAGGCGGCCCCTGGGTCTAGTAACCCACTGACATTTTTTGCCTGCATGGCCTACCAGAATGCTGGTAGCATTCAGAACGATTTCCGATCATGGCGCTCAGTTCACCTCCCGCTTCTGGCGTGGCCTACATCAGGCTCTTGGGACAGAGGTCTGTCTATCAACGGCCTATCATCCACAGACCGACAAACAGACCGAATGGGCGAATGCGGTGTTGGAGCAGTACCTCTGGTGCTACTGCAGTTTTCACCAGGACAATTGGGTCGACTATCTGGCATTGGCTGAGTTTGCCTACAACAATGCAAGTGAATGCTTCCACCCAACAGACACTGTTTCAGGCCAACTATGGGTACCAACCACGTTTGTTCCCAAGCATGCTGCCGGTGTCTGCAGTTCCCGCAGTGACGGACTGGCTGCTGGAGCTCCAATCCCAACAGCAACTTCTGATGGAGCAAATATGCCAGGCCAAGGACACCTATAAGACCCAGGCCGACCACCACCGTCAGGTGGGGCCGGAACTCCATGTCGGTGATCGGGTGTGGCTCTTCACCCGTCACCTGCATCCCTCTACAGCAGAGTGCCTGTATCAGACTCCAGAAGCCACCTGAGGGACCCAGTGAGGCACCTCTGGTGGGGGCCACATAAACCAAGAAGGAAACAAAGTAATGTGGATGGAATAGTACTTGACACACTAGCAGTAATTCGGACATTGGTAGACAAGTAAGTACTTCTGAAGAGAAATATTGCCATGGATGTACCGTCCTTATCTTCTAAATTTTTGTGCTGCAATCTGTGGAGACGGCTCTAATGTCCCCCCTCCAGTGGCATAAAAGTGGACAACTTTATGTTGGAATTGAAAATGTCTACATATGTTTCGGGAACAATCCATGAGTATAATAGTAGATTCCTCTTGGGATACCGATCAGGAGAGTGCTCTGGGTCCCATTTCTTTCTTTTCTAAGCTTTCAAGACTGTGAAAAGTCTTATCCCACTCTGGGAAAAGAAGTAAGGTCTCACCCCTTCCAGAGACCTACCCCTCCCTTTCTCCCTCCCCTTCCTGTCTCCCAGGGTCTGATGTGACATTTGACCATTCCTTGTGATTATGTTTGTACAGGGGGATGGAAATGGTTAATGTAGATTGACCAATGAGAAGGCTCAGAGGCGCAGCCTATCTGGTTTTGAGGCTCAGCCCAGGGGTTTTACCATTGGGAGATAGGGGAGACAGAGCCCATAAAAGTCGAACTTAGCGGTTGTGACAGTTAAGTGCAAAACAGGGATAGAACTGAAGGAGATCGTGCCACATCTAGTTAAGGGCACGCATTTGAGAAACCGAACATATTTAAAATTTGATCTTCAATCAACTTTAATCTCTGTTGTTGACATTACAACCTGACTGAGACTCAGTATTTCACCAGAAGAAACCTGGTTGGTGGCAGCAGCAGAAGAATAAAGCAGTGGTGTACAGGTCAATAGTTCGTGAAATGACCAGGGGCTCTGTACGAACGCCACAAAATTGGCGGCAGCGGTGGGATAAATACACCCGTGAGGGGCAAGGTAGATTGGGGAATGACCACCTTATCCGGGGTGAGAAGACATACTGGTATATTTGTAGAAAACCCAGTGTGTGAAGTGAGGCCAAAGTAATAAATCAAAAAGAGAACTTGAAGCTATTCTGGCAGAGGGTTAGACTTGTGGTTGGGTGAAGTGAGCTTGCAGGGTCAGTGCAGGACTTCTGGGCCACAGTCTAAAAGGAAACCTAGCCGGAGGGAATAGCAGTGGGTTAAAAAATAATAATAATTCTCCTATCTGACCCTGTTTTGCTGTCAAATTACACTCACTCAAAATGCCACCCAAAAAGCCTAGAAACCTTGTTAGGGAAACACTATATGAAAGCTCTGAAGGGGGGGGGGGGATGGGAATCCTCAGAAAGAGGGGCAGATTTTAGAAGAAATATTAGAAATTCCCTCTGAGGCAATAGATACTAAACTCTCTTTAGAATTTGAAAAATGGAAATTGGAACAGGAATACAAATTTAAATTAGAAAGAGAGACAAAGCTGAACAAGAAAGGGAACAGTACCGTCTGAGGGAAAAAGAGATGCAATTCCAGTTAGAAATGCGGAGACTGGAACTAGCAACTGGGGAAAACCAAAATAATAATAATAATAATAATAATAATAATAATAATAATAATAATAATAATAATAGTGCAAGGGACCAAGGCCAGTTTAGGGTAGATCTCAAGCGGTTCCCTGAATTCAAAGAGAAAGATAATCCAGAGGCTCTCCTCATCTCGTTTGAAAGAGCATGCAATGATTTGCAAGCAAAGGATGAGGAAAAAATGGTAATATTAAGGGCTAGAATTAGTGGAACCTTAGCAGAAAGATATGCCCAAATGCCAGAAGACCAGTCCAGAAACTTTGACATGTTTAAGCATTTAATCTACACATGATTTGGAATCACCTCAGAGCAGCTAAGGGAAAAGTTCAGAAGGGTAATGGTTTGACAAGGATAGATTAAGCATGTATAACGTAAGTATTAATGTGTTGATTTGCTGTGCATGTCAGATGCAGTTTGATTAGGAGTGTAACTCTGTTCAGTTATCCATCCTGAACCAAAGTTCTTTAAGGGGGGAGGGATGTGGCATGGTGTACAGGTCAATAGTCCGTGAAACGACTGGGGGCTCTGTACGAACGCCACAACCGTCTTTCAAAGGACAGCCAAGGTACAAAACCTTTCAGCATGCTGATGTTCCTTCTATAGTAGTATTAGCCACTAAAGTTACTTAGGAAAGGTATTTCAGCCAACTGTCTGAGGCCTATTTCAAAGTTCAGAAAAAGAATCTATTTGGAGACAATGGATGCTTGGGAAAACTAAGAAGGGTAGTTGGGGAACCTCTTCCTGCTGGCTCTATTTCTGTGTCAGTAAAGGAGACAGGCTGATGTCTGTGCCAGTAAAGGAGAGCCAGCCTGGAAAGGTGGGTGAAATGAACAGGGACACAGCACTGAGATGGTAGAGGCTTTCCTCTGGGTAGCAGAGCAGCTGCATAGGTTTTTCAGGTGTAAAATAAAGCTGTGACTTCAGGATTATGCCAGAGCTGGTGTTTTTATTAAAATGCAACAGTGGAAAAACTGGCAGTCGAGTTACTGGACTATTCCAGAAGAGAACTGTGATGGGTTAATGGGACCTTGCATCATAGGCTGAAGACTTATGCCTACAATCACCCAAATGATTGGGATGCCTGGTTGCAACATTTCCTGTTTGGGTACAGGGAGGTACCCAAGAAAGCTCATAATTCAGCCCATTTGAGTTGCTGTTTGGAAGACAACCATGTGGTCCTTTGGACATCTTAAAAGCTGCATGGACAGACCAAGAACAAATTGAGAGCCAGGACGTGATGGCGTACCTACACGAGCTCCAGGATAACCTTAAAGAACTGAAGGAGTTGGCAACGAGTGACATACAGAAAGCCCAACAATGGCAGAAAACATGGTATGATGCCAGAGCCGGGAACTGAGAGTTCAAGCCAGGAGATCAAGTGCTGCGTCCCAGACGGAAGAGGAAGCTGGGAGTTTCCTGGGAAGGTCCCTTCTGTATTGTTAGTAGAATCTCCAATGTAAACTATTTGGTTAATTTAAATTTGTGTGGGATGTAAAGGTGCAGTCAAGTGCAACATTCCGACAGAGGACTAACGGCCTCCATGTTCTAACCAGTTGCTGTGACAACCAGTTTGTCAGTTGCTGGTACTTTTGAAAGATAACTGCTAAATTGCAGTCACCTTAGGACCAACTTACCTCTGGTATAGTTTATTTGCTTGTTATGTAACGTAAGCCTCCCTTCAGGTACAGTTCTTTTAAACCTGAATGAATCTGAGAGTAAAATAGTTTTATATTAACATGAATCAGATTCGTGTGTGTATTCTTTAAGAGGGATTCAAAGCGATTTTTAAACCAGGAAGTCATGTTTATTAGTAGAACGAGTCAGCAACAAGCTGATCACTGCATAAACTTGTAAAGCGGATTGTTTAACTCTGCTCAAGTAAAGCTTCCCACAAGGTGGACATTGTAAAGTTTTCCATGTTAACATGCTTAAACCTTATTAGGAACGAGGCAACGTAGTCTTAGAGACTAGCGGGGAAATAAAGCCATGAATTAAATTATCAGGTTGGGGGAGGTAAAGTAAAGGAAGCACCCTGAAAGAGGTGATACTGTCCCCTGATTTAACCAAAGAACAGGAATGGCAAGTTAAAGATGTTCTTACAGAATACCAGCTTTTCAAACTTCCCCGGGAAGACTAATTTGGCTTTACATAAAATTGAGACTGGAGAGGCTAGACCCGTAGCTTTGCCTCCATATCGGGTAACAGGTTCACAGGCTGAAATCATCTCTACAGAGATTCAAGAGATGCTGGACCTGGGGTTAATAATCCCATTGGACAGCCCTTGGGCTTCCCCAGTTATTCTGGTTCCCAGACCAGACCAGACTGTTTGTTTTTGTGTGGACTACAGGCGTTTAAATCAAGTAACCGTGCCTGATGTCTGTCCAATGCCAAGGGTAGACGAGTTGGTGGAAACAATTGAAGCTGCCCAATTCATTTCAACTATAGACTTAACCAAAAGATATTGCCAAGTGGCTATGGATCCTAAAGATCAACCCCAAACTACTTTTAGAACTTGAGATGGGTTACTTGAGTTCACTGTTTTAGCTTTTGGGCTAAGCTCTGGCTACCTTTCAACGTTTAATTGATAAGATGTTGGTGGGGTTAAAAGATTTTACCCTTGCTTATATCAATGATGTAGCCAGCTTCAGCCAGACCTGGAAGGAACATCTGCAACATATAGCCATAGTCTTCCAACACATAAAGTCAGCTGGCCTAACTGTCAAAGCTTCTAAATGCCAGTTTGCTATGAAGCAGATAAAGTATTTAGGTCATGTCCTAGGTTGTATTGTGTTGCATTTCATCCCAAGGCCTGTCTTGTTCATCTCGGGATGCTTTAATCCTCAAATATGTGGATTAAAAGCCATATAAGCAAACTATGTAGTGTCAGTTCAAGTGGATGTGGTTGCTAGGTTGCGGAGGTCCTTGTGACACACCCTTCATTGTGATACCTTCCTCTGCTGGTTCCTTGGTCACTAGGGCTCTAGAGGCATAGCGATCTCCTTTGGTTTGATCATTCAGCGAGTGAGAAAGTTGATGGAGATGTAAGTAGACTTTCTCATCAGCATCTGAATTCTGTGCTGGTAATGCTCCCTGACAGTCTTAAAAAGGTAAAGGACCCTTGACAGTTAAGTCCAGTCGTGAACGACTCTAAGGTTGCGGCGCTCATCTTGCTTTACTGGCCGAGGGAGCTGACATTTGTCCGCAGACAGTTTTTCCGGGTCATGTGGCCAGCATGACTAAGCCGCTTCTGGTGAAACCAGAGCAGTGCACGGAAAAGCCGTTTACCTTCCCACCGGAGCGGTACCTATTTATCTACTTGCACTTTGTGCTTTTGAACTGCTAGGTTGGCAGGAGCAGGGACCGAGCAACGGGAGCTCACCCCATCGCACGGATTTGAACCGCCGACCTTCCGATGGTGAAAGACAAGTGTTGCTGTTTAATTTGTGACGTCTCAGTGTCCTTACCAAAAAGGGAACACCATTATAATGCTCTCCATTGTAATAAAATTGATGTTGATTTTCCACTCAAAACTGAAATCCGTAAACTTAAGCTCAAAGAACTTAAATCAAAATTAGCTGCTCAGCAACAATTACTGGCAAAATTCAGCTCACCTTCCAACAATGCAGCCATTTTATCCTTCAATGTGAACAACCTGATCGCTAAAAATTGCAAACATTTCACTGAAGGAAAGTTTGTAAAAAAGTTTTCTTGCAATAGCTGATAATCTTTTTTGAAAGTTTTAAAAATAGAAAAGATCACAGCTGCTATCCAAGATCTTCAACTATCAAGAAACACGGTTGTAAATATATAAATGAACAGCTGTTGAAAGATGTGTCCAATTGTGCTCTTTTCTCACTTCAACTGGACGAATCTACAGACATCAGTGACATGGCTCAGATACTAGTTTTTATTCATATAGTTTTTGAAGATTTCAGCACCAAAGAAGAAATACTTGGGGTGATTTCTTTAAAAGAAAGAACTACAGGTCAGGAAATATTTAATTCTTTCTATTCCTTAATGTAAGCTTAATGTACCATTACACAACCTTGTTGCCATCACTACTGATGAAGCAAAAGCCATGACAGGTCAGGCTAATGGATTTATTGCCCTTTGCCGACAGCATGGCGATTTCCCTGACTTCCTTGCGTACCACTGTATCATTCACCAGCAAGTTTTGGCAAGCAAGAGACCGAACACAAAGAATGTCATGGACATAGCTTTTAAAATTGTAAATTCAATTTGTGGAAAATCACTTCAAAGGCTGCTTTTCAATCTCACTCTTGAGAAAGGGCAACTTGAGGAAGTAATTTTACACACAGATGTAAGGTGGCTCAGTAGGCACAAATTTTTGCTCAGATTTTGCAGTTTGTTGACAGAAATAATATCCTTTTTGAAGGAGAGGGGAGATGATTACGCTCAGAAGATGAAGAGTGGTTGTTTGATCAGGCTTTCCTTGCCGATTTCACAGGTAAACTTAGTGATATGAACCTAAAGCTACAAGGTAAAGGTAAATGCATTGGAGAGACGATCAGCATAGTTTCATCCTACAAAACAAAATTTAAGTTAGTGATGACTGACCTTACAATCAACTATCCTAATATGCGGGACCATCTGGAAAAAAATCCTGACTTTGTTTTTCAAACAGAGAAGTATGTGGCCGAAATTGGTTCTGTTATTCAGGAGTTTGAAAAGAGATTTGGTGACTTCCCCAAAACTGAATCAATTGTACAGTACATGTCATTTCTATTCAAATCCAATTTGGACATTAAAGAAATTACAGTCATCATCTGTTAATATTACTCATTGAGCAAACCATCTCTTGAAAATGAGATATTAACTCTGAAAAATGACATTTTTCTGAAGGCCCACGCAGGAGAATCATTTTGAAAGTTTGTGCCTAGACAAATATTTCCAAATTTGAGAAGATGCAGTGAAATTCTACTCCTGTTTCGATTCAAATTATTGGTGTGAATCTGCATTTTCACATCTAAAAACGACAAAGAGTAAGGAACGTTCCAACATGACAGATGAACACCTTAAGGGCTCTGAATCTCGCCCTCACCCAGTACTCACTCGATATCCAACAGATGGTGAACGAAATCCAGACCCAGGTGACACACTAATGACAGAGGTAAGCATGTATTTTAAAAAATATATTGATTTATAACAAACTTTTCAGGTTTTATGGAAGCAACGATCCTTTGTTATTACAGTGGTGCCCCGCAAGATGAATGCCTCGCAAGACGGAAAACCCGCTAGACGAAAGGGTTTTCCGTTTTGGAGGTGCTTCGCAAAACGAATTTCCTATGGGCTTGCTTTGCAAGACGAAAATGTCTTGCAAGTTCCTGCGGGGTTTTTTTCCTTTTCCCCGCCTTTTTCCCAAGCCGCTAAGCCGCTTATCAGCTGATCCGCTAAGCCCGCTAAGAGCGCTAATCCGCTAATGGGCTTGCTTCGCAAGACAAAAAAACCGCAAGACGAATAGACTCGCGGAACGGATTCTTTTCGTCTTGCGAGGCACCACTGTATTTTTATCATAAACTCAGCCAAATATAGTTTGTTTAAGTTGAAGAATGGCAATGGGAGAGTGTTTTATATCACTACCAGTTTTTGTTTCTGGATAGTAGATCACAGCCTACTTGAAGTTAGACATGCCTGGTGTACAGTAATGCTTGCCATTACAGTTGATGGAAGGAAGTTACCAGCTTACATTTTTTTCAAGAGGAAAGCAATCCCTCAGGGTAAGTACAATTCCCCTGTGGAATTATTGTGCAAGTGCAAGCAAAGGGTTGGATGGACTTAGAACTCATGGCTGACTGGATGAAAACCATGTGGAACATAAGACCGGGCGTGCTATCAAAATATAGCCGCTTAATATTACCCACTGATATGCATGTAGGTAATTCAGACATGGGACCTCATACCACAGCAGCAGTCATCAAATGCTTCAAGAAGATGGGAATTTCGAACGCGCTAGATGGATCTGAAGATGACAGACTGAGTGACGACGAAGACAACGCATCTGCCATGAGTGGCGCTGAAGAAGACGTGTTGTATTTGTGCTGTTGTGAGGGATTCTATTCACAAGGCTGAATAATAGTGAGACCAGAGAAGCTAGTATAAGTTGCATTTTCAGCTGAATTTGAGGAAACCACTTGAAGCATCCGTTGTGTTGAGCTATTCAAATTGCTTTTGTTTGATTTGTTCATTGCAAACAGCTGAAAAGTCTGTAAATTTTGATAATAGCCATATTTGCAACGGGGGTGTGTGTGTTGAATAATTTTGATTGCAACTGTGTGAGTCATGAGGATGGGAAGTGTGTGTGTGTGATTTAAGCAGTGCTTGCTTTTGGCTGTTAGTTTGTTAATGTTGTTAATACTGTTTTGTGGATTTGAGTATTGTAATGCTTTGTGAATTTTTCAATATGACTTTTTTTATGCCTGTGCTGTTTAGCCTCTTTTTAAAGTTGTTTTTTCATTAGTGTTTTATAGAAGGGGGGTGTTTTATTATTTGTTTATTATTTTATAAGATATATGATGTGGTTGTGATGTTGTACTATGTTATTATTTATGATATGTAAGCTGCTTTGTGACTCGTGATTGAAAAGTGGCATGGAAATATAAATTATCACCATCATCATCCTCAAGGTCAATATTCTATTGGGATAAGGTTGCTTTACAGCCGATGCATTACACCCACCAATGGAAACCAAGCTGGCAACATCCATCACAGCCCTATAAACTTGGACAACACAAACTGCTACGATCCCTACAGCCACCTAATGGATTTCCTTTCCATCCATGAAATTGTGAATAGGCAGATTGATCATGAGATGGTGCAGAGCTGTCAGCCAGGTGAGGTAGTGATTTGGGGATACACTGTACCATCAGTGTATGACCCAGATCAAGACAGAAATGGACACAGATGAATAGATAGATTGCATAACCTGGTTGAGGTGGTTGCCTTAGCCATAGGGATGAAAGCTGGACTGTGGATACTTTTATTATATATTATAAACATTAAAAAATTGGTTTGTAAGGTGTTACACAGAATAGATATAAGGTCTTTTTGCAATTTTCTTTAAAATTTGTTAGTAATACTTTGTTCACTCTATACCCACTTTATACAGTCAGGTTACAGACGCTTCAGGTTACATACTCCGCTAACCCAGAAATAGTACCTTGGGTTAAGAACTTTGCTTCAGGATGAGAATAGAAATTGTGCGGCAGTGCAGCGGCAGCGGGAAGCCCCATTAGCTAAAGTGGTACCTCAGGTTAAGAACAGTTTGAGGTTAAGAATGGACCTCCAGAACAAATTAAATTCTTAACCTGAGGTACCATTGTACTCCATTTTCAAACTCCAGCCTTTTTGCTTCCATGAGCTTTCTCTCATGCTTTTCATGATGCCCTTTTTTCTCTCCCTTAAAGTTCAAAAAATAGTCTCAATTTTACTGACCTTCCCTCTTCTCTTAGTCATTTATTATAATTATAATTTTCCTTTTTCAATAACTTCCTCTAGGCTCCATACTTGCTTTTGAAAAAATGTATGGCAGGCTTCCTCTGGAAATATTTAAACCTTTTTGAGGGACAAAAGGTAACATTCTATTTCTTAATTGCTCCAGTGATATAACCTCATTATTAAGATTCAAAAAGTCTGACAGAGTATAGAAATCTTGTCTTCCCCATTCTCTCATATCTCCCAGTTTCTCCATTTGTCTTATTTGATTGTTATAATTTCATGAAGTACAAGGGGACAATCCAGGAGCATTCCTTTTATGCCTCAGCCATACATCAAAATGGATTGTAAACCTGGTTTTTGTTCTTCTTGGATAATTGATTTCCCCCTTGTATACGAAATCAAATCCTTCAACCCTGGATATGATCTTCTTTCAAATTCTTCCATTTCATCTGATGTCATGTACTCTGATAGATTGTTAATTCAGCATGCATAATATAAGTAAATATTAGGCACTGACAGGCCTCCTCTTTTTCCAGGAGTGCATATATTATTTAGAGCAATTCTTCATTTTTTTTACTGTTCCATACAAATTTTAAACATAAATCTTGCCATTTGTTCAACATATTTTTCTTTACAGCTAATGGAAGATTCATAAACAGAAATAACATTTTGGGAAACAGCTTCAACTTTGTAGTTCATATTCCACCCACCCAAGACAATCTTAAGTCAGTCCACTTCTTAAGTTTCAAGGCTATCTTGTCAATAACCTTTAAAAATAGTCAGCTATTTTTTCATTCCTCCACCTTTTGAGCCTTTTATATGTCTATCCCAAGGCAGTCAAATCTGATTTTAGGGCCAGGAATATTTCCCCCCCTGTCTTGAGAAATTTGTATTTTTACATCACCTAATGTCAAAACTATGTTGTGCACGTATAATAATAATTTAGATGGTTCTGTATGTAATTGAACTCCAGTTTTAGATCTTAAAGGTATAGCTAAAGGCTCCATCATAATATAAATAATAGCATACCTCTAGAGAGAATAAATTCATCTGAGAAACATCCATTGACTAAGATAATAGCTGAAGAGTGTTACAGATTATATTTATCATTTGTCTACATATGGGACAAATCCCTACAATTCCAATATTGCTTTAAAAAATGGCCATTCAGTGTGGTAAGTTTCTCAGCATCCATAAAAAGAATGCTTCTGGTTCTTTTTAATTTTTAACCTTATAAATAACATTAATTTCCTTGCACTCTTTACAAAGCTTGATTTTTCTCTTTCCATATATTGATACCCTATTTAGATGGTTAGCTTTGTCTTTAGCTCATATCTTTAGATAACAGTGGGGCAACTATATGGTCTATATCAGGCACAGCCAAGTCCCAAGAGATTGTGATCTACTCCCAGTACAGTGGTACCTCAGGTTAAGAACTTAATTTGTTCCGGAGGTCTGTTCTTAACCTGAAACTGTTCTTGACCTGAAGCACCACTTTAGCTAATGGGGCCTCCTGCTGCTGCCCCGCCGCTGCTGCACAATTTCTGTTCTCATCCTGAAGCAAAGTTCTTAACCCGAGGTACTATTTCTGGGTTAGCGGAGTCTGTAACCTGAAGCGTATGTAACCCGAGGTACCACTGTATATAAAAAAACTGGCAGTGCCAGTTGCCATTGGAGGGAGGAGCGTGCGTGGGGTGGGTGAGTGTGTAGGATTGCCCAGAGTCCCTGAGCTTTTTTTAGGGGAGAAAGGCCAGAGTTGTTGAGCTTTCATTGCGGGGGACGGGACGACAATGCCAGAATTGTTGAGCTTTTCTAAGCGGGGGGACGCCGCCAGAGTTTTCCAGCTTTTTAAAGGCGGGGAGCGGCTAACCATTAACTACGATGCCAACTAGCGCACAAATCAATAAAGCCAACAGACGTCGGCAGCAGACTACAAAATACAGTGGTACTTCGGGTTACATACGCTTCAGGTTACATATGCTACAGGTTACAGACTCTGCTAACCCAGAAATAGTGCTTCAGGTTAAGAACTTTGCTTCAGGATGAGAACAGAAATCATGCTCCGGCGGCGCAGTGGCAGCAGGAGGCCCCATTAGCTAAAGTGGTGCTTGAGGTTAAGAACAGTTTCAGGTTAAGAACGGACCTCCGGAACGAATTAAGTACTTAACCTGAGGTACCACTGTATCAGAGGGACAGAGCGAGGCAGGCGGAAACATTCTAAATACTTTGCTTCTATTCCCACGATCGATAAGGATCACCCTGCGATCTACCAGTTGGACACCGCTGATCTATGTGGAGGAGTTTTAGATAGATCCTTACTTTCTTTTGGCAGGACTACTATTTTGGCTCACTCCCAACTTTTTGGCATTTTAAAAGACATTTTAATTAAATCAATCATAAGTTTAAAGATCTGCAAGCTGCTCCATTAGATTTTTATTTTATTTTATAGAGTTCTGGTAGAATTCCACCCGTTCCTGGTGCTCTGTCACTTGAAGGTCCTCCATTTGCAGCTTTAACGTCCTCCACATCCACTGGTGCATTCAATTTCCTAGATGGAATCAGGTGGGCAGTTGAGGTCAGCGAGTGGCTGACAGGCCAGAGGGTCCAAGCAAGTGAGTGATCAGCTGTCCAGGAGACAGACAGCTGAATGTCACATGCCAGTGAGCAGAGGTTCAATGAAAATCTAAGGAGAGGAAGAGGAGTTTTGGTGAGCTCTGGGGAGAGTGGCTTGTTTTGAGGTGTAAAAGAAGTGGATTGGTGTAAGGGAAGGAGGCACCTTTGGCAAGGAAGAAGGACAGATCCTGAAGCTGAGACTCCAATACTTTGGCCACCTCATGAGAAGAGAAGACTCCCTGGAAAAGGCCCTGATGCTGGGAAAGATGGAGGGCACAAGGAGAAGGGGACGACAGAGGATGAGATGGTTGGACAGTGTTCTTGAAGCTACCAGCATGAGTTTGACCAAACTGCGGGAGGCAGTGGAAGACAGGAGTGCCTGGCGTGCTCTGGTCCACGGGGTCACGAAGAGTCGGACACAACTAAACGACTAAACAATAATAACAAGAAAGGGGTACTTTTGGCTATGTGTAAGGGATGATGAGAAAGGGGAAGCTTTGGTGAGTTTTTCTGTTTTCAAAATTGCTTTGTTTTTATTATAATCAACTGCATTACAAATAAAATGTTAAAACAGCCCTTCCTTATCAGGTTCCTAATTTCTTACTGTCCTTTAAATTTGGCTTTCTACATTTCAACAATTCTTGACGACCTTGCATTTAAATGTTAGCATTGATCTTTTATATGTTGCAAACCTTTGCGTTTAAGTTTTCTGCCTCCGCCGTGTCACTATTCAAAATGTAATTCCTCAACACTTCCAGGAATTTCTTGTTTCCCCTCATTGTCTTAATTTCTATTTGTTCAGATGGAATGGAAAACCCCTTTTTACTCCAGCATGTGATGCAGAAACTTCAAATCCAGTTCTCGTTGATGTTATGAGGAAAGATTCAGAAATAGCCTAACTTCTGAATCTTTTATTACCATTTTTTTGTTCGGAACAGAAAAGATCAGATACTAGCTTCCATGATTCCGGCCTCTCTGGCTGAGCCGGGGAACCCCTTCAAGCGCTGCCCTTAACAAGGTGCAAGCCACAGACTTTATGGCTGCTCAGCTCACTTTTAACACAGTGGTACTTTATTTCAGGGCTGCTGATATTCTTTATAGCTTCCTGCTCAGAAAAGCTCCAGACTTGAGCAGCTTGGACAGTGTATGCTGTCAAAAGGGTCATCTGCTTCCCTTAAAATCTTGGGTTATTGGTCTGCAGACCAGCTTTCTGTCTAAGGGCGGGCTTCTCCTCCCAGGGAGTTACTTGACTTCCCGCATCAATCAAGCTACGCCATCTATTAGACAATTCTGTTCGCATTCAGCAGCTGATTTGGGAATGACACCACTGACTTTGTGAAACAATGTAAAGAATTTACATTACTTAGATGGAACTGTGCAATTCGGCCCCTGGGTTCTCCGGAAATCAATTCTCTTCTCTGATGCACTGCCCACCAAAAGAGAAGATAGAGAGATATTTTCTCGCAGGCTATTGTTTTTAAATGCTGGAAGACTTTGCAAAGGGATAAAACAGTTGCCTAGTTCCAGCCTTCCTTCAAAGCCACCAAGAAGCAGAGGAAAGAATGATACATACACCCAGCTTCTCTACAAAAACCAATATTGGACTAGTAGGATAGGATAGGAAAGTGGGATAGGAAATTTGAAAACATGAATTGGTGAATGGAAAAGAAACTGCAGTTGGTATTCAGCTGCACAATATTGCCTCTCCATCAGGAAATCCTTGCCTCACTGGCACTGTTGCTATTTCTCAGCTCACTCCAGTCTTGCTGAGAAGTACAGTCATACCTCATGTTACGTTTGCTTCAGGTTGAGCGTTTTCAGGTTGCGTCCTGCAGCGACCCAGAAGTACCGGAAAGGTTTACTTCCGGGTTTCGCTGCTCGCACATGCGCGCAAAAATGACGTCACGCACATGCGCAGCGAATCGCGACCCGCGCAGACGCGGGTCGCGTTCTGCTCATGTTGTGAAGAGGCCTCCGGAACGGATCCCGTTCACAACCAGAGGTACCACTGTATTACAAAATCAAGTTCAAGGGAAAACAGTTCTTTTATTGATTGATTGATTTAAGGCATCTTAGTACATCAGTTATACAATTGTCATTGTTTAGCTTACATTCTTTGACTTCCACACACACCTCTCTTTGGAGTCTTATTTAATCCTTGTTGAATTGCATTTTCCCTCTTCTGATTATTTTTAACTGCTGCTCATATATCTAACCCCCCTTGGAAATTTATCTGGTTGTTATATTTCTTTAAATTGGGTATTTCACCTGCTGCTAAACAGTTCTAACGCATCTCCTCTCAAGTCTCCTTGGAACTTTGACCTTGTTGATGTCCTTCATCAACCATCAGTGGAGGTGGTGCTCACTACTGAATGTGCTGCAAACTTTACACAGACATAGGGTTGTTGTGTTTTCCCCAAAACTACTTCTACTTCCACTAGAGCCACCTGGTTGTCTGTTTTCCAAAAGTGCATCGACAGAGCAGACGAAACAGATCTTAGCCTTACAACCAAAATGCACGCCAAGAATACTCCTCACATGAAGATCCAAAACTCCAAGAATCTCCAAAGACATAAGACCTACAGCACAATATTCCAAAAAGATGGCAAGAAAAAATGCTGCATATTGATGAAAAGGACAGCAGCTGCCTGGATCTTGTGAAGGAAAGGGCTTTGCCTGACAACATATCAAGCGCTTCCTCACAGCTGGAAGGCACTGCAACAAAGGACATTTTTATGAATGTGTTTGGTGACCTATTTTGTAAAACTTTTGGGTTTATAATTTTGAATATGAATTCCTTAGGGATTCAGTATTGAAAGCGGCACAAAAATATAAGTTAATAAATAAATGTGACTTGATCTTAAAGATGCAAGGCCTGTCCGGGTGATACTTTGGACGTGCTTACAGGGTCACTTCCTGGTGCTTGGAGATAGGGTGCTTGAGGTCGGAAAATACAACTTTTACTGGGACTTGCTTCCCCCAGTAACAAGCTCCACCTTGCTTCCGCAACTGGCTCTAGCCATGCACTTGTTGTTTAGTTGTTTAGTCATGTCCGACTCTTCGTGACCCCATGGACCAGAGCACGCCAGGCACTCCTGTCTTCCACTGCCTCCTGCAGTTTGGTCAAACTCATGCTGGTAGCTTCAAGAACACTGTCCAACCATCTCGTCCTCTGCCGTCCCCTTCTCCTTGTGCCCTCAATCTTTCCCAACATCAGGGTCTTTTCCAGGGAGTCTTCTCTTCTCATGAGGTGGCCAAAGTATTGGAGCCTCAGCTTCAGGATCTGTCCTTCCAGTGAGCACTCAGGGCTGATTTCCTTAAGAATGGAGAGGTTTGATCTTCTTGCAGTCCATGGGACTCTCAAGAGTCTCCTCCAGCACCACAATTCAAAAGCGTCAATTCTTCGGCAATCAGCCTTCTTTATGGTCCAGCTCTCACTTCCATACATCACTACTGGGAAAACCATAGCTTTAACTATATGGACCTTTGTTGGCAAGGTGATGTCTCTGCTTTTTAAGATGCTGTCTAGGTTTATCACTGCTTTTCTCCCAAGAAGCAGGCATCTTTTAATTTCGTGACTGCTGGTGACAGCAGCCATGCACTACAGCAAGCAAATACAAGGCTTTCATTGCCCACGGGTGAACCCTAACCCTCTCCCAACATGTTTGTTAATCAGCTTCTTGGATGCAGCGCCACTCAACTTCATTTTATTCCATGAACACGGTCCAATAAGTGGTGCAATCAGAACTGATCTTGGGTATATCTATGCCTGAAACAAAAAGTCAGAATGACACCTTCTTTTAAATGACACTCATTCTTTTAAAACAATGTGCAGAGGTGGAGATTTGATGCAAGAATATGTTCTCCTCCATCACCACCACAAGTTGCCTCCCGATGTGATTGCTTCATAGCAAGAATGACTTTACTGAGAACCATTAAAATCAACAGCAGTTTTGCTATTGATTTCTTTGGAGTGTGAATTGCACCTCACTAGGAGGCCTGAGTACTTGCTGAGTATCTGCTGAGTACAGCAAAGCAGGAGCACACCCCAAAAAAGACTTCTTGGGGGAAAATAATTTTCTCACTACACACACACACACACACACAGCATCAAAGTACAGTGGTACCTTGGGTTAAGTACTTAATTCGTTCTGGAAGTCCGTTCTTAGCCTGAAACTGTTCTTAACCTCAAGCACCACTTTAGCTATGGGGCCTCCTGCTGCCGTCGTGCCGCCAGAGCACAATTTCTGTTCTCATCCTGAAGCAATGTTCTTAACACTAGGTACTATTTCTCTGTCCCCTGTTTGCATTCCACCATCTTCTCCTCTGAGTGACCCCACTGTTTCTTTGTTCTTCCTTTTGCTACGAACATACCCATAAAAGCCTTTTTTGTTGCTTTTAACCTCTCTAGCAAGCATGAGTTCATTCTGTGCTTTAGCTTTTCTGACTTTGTGTCTACACGTGCTGGCTATTTGTTTGAATTCCTCTTTGGTGGTTTCCCCCCTTTTCCATTTTTTGTACACATCCTTTTTTAATCTTAACTCAGTTAAAAGTTCTTTAGATAGCCACCCTGGCTTCTTTAGGCACCTTCCATGTTTCCGTCTCATTGGTATTGCCTGAAGTTGTGCTTTTACTATACTTTATAGTATTAGATAGTACTTTATACTATTAGATAGCTAATGCTCAGTAGGTGCAGGAACAACAGAAGTTTGAATATAAAGGAATAAATTTCATTTTACATAGTTGTAAAAAGCAGAACATGGATTAAAAGCCATGTAAGGAAACTTAGTAGTGCCAGTTGAGAGCAGTGTCAGTTGAGTGCTGGTGGTTGCTAGGTTGCGGAGGTCCTTGTGACACGCCCTTCATTGTGACACCTCCCTCTGCTGGCTCCTTGGTCACTAGGGCTCTAGAGGCATAGCCATCTCCTTTGGTTTGATCATTCAGCGAGTGAGAGAGAAAGTGGATGGAGATGTAAGTAGACTTTCTCATCAGAATCTGCATTCTGTGCTGATAATGCTCTCTGAAAGTCTTAGGAAACATTTAAGAGATTAAGATCAGGAATAGTTTAAATGCTTCAGCCAGCCCTTCTGGGCATCTTTCTGACTCTACCTACTGTTTTGTGACAGTGAAGGGAAGTGACTGTGGATTCTGCTTACACTTTAGGAAAAGGAAAACTAATAAAAGGGCGTTCTTTTTGGGTTAGAGACACAAGAGTCACTTGATAACCAGGGGCGTAGGAAGGGGGTGTGGGTCGCCTCAGGTTCCATCACAGAGGGGGGTGACAAATTATCAAGGAACAATTACAGTGATACCTCGGGTTAAGTACTTAATTCGTTCCGGAGGTCTGTACTTAACCTGAAACTGTTCTTAACCTGAAGCACCACTTTAGCTAGTGGGGCCTCCTGCTACGCCGCCGGAGCATGATTTCTGTTCTTATCCTGAAGCAAAGTTCTTAACCTGAAGCACTATTTCTAGGTTAGCGGAGTGTGTAACCTGAAGCGTATGTAACCTGAGGTACCACTGTACTGCCCTACTATGGCGGTTCATAAAAAACTTATCTTACTACACTAGGGATTATATAGCTATATATGAAATTTTATGAATATAAGTTAATATCTTGACCCTCCTCCACGAAAATAGCTGTTTACTTGGCCGTTTTCCTATGCCGTTAAGGCTGAAATTTCAATTCAGTGTAGCAGGTCCAACTCTACAATTCTCTGGCGCAGGCTTGTGCAGAGTTTTAGGTACAAGTTGGATGCATAGGATTGCAGCCCATCTTATGCACCGTGGGCTCAGAAATACGGTAAGTCCCACTGGTCATGATGAGACTAGATTGCTGCTGTGCACTCCTGTTTTTTAAATAAATGTTCTCCTTTTCAGGTAATACAGAGCATGGTGAAATCACAATAAATAAAACCTCCCCTTCAGTAGTTTAAAGCACTACTACAGGTTCCACATAATATCTGTACTGCATTGTTTACTGTGACAGCACCTGCACTTTGAAACTCTCTGCCTATTGCAACAAAGCACGTGCCTTTGCTAGACTCTTTTCGGGCACCTGCTAAAAGCATTCTTCTTTAGGCAGGCATACCGAGATGCTTAGGAAGTTGAAGTAATTTTAATATTTTAGCTTTTGTATGTTTCAAGGTAGGATTGTTTTTTCCCCTTGATTTTACTGCTATGGGCTTTTTTTTTGTTTTGGTAAACCACTTTGCAGTTTTTTTAAAAAATAATTTTTATTAAATAGATAAACAATAAATATAAATAACACAACACAAGCCAAAACACAATCGATCCTGTAGATTTAAGTATCTGTCCATAGTTACCTACTTATCAGAGGCCCAGAATCCACATTCCTTTGTAAGAAAACATGAAATAACGTAAAACCATTTTTGCAGTCATAAAAAACCCCCCAAAATCAATGTGGTGGGGGGGTGACAAGAAATTTTCCGCACTGGGTACCACCTGACCTTACTACGCCTCTGTTGATAGCTTGCCATGAGAGCATTACCCTCTGGAGAGGGTAGTATCTTGTATTGTCTTCCTCTCCTTCCTGCCTCCCAGGGCCCATCTTTCAAAGGACAGCCAAGGTACCAAAACCCTTCAGCATGCTGATGTTTCTTCTATAGTAATATTAGTATGTGGCAGTAGATGTTTCCCTTTTCAACATCTCTTCTCCACACTAAGCAAACCCACCTCTTTCAATCAGATGATGAGAATTGTCTTATAATATCCAGAGGGTGGTATTCTGGCTACAGTATACAGGCAGCCCTGTTTAGGGAAGCTTTTAATGTTTAATGGGTTAATAGTGTTTTGTTTGAAACCGCCCAGAGTGGCTGGGGGGACCCAGCCAGATGGGCGGGGTATAAATAATAAATTCTTCTTCTTCTTCTTCTTCTTCTTCTTCTTCTTCTTCTTCTTCTTCTTCTTCTTCTTCTTCTTCTTCTAGTATTCAACCACTCTCTTCACAGGATACCCATTGTGATATGCCTAGGAAAGTGAATTCATCTTGAGCTTTGAGTCGTGAATGCCCAAACCAGTTTAGGGATGTAGATCAGGAGTGCACTGTGAGTCCCATTTCTTACATTTTAATGGGCCTTCTTTGCAGTGGCTCCCCGTCTGTGGAATGCTCTCCCCAGGGAAGTTCGCCTGGTGCCTTCATTATACACCTTTAGGCACCAGGCAAAAATGTTCCTATTTAACCAGGCCTTTGGTTGATTTGATTGACAGCCTATGCCCTTTCAAAATGTGGTTCTTTTTTGGGAGTGTTATTGGGTTGTTGTGTCTGCCCATGCCCCTCTCCTAAGTCCTGAGACTTGGACATTCAAGCCTCCAAATGGCTAATTAGAGACTGAAGTCAGGCCCACCAGATATTTTGCAAGGTAAATAAGGAGCAAATGATTGCGCGCGGGGGGTGGGGTGGGGGGAAACGGGACGCCTCTTAAGAATTAATTAGCAGGATTTATGATGCCATCTGTGTAACTATAAAAAAGTAGGAAATGGCAAAAAGAGAGAAATGTTGTTGTCTTTGCTAAACTGTTCTTCGTTAAGGGCAAAGTTGTAAATTATTTCCCTTTCATGTGGAAAAGGAGGTATGCAATCAGACCTAGGGAAGCAGTGTTTATCTGAAAAGTCATAGGAATTCTATGCTGAGCATATGAAAGAGCAAAGTGATTGCATTTGCTGAGCATTGAGATATTTCAGGTGAGCTGTTAGCAGGAATGGTTAGCTGGAGCAGCAGCAGCAGCTTCTGCCTGCCTGTAACATGTGGCCTCTATGATACCGAGTATAGTTTATGGGCAGAAAAACCTACACCATATAACCTATTCACAATCACAGGGCTACAATGACCTTTAAATGAGGAGCAGTTTAACAAAGGCAAAGGGGCTTATTATTTTCTGTCCTCGTCAGGCTGCAATGCTGTGCAGACTCCTTGGGACTTACAGGAAGATAGCATACCACTCTTACTAGAGTATACCATGGACTGGAGATGCGAAAGTGAAATATAATTAAATGGCAACGGCAGTAACAGTATCAACCGTAATCATTTCCCAGTGCATTGGTGCCAGGGAGAAAGTCTTGAGATGCGATTTATTATTTGGGTACACTGGGGGTTCCTTTTGAGTAAAGATGCTTAAGAATTCTAAAACAACAACAACCCCTGGGATAGCTCAGTTGGTAGAGCATGAGACTTTTGATCTCAGCGTTGTTGGTTCAAACCCCATGTTGGGCAAAAGATTCCTGCATTGCAGGGGGTTGGACTAGAAGACTCTTGTGGTCCTTTCCAATTCTATAGTTCAATGATTCTACGTTTAAGTCATCCCCACCCCTTCTGTCAGGCTTCAGGAAATCCTATCTCTCCAATGGTGGGATGCCAAGAGGCAGATAAGCAAGCAGAGTTCTTATCGGTATTCAGTATTCACAGAGAGAGACAAAGGAATGTGGTCTCCCGCCCCCTCAATCCCTCCTATTCTATGTTACCCCAGCGCCGGCTGATCTGTGCTTTCTGCCTCTGAGCTTTCTGTTCTACTACTCTCAAGGCACGCCTGGTCCTAGGAGAGGAGGGGTGTCAGAAATGCTTTCCAGAGACAGAGTCTGTTAGCTGTCTCTCCCCTGGTGCTTCTTCCTAGCTTCTCCCCTCTGCAGCCTATGAACTATGACCTTCTGCAAACCACTGTTCTAAATCTATACTGTCCTCCTCTTCCAGGGAAGATGCAGGAACGGGGGGGGGGGGGGGCGGTCCCTACTATTCCTCCTCAGTCCAGCCTCTGACATCTTCAAACGCCCCCAATCAGTGATTTTGCTGATGATCTTGAAACAATGCATGGTTCATTCAGCTGCTACAATGGCAAGCTGCAGACTTCATAGTGTCTTACTGTTCATGCATATGCTTTTAGTAGGATGTACACTGGAATCAAGAGATATCCATTCTGGAGCTTGTATCTAAGAGACACTTGGAGAATCACCATTATACCTATTTTTGCCTTTGGGGAAGTGACTTGCTGGAAAGTTGTTAGTGTTAAGTGCTCATGGCGATTTACCAATCACACCAGAAAATTGGGACCCGTCTCTGCTAAATAGGGGGAGTTTTGAGCATATGTGATATCTTCACATCTGTTAGTGGCGTCAGAAATGCAGATTTTAATTTGGATTCCAGTTTTCCAGATGCGGAACTCCCACTGCCGTCACGAGAAATTCTTCACAAAAGCTCAGGGAGAAACAGAATCGGTATGTAAAGTTTGTCAAATGCCCTGGGATCACTGGATGAAAGGCTCTATTTAAATGTCACTTGTTATTATAAGTAGGGTTTCTTGCATGATTTGACAAAATAATAAATGTTTGTTTTAGCACAATGTGCTCCAATTTCTTGATTTCCCCCTTTCATATTAATCTGAAACAAAGAGACAAAATAATAACACTTTAAGCATCTGGCAGTGATGATTTAATTTAATTTATTTTTTTAAAAAAATGTTTCAGTACTTGGGGATCTGTTGAAAATCAAAGTGAGGGGAAAATACTTGCAAGTCAGAATAATGAATGTTAATGACGTGAATAGCAGAGCAGATTTGGTCGCAAACAGAGAGGGCACAATTTACTATCATCAACAGTGCATTGGATACACACACATATATGGATAGGCTATATTGTTGGGGAAGGAAAGTTAAATTCAGTCTCCTTGGAATAGCACACCGACGTTTTTAGAATGCATAAGCAAGCACCAGCCATAAAAAGTGTAAAAAGCTAATTCCAGGAATTTCTATAGGCACACGTGTGGCTTGAACATTAAGAAGTACCCTTGAGAAGGAGAAGGGAGGGGATGAACCAGAAGGAGCAATTTTATGTTTATGCATCATAATGGCTCTGTTGAAGAAAAGCAAAGAAGTGAGACTTCAACTTGTAGCTAAGAATTTGCCACATGCAAGCAACATCCTTTCTTTGCAGAGACGGAATTTCATATGGCATGACTGCACGCTTAAAGGGGCTTGATTCTAACACACCAGCTTTCTACATTCATGCCGCTTGAAGGAAGGCAGTTTGGCATCATGAAACAAGAAAATATTGACGGGGTACCGCCATGGGCAAAATTTTAATTCCATACAACTGGTTGGACAGCACATAGGAACATAGGAAGCGGTCCATAGTTCCATCTAGCACAGCGCTATCTATCCCAACTAGAAGCAGAGCTCTCCAGGGTTGTAGGCTGGAATCTTCCCCAATCATGCATGGAGCTGTTGGGAATCGAACCAGGAACGTTTCTTTCCACAAAGCAGATGCTCTACCACTGAGCTAGGGCCCTTTTTGAATTTGATGCTATTCAGCGTCTGGTAAGGGGATCCTGTTTTGTTCCCATTAAGTCTGTTCCCTTTTAGAGTTGTTGTTGGCAGGGGCGAAGGAAGGCGTCGTGACACCTGGAGCGGGCGTCATGACGTTGGGCGCATGTGCGACGTCGCTACGTACAACGCATGCGCCGTACGTGGTGACGCCGCACATGCGCTGTATAGAGCTTTGCCCCTGGGGCCACTCCAGCACCGTACAGACAGTGCCGGGGTCTCTCCAGTGCCAGCCGCGAGCAGAGGATCCCGGCACTATCTGTACGGCGCTGGAGTGGCGCCAGCGGCAAACTGCTATACAGTGCATGTGCGGCGTTGCTACGTACAGCGCATACATGCAACGCTGCACATGCGTTGTACTTAGCGGTTTGCTGCAGCCGCGAACAGAGGATCCTCCAAAGGCAGCTGCGGCGGCACAATGGTTGCTCGCGCCGCCGCGAGCCCCCGTGGGGTGACTTGTCACTCCCGCAGGCATGGAACCTGGGGCGTACCACCCCCCATTGCAACACTACTGGTTGTTGGCACCAGTCTGTTTCGAGAGACAATGGAGTGCGCCTCTGGGGGTGAAGTCAAACCGCCATGTTAGCAGCACCTAAGTGACCTCCCCAGGGTGTAAGCCTGGGCAATGTGTATGCACACTCTGGGCTGCCCAAATGACAGCCCACCCCCCTTTGGCCTCACGGATGTGGTCCAAAGCAAAGCAAAATGTTTGGCACCAGCTTGGCTGCAGGAGTTGCTAGAAGGAGGCGTACGAGGCGCCGTCCAACCATCTTAGAAACTCCACTCCAGATTTGTGTTGGGTTTATTCCTTAGCCTTTCCTTCTCCCAAAGATATCCCGCAAGGCGGCAGAGATTTAGGATCAGAGTTTTCCTTTTCCTAGGTAGGTTACCTTCCCAGGTTGTTGAGCCCCATCTGCCCCTCACTTCCCTCTACCCACTACTAGTCTCATCCACTCAATCTGCAGGAGTCTGTCTTCACGTGCAGGGGTGGTGTTGTCTAACCGACTGAGGGTTTGAGGCCCATCAGCTATCCTCACCTGGTTTAGCTGGTCAGACAAGGCTGTTTCCCAGGGTGTGACTGCCGGCACATGCTGACAGCTTCTAGGAGCCACAGGCGAAAGCTGAGTTTTCTGATAAAGTAATGCACACTTTAAAATGTACCACTTTGTGGTATGTTAGATTAAGAAGACATGTTGATATATTTATATCCTGCCTTTGGGGCCCTCACGAACAACTTCCCAGCATAGACAGCTCTCAGAAAGCACAACATCCAATGAAAACAAGATTCAATTTAAACAATAAAATGAAAAAGTCACATGCCAGGGCTGGATGTTAAACATACACAGGAGGGGAGAAAAAACCTAAGCAAGAATTTAAGAAGTATTAACAGAGCGCCAGGAAGACAATAGTGAAGTGAGGGAGCCTCTTAAGGTACAGAGCTCCACAAACTAAGCACCACAACTGAGAGCAGCAGCCAAACCTCTGAGGGCAACAGGATGCATTAAAGACTTCAAAACAGTGCTAGCCCAATATATTTTGCTGCCTGAGGGAGAACAGCAAACTGCATCTCACCCCTAGTAATCAAGGTACATATAGGACTCAAGGTCAGCCAGGTGTTTTCTGGTACCTTAAGCCAAAAATCCAAAAATGATCTCTCCCACTCCTTGGCGTATAAAATAAAATCTAAGGTGCAATCTGTTTTTCCTGTTGATTTTCATTTTCTAGCATTGGGACACACACACACACACACACACTACTTGATTTCTCTAAAACGTGATTATATTGTACACCTAACAAATGGCAGTTGAAGATGTGATTTGACTCCACCTTGTTTAAGGCTGTATCTGCAGTGGTAGATCTTTGATGGCCTGTTCACACAAACACTTGATGTTCACACATCCACTTGATACTGCAGCTGTCAAGTGATGAACATTTATGTGGGAAGTCAACCAGTACAAGGAAAGGGTCAAGAAGAAAATTCTCTCTAGGTCTTCAGAGATCTTATGCTTATTCATTTGTAAAGTGTAAGTGCAATTCCTGGCAAGGAATCAAATAGCAACTGATTCCACTAAGATTCTGCCATCAGACTACCCAATGTAAACATTCTTTATCATTGCAAATCAATTTATCCTTTCAAAATATCTGAAATTTAGCTGCATACATTCAAAACATTACAGAAATATTTTTCTAAGTGACTGGCCTTTTCTTTCTCACTGAACCTGAAATCTAAATGTATCTGTTTGTGCAATTTTCAGTCCTTTGTTTCACTGACCTTTAATAGCCTTCTGTACTCAGAATAATTATTTGACTTCAGCTGTCTATGAGAGCTACTTTTTCTCAACTCTTGATTGTTTTACTGGGCATTAGAGTGGAAAGGCCATTTCCCACAAGATGTGCCCCTCTCTTGAGTATCTAACCGTTGAATTACTTTGTACAATGAACACAATGTTGATGACTTACGTGATGGAAACAGCATCTTGCAATACTGAATTCTTATCTCCCCTGAAGCCTTCTGTGGCAACTTTACAATATACCTACACGTGGTTTACCAAAATATTGTATGTTCTACTTTCTTAAGGGCATTGGGAAACATAATGCAGTGATGGAGGTCTTTTTGCTAAAAATAGCAGAATGTCTGGGTGGTTTGTCATCACTTCTATAACACATCGATATCACTAATGGACCCACATAAATCCACGTGAGCCTATGAGTATTAGTGATCATAACATAATAGGATTTACAAACTTCATCCACTTGGCAATACTAGGAAGATAAATAACTTTGGTTCAGAATTTGAGCTAATGGTAACTGGCAGGGATTCACAGAAGCAGAAATAGGTATTCCACATCTGAAATTACTTGCCAACTTTGATTTCATCGGGAAATCTTAAGGATGGATGGCAGGTAGATAAGAACTAGATTTGCTGGCGGTAGGGATGATGGAGAATTCTGATCGAAACAGAAACGGATATGGAAATGGCTACCATTTACAGATTCGCTCATCGCCGGGACTACATGGATTTTATATAAATGCAAGTGGCAATTGTTGACACCGAATTCAGAGCTGTGACTATGTATGACTATCAGGGATGTAAAAAGGTGTCAATTTAGTCCCGATGGTGTATTCGTTTAAAAATATATATATTCTCCCCATTTTGGGTGCTCTTGCATTTCATGTAACGAAATTCAATCCATGGCTTTTTTCAATGGCAGGTCTTTCCAGTAGTAAAAAATGTCGTCATGTTTTCTTTTCATATTGGACTTTAGATACAGATATATTTCTCACCCCCAGGGTCTCTGTGTGCATGGGCTGAAGCTTCTATCTTCCCGAATCCTAACAATATCTACTCAGATATGTCCTATTGAATTCAGTGGGTCTTCCTTCCAGGGGACTCTTTGCATGTAAAAAAGTCTGTTCAGCACAGTGAATAACCATTGCCTAATTAAAGTTTATGGCAGAATAGCCTTGCAGTACAAACCTAACCATGTCGACTTCGATGTAGGTCCTATTGAATTAATGGGGCTTACTCCCAGGTAAGTGAGTTTAGGAATGCGGCCTTAGCGTGCATATGTTTACTCAAAACCAAGTCGCAACCTCAAGTGTGATTTGAAACCCACATCCCTGCAATTCTACACACAAGAGTCACTTCATCCCCTCAGGAATTTGAAAGATGCAATTTAGAAAGGGAGGAAGGCGTCAAAAGCTTGAGGAAACTCCAGATCATAGAAAGTATTGCTTCAAGAAAAAGTGGGAACTCCAGGGAAAGCAAAACAGCAACTGCTTCAAGGGAACAGTTAAAACCCAATCGTATGTATCAAGATTTACAGGGCAATCCTATGTATGTCTACTCAGAAGTAAGTTCCACTGGGTTCAATAGAACTTGTGTCCAAGTAACGTAACTTGAATGCGAGTTATGTCTGGGCAAGTCACTCAGTCCCCACTGGTCTGGATGATATTTGTAATGTTCAGACCACATTTAATGTTAATACCTATTTGTAAAGAACACTAAGCCCTAGCCTAAAGTTAAAGGACCCTGACAGTTAAGTCCAACTGCAAATGACTCTGGGGTTGTGGCGCTCATCTTGCTTTACTGGCTGAGGGAGCCGACAGTTGTCCACAGACAGTTTTTCTGGGTCATGTGGCCCGCATGGCTAGGCCACTTCTGGCGAAACCAGAGCAGCGCATGGAAACACCATTTACCTTCCCACCGGAGCGGTACCTATTTATCTACTTGCAGTTTGACGTGCTTTTTAACTGCTAGGTTGGCAGGAGCTGGGACTGAGCAACGGAAGCTCACCCTGTTGCGGGGTTCGAACCGCCGACCTTCCGATCAGCATGCCTTAGGCTCAGTGGTTTAGACCACAGCGCCACCCACGTCCCAGCCTAGCCTAGCATGTCCCAATTAACTTACAAGCACTGGGTAGCCATCATCTGGCCATTTTCTCAGTTCAACTGAGATAGCTGCGTTACATAGCATTTGTTTTCAAAGGACCTAATTCTGGCCTGTAGTATTTTCACTCTACTCTGGTTAATTATAATTAGTGATTAACCCCCACCTCCTGAGATCAATGTTCGGCACTTTCACATATTGAAGATCAATAGTAGGCACTTTCACATATTGAATAAATGCGCAGCACCGAAACAGAGCTTAGTTTGCTTGTGAGGATACTGCTAAAATGCTTTTCACTGAAAAATGGCACTGCGACTTTTGTTGTCTCTCCTTTTTTTTTTGATCTGCAAAGTTAAAAACCCTAACATTTTTAATAAAAAAAATCTAGGCCTGCTACCTGATTAAAGAAAGTTTAGGGGATTGCTTATATGAATTTCATTTGATTAATCCATTAAACTTGCATAGATGCTCAAAGGAATTGAAATAATAGTTCCGACTCAAAAAGAATATCCACCCTTTGTTCATAGTTGACATATGCTTTAGTTGAGATTCTTGCATTACATGTGGACTAGATGACTCTTGATGTCCCTTCCAACTCTACAGTTCTATGCATGTGCCGTAGCAAGAATCATCCTAGAAGACCCAATTCTGCGCAAGAGGAACTGGAATGTGTTTTCAAAGTCAGTGTTCACGATCCTCAATTTTTTTGGTAGCATGTACACAAATTATGGGACGTGGGTGGCGCTGTGGGTTAAACCACAGAGCCTAGGGCTTGCCGATCAAAAGGTTGGCGGTTCGAATCCCCGCGACGGCGTGAGCTCCCGTTGCTTGGTCCCAGCTCCTGCCCACCTAGCAGTTCGAAAGCACGTCAAAGTGCAAGTAGATAAATAGGTACCGCTCCGGCGGGAAGGTAAACGGCGTTTCCATGCGCTGCTCTGGTTCGCCAGAAGCGGCTTAGTCATGCTGGCCACATGACCCGGAAGATGTACCCTGGCTCCCTCGGCCAATAAAGTGAGATGAGTTCTGCAACCCCAGAGTCGTTCTTTACTGGACGTAACAGTCAGGGGTCCCTTTACCTTTTACACAAATTATATAAAGGTAGACCACACCCAGTTTCCATTCTTAAAGCAAACTGCCCAAACCATATTAAATTATCATCTTCTTTGGGGCTGGGACTGTCACTTCTTCACCTTCATCTCTGGGCATGTAAAACTACCAGCTGCTAGAAATCTCAGGAGTGGAGAACGCTCTTGTGCTTGGGTCTCACTTGAAGGTTTCCCTCAGGCATGCGGCAGGCAACTGGTGAGAGGATGCCGAACTAGATGCGGCATCGGCCGATTAATCCAGCAAGCTCTTCTTATCTTCACTCTGTCACACCCTTGTAAATAGTCTTGAAAATACTTCTAAATACTCCCCTCCTTTTTTGCACCTGTTAGTTACTGAACTAAGACAGATTCATAAATGAATCTTTATAGTATAGTAGATGGGAATGACTTTATAGTAGATAAGAACAAGTGACCACTCTGGAGAAAAGGTAAAAAGGTAAAGGACCCCATGACAGTTAAGTCCAGTCAAAGGCAACTATGGGGTTGCGGCACTCATCTCGCTTTCAGGCCAAGGGAGCTGGCGTTTGTCCATAGACAGTTTTCTGGGCCATGTAGCCAGCATGACTAAACCACTTCTGGCACAATGGAACACCGTGACAGAAACCAGAGCACACGGAAACACTGTTTACCTTCCCGCCACAGTGGTACCTATTTATCTACTTGCGCTGGCGTTCTTTGGAACTGCTAAGTTGGCAGGAGCTGGGACAGAGCAACAGGAGCTCACTCCACCATGGGGATTCGAACCACCAACCTTCCCATCGGCAGGCCCAAGAGGCTCGGTGGTTTAGACCACAGTGCCACCCCGATACAGGGTGTAGGCAAGGAAGAAGCACACATTGGGTTTGTTTGGTTTTTATTCTTTTAGTGTGGGGTGTCTTATGAAGAATATGTGGAACTGAGAAATCTGCTTTGGAAAAAAGAAAAAAAAAAACCTGTTTGACACAATGCATGAAAAAGAGTGTGAGATGACAGGAAACTGCCAGAATCAGAAAGCAGGCAGGTGGCCTTTATTTAGTTGATCCACCACTTCATGGCTCTAACTATAGCTCATGACTTGTTTGATTTGCATATTAGTAGAATGTCTGACCGTTTTACCACCCGTGAGGGTCAGCAACGTTATACCTGCATTCAGAAATGGAAATAAAATATAGCTTGACACTTCCAGATTGATTGCTTTCATTATATTTAACTAGAGTACTCAAAAGAAATGTAACGAGAATTTAATTAGAAGACTGGCCTATACTAGTGGTGGCACAGGGCTGTAAACAGATATGGTGGAACGGCTGAGGAAATAGAAAGAAAAATTAATTATCTGCCCATATTAAAATAAAACTCCCTTGACTATATCATGAACCTCTTGATGTAAAGAATTGTGGCATCTCCTTGAAACACTTTAGCCATCTACTCAGGAGTTTCTGCGATGCCTCTATGAAATATTCTGCAGAACAAAAACTTAGGAAAGATCAGTAATGTGTGGCTCTCTCTGTGTTACTGTACTACATTTCTGCATGGAGTTAAAATATTTGTGGTGGATTTTTTTTGGGCATAAAATGGGCAGTGAAATAAAACCTATGTAGTGGTTTCAATCTGTTTTATACCACAAGGACAAGGCCTTTCTGAATATGGTTCCCCATATTCCTTCACTGGTTCCCCATTCATGATTTAGAGGCAGTTTGGAAGAGGCCTTAAACAAAGTGTCCTTTGACCCTCTCCTCTTATCAGAGGATATTCTATGTAGGATATTACACCTCATGGAATCAGAGACTTGTAGAGCTGGAAGGGATCACAAGGGTCATCTTGTCCATAGCCCTGCAACACAGGAATATTTTGCCCAACGTGGGGCTCCTTCACAACCCTGAGATTAAGAGTCTCATGCTCTACCAGCTGAAGTATCTTAGCTTTCCCTTTACAGTTTTGAGCAGCCATGTTTGTTTTTTGTTAAGTGCATATTTTGCGGTTTATTAGATGGAGGTAGAGGACTGTATTGTTCCTTAGATATTACAAAACTAGATGGTTCCACCCATGCTTACTTATATTCCTATCGTAACTAATATACAAATAATGTTTTTAAATGACTCTCAAAGAGACGATGCCAAGCCTTCCATAGATGGCTGCTATGAGAACAGGGTACTGGTCTAGGTAGATTATTGGCCTGACTCATTTTATGTTCTTATAGACGTGGGTGGCGCTGTGGTCTAAACTACCGAGCCTCTTGGGCTTGCCGAGCCGAAGGTCGGGGGTTTGAATCCCCGTGATGGAGTGAGCTCCTGTTGCTCTGTTCCAGCTCCTGCCAACTAGCAGTTCGAAAGCACGCCAGTGCAAGCAGATAAATAGGTACCGCTGTGGCGGGAAGGTAAACAGCATTTCCATGCGCTCTGGTTTCTGTCACAGTGTTCCGTTGCGCCAGAAGTGGTTTAGTCATGCTGGCCACATGACCCGGAAAGCTGTCTGTGGACAAACACTGGCTCCCTCGGCCTGAAAGCGAGATGAGCGCTACAAGCCCATAGTTGCCTTTGATTGGACTTAACTGTCCAGGGGTCCTTTACTTTTTTTTTTTTTAGACAAGAATTCTGTGTACATCCTATTATATACAGTATGATCTCAGCCAAGTGGAAAAAGAACTCACAACAGGGAGGGAGCCCAGATGAAATTATATATTATTTATATGTACAGAACACAAATGCAAGTAACACATTCATGGATGTGGTATTTGGTTATTAGGACACTGGTGTCGAGGTCATTGTCTAGACTAGGAAATCAATAGATCATTAGTGGAGCCGCTATAGTTAGCTGCTAGTACACTAGACCTAGTGTTCAAATGCACGCTCACTGACAAATAGGAATAGGGGAGACATTCTATTCAGTTTGCATTTAAAGGCAAACCTACCTAATCCACAATTTCAGAACCAAAACACAGCCAACCTTCAAAATCCATTGCAAATTTTACGGTAGTTTTTCAGCCAAGTAACGCATTACTAAAATATAACTGCTATGGCAAAGTGTGCATAAAATGCATATATTGGTGAAAGACAAAAATTCATTATACTAGGAGAAATGTTTTTGCAAAAATATGTTTATTCGGGTAAATTGATTTGGGAATTATGAGTAATGCAAACTGAAATACTGAGGAATTTTCAGGAGGATGTTTGTTTGTTTTTTAAAAAATTGCATACCGATGTGGAAATGGGAAGAATTGAACTTAAGGGGAAATAATGAGAAACTGACAGATTCACCCATTCTTACTGCTAAACTTGCTAGATGGCTTCTATCTGAGTGGCAGCTTTCAAAAGCAACACAAAATTATATTTTGAGATGAAGGTGAAAATACAATCAACAAAAAGGAACAGCACCACATAACAATACAAAAAAGATAAATAAATGGGAGGAAAGGGAGAATCAGTTATTACAGTCATTATATTTTTATAATTATTTATAAAACAACGCTATTAAGGTGGGTGAATATATTCTGCATGTTGTAGATGGGCAGCTGAAAATAGGCTCCGAAGTTTTCACTTCAAGCAACTGACAAAGCGGGTTTGAGCCCATGAAGGTTTATGCCATAATAAAATTGTTAGTAAGGTCCGTATAGTTAAAGCCATGGTTTTCCCAGTAGTGATGTATGAAAGTGAGAGCTGGACTATCAAAAAGGCTGATCGCCAAAGAATTGATGCTTCTGAATTATGGTGCTGGAGGAGACTCTTGAGAGTCCCATGGACTGCAAGAAGATCAAACGTATCCATTCTGAAGGAAATCAGCCCTGAGTGCTCACTGGAAGGACAGATCGTGAAGCTGAGGCTCCAATACTTTGGCCACCTCATGAGAAGAGAAGACTCCCTGGAAAAGACCCTGATGTTGGGAAAGATGGAGGGCACAAGGAGAAGGGGACGACAGAGGACGAGATGGTTGGACAGTGTTCTCGAAGCTACAAACATGAGCCTGACCAAACTGCAGGAGGCAGTGGAAGACAGAAGTGCCTGGCGTGCTCTGGTCCATGGGGTCACGAAGAGTCGGACACGACTAAACGACTAAACAACAACAACAAAATTGTTAGTTCTTAATATGAAGAATGCATTGGAAAAACACCAAGTGGCTTAATCTTGGTCATATTAGAAAGAAGGCTTCCTTCCAAAAAATGGAAGACTTGCTCAAATGAAGACAACAAAAAGAAGCAGAAACCTTGGCAAAAAAAAGTGCAAGCAGACAGTAAGGGATGCTAAAAAAAAAAAAAAAAGAATTTAAGGAGCACATGGCTAAAAACATTAAGAATGCAGCCATCACTTCTTGTATGTTGTATTTAACAGAATTTCTGAATACAAGTAGATGTCCCTTTCACTTGCTTATTTTGTTTTTAATTCTGAGAGCCAGTGTGGTTTAGTGGTTAAGAGCAGTGGACTCGTAATCTGGGGAACCAGGTTCGCGTCTCCGCTCCTCCCCATGCAGCTGCTGGGTGACCTTGGACTAGTCACACTTCTCTGAAGTCTCTCAGCCCCACTCACCTCACAGAGTGTTTGTTGTGGGGGAGGAAGGGGAAAGAGAATTGTAGCCGCTTTGAGACTCCTTCGGGGAGTGATAAAGCGGGATATCAAATCCAAACTCTTCTTATGTTAGCATATGGTTAGAGTGCATTGAAGTCAGTTGGGTGGCTAGCCATCGCTTTCATGTTCCTTGCTCATACAGTCACTGAATGCACGAGCAGTTTGTGTGAAAGGGTCTTTGATGACTTGCAGATGAATGTGTGAACTGACTCCACTGAAAAGCATTGCACTGGAACGCACAGGTTCTATCAGTGGTATTAGATTATGTGGGGGCTCATTCACACAAGGAGATCCCCAGCTTGATGCTTCAATAAGCCAGCCCTCAAACCTGATAAAATAAAATTAAAGGGGGGGGGGGATGGAGAATCATTTGGCTCTGTGCATTTGTTGTTGACACAAGACTTTGTAAACACATGGACAAAAAATAAACCTTAAATAGACAATCACAGTGTATTAGGTGTAGAAGGTAAAGTGATATCAGCATTAGAAAGCACTCTATCACAATACCATGTGTAAACATTAACAGGTGAACATTTTTTTGCGGGGGGGGGAATGAAAATCAAAATTGTAAAATCAATGCAATGCAACTTCTTACTCAAGCTGAAGAAAATCTTTGCATTTAGTTCCCCCTTTTTGCGCAGCATTAGAGGAAAACCTTTTAAATCATACCTTCCATTAGTGGAAGATGCCTTCTGAATGTGGAAGTAAACAGCAGGATCCAACCCCATGTTGTTTGGATCTCATTTTAGTGCATGCAATTTCACTTTAACTGCATCTGCTGAATATATGCTAGAACCATCTGCTCTTTCAATCTGTGTAAAAATGAACGCAGGTGGAATGACGAGATCATAACCTGGCTCCTTTTTTCTGCCCTCCACAGCTTCATCCAAACCTTTGAAAAGGGCCTACTCATGTACAGCAAGTGTGGTCCCCAACTGCACAGAGTTGACCTTATTTGTTACAATTTACTTATTTAATAGACTTTTCAAGCACTTTTTAGAACAAATTGCATCCCAAAGCAGTTTTCCAACAGTAAGGTAAAGGTAAAGGGACCCCTGACCATTAGGTCCAGTCGTGGCTGACTCTGGGGTCGCGGCGCTCATCTCGCTTTATTGGCCGAGGGAGCCGGCGTACAGCTTCCGGGTCATGTGGCCAGCATGACTAAGCCGCTTCTGGTGAACCAGAGCAGCACACGGAAATGCCGTTTACCTTCCCGCCGGAGTGGTACCTATTTATCTACTTGCACTTTGAGGTGCTTTCAAACTGCTAGGTTGGCAGGAGCAGGGACCGAGCAACGGGAGCTCACCCCGTCACGGGGATTCGAACCGCTGACCTTCTAATCGCCAAGTCCTAGGCTCTGTGGTTTAACCCACAGCGCCACCCGCGTCCTGTTTCCAGCAGTACATGGCCATAAAAACCAACACTAAAGAAATGTTTTAAACAGCCAGTTGTGTTCAAAAATATACAGATCAGCCTTACGTATAATAAAAGGAAAAATTATCCAATTAGCTCTAAAACAGCATGCAAATGGTAGATCCTAGATTAGTCCTGTTTAAAAAGGCTACTGTGTAAGGATGTGTCTTTATGGCATATATAAAATTAACAAGTGATGGGGCTTGCCTGATCATACTTGCAATCAAGTACCATAATTGATGGGATGGGGTACATTTGATAAGGCCCTGTTTTGTTTGCCTGCCAATATCCATAGAAGTTGAGTCTGGATGAATGTGTGAAGGACTGGGGTTGCTGGGTGGTGGAGCAGTGGCAGGACCAGCCAAAGGTATTTTGCTGCCTGAGGCAGAGCAACAAATCGTGCCTCTCCTGCAAAACCAAGGTGTACAGTACTGAAGGCCAATCCAATTATTTTGGCACCCTAGCTAGAAACCCCACAAGCATCCCCGGCACCCCACGGCAGTAAAAATGCAATAATCATAGAAATAATAATTAATTTTCTGCTCTTCCTGATGCTTATCATCAGCTGCTGCCTCATTCTGTCTAATTGTAGGGCCGGCACTGAACACCGGGTGTTCATTGCTGCACAAGTGACACTTAGGAACAGTCCTTCTCATAGTCTGCTTTTAACAGCTGGATTTTTGTCGGGTTTTGTTAACAGTCTGTTCTGGTGGGTGCACAGCTGTGCAAGTCCGTGTTTGTTCCAATACAGTTTCTGTCTTCCCCTCTTTGGCTTCTTTGCTGAATGACGATGAGACTTTGGTTGTAATGATAAAATATTTACAGAAAACTCTTAAACAAGATTACTAGAGGAAAAGAAGTCTACTTATACACAGAATTGGGATTGTTCTCTGCAATTACATATGTTAGGAACTGCATGGGATGGGGGTTTGCCCAAAGATGGGAGTGCAAAAACAACTCTTTCTGATTTTAAAAAACCAACCAGACTCGTTATTAGAATTTTATTTTAAAAATGTAAATAAAACCAAGCAGGCTTTGTCACTGGCATTCTGTCTGCCAAAGTACAGTCTGGGTGAAGGCCATTTTTCCTGTGAGATGAGCTGCTGCCAAAGGTCTGAATGCCTAATGGATTGCTAGGCTCACTGCCCAGGCATACACTCAAACATAACGCCTTTATAATCTGCCACATTACTAATTCAGTGGGAGACAAATCCCCTACCTTCTCAACACATCATCCCTGACAGTAAGAAAACATGTGACATCACAGAAGACTGCCGCACCATCTATCCTTCAATGTGGCGGAGCTGGATAAGAACATTTCTTACATTCATCATAAGTGAACCAGGGGAAGGCTCTGCAGGCTGTATAATCAGTGTGCGGTCATTCTGGCATCTAACAAGAAGCTCTGTGTAAAAAGAGCTTGATGAGAAGATGGCATTTGGGGAAGTGATCTTGCTCACCCCTTCTCATCTAAGAACCTTGGAAATCGAGGGCAGGAGGAATTCATAGCAGAATGAGCATCATAAAAAAAAAAAAGTGGTACAGAAGGAAACAAATGTGTGTACACACACCTTTTGAATCAGACACAGGGTCCACCTAGACTATTTTTCTTTTTTCTGTGTGATAAATGTGGGAATCCCACAAGCAAAGTGTGAAGCCAAGAACCCTCCCTTGTTGTTTGTCCCCAGGATTGAGTATTCAGAAATAATAATAATAATAATAATAATAATAATAATAATAATAATAATAATTTATTTGTACCCCGCCCATCTGGCTGGGTTTCCCCAGCCACTCTGCAGCTTCCACAGAGACAAAAAATACACTAAAATGCCACACATTAAAAACTTCCCTGAACAGGGCTGCCTTAAGATGTCTTCTGAATGTCAGGTAGTTATTTATCGCTTTGACATCTGATGGGAGGGCGTTCCACAGGGCGGGCGCCACTACCGAGAAGGCCCTCTGACTGGTTCCCTGTAGCTTTGCTTCTCGCAATGAGGGAACCGCCAGAAGGCCCTCGGCGCTGGACCTCAGCGTCCGGGCAGAACGATGGGGGTGGAGATGCTCCTTCAGGTATACTGCCTGACCAAATTTCTGCAATGGGCAAAGGAAGGATAGAATCAGGCCTCCCCCCCACCCAGGGTAAACTCACAGGAATTCAGTTCTGGCACCTCTCAGGTGGGAGCCATGGCCATTCTTAATAGAACAAGGGAGGTGTTAACTGTGAATTCTGGCACCTCTTTTTCTAGAAAAATAGCACTGGATAGAATGGTCAACTTAAATGAAAGCATCTCCAGAAGAACAAAGTGTAGCGGGAAGCTGTCTTAAAGGCAAATCTGTGTACATGTGGCTCACCAAAATATCAAAGGTGGAGCTTAGGCATTGACTCTGGGCAGATTCACAATGAAGAGAATCTTCCTTTGAATTCCATGCCAAGTAGTACTGGACAGAAAGAAAGAAACCAGCAGGTTGTCTCTCAAATATCTAACACCCAAACACACCCACATCACATCTGACACTGCTTGGCAAAATTCCTAGATTTCCATCCTTTATCCTTTGGAAGTAGCTCACAAATGCTTTTCAGAAAATGGAATTTTGTAAAGCAGAAAAGAGGAGAAAGAGAATAAAAATGTTTGTGTTCACTCATTAGTATCACCCTGCAACACAAATTAATATGATGCTTAAGTTCCTTTTGGATAATCTCTGTATTCCAGAAGGAAATAACACAATTTCTTGATTAGACTTTTTCAAATGTGCCTGGATAACTGACTCAATCTAAATGGTTTTTCATAAAAATCAGCTATGTAAATAAGCCCACAAAAGTTGCTAGCCTGCAAAATCTTCAAGTGGGAATGACAGTGGGGATTGTAGGAAGAAGAGGGAATTAATGAATTTCTCTAGTGAGAACCTCTGGTGGGTCTCAAAATCTCTCCAGATGACTTGCTTTTTGAATGTTGATTCTGATTTGCTTGCAGGGAGGTTATATGGAAATGAGCATTCATTCTGATTTGTTTGTGCAGTGTTTTTCCCATTAATCATTTATCGCATACCAGAAACCTAAATTTCTGGTATGTCCTTGGATCCCTCTCACAATATTCCCCGACTATGGAATGCTCTCCTCAAAAAGGTTTGCCTTGCACCATCATTACATGTCTTTAAACGCCAGGCAAAAACATTCCTCTTTACCTAGGCCTATGGCTATTAAATAATCTACAGCCCGTGAAAGTGTGAGGGACTGTTTTATTATTTCTTTCTGTCAGTATGCTTTTTACTATGCTTTTATTATTGATGTTCTGGAATGCATTTTTAATGTTGTACACTGCCCTGAGATCTTTTGATAAACGGTGGTATATAAATTGAAGTAACAACAACTCCGGAAGTTGTGCATACAGCCACAGAAGTTGAGGTGAAACTAGCAAAATAATTTTTTGTCCTGGCCTTGGTATGGAAAACATCACTGGAAGCAGACTTGACAAGGTTGTGGATTTTCAATACACAGAGCAAACAGGACAACCCCTAACACCATAAAGTACAGTCATACCTCGTATTGCGTTAGGTTCATGTTGCATCTTTTTGGCTTGCTAACACGACAAACCCAAAAGTGTATACTTCCAGGTTTCGCCGCATGTGCAGAAGTGTTCTGCGCACTTCACACATGCGCAGAAGTGCCCTAATTGCAGACCTTTGGGGTGCGAACGGCACCCCGGAACGGCTCGTGTCTCAACTAGAGGTACCACTGTATTCCTGTTTGGGTATTTGTGGGCCTAGGGTTAAATGAATAACGCTGTTCTCCTATTCCCTAGTTCCTGACTAAAAATACAGTATAGCACCAGACAGAAACCTTGGCTTGTGCTTGTTCCTAGCTAGCAAGAAATGCCAAAAACAACACCACCAAAACCCATCTCCATCAGTGGCAGTTTTCCCCTGCCCTCCAGCCCTGTTTTTTGCTAAGTTACTGAAGTGATGATTCACTGTTAAGTTCTCTCAGATTGAAAAATATTACAGGACAGGCCCCAGATCTTTCTGCAGGGCCTGCAGGTTCCTTATTGCCTCCCCTTCTCCTTTTATGCTGATCAACTGATTGTCTGAAACCCGCTCCCCCCCCCAACCAAAAACCCTTTAGATGAAATATTGTCTACTGATTTTTGGCCTTGCGTTAGAGATATGTTCCAAAACAAAGCAGCAATAAACTGCCTAGTTTGCTTCTTCACCCAGAGTCAGTTTGGTAGCTGTTTACCGTGTGCTCTGCAACTGGCAGGATGGCCTGCTCAGTTCTCTCTGCCAGAGTATTTTGTACTGTCTGCAGAATCGAGTTGCCAACCAGCAAAGCCTTTTCAGAAGGTTCTTACAGTCTGTTACAGACTCAGTGCAGGCCTATGATTGGTCAGGACCATCTGACAGGCCGGAAAGGAGGAGTTGAGTGAGCAAAAGCCAAAGAAACAATTATAAACTGACAGTAGTTCTCTGGTCTGGTTTATTAACTGAATCTCTTCTGCCTCTCATACCCAGCAGAAGCCCTCTGTGTTTGTTTGTGTGGAGAAGAAATAAAAATTGTGAGTGTAGCACTCCTCCAAGAAAGCAAAACATAAATAAATATGTTTCCATTGGTGAAATATATGTCACTGAGTGTGCTGAGAGAGCGGTGGACTTCATGGTTTTGCAAGACAAGGACAAATTCTTTGCAGGGTTGCAAAATTACAAGGACACTGCTATGATCCTTGGCTGCATACTCACTGCAGAACCCAGAAGTGGTGGCATTTAGAGGCTCATAATTCAAGTGCTGTGCTGCAAAGTGAAAGCAAGGCCCGACTATCAGTGGAAACAGAAAACATCTACCTTTACTTCCATTATAATATGCAACCATTGGCTGCAAAAGAAGGAACATAGCGTGAAATAAAGCCTTAAGGTGCTAACTTTAAAGGTATTTACGAGATTGAGGTAGAGGAGAAGAGAGAAGTAGAGGAGGTTCTGGCTATTTAAAAAAAGTGGTTTGGGCAATTTAAGTTCTTTTAAAACAAGCATCTAGCATGTTTCATTTTTCCAACAGCACCCCCCCCCCGCAAACTGCACATTTTGTGTCCAACTGCACACTAACTTTCCACCCAGATGAAATAAGCTCGCTGGCAATACAGGCAATAAAGATAATAAAGGGATCCTACCCGTAGCACAGCAAAATTTAAGGGGAAGGCCGTATATACAGCCCAAAGTCCTATCAATAGGGTCAAATGGAAGTGGCATTAAGTGGCATGGGGGTTCTGGTGTAAGAAAAGCCACAGGCGCGCAACGCATGGTGCCTGCAAAAGGCAGAAAGCCACTCTTCTGAAGTGGCAAGAAAAGAAACACAATTTGCTCAGGCCTCATTGGGCAATGGACCACAAACGACCAGCCGAAGGCGAGAGAGCAAACTGTGAGCAAAAGCAGCAGCAATAAAGGCCTCATAGGCCTCTAAAAGAGCACAGCCATGAAGCAGGCTCAGTAAGACCTAGCAGAGATAGTGGAGATGTCGTCTTTGGTGCCGAGCTAACTGCAAAAGAGGCTGGAAGATAGCTCTGCGCTGACATGTTCCTGTGACAGATAAACCTCTCACGGTGTTCGTTCCTGAGGCAGGTGGAACAAGGCAGCTCCCACGAAGCATATTCTCCAACATTTATCTGATGAAAATAGGGACGTCCTCTTTAATAATAATAATAATAATGGTAATAACAGTATTAATGATCATCATCATAATATTACTATTTATACCCCAGCCATCTGACTGGGTTGACACTCTGGGCGACTTCAAACATATATAACAACATAATAAAACATTAAATATTTTTTAAAACTTCCTGATACAGGGTGCCTTCAGATGGCTCGGGACATCCTACCAAGCCCTCCAACCAGTGTTTTTTTTTTTTTGCTGGGGAAACACAGGGGTATGCATACCCCTAAACTTTTTGTGAATCTAAGTTTGGCCTCATTGAGGGGCAGTATTTCAATATTGTTGTTGTTGTTGTTGTTTAGTCGTTCAGTCGTGTCCGACTCTTCATGACCCCATGGACCAGAGCACGCCAGGCACTCCTGTCTTCCACTGCCACCCGCAGTTTGGTCAGATTCATGTTTGTAGCTTCGAGAACACTGTCTAACCATCTCGTCCTCTGTCGTCCCCTTCTCCTTGTGCCCTCCATCTTTCCCAACATCAGGGTCTTTTCCAGTGAGTCTTCTCTTCTCATGAGGTGGCCAAAGTATTGGAGCCTCAGCTTCACGATCTGTCCTTCCAGTGAGCACTCAGGGCTGATTTCCTTAAGAATGGATAGGTTTGATCTTCTTGCAGTCCATGGGACTCTCAAGAGTCTCCTCCAGCACCATAATTCAAAAGCATCAATTCTTCGGCGATCAGCCTTCTTTATGGTCCAGCTCTCACTTCCATACATCACTACTGGGAAAACCATAGCTTTTACTATACGGACCTTTGTTGGCAAGGTGATGTCTCTACTTTTTAAAATGCTGTCTAGGTTTGCCATTGCTTTCCTCCCAAGAAGCAGGCGTCTCTTAATTTCGTGGCTGCTGTCACCATCTGCAGTGATCATGGAGCCCAAGAAAGTAAAATCTCTCACTGCCTCCATTTCCTCCCCTTCTATTTGCCAGGAGGTGATGGGACCAGTGGCCATGATCTTCGTTTTTTTGATGTTGAGCTTCAGACCATATTTTGCGCTCTCCTCTTTCACCCTCAATAAAAGGTTTTTTAATTCCTCCTCACTTTCTGCCATCAAGGTTGTGTCATCTGCATATCTGAGGTTGTTGATATTTCTTCCAGCAATCTTAATTCCGGCTAGGGATTCATCCAGCCCAGCCTTTCGCATGAGTATTTCAATATGAGTACCCCTAAACATTTTTTAAGGAAAAAAAGCACTGCCTCTAACATTTATCCAGTGAAAACAGGGACATTCTAAGGAATAGTGGGACACTTGGAGAGTCTGAAGTTTTGAAGTAAGATTGATAAATTGGACCCCTCCTTTTTTTTAAAAAAAAGAAGAAGCTTGGGGAAGTAGATAATACGATTCGTTGGGTAAAAAAATATGGTGCCGGTATTCTTACTATGATAAAAGTGTGGGTGCAGTGGGCAGCAAAAATGGCTGCCGTGGGCAGCAAAAATAAGGTGACAGTATTCCAAGTTGATTCTTTAGAGTGAGTCGCACACAGTAACAGAAGCAGCTGTGGATGAAGAGAAAGACTATATACAGAAGCAGAATCCTTTTGCTTTGTTTGCTCATCTGGAATATTTAAAACATAATACATTAGACATTAAAAACTTCCCAATACAGGGCTGACTTCAGATGTCTTCTAAAAGTTGTATAGTTCTTTATTTCCTTGACATCTGAAGGGTGGGTGTTCCACAGGGAGGGCGCTATTACCGAGAAGGCCCTCTGTCTGATTAAACTCATATAATCTATGACCTTAAGCAAGGCTCTCCTTTCGTAGCCTCAACACCCCATATGCAATCCGGGAATAATAACACTGACTTACGTTACTGGGGTTTGGTTTTTTTGGACAATTTATATACTACTTAATTACAATCATTTCTAAGCGGTGACCATCATCTCTGAGGTGTGTTAGAGTGTTGTTATACACTGTTGTTACAAACAATCGAAAATAATCTGAATATACTATGTAATTGCTTATTGGTATTATTGCACTCTCAATAGCTTACACGTTTTTAAATAAGAAGTGCATTTAAATATAAGAACTAAACAAATGTGGTAGGGAAAGTTTGCAGATGGGGTTTCTCATTTAAACTTGTCATTCTTCATAATAATAAAACAGTATCTGTTCATACCTCACTTGTGGGAATGTCATTTCTGGATCAAGTTAAGATATTGGGGCCCACCATATAAATAGCTCAACTGGAAATAAATTAATGGCTTTTGTGATCAAATGGTTACTTGTAAAACTGGAGATTGCAAACCAGAGATTCTAAACTCTTTTCTTTTTTTTAACTTGCCTTGAAATATTATTTTGATAGGCTGTAAATTGTTATGCTCCTTGGTATTAAGCTATGTGTATTCTTGGATTTCAATTTCCATCAGCACCAGCCTGCACGGCCGTACTTGGGAACGATGGGAGTTGCAGTCCCGCAAAAACTGGACTGTCAAAGGTTAGCTACTTTTGCTTTAAAAAAAGAATGAAACAGCTATTTAGCCACTTAGCAAAAAGAAAAGGCATGAAGACTAGGATATCAAGATGAAGTGCCTTTCTAGCTGAAGAACTAAATATCAAATCTCCCCCTGAGGTCAATGAAAACTTCAGCCTATTTTAGCAGTGCTACGATCTCCCTTTGAAACTTCCTTTTTAACTGTTAGGCACTATAGAAGCAGACAGATAATATATGCCCTGTAGAGCTTATAATAGGAAGACTGCTGTACACATTATACTTTTTACTAATGCAATCCCCTGTTGCCCTCGCATTGTTGTATAAGCTTGAAGTTACATTTGGTTCTGGTGAATTCTATACACTACGTTATGCGGCTACAGAGTGGAAAACATAGCAGCCCCTTCATGCTACAGCAATTAAGTGGGGAAATCTATTGTATGGGCAAGCCTTGAGGCCACAGATCACCTGTATCCCCTGTGGTAAATTCTGCGTGCCCAAGGATCTCTACTTTAGGTACCTGGTTTTTGGCAGGCAACATGGCGGGGGAGAAAGTGGCCTTGTGTACAATAACCTGTTTCCCTGTTGAAATATACTCGGAGTCAAGAGTGGATTTCATGCTCTTTATTCAGCTCATAGTGGTGAGGAGGAATGGAAGTTCCCCCACAATATCTGCTTTATATACATTAGTTACACAATGGGCTGCACGTGATTGGCTAATTCCGGGATTCTCCTGTAGGCCAATCAGGTTGTGGATTCACTTCCACCTGGAGCTGGATTGGGTGGCTCCTGCAGACCACTCATACTGCTGCATTGTTCTAGAACCAATCAGACTGCTGCATTCTGAATCCTATTGTTCTAGGACCAATCAGGCTGCTGCATTTTGGATCCTATTCAACTCAGTACAGAACCCCTGTTCATGCAGCTAAAGCAGTCCTATGTACCCATGGACTATTTTCTGGAAGAGGGGTAATTTTATCCTGATTTTTAAAAAGGATTTGGATGGTATGAGTTATATGCTAGAATTGGTTTTGCTTGTAACTTAGTGAGAAACGTGGTAATTGGCTTGTTGTGGTTTCAGGACATTGATGTGTGTATATTTTATAGAGCCCGAGGGGTGTAATGGTTAGAGTGTTGGATTATGACCTGGAACATCAGGTTTCGAATTCCCACTCAGCTATGAAGCTCAGTGGGTGATCTTGGGACAGTTGTTTCTCAGTCTAACCTACATCACAAGGCTGTTGTGAGGATAAAATGGGGAGGGGAGAAGCATGTACACTGCCTTGAGCTCCTTGGAGGAAAGTGTGGTATATAAATGTAAGAAAATAAATCATTTGCATGTGTATTTTGTTTGCAAAAATGAGAGTTTAATACACACTTTTATATGGAACTGGATCTTGTGAGTGGTTGCATTGTGCCAAAAACCGGGCAAAAATATGCCATCTTTATTGGATTCAGTGCTATTTTTCTAGAAAAATAGGTGTTGGAACTCACCTTGAAGTCTTCCCTTGTTCTCTTATAATAGCAATGGCACCCACCTGAGAGGTGCTGAAACTGAGTTCCAGTGAGTTCTGGCTGGGGAAAAAAGCCCTTATTAGATTGGTTAGTTAAAACCTGGTCCATTGTAATAATGATCAAGTAACATACAGTAGTACCCCGGGTTAAGTACTTAATTCGTTCCGGAGGTCTGTTCTTAACCTGAAACTGTTCTTAACCTGAAGCACCACTTTAGCTAATGGGGCCTCCCGCTGCCGCAGCGCCACCAGAGCACGATTTCTGTTCTCATCCTGAAGCAAAGTTCTTAACCTGAGGTACTATTTCTGGGTTAGCGGAGTCGGTAACCTGAAGCGTATGTAACCTGAAGTGTATGTAACCCGAGGTACCGCTGTATAGGAGACTTCCTATTATTATTATTGGCTTACAGCAGATCTAAAAACATAAAACAGATTCATGGAAAGCTGTTGACTATTTGTCAGGACTTGGAACAACAAGTACTATGATAACACACAACTTTATATTCTCTTTATTTTATTATAACTGTGCATGTCTGACTCATGTACACAATATGTAGGTTGTATATATTTTTTTTAAAAAAATACTTTCAATAAATAATAAATACTATTATAACAACATGATTTTAGGCATTCGTGGCTGGTAATACGCGACCGCTGAAGATGTTCCCACCTTCTGTACGATGTGTAGGGCCTCCAAACATGGTGTTTTATGGATCTTGGTGTTCCCCAGAGAGGGGTCCACTCTTGGGCTCCCTGGGTTGACCCAGCCTGGAGCTGGATTAGCTGCAGGAATTGAAATGCAGAGATCTGCCAGGTTTTGAGCCCTGATCCAGAGCATATTTTCTACAGTGTTTATATTTACTTACATGTAAGATTGGCTTGTTAAGAAATTGAACTGCATCCTTCTCATATTAATTCTTACAAGTCTGGCTGATGAAGAATTGGCTGATGAAGCATTGAACGAAACAGATTGGTTATCCAGAAACTCTGTTCCGGCGACATTTGGTGACAGATTATGTATATATCGAACTTTGGAATTATTCTACCCCGGCTGGTTAAGAAGATTTAGTCGTTGGTTGCAATTTCTGATCATAGAATCATAGAGTTGGAAGAGACCACAAGGGCCATCGAGTCCAACCCCCTGCCAAGCAGGAACCACCATCAGACCACTCCTGACATATGGTTGTCAAGCCTCTGCTTAAAGACCTCCAAAGAAGGAGACTCCACCACACTCCTTGGCAGCAAATTCCACTGTCGAACAGCTCTTACTGTCAGGAAGTTCCTCCTAATGTTTAGGTGGAATCTTTTTTCTTGTAGTTTGGATCCATTGTTCCGTGTCCGCTTCTTTGGAGCAGCAGAAAACAACCTTTCTCCCTCCTCTATGTGACATCCTAGATCATTTGTATTAGTCTAATATAGTGTTTTGGACGCGGGTGGCGCTGTGGGTTAAACCACAGAGCCTAGGGCTTGCTGATCAGAAGGTTGGCGGTTCGAATCCCCGCGACGGGGTGAGCTCCCGTTGCTCGGTCCCTGCTCCTGCCCACATAGCAGTTCGAAAGCACGTCAAAGTGCAAGTAGATAAATAGGTACCGCTCTGGCGGGAAGGTAAACAGCGTTTCCATGTGCTGCTCTGGTTTGCCAGAAGTGGCTTAGTCATGCTGGCCACATGACCCGGAAGCTGTACGCCGGCTCCCTCAGCCAGTAAAGCGAGATGAGTGCCGCTACCCCAGAGTCGGTCACAACTGGACCTAATGGTCAGGGGTCCCTTTACCCTTTATCTTAATATAGTGTTTAGTGCCATTGTTATCGGTCATCGTGTTGTGTTATTTTGTTCAGGTTTTGAAGCTTAACAAAAACCACCCTCCACGTTGGGAATGTGGCAAGTACAACTAGCCCTCCTTCATGTCATGGCGAAGGGGCTTGAATAACTAAAAGCAGCTTTGAGCTATGCCGTGCAGGGCCGCCCAAGACGGACAGGTCATAGCCGAGAGTTTAGACTAAATGTGATCCACCTGGAGAAGGAACTGGCAAACCACTCCAGTATTTTGCCAGGAAAGCTCCATGGACATAAAAAAGGAGAAGCTTTGAGAAGAAAGTGAGAGAAGGCATGCTCTGGTTCATGGGATCACGGAGAGTCAAACATGACTAAGGCGACTAAAGAACAACAAAGTACAACTGCCATGTACCTCACTTGACTGAGCACTGCTCTGTCCATGGACCAAAAAGCCTGACTTGGGATAAGGCACCTTGATATGTCTGCTCTGGAATGTTCCACAACTTCAGACGTGGCATTTTGCTGGGCAGCTGTGTGAATAAGAGACTCTCGGTGTCCATAGTTCACATGGGGTTCTTTTGATTCCTACCACATAATGTACAGTGGATGCTCGGGTTGTGAATGTGATCTGTGCGGGTTACACATTTGCAACGCGCAGCGGCGCATCTGCGCACGCGCAGGTTGCGATTTGGCGCTTCTGTGCATGCGCAAAGCGCGATTTAGCACTTCTGAGCATGCGCGACTGCCGAAACCCGGAAGTAACCCCTTCCGGTACTTCCGGGTTTTGGCGGTCCGTAACCCAAAAAAACGCAACCTGAAGCGTCTGTAACCCAAGGTATGACTGTATACTGATATAATTTAGCAGCAGGGAGAGATTTCAAATCAAGCTCCAGCACGAAGGAACCATAGCGCAAAGAGATTTGAAGGCATATCGCTAGTTTATATCACCAAACTATTTGTTATAAATAATTCAGACATCTTGAATATGAATCTGTTGCCCTCAGTCAGCTCATTTTGCTTGTGCTATGCTCAGTCACGTTATCACAAATGCATCAAATGTAAACATGGTGTTTTATAATTCAGTTAGGATAAGAAACCCAGCAAGGGTTTTATGCTGCATTACTTGTTTTAATGCAAGACTTTTATGGAGTTCACTCATATCTCCGAGCCAGGCTTCTTGGATTATTGTGAAGTAATGAGAGGGCAGAAAATGAGATTTATTTATTTTTTGGAAAAGAAAGGTGACTGAATTCTGTCAAAGGAAGACAGGAAGAAAAAAAACCACTTGGGATTTCAGATGCTCATGAGGCACTGGCATCAGAAAAGAAGCTTCTGTTGTAAAACAATAGCAGATGTTTTTTGGTAACCAAGAAGGGACAAATCTGCAAATTTTGAGTCGTGGTCTCCGTTTCAAATTAATGTGTGGATAGGAGAGCATAGGAATGAATAGACTTTACTGAAATGAGAAGTTATTGCATTGTATGCCTAATTGGTTCAGCCTACCTATCAGTCATTAATTATGAAGCAACACCAGGACACCATGCTGATTTCAGATGGACCTTCTGGTCTGACCCGGTAAAGCAAATTGTACCCTCCTAATATTTCTTTTCCAGGTGTAAATTGGTTGCTGCTGACACCAGTTGTCATGCGGGGCTCTCTAGGTTAAAATGTAATTTTCAATGAATAGAATACTAATATTAGAAATGAGACCTTTGTCTCTTGAAATTAAAGTGCTTGTAAAGATGAAGCTGGCAGCTCCCTTTATTAGATCCCAAAGAGATAATACACTGAATCATTCATTTCCTTTTCCCATTCTTTTTTTGCTTTCCCCAGAAGCAGTGACTATTTCTATTTCAAGTCATTTCAGCCCTATAATGAATTTAGCACTGACTGGCTTATTGTCATGCAAGATCTATTTTCAGATCACATTTGCATAAACTCAGGACATGTGTTCCTTTTCTCCATTTTGGAATCAGTGTTCAGTGGTTTTTGGCATGTCAAACTTAACGTTGATGACGCTTTATCAGTTATCCTGATTCTGATTCAGTCCCCTTTCTAAAGAAGCTTAAAGTCATGGCTAATCATGTCACGTCAAAATACATCAAAGTGCAAGTAGATGAATAGGTACCGGTCCGGCGGGAAGGTAAACGGCGTTTCTGTGCGCTGCTCTGGTTCGCCAGAAGCGGCTTAGTCATGCTGGCCACATGACCCGGAAGCTGTACGTCGGCTCCCTTGGCCAGTAAAGTGAGATGAGTGCCGCAACCCCAGAGTCGGCCACGACTGGACCTAAAGGCCAGGGGTCCCCTTTTCCGTAATCATCTTCAATTTTATTAATTTTTTTTAAATTCAAAATTATAACAAGACATATTATCCAAAAACATATCATCCTCGTTTTCCCCCCATTTTTCCTCCCTCCCCCTCCCACACAAAACCCACCCACCTCACCCCCCGACTTCCCTCAGTTCCACTCTTTGGTTTCTCGAAGAATGCTGTTTTCTGCATGTTACAAAGATGTATAGATCCTCAAACTATTTAGCTGATTATTATCAATAAAAAGTTTGTGAATGTTTATTCAAAACCTGCCACGGAGTCCAGTTCGCTTTGTTGCGTCTTCAGATACTTTGTGAAAGGTTCCCATTCATCCTTAATGTCACAGTTATCCTTGTCCCGTAGCTTATATGTCAGTTTTGCCAGTTCTGCATAGTCCATCAATTTTTCTTGCCATGATTCTTTAGTTGGGGTTTCTTCAGTCTTCCATCCTTGTGCTACCAGAACTCTCGCGGCCGTTGTCGCATACATGAAGATGTTTTTCAACTTTTTTGGCATGTCTTTCCGTACAATCTACCTTAATCATGTTCTAGACATCTTCTGGACCAGGAACCAATTTCTCTCTACCATCATTCCTGATGATTGGCCACGTTGGCTGGATTGATAGGAGCTAGTGGAAGGTTTCAGGTCCTCATGTTAAAAGAATTTCCAGAAGCAATTAATTTCCCCATGTTCTTTCTTTCTTACACCCTGATCCAAATGCTTTATATGGTAGTGAGAAGAACCAATTCAACAAAGAATTCTGGTCCATGGTACAATCTTCAGAACACTTATACCATCCTCAGTATGGATATGACAGGAGAAGGTTTCTAACCTTAAGACTTCTAAAATGAAATTTTTAGTGTTAGGTTTGGAGATGCTCAGGTGGATTAATTTTGATTTTGTTGAGTACTTTCAAAAATGCAACCTTTTGTGTACACTTCCAGAAGTACCATGGAGGACTGTTCCATGCATTTATTTTTATAAAACTCTGAGTCATAAATTTAGCACAGTCTTCTTCAGCAAGGCATTTGACAAGGTGCCCCATGATATTCTTGTAAAGAAGCTGGTAAAATGTGGTCTTGACTATGCTACCACTCAGTGGATTTGTAACTGGCTGACTGACCGGACCCAAAGGGTGCTCATCAATGGTTCCTCTTCATCCTGGAGAAGAGTGACTAGTGGGGTGCCACAGGGTTCTGTCTTGGGCCCGGTCTTATTCAACATCTTTATCAACGACTTGGATGATGGACTCAAGGGCATCCTGATAAAATTTGCAGACACCAAACTGGGAGGGGTGGCTAACACCCCAGAGGACAGGATCACACTTCAAAACGACCTTGACAGATTAGAGAACTGGGCCAAAACAAACAAGATGAATTTTAACAGGGAGAAATGTAAAGTATTGCACTTGGGCAAAAAAAATGAGAGGCACAAATACAAGATGGGTGACACCTGGCTTGAGAGCAGTACATGTGAAAAGGATCTAGGAGTGTTGGTTGACCACAAACTTGACATGAGCCAACAGTGTGACGCGGCAGCTAAAAAAGCCAATGCGATTCTGGGCTGCATCAATAGGAGTATAGCATCTAGATCAAGGGAAGTTATAGTGCCACTGTATTCTGCTCTGGTCAGACCTCACCTGGAGTACTGTGTCCAGTTCTGGGCACCACAGTTCAAGAAGGACACTGACAAACTGGAACGTGTCCAGAGGAGGGCAACCAAAATGGTCAAAGGCCTGGAAACGATGCCTTATGAGGAACGGCTAAGGGAGCTGGGCATGTTTAGCCTGGAGAAGAGGAGGTTAAGGGGTGATATGATAGCCATGTTCAAATATATAAAAGGATGTCACATAGAGGAGGGAGAAAGGTTGTTTTCTGCTGCTCCAGAGAAGCGGACACGGAGCAATGGATCCAAACTACAAGAAAGAAGATTCCACCTAAACATTAGGAAGAACTTCCTGACAGTAAGAGCTGTTCGACAGTGGAATTTGCTGCCAAGGAGTGTGGTGGAGTCTCCTTCTTTGGAGGTCTTTAAGCAGAGGCTTGACAACCATATGTCAGGACTGCTCTGATGGTGTTTCCTGCTTGGCAGGGGGTTGGACTCGATGACCCTTGTGGTCTCTTCCAACTCTATGATTCTATGATTCTATGATTCTACCATGCTAAAGGTTTGTGGTATATGTACTATCAAGGATCACTTCCAGTTGATCTGCTTATTGAACATTTATCCTGATTTGTTTGCCCAAATTTTGTGGGGAGGTTATGCGGCATTGTGTCAAACAATCATTATCCTGTACTTTCCTGTGTGTTTCTCCATTAATTTACATATCACAAAAAGTTGAGATTGGGGATGATGTAAGTTTGTTGCACAGGAATATTGAATCATATTTAATTGGCACTACCTGAATTTCTCAGCATGTAATTGCATTCCACAGCAAAAATAGCAACTAGAAACACCCAATTGTTCCTTCATTTAACACTGATTCTTTTACAATTTTGGAATTTTGTATTTTCCGTTGACATCTCATTTTCTTCCGGAGACGTATTCCTGAGTATGGAGAAAACTAAATTCATTTAAAAAGTCTGAAACTTTATCCTGGGATAGAACAGATTAATTCAAAAAACAAATTCAGGAGATGAATGGGAAGAAGAAATGCAGTGAATATTAATGAGATGTAGGACACAACTTTGTTAAAAAGGTAAAGGGACCCCTGACCATTAGGTCCAGTCGTGGCCGACTCTAGGGTTGTGGCGCTCATCTCACTTTATTGGCCGAGGGAGCCGGCGTACAGCTTCTGGGTCATGTGGCCAGCATGACTAAGCCGCTTTTGGCGAACCAGAGCAGCGCACGGAAACACCGTTTACCTTCCCGCCGGAGCGGTACCTATTTATCTACTTGCACTTTGACGTGCTTTCGAACTGCTAGGTTGGCAGGAGCTGGGACTGAGCAACGGGAGCTCACCCTGTTGCGGGGATTCGAACCGCCGACCTTCTGATCGGCAAGTCCTAGGCTCTGTGGTTTAACCCACAGCACCACCTGCGTCCCTAACAACTTTGTTACTTACTCCTTTAAGAATGTATGTTCCAGAAAAGAAGGTGGTTGGGGAAGAAAGAACGTTATTTTTAGGGGTGCAATTTGTAGAGAATAAAAAAACTATAGTGCCCCAAATTTCCCATCAAAACTTTGCAGCTCCTCCAAGATCTCACATTCAGGGCTTCTATCAATAATTAAAACCAACTATAAAATACTATATAATGGAACACATTAAAGGAACACAATATAATGAAAATAAACAAGTGTATTATATAAAACAGAGATACTGGATCAAATGAATTATCTAACCAAAAGCCTGCTTACCGAAAAAGGCTCATTGTACAGTGAAGTACCATAAGAGAGGGACCCAACCAAGTCTCATGGGGCAAAGAGAAAGTTCATATCAATCAGAGTTCAGATAAGGCTATTGGTTAGAAGCTGCCTTTGTAATAGAGATACATGAGTTGCCCCTGTACTTGCTGTGAAAAGGACTAATCTTTTTTTTTGTGTGTGTGAGATGTCATTTACATAAAAGCCCCTTAAATTATACTGGGTAAGGATGGTAAAATATGTCACTATTGGGTTTTCTCAACTTCTTATTTTGCTAGTCTTAAAATCAGTTCTCTACTGAAGAAGTAAACACAGTAATTATATTTTTTTAAAAAAACAACCTCATGAAAATTCTTAAGTATTTTAATGCTCACTTCTCTTAACAAACACATTTTTGTACAGTCTTAACTAACATATATATTCTTTGCAAGCAATTTCTCCTAATGTAATGCATTTTGGTATGCTATTTTCACAAATATAGGCGGCGTACAGCTTCCAGGTCATGTGGCCAGCATGACTAAGCCGCTTCTGGCGAACCAGAGCAGCGCACGGAAACACCGTTTACCTTCCCGCTGGAGCGGTACCTATTTATCTACTTGCACTTTGACGTGCTTTCGAACTGCTAGGTGGGCAGGAGCTGGGACCGAGCCACGGGAGCTCACCCCGTTGCGGGGATTCGAACCGCCAACCTTCTGATCAGCAAGGCCTAGGCTTTGTGGTTTAACCCACAGCGCCACCCGCATCCCTCCTGGAGGGTATGGTAGGAAGTCCCAATTTTCATCAGAGAAATGTTGGAGGTTATGGTAGGATGTTCCTATTTTCATCGGAGAAATGTTGGAAGGTGTGCCTTTTATGCCACCAGACAAGAGGTTGGCTGATTTGAGAGCACTTGCCCTGGGCTGGATAAGTGCTCTGCCTTCATCACTGACATTACACTGGCAAGAGATCTATTCATACGTTCAAAAAACCTGCAAAAGAGTTTAGATTGGGGAGAGGGAGATGGTACAGTCACTCCACCCCTATGTTGAACAGGAAGGCCAAACATTCCTGATTGTGCGGTGGCTTGGAAGTGTACAGTGGTACCTCAGGTTACAAACACCTCAGGTTACAAACAGCTCAGGTTACAAACACTTCGGGTTACAGACTCCACTAACACGGAAGTAGTACCTCAAGTTAAGAACTTTACCTCAGGATGAGAACAGAAATCGTGTGCCAGCGGCACGGCGGCAGCAGAAGACCCCATTAGCTAAAGTGGTACCTCAGGTTAAGAACGGTTTCAGGTTAAGAACAGACCTCCAGAACGAATTAAGTTCGTAACCAGAGCTACCACTGTACTCAGTTTATGAACTTCTCCCAAATCTTCGCACTTATCGCAAGGCAGTTAAGGGTGTCTGGTTTTTATTTTTTGAAACCCTACTTTATACTTGCTATTATTGAACAGCGGTGTATGCATTCTGAAGGAGAAACTGGCTCGTAACTATATAAATAAATAAGCAAACTTAACATTTAAAGGATACACCTCTATCTGGTGTTCAAGTTTAGCTGGTCTGCTGTTCGCCCCGAGGTGTGTTGCTCTGGAAAGTTTGAAGAAAATTGATTCAGCTATTTTCTACTTAGCCAAGTGTTTTTCAGCTGTTAAGAAAATTGGTTCAGCTATTTTGCGCTTGACTAGCTCGGTCTTGTTTAAAATGTCAAGGTTGGTATAGCTGTAGTTTTGAAGCAGGGACTTGTCTTGTGTCCTACTGAGAAGATGAAAGAGGACTATCAAAGGCGGGTGATGGACCCATCCTATGGCTCATTTGCATATGTTAACATAACCCACCTCCCCTGCACATTTAAATCTGGCTAAGCTTAAGGGTGATTAAAACTTCCAGCTGTGTGGGTGGGTGGGAAACCCAGTTGGAAAATATTTGGCTTTGAAATCATGTTGTATATAGCAAAGGAGGGGAGCCTGTGGTCCTCCAGATATTATGGGACATCAATCCCCTTAGCCCCAACCAGCAAGAGATTGTGGGAGCTGTATTCCAGCAAAATATAGAGGGCACAGATTCCCTCACCCATATTTTATAGCATGGGCATAGCCAAGATTTTTGTTAGGGGGAGGCAGAATCTCAGCTGTGTATTTTTTTATTATTTTTATTGATGTAGGGCGACAGCTGCCCCCCATTGGCTACACCCATGCTTTATAGGTAAAGGTAAAGGGACCCCTGACCATTAGGTGCAGTTGTGGCCGACTCTGGGGTTGCGGCGCTCATCTTGCTTTATTGGCCGAGGGAGCCGGCGTACAGCTTCCGGGTCATGTGGCCAGCATGACTAAGCTGCTTCTAGAGAACCAGAGCAGTGCACGGAAACGCTGTTTACCTTCCCGCCGGAGCGGTACCTATTTATCTACTTACACTTTGACGTGCTTTCAAATGGCTAGGTTTGCAGGAGCAGGGACTGAGTCACGGGAGCTCACCCTGTCGTGGGGATCTGAACCGCCGACCTTCTGATTGGCAAATCCTAAGCTCTGTGGTTTAACCCACAGCGCCACCCGCGTCCCATGCTTTATAGGCTGGTTTTAATGTTCTCAGGCCCACTTACAGTGTTTGCACTGGAGAGCATCAAATCCCAACATCTACTACATACCAGACATCAGTTATTGTCAAGCACAGCACAAAAGCAGCCCATGAGCTGGTCTCTTTCTTTTCAAGGATTTAAGTGGAAGTCAGGAGTGTGATTACTTGCATTAGCTATTTATCTGAATGCCCTTTTTTAGAGCACAGTCTGGATGCTCACAGATCCGTGTACTTTACAGGCATTTGCGGAAGCTGGGCCTAATTTTCAGTTTCATTGCCCAGATTGTTTTCTATAGGCCAGAACAGTTTAAGACCACTTTTACTCTGGCCCTAGATAGTGCTGAAGCAGCAATCTCTCCCACTTTCCACAAATTAGGCAGGAAAGCTGCTGAAGCAAGTAACATCTTTAACTATGCGAGAAATAAAATATAACAAGCAAACAGCTCTCTCTCTTTTTAGGCCAATTATAAGTTCTGCTCTCCCTATTATGATGTGGGCTGCCTGGCAATTTCTTTCGGGGGCAAATTGCTCTGTTTGAGTCAGGAGTTAACCGGTTGCAAGTCGACACAACGGCATGGGGTTCTGACTGAGTTATTTTTTTTATTTAAAAAAACGCCAATTAATAAGTGGAATGTCTGTCATTTGTATAATGAAGCTGGCCGTCTGACGGCAGGTGGGTGTTCATACAAAAGTCCTCAAGCACTACTAATGCTAATTAACCCACATACCTTTTTGGGGCTGCCGTTTAAGAGACCAACCAAATCCCTATGGGAAGTGCATTGCACACTGCAGGGGACAGATTGTGCTGGAACCATCAAGGCACAAACTTTCCCACATGCCTTGTTCCCCACCACCCTGGCTGGGACCCTGAGATGGAAGAGCTGCTGCTTCGGGATTTACTCTTGTTCCCTCTAACAATTGTTTGACACCGTCCCTCTAACAATTGTTTGACACCGTTATTGTTTGATAACCTCCACACAAGCCTTGGGCAAACAAATCAGAACAGATGCTCAATAGGCAGATCAACTGGAAGTGATCCTTGGTTGCAGAACTTTCAAGAGTTCCTATTTTCCAGGACAGTCCCAGATTTACAGAAGCCTTCTCAGTTCTGATTTGATCCTGGAATGTCCCACTTTTCCTTAGGACGTCCCTATTTTCATTGGAGAAATGTTGGAGGGTACAGTATGTGACCTCCGAGCCAAGGAGATAAGTAGCTATACAACCTGTAGAAGACATCTGAAGGCAGTCCTGTACAGTCGTACCTTGGATCCAGAACGCCTTGCGAGTTGAACATTTTGGCTCCCGAATGCCGCAAACCAGGAAGTGAGTGTTCCAGTTTGCGAATGTTCTTTGGAACCCGTACATCCGATGCAGCGGCTTCCGATTGGCTGCAGGAGGCTCCTGCAGCCAATCAGAAGCTGCAATTTGGTTTTCGAATGTTTGGGAAGTCGAATGGAATTCCAGAGCAGATTGCATTCAATTTCCGAGGTACCGCTGTATAGGGAAGTTTTTTAAATGTTCAGTTATGTTTTTAATATATGTTGGAACTCGTCTAGAGTGGCTGGGGCAACCCAGTCAGATAGGCCAAGTGGTATAATAATAATAATAATAATAATAATAATAATAATAATAATAATAATAATAATAAATTTAGGATGTTCCTCTTTTCATCAGTGAAATGTTGAAGAGTTTGACTCTCAGGTAAATAAGTTTAGGACTGCGGCCTTAATGTTATATTTATGAAATACAAACTTAGAGGGGGGGGAACATATGAGCAGAGAATGAAGCTTAACAGCAAACCATACAGGAAGAAGTGAATGTATATAGGTTTGTAAAAGTTTTTTCCATTAGATGCATAGCTGTAAAGGAACCTGTGCCTGGATGAGGACTAACTGCCCAAATCCCCATTAGCTGTGACCATTTTGACGAGTCTGTGCTGTTTTCCCCTCTGCAGCCTTGGCAGAAGTGGCTGCTGGCTCCCAACTTCTCTCTGTTTCCTTGAAATCAATATAAATGACAGTCATAAACTGGGTTGCTGAAACCACTCACTCTGGAGCACACAGGTGGGAGTACTCTAGTGTAAGTGGTTTTAGGACTGCAGCCACCGTGATTATTTATTGGCATTGCTACAGGACACAGTGGCCTTAATTATTGCCGTGCCAAAAATCATGCAGATACCTCATCTGTTGTTGCCAAAAATTGGTCATCCTAGGAGTTTGGGGGGAACGCAGCATTTTATCTCTCAGTTGCTGTATCAATTAGTAACTGCTGTGTTTTTACAAGGTTTCTGCAAGTGCATTTACTGTTAATTATGCAGTGGCTAAAGACATTTCACTAGAGGCTAATGAGAATGGGATGAGCAAAACAATCAATTTTGGTTTCTCGTTTTTCTAGTCTTCAGTTCTTCAGATCTGCACATCTGTTTCCAGATATATATATATATAGTCCTTGTGAAAATCTGCCAGCATTTTAGTGTTAATCTCTTCTAAAATACACATCTTTTTCAATCTATTTCTCCATATATAATGGATTTTTCCATGTTCTTTTCCTATATATACATTTTATACACACTTTCGACTAATATAGATATTTTTGTACACATTACTTGGTTGGAAACCTGCATCGGAAAATTCATAGTAGTGCAAATTTGAATTTGAATTTGAAGGATGACCTGCATTTCAATTTGCATATTGTTTTCAGTAAGTGTGAATTAGGCAAATTCACCTTTAAATGCAAACAGAATCAAATTTCATTGCTAGCCGACACATAACTAAACCCGTTCTGAAATCAGGAACTATTCTTGAGAACTTGAGCTCTGTCCTGGCCTCCCTAGAGTGAATTCCTCCTTCTGCCTTATTGGGATAACTGAGTCAATTACCTATTGAAACCCTTTAGTATGCAAAGTGTGCAGTGTCTGGCCTGCAAATTTGGTTAGAGAGTAGGCTTCACTTGTTGCAATCACACACAGAAATGCTTGTAGGTAAGGAAATAATCAAGTTGTTTATGGTAGGAAATAATAACTTGGATGGAAAAGGGCTCTAGTTCTAGTCTAACTAGCCTGGAGAAGAACAAGGCAGCCAGGCCTGCTCCTTTGTTCTTCTGAGGATACGGAGATGACCTCTCATCTTGAGGTCTGAGAGAGAAGTGTGAGGAGGAAGCTGTAAACACTAAGCAACCTAAGAGGCATCACTCTAAACAACAAAGAAAGAAGTCAGCATATAGACACTAATACGCGTATATGGGTATAGCCAAGGAATGTGGAGGTTCCTCACTCTCTGTCTTGTTGTTGTTTAGTCATTTAGTCGTGTCCGACTCTTCGTGACCCCATGGACCAGAGCACGCCAGGCACTCCTGTCTTCCACTGCCTCCCGCAGTTTGGTCAAACTCATGCTGGTTGCTTCGAGAACACTGTCCAACCATATCATCCTCTGTCATCCCCTCCTCCTTGTGCCCTCCATCTTTCCCAACATCAGGTCTTTTCCAGGGAGTCTTCTCTTCTCATGAGGTGGCCAAAGTACTGGAGCCTCAGCTTCAGGATCTGTCCTTCCAGTGAGCACTCAGGGCTGATTTCCTTCAGAATGGATAGGTTTGATCTTCTTGCAGTCCATGGGACTCTCAAGAGTCTCCTCCAGCACCATAATTCAAAAGCATCAATTCTTCGGCGATCAGCCTTCTTTATGGTCCAACTTCCATACATCACTACTGGGAAAACCATAGCTTTTACTATACGGACCTTTGTTGGCAAGGTGATGTCTCTACTTTTTAAGATGCTGTCTAGGTCTGTCATTGCCTGTCTATCTTACCTCAATGCAAGTCCCTCTTTGCAGTTTGAGATGCACCCAAAATTCCAACTTAATCTCAGTGTGGTGGGTTTGAGCCCCACCTTGGCAGGGACTAGATATACCCCATGGTCCCTTCCAACTCTACAATTGTGTGATTCTGTGCTGTAACCACAGTTAAGTAAAATATTGGCACCAATGTTGACTGTGCTTTACAGTAACCCGGGTTCTTCTTAATCCAGGATCTGAACCCTAATTCAAACCATGGTTTCAGATCCTTGGTTAAGCATTATCTGCAAATTCTGTTTGATGTCAGTGTTACCCTTAGTTGCGCTTGCAGGATTTGCTCCAAAGGAAGGAAGGAAGGAGTGGAGGAATGGATACTGCTCCGGAGCTGACGGTTGTAGTATGATACTTGCACCCGATGACATCACCATCTAACATGATTGGAGGGGAAGTGGCCGCTTCCCGAAGATTCCTGCACTGCAGGCGGTTGGACTAGATGATACCCTCCAACTCTACAATTCTATGATTCTGTGAAACGTATTCATCTGTAAAAATTGTGCATCGTTGCTGTGATTCCGTGATTCCTAATATGAGTGCAGGAGCTCTGATGGGCACCAACAGCATCCCCTTTGTGAGGGCTGCTCCATTCACTTTAACAGGAAGGCCATGAGAGAGAGAAGCTGCCCACCTTCATTGAAGTAAGTGGGAAAGCTGAGAAGATCCTCCCAAGTGGGCTGCGTTTCATCAACCCTAGGGTACATGGAAAACTTTGGTTCACGGATTCCATTTGTGATCAAATATCCCAGGACCACAAAGCTATGTTCTGTGGATATACCTAACACCCAGCGCTTGCTTCCATCCATTATGTGGAAGGAGAGGCCACTGGGATAAAACTACCAGCTTCCTATAGCCCAGTAAAAGGGCAAATGTCCCAAATGTGACATTAGAAATTAACCTGCCCTTTTAACTTGTCCTTCATTTCTATAAATACCAGGGCAAGGTAAAACAGGTAAAATAAACAAACAGGGCAATACAGCACCACATACCTTGAAAAGTTGGGAGATATGTGCAGTGTTACTCTCAGGCCTGCCTTCCTTTGAGCAAATTAGTAGTAGCTGCGACATGTTGCACAATTGATTTGTGCTACCAACATGGTGCCATATCTTGGTTGGAGACTGAATCGGCCTGGAATGCCCTGTGCAGTTCTATGGATCTGACTCTTTGCTTTCTTGCTTCTGAAAGGCTGCTTTCAGAAATATTCAGATATAAACTAACTAGACCAGTATTCAATGTGCTTTTAGAAATGGTTTAAAAAAAAAAAAATAGGACAAGGGGGTTATTCCTGGGGATATTCTTGGCTCTGCAGCTAGTTCTCAAATTTATTACCTTGAACAATTCATTTGTCATCCCTATATGGTTATTTAATGCTGCTCAATGGCTGAGTTAATTTGTCACCTATGCATGATTATTTAATGTTGCTTGCTGGCACAGTTAATACGTTACCTGCTTGTAAATATTTAATACTCTAGGGCGGTTGCTGTTAAAATAATATAAGTTCAATTAACTGATATGAAAACATGCCATATAACTTTTTTTTAAAACACACTTTGAACATTTCCAGTTCTAAGAAAATTTTGCCCTTCTGGACTTGTCATTTAAAATATTGCCATCAGGGTTGGCTGTTATCTTATTTACCTGGGCTCGAAGCAATTAGCCCCAGAACAAATCTGGAGAAACATGCAGTGGTGACTGGTGACCACTGGACCTAGTGGGGTGCTGGGGGGTCACAGAGGTAATGGAGATATAGCCAAGTTCTGATTTTCTTCCCATCCTCCTCCATCTCAAGGTTACTGCGGACACTTCAGCACTGCAGTTTTACAAACAGCAGCTGAAAAATCTGAAAGTGTCTTACTTTTCTTCAGAAAGGGGCCCTGTTATCACAGTTGCTTTTCTTTTGGGATAAAAGTTGTGTGCCCCCTCACCTTCTCTCCCTATCCTTCTTAGCAAAGAAACAGTGGGCACTTATACATTGCAGTTTTATTGATACTTGTCACCCAGTGGTTTTACCTTGCTTCAAGAAGGGCCCTGCTATCACAGTTTTGAGCCTGGGTTCATGTCACAATGAGTGTACATTTCTCAGAAGTAAACCACACTGAATTCCATGGGGATTGTTCCCTGGTAAGTGTGTGGATAGCATTTGAAGGACACAAGGTTTGCTGTCATTGACATAGGAGGTGTTTTCCAGAACAGCAGATGCACAGTTGTTGTTGTTGCTGCTGCTGTTGTTTTAACATGGGGTATTCTTTAGGAGAAACATTAAAAATACAGGCATACACACAACAATTCAACAGGATTACTAGGCAAAACTTAGCAATTACGGTCTTTGTGGGTCAAAAGCCTTACATGGCTCAGGACCTCAATACTTTAAGGCTCTCCTCTCCCTGTATGGACTAGAGAGGGCCCCTGAAGAACAGAGCCCAGTTCAAGAGCTTGGCTGTAGTAACAGAACACTGAGAGCATCGGAGGCACTGGCAGAGGAAGAGGAGTGAGGGGGGGAGCGCACCGCCCCTGGCGGCGCAATCCCGGCAGGGTGCCATCGCGGCTGTCCCCCCGCCCGCCCACACTGGGTGCCCCGCCCCCTCAGGCAGTGTGCCCCACCCCCAGGACACACACCAGTCCTATCCCATCTGCTCCTCCCCCCCCCCCCCCCAGTTCCAGAGCAGTTAAGAACTTTGCTTCAGGATGAGAACAGAAATCGTGCTCCAGCGTCGCGGCGGCAGCAGGAGGCCCCATTAGCTAAAGTGGTGCTTCAGGTTAAGAACAGTTTCAGGTTTAGAACGGACCTCCGGAATGAATTAAGTACTTAACCCGAGGTACCACTGTACATGGAACAGCAACAGAATAAGTGCGCTATATGTTTAAGTGTGTAGTATTTCATCATGGTCAATTCATTACTGATCATGAATGCAAAGCCACCAGGGAAACCTATTTTAATGGAATGCAAACACATCACAGCATCAAGATATTACAATAATAGCTTCTATGAAAGTTTACAGTTTGTACAAAAAGAGACAAAGGAGCAAAAGTTATGAGAACATTTGCACAATTAAAACAGAAAGTCCCTTAGTATAATAATTAATGAATCATTTGATATTTTAACTGGTGGCCTCCTTGAACGTCTTCTTCCTTGCTTTCATTTAGGTGAACTTATCAATTAAATTGTCAAAAGAGATTTGGCCAGCAATCTTCTTTCCGCTGCGTGCATAATAAGGTGATTTAGCCTTAGGCGAACAGTTTATAAAAGGTACACTCACCTGATGCAGCTGATATGGGGAATCAGCTGGGGATTCATCCTTGGGGTAATGTGCACTTGCAGAAATAGATTTTGCAGGCCTTTGGCATAAATTTGGAGTGAAATGGAATCAGGGTGGAATTCTAACTAAAAATGCAGGCAGGCCCTGCAACCCCCCACCAATAGATGATCTTACACTCCACTTTCCATCTCCCATAATCTAGACTGATATATAGTAAAGCTAAGATTAGTTTTAAGGGCGGTGAGTGAATCATTGACAAGAGAATTGAGTCAAAACACAGAGATCTGTCAAGAATAGTGAATCGAGAAGCCACAAGGCCACCCATCAACTCCACACGTGCATTTGGCCAAGCAATTAAACTTGTCAATCCAGAAGCAGAGTTGTTAGTGCCCAAATACTTTATTTCACTGCCTGAATGGTTTAACCGAGGCTTCACTTACTAGAGAATATGCCCAAAGATTTTATTTCACTGCCTGAACGTTTTAACTGCGCTTGACTTACTAATTTACTTGCAGATTTACTTGCCTTAAACCACAATGTTCTTAAAACAATAATGCAATGAGGCTGATTTAAAATGCATGTACGTGATTTCTTAGAGTAATAATGAGGAATATCCATACAACTATGAGAAGCAAAATTTAATTGATTCTCAATAATCTGCCCTGATGTTGTCCGTTTAACAGAGTAGCTGGCTTCTCCCAGCAACCAGTTAGTTCCTCCAAGTCTTCCTGACTTTACCTGGGGTCAAAGGTCCAAATGTAATTCAACCCAAGCTTTAGAAGCGCTAACTGAAAAGTACAAAAGAGCCAGACTCTTCTTCCGTACAGATCCTTGAACCCAGCAGCAGACGGTAACATTTTGTCTTTGTAGTGCTGTAAATTTTAATCTGGCTGTTTTCATCACAATAGGACCTGTATAACACTTATTAAGAAATGTGTGCCATTACACATGTGCAGAGTGACAGTGTCTCTTGACTTAAAAAAATCTCTTACTTTCTGCACATCTATGGCTGTGGAAAGAGCTTCCATTTAAGAAAGCCCAGGTAGGATTTCTGGACAAGATTGGCTCCTGGATTGCCAATTGTACATATGAAAAGAATTGAGGGGTCTTAGTAGACCATGATCTAGGGGTCTTAGAAGACCATGAGTCAACAGTGTGATGCAGCAGCAAAAAAAGGCTAAGGCTATTCTAGGTTGCATCAACAGAAGCAGAGTGTCCCGATCAAGGGAAGTAATAGTTCCTCTTTATTCTGTCTTGGTCAGATCACACCTGGAGTACTGTGTCCAGTTCTAGGCACCACAATTTAAGAAGGATGTTGACAAGCTGGAACATGTACAGAGGAGGGAAACCAAGATGTTGAAGGACCAAGGATCCTTATGAGGACTGGTTGAGGCAGCTGGGGATGTTTAGCCTGGTAAAGAGGAGACTGAGAGGAGATACAATGGCCATCTTGAAATATCTAAAGGGCTGCCACATGGATCAAGCTTGTTTTCAAGCTACAAGAAATAAGATTCTGACTAAACATCAGGAAGAGCTTTCTGACAGTAAGAGCTTTCCACAGTGGAACAGACTCTCCTTTCTTGGAGGATTTTAAGCAGAGGTTTGATGGCCATCTGTCATGCACAGTACAATCTATCAGAGATTCCTGCATTGCTGAAGGTTGGACTAAATAACCCTCTGGATCCCTTCCAACTCAACAATTCTATGAGTCCATATCTCTTATTTATAAATTAAGCCGTACCACATAAGTTTCCAAATTCGTGTATTGATTACACCCTATGATGGCCACTTCCCAACCACCCTGAGCCACATATAGTCTGAGTGGCATTCCCTTCTACTCAGTCCACCCTTTTCCTTTACACAGCTGTCACTGTCACCAGATACAAGGGGAAATTATTTCTACAAGTTTGCCCTTCATCCAATCAGCCTTCACGCTTTCCTGAGGTCTATCTGAAGCCTTTCAATATTGTTTAGTCTATGGCTTTTAGGCATGGGGGTGTTAAAAATAAGATGACAGGATCCCAAAACAAAAAAATTAATAGGACCAGTTTCTCAAGGAAAAGTTACAGAAAACCAGCATATCCCCAGTGAAGCAAAGGACAAACAAGGAGTTGCAGACAATCCTCTATCCTTAACATTAGAATCCTAGATTTCTTTGTTATCCTCCCAGTATGCATTTCTTGCACCTTTCTCCCCCAGGTGTACAAAAGCCTTTGATGCCTCAGGAGTTCTGCCTTAGACTGATGCCTCCAGGCTGGTTACCTGTAGATGTAGCCTTATCAACGGGTTCCCTGCAATTGACAGGAAACCATGGAGCCCCGCAGACAAAAGACATGCCAGCTTTCACAAACACGATGGAGTTCCTTCTTCCCACAGGAAGGGCAAGGCAGATATCATAAATTAAGACCATATTCCACGAATGAACAGACAAGAAAAATGCACATTCCCATATAATGCACAACAGGCCATATAAAAGCAGAGTCCACATAAACAGTCAGCTTCAGCAATCCCTTCACACATACTTACACATCAATTGCAAAAAAACCCCTAAACACACATTTTTAAAATGTGACGAAGGCTTGCTTCCTGTTGCATGTTGGATTTCTCACCCCACCCCAGCTCAAATTTAACTTTTCATTTTCCAGAACACCTTTTGGTGTTGTCTTTTTTCTTTTTTCTATTTTAATTTTGTTAATGACAGTATTTCAGTTAAACAAAATAAAGTGGAAAAAAGAAACACGAAATAAAAGGAGCTTAAAAATAGAAGTATTAGACAACAATGTACTGAACTATAGTGGATTTAGGTTTTTTTGGTCTTAGAACCATAGAATCGTAGAGTTGGAAGGGACCCCAAAAGTCATATAGTTCAACCATATTACCAGCTTCCTCACAAAAATACCATAGGGCACTTTGTCATAAGCCTTACTGAAATAAAGATATGCTACATCCACAGTATTCTCCTGATCCACAAAGCTTGTAATGCCAACAAAAAAAGAAAGAAGATTCGTCTGGCATGATTTTGTTTTTGCGAAAACCGTGCTGGGTCTTGGTAATCACAGTATCCTTTTCTAAGTTCTTGCAGACCGACTGTTGAATTATCTGTTTTAGGACCTTTCCTGGAATTGATGTCAAGCTCACCGGTCGGTAGTTTCCTGTCATGTAAATACCTATCTTTTTGCCTATGCTTTCTTTGACCAATAAAACATTATTAAAAGAGTAGGGGGCATCTGCAGAGTACCCTTCTTTGATCACTCAGTACCCACATGCAGTTCTCAAACAATTAGAATTAGAGATAAGGGCTAAAATGATGGTAGGAAATGAAGCACAGCTCAAATGGTGGTAGACTTACCCCAGAACCTTTTTCATTACAGCCAGGATTTGCGGAGCATCACTAGATATTCTTCCTACTATTGCTAAAAAAGACTCCTCCATTAAGTTAACTCTCCCAAGCAACTCGGGGAGAGAGCTGTCACTCCCAGCTATATTGAAAAATAAAAGAGTATGCTTCCTAGCAGTGCTATTTTTCTAGAAAAAGAGGTGCCAGAACTCATCATGAATCACTTGTTATCTTATAATGACAATGGCTGCCACCTGAGAGGTGCTGAAACTCAGTTCCAGCGAGTTCCGGCTGAAAAAAGCCCTGCTTCTTAGATATATACTCACCCAGGTAACTGGTGTTGTTTATGTATATATATATGTATTTATGTAGATAACCAGCCAACCACTTTAAAGAACAGAGTAATAATCATAATAAAAATATATAATTTAGTGTGTTTTTAGCAAAGACTTTGCTGGGCAACAGGGTGAGTGAAACTGCATTCCAGTGTAATTGCCCCTAAGAGTAAACCCCATTTAACATTTTATCCTGTATTTTTATCTTGTGAACCGCCACCCTGAGATCTTCGGATGAAGGGTGGTATACAAATTTAACAAACAAACAAGCCTTACTTCTGAGCAGATAGATATAGGCTCAGGCTGCAGGAGACTTGCAGAGAGCTCTTTGAAAATGTGGGCAAGGTTGGAAAAAGTAAAAGGAAAATACCTCTACCTCTCCCTTTTCCACAGAGACAAAATAGAAAATGCTTAATTTTAATTATTTTATTTGCTTAGGGGAGGAAGAGCCTGGGAGGGATTCTTCACCGCATTTGCACAGTTGGTGGAACAATTACTTAGCAGCCAAGAGAACGCTGAAGAATTTCATTTTATTCAACATTTGGTGCCACCAACCCCTTCATTCTCTCATCTGTTGCAAACAACCAACCAAAACAAGAACAACAAGCACTCTCGTTCTCCACCTGAGACACATACCCTGGGGTAAAAGGGATTATTGCAGATTTTTTCTTTTATCCCCAAGGGCTATGCATTAACACTCATACACGTTCTCCATCTCACACATAAACACTGCCAGGCAGTAAACTACTACTACAGCTAATAATAATAGGAATAATAAACAGCTATCTACATGGTCCACATGCTCAGCCAGGTTCTCTCTGATCTCAATCACTTATATACAATAAAAGAAGACCACTGGCTGTCCACATGGTTCTTTCTATTTTGCTCATCATGTACTTTCTAAGACCAGCTTCCTCATGCAACTCAAACAGGCAAAATAATGCAACCAAATGTGTCTGTAGCGGGGACAATCAGGTCCACTATATCTTCATGCTAACTTCTGTGTCCTGAATTGGTTATATTTTGATAATCAGGAGAAGATAAGTCTAAATAAAGGAGAGTTGAGTAAGGACACCCTACTTCAGGGGTAGGCAACCTAAGGCCCGGGGGCCGGATGCGGCCCAATTGCCTTCTCAATCCGGCCCGCGGACGGTACGGAATCAGTGTGTTTTTACATGAGTAGAACGTGTCCTTTTATTTAAAATGCATCTCTGGGTTATTTGTGGGGCATAGGAATTCGTCCCCCCCCCCATATAGCCCAGCCAACCACATGTCTGAGGGACAGTGGACCGGCCCACGGCTGAAAATGGTTGCTGACCCCTGCCCTACTCAATCAGTATCCCCCCCCCCGGAAGCAAAGTATTTTAGTTTTAGGGTTTTTAGAAATATGGCTTCTCCAACCCCTGAGCTGCCAACTCAGATTGGATGCATGTGTAACCCTCACCAGGGTTGCCACCAACCTCTGACTAGAAGGAGGGCCTCCCATCCATTAACCTGCCCTCCTTGTTACTTCCTGATGGTGGTTTCTGATTTCCTCTCACCCAACAAAGAGCCTACCAGTTGAGCATAGTGGTGCTTCTCTTGCCCCTAGTTGCCAGAAAGACCTTTTCATTTCCCTGGGCCTCTCAACTCTGCCTGGCTCCCAGTCCATTTCTAAGCTCAGCTTAGAAAAGTGTTGGTGCTGACCTTGAAAACCCTTCATGCTATCAGTCCCTGCAATCTGTTAAATCTCCCTTCCTCCCTCACCAGTCCAGGAGATCACAACTGATGCTAATATCTGGGTTTCCCCATTTGCATGTTGTAAAAAGAGAGAGTCGTGCTTGTGGCATCCAGCGAGGCTCACTTGGCACCATATTGCTCTCTTTTCAGCACCTGGCTAAGCCTTTTCTTCTCTCTTTTAGATATTTTAGCTTTTAGATCCGTTGAGACATTATAATCTAGTTCATCATCTCTTTTAAATGTTTTAAAATAGCCTTTCAGGGCCCATTGTCCTCCCTGCCATTGGCAGTGTAGAGAAAAATCTGTAGCGAAACACAGTATAATATAAGAAAACATCAAGTTATTGTGATTTTTATATTTAAAACTCTCCTTTATTTATTTATTGGCACAGTATTATTTGCTGCTGTTTTGTCATTTTATTGATTTTTATTGAAGATTTGTATAAAGTTTGTGCTTTGTTTACCTGCCCCGGGGAGCTATTTGCACCAAAGATGTTTAATAAACAAAGATCTAAACAACCAGGGCTGTTTTGTTAAGGCACCATTTATCTGTTGTCTTCTGCTTCTCAGCGCTGTTGCAGCCTGTATTTTATTTACTTTGTATTTCATTCTTTTGTCTGTAAACCACACAGGAAATAGTCATACTGAAGTGGGGGGGGGGGGCATATAAATCCTGAAACCAAACAAATAAAATAAATATTCGATGCCATCTTTTTCATTTTCCGTATTTCAAACAACCATCTCTGTGATCTGCACACCAATCCTCTATCCTGATGAAAAGGTAAATGAAGTTTCACAGCCAGGCAAAAACAGGACAAGCTCACAGAGGGGCCTGCACATAATTTGATTTCTTATCAATTGGTTTCCTTGGCACTTGAATGACAAAGAGACTCGCCACACGTTAAAGACTAACGAATTTATTACGGAAAGAGCTTTTGTAGATCACAGCCCACCAAATAATAGATTTAATGGGATTTCTTTTCTTCCATTATTTCTTTTTATTTACAGAAAAAAATTGTAAATTGCTGAAATTTGGGGCCATCCTTTCCTACTATGCAGGTGACCATCAGATAGTATAATTATGCTACTGGTTTGCTTCTGTGTAACTTCTGCAATAAGCAATGACCATGAGAACTCTTATTTTCTTGGAAGGCGGTTATAGACAAAGGGGCCAATCCCAACTCCCCCATTTAGCATGGTGGGGTTATATGGACTATCGTGTACTGCAGCCCCCATCAGATGCTGCAATGTCAAGCATAGTGGTGCACCTGTAGCTGAGTGAGCAGGGACAGCCTGAGGCGTTTTAGCCCCTGAGGTAAAATGTCCTGCTGTGGGGGCAAACACTGTATAAGCTTTTCCTCCTTCATGAGAAGCCCTTGTGGACTCTCCCGTACTGGGCGGGGGGAACGATCCTTCCAGGGTGCTCTCCCACCCCTGGAAGCAGAGCTTTGCATTGGCTCCTCCCTTCAGAAGAGGCCTCCCACACTGCTGGGTGGAGGGGAGGAGAATCTCCCCTGCTGTCCCCAGGCAAAGCTGGGCGATAGACTACCTCCCCTCTCCCTGACTTAGCAGGAGGGGAGGCATTATGCAAAGCATCCCTCTTTGCGCCTAGAGGCCAAGCAGCAAAAAGGGGGGGTGGCAGAATGGGGGCCACACGCCTTGGAGGGTGCTGCTTGACGTGGCTGCCTCACCCCACCTCTTGGGGCGACCAGTTCTGTGAGATACTAAATCAGGCATAGGCAAACTCGGCCCTCCAGATGTTTTGGGACTACAACTCCCATCATTCCTGACCACTGGTCCTGTTAGCTAGGGGTGATGGGAGTTGTAGTTCCAAAACATCTGGAGGGCCAACTTTGCCTATGCCTGTATTAAATGCAACAAGAACATTGAGAGCAAATAGTTACAACCAGTGCTATTTTTCAAGAACAAGAGGTGCCGGTACTCACCACGAACCCCTGCCTTGTTTTCTTAGAATGACAATGGCGCCTGAACAGAGTTCTGGTGAGTTCCTGGTTACAAAGCCCTGGTTGCAACTAATCATGACGGTGGCGTTGGTGCTAACACAAACATTTGGTGGCATTGGTCAGCTAATTAGCACAGGATGGAAAAAACAAACCAACATACCCTTGAGGTGAATTGTGTGTGGATGGACTGCAGTGAGAAAGACTGCGTCCGAAGCAAGATGAGGTGATATGAAAAGTCTGTTGGTGGAGTTGGATTTAACAGTGAATAAGTGATGGGCATGCGTGTGCAAACAAGGCTGTGTAAATTCCAGGGCTGGCCCTTCAGTTAGGCAAGGTGGGGTGAAACCACCTCAACTAGTGGATGCTGGATGTGTGGAAGGGGGGAAATGGCAGTGGCGGCATGACCCCCCCCCCAACCCTGGCTGTTCCCAGCTGTTGGAGGACAAAGCTGTGAGTCCCTTCTTGACCTGCCATGTACCTCTTAAGCATTTTTATTGCCTTCAGGTACGGTGGAGGATGCTGTCCCGCCAAGCAGTGCTGAAGTAAGATTGTCTGATCTGTTTCTGCATATGAAATGGGGATGTTGGGAGCATCTCTTGTCCATCTCAGGCAGCAAAATCCTTTGGGCTGACCCTTAAAGTTATACCACATGTTTTCAGATCAGGCCTCTTTTTTGGAGAGGAACGATGGGTGAATAGCAGGTGCCGGCAGATGCAGGAAGGTACATGTGGGAAGAGCTAAAAAGCCCCACCTTACCCTTTTGAGCTCAAACAATTACTTTTGGACAGAATCCTGTTAACAGACTATTTGTAGGATCTGCTCACAGCATCAGTGCTGGGGAAAAGAAAAAGTTAAGCCAGCTCTTAACCCGTTCTGCCATAACTTTCCAACATGTGTGTATTATTCACAGGATGACTTTCAGAATTAATTGTGTAAGCACGAAATGATACATCAGAATGAGCCCACAAGAACGAGCTGTTAAAAATAAGTATCTTATGTGTCAGAGAAAATTATTTGAGCAATAACCATTCATCTGTCAAAAATGCAGAGCAGATGGTTGGTTCATTTCAAAACGACCTAAAAATGATTGCTAGCCAGGTAAAACGATACTACTTGAAGGCCAAGCAGAGCTTGCATCTTTCATGGTAGAGGTTTGGTAAATGCTATGATGCTGAAGCCTTTGAGCTGCAAAGCCCCCTTCATGCAGCAAATTCCATTTTCACCTTGGGTGGCAAAATGATTGCAGATTCAGGCCAGTAAGCAATGGGGATCTGGGCCTCGATTTGTGAAAGAGGTGCACAGAATGTCCTTCTGTCTTTAACTTTGTTTTTTATCACACTAGTTGTGGTCATCAGTGGGCTCATTCGGTTGATTATGTTCTCATAAAGTCCAATTATGTTTCCTGTTTCTAATAACATTTCCCCCTTTAATAAAGCAAATTCATGGGAATCCAGGATCTGAATAAATTTTTCTTGGACCTGTGCATTCCATTTTAACCTTGTATTTCCAAGTACAGTGGTGCCTCGCAAGACGAAAAGAATCCATTCCGCGAGTCTCTTCGTCTTGCGGTTTTTTCCGTCTTGCGAAGCAAGCCCATTAGCGGCTTAGCGCTCTTAGCGGTTTAGTGGCTATTAGCGGCTATTAAAGGCTTAAGGGATTAGCGGATTAGCTGCTAAAAGGCTATTAGCGGCTATTAAAGGCTTAAGGGATTAGCGGATTAGCTGCTAAAAGGCTATTAGCGGCTTAGATCAGCTGATAAGCGGCTTAGATCAGCTGTTAAGCGGCTTAGCGAACAGCTGTTAAGCGGCTTAGGGGCTTGGGAAAAAGGGGGGGGGGAGGGAAAAAAAACTCCCAGGAATCGCAAGACATTTTCGTCTTGCGAAGCAAGCCCATAGCAAATTCGTTTTGCGAAGCACCTCCAAAACGGAAAACCCTTTCGTCTAGCGGGTTTTCCGTCTTGCGAGGCATTCGTCTTGCGGGGCACCACTGTATCAGATATTCCGTTTCATCCAATAATTTAGGAAAGGCAGGAGAAACGAATGATGTCAGAGATAACTCAAGTGGAAAGTGGTCACTTTCAGTTCTGGGAATTATCCTGAAGGTATCTTGGTTAATTGGCACATTATTAGATGTTAGGATAGAATCCATGGTGCTAGTAAATCCTCTGGGGGAGATAAGAATGTCCTCCTAATTCACAGGACATCGGGCATAGCACATTGTTGTGTCTGCCAAGCTGTGTTGCTTTTAGCTGTAGCAGGTGTGGGAACCTTTTTGGAATGCTTTCTGCTCATGCCTGGACACCTGTACTGATTTCTGTGTGCCCCACGCATGTGCTCAGTACACAGAACTATCCTATTATATGGAGCAAGGAATTTATTTATTCATTGAATTTATATACCGCCCAATTCCCGCAGGTCTCAGGGTGGTTCACTCTACGCTGAGAGAGAAAACAGTTCAACGGTGGGCTGCCCTAAAACATTGGCTCAGGATTTCAGTGTTTGATCTAGGGAAGGGTTTGTACCAACACCTGACAAATGAGGAGTTTGTCAGCAAATGGCAGAAAACCATGGCTAGAAAAGCCACCTCTATTGGTCTGTCACCCCCCCCCCCAACTTTATTATGAAGGCGCCCAAAAGACGTTAAAGCAAAGATTATGAGATAATACACACAGTGACTTGCGATCTCGATCACACGCAGTCAGTAGTCTGGTGGCAGTTGGAGTGCAATATGGGCATGTCTTTAAGTTAACACCTTACATTAAAAACCTGACAGTACCAAATTATCGAAGGTTATTCTCCAAAGCCAGACTAAACGTCTTTCCTTCTGCAGCGTTGGATGGCAGGTTGAGAGGAGTTCCCTACCAGGACGGACTTGGCTTGTGTGCTCAAGACATCGACTCTATAAAACATATTTTGCTGCACTGTGTGAAATATGAGCAAGCTGAACTGATATTACCCTTGCTGGTACATTTCCTGGGAAAATCAGAGGCTCACTATGTCAGGTTCCTATTGGAAGACCAGACAAATGCTAGAACATTAGCAGTGGCAAAGTTTTTATTAGTGGCTGCAAGAACCAATGGTCCCTATCTTTAAGTCTGAACAAAATGCTTGTTTAACCTGGAGGTGGGCTGTCTGAATTGTACATTGCTTTGTAATGATTTGTTGGGTCTCTGGACCGTAATAAAGATTGATTGATTGATTGATTGATTGATTGATTGAAAACAGTTCAACAGGGATATTCAGATCCACTTCAAACATCACAAGGTATAGTTCTATCAGACAGCTGTGTCACCAGAGAATGCACCCAGGCATCACTTTCTTTGAAAGTGGCTTTATGGCTTCACCCCACTCAGAAACTTTCCACTTATCATTATCCATTATGTAAACATTTGTACAGCACATATTATATCACCAGAGCAGCCTTGCTGGACCAGACCAGCAATTCACAGGCAGGATAAAGGCATCAGCCATTTCTGGCCATTATGCCAAGCAATGGGCAAAATTGGGCTTTATTTGATTCTGAAAGTATCATTATGACTGATAGCCACTGGGAGCTTTATTGTCTGCTAATATTAATATTTTTATTATTTATTAAATTTCTATATTGCCCTTCATGTCTATTCCTCCTTTAAACTCCTTTCAATCTGGAGTTTAGAAAGAGGCAGACCAACAGAAGCAAGCCAACTCAAAGTCAGGGGAGGAGCACAAGAAGACATCTTCAACTGCTGAGTTAGGAAAGTGGTTAGAGAAAAGCCTTCCTAAATAACTGCCTGCTTAGCAAGCACTGCCCAATCTTACAATGCACTGCCAACACACAAAGGGGATTGTCACCTTCTGTCCCTAAGGAAACTTTTCTTCTGCCATCAAAGGCGGCAGAGCCACCTCTGGCCTCCAAAGACCTTAGGCAGCTTCTTGTATGTTGCTTTTGTGTCTGTTGAAACAGTAGAAATCTCAACATGACATAAGGACAGTTTGCCATTTGGCTCTCCTCCCACGACTGGTGTAGGCATTGCAGTGGCTGCTACTCAATGGAATCAGGCAGTGTAAGGTTACAGGACAGAGTTGAATTTCACTGAAACAAAACTTTGGACGTCAAAATGAACTGCTGGAGGGGTATTCAAAAAGCATAAGATTTGCGAGGAGAAGCCAAGAGGAATCTACTCCCCTAGTACTCTTCTTAGTTTTCCCAAACATCCATTGTCCCAAAAGTTATTTTGATTTCTCTGGACTTCAAAATATGCCTCAGAGAGTTGCAGAAAGACCTTTTCTAAGCAACCTTAGTGACTAATGTAAGGAATATCAGCATGTTGAAAGGTTTTGTACCTTGGCTGTCCTTTGAAAGATGGGCCCTGGGAGACAGGAAGGGGAGGGAGAAAGGGAGGGGTACGTCTCTGGGAGGGGTGAGACCTTACTTCTTTTCCCAAAGCGGGATAAGACTTTTTGCAGTCTTGAAAGCCTAGAAAAGAAAGAGAAATGGGACCCAGAGCACTCTCCTGAGCACTCTCCTGATCTGCATCCCAAGAGAAATCTACTTTCTTATTCGTGGATTGTTTCTGAAACATCTGTAGACATTTCCAATTCCAACACAAAGTTGTCCACTTTAATGCCATTGGAGGGGGGACATTAGAGCAGTCTCCACAGATTGCAGCACAGAAATTTACAAGAGAAGGAAGGTTCATCCATGGCAATATGTCTTTTCGGGAAGTACTTGTCTACCAACATCCAAATTACGGCACTCTGCTGTTCTCTGTCTGGCGACTTCTGCATTGTCTTCTACCCCATTATCTTCCTGACAAACACAGGAGTTGCCCATGCTACTAGCCCCCAAGGTTTGCAGCGAAAAGGGAATGTGCTGTTCAAGAGTCGGCTGTAAACCTTGAAGGCTCCTGCTCACATAGAACACAACCAAAGCAGCAACAATCATCTAGACAATTTTAAAAGCAATGTTTTTTTGGATCCTGAATTGCAGCCTTTGCATCACATGAATGACATTTAGAACCACCCTTTGCTGTTTCCATAACGGCTGCTCCCATTTGATTATCACAGTATAACACAAAAGGTCTCCCATCTTCCCATCGAACGCTCTAGGCTACTGGAAAGTACCGAGTATGAATCAATTAAAAGGTGGATGGTATACAACATGTTAAGTATCAGAACTATGCCCACTCTATACAGTGGAGGCAGCATCCAAAACTAACAGAGTGCAGCTCATGTGCTCAACTTACCATTCACTTGAAGAACATGGTAGACCTCCAGACCAGTACGTTCAGATAATCAGATCTCCCCGTTTCTTTTGCTGCACACCAGTCTCTCATTGCCAGTGGTTGTCCTCTGTAAGTTGTGCGTGTTGGGAGGAAGAAATCTCACCACCAATACAATAGTGTCTGGCACTCACTTGGACTGGCAGGACAGTGTCAATGTGCTGTCAACGAGCCAGGTCAACCACAGACCAGGACACACACATGGAAGGAACAAAATACAATTTATTTACAGAAATTAACAACACAGCACAGTCCTCTAGTTCGGCTCCCCTCTTGATTGCTCAAACCCCCTGGTTCTAGCACCTCCCAGCTCATCCCTTCTACAGACTGTTCTTCAGTTTCCCACCACCACCTGGGAATCTAAGTTGTCGTCTTCTGTGTCTCCCGGGGGGGGGGGGGCTCTTGGGTGGGCAGCTCCCACCGCATTTCCTCAACCAGCCAGTTCCTGACAGGCAGAAGGTAGAGAGCCCAATGGCAGGTACAGCCATCTAATTCTAGTATTGTCCCCGTTCGTCTCCCTGATGAGTTCTACAAGGGGCAAGCACAAACATGAAGCTGACGGGCAGTGTCATCTGCTAGACTGGTTGTAAGTAGGCAGGCCAAGGGGAGACTGAGGTTGGCCAGCGATGCCCATTCACCCTAAATAACTTTCAAAATCAAAGGGCAGTAATTCATTTGAAAACCAATCTCAGCTTGTCGTACAAAAAGTGTTAGGCCACCCACACCTTTGTTGGAGGGAGCCCAACTGAACCCAGTTCAACCTCCTGCTGGGTACAGAAAATCCAGAATGGAATATCCATCAAGAAAAGGACAATTGCAAAGTTTAGGCTCTGTACTTCATATTCATCGAAGTGGAATGTTTGGTGAATTTCTTAACAGGGGGTGGGGGAGGTTACTCCACCCACATCAGTAGGATGAAATAATTCCCAGGCATGAATCACGCACAGTTTACAAATTATTTCAGGAAGATAATAATATCATAAATGAGTCAGATGGAAATGTGAGGGCGTACGGAAGGAATCCATAGCTGTCAAGTGTTTTTATGGGGCAAGTTTGTAACGTAGCCTTAGAAAACCAAGCAATGGTTCAGAAAACTGAATAAGATCAAGAAGGAGCCATAAAGCTATCTCTCAAATATTTGGTAGGCCGAAAACAGACAAGAGCCTCAATATTCATTCACACTTAGTATGCAGGATTGGTACCCATGGGGGGGTTTCCTCTCAATGCAGATAACAGATTTGAAGAGTAGATTTTCCTCAGGACCAAAACAAGAAGAAAGGGTTAAAATGTGAGAAAGGGGACTCACAGTACTCTCCTGATCTAAATCCCTAAACTGGTTTGGGCCTTCAGGACTCAAAGCTCAAGATGAATTCACTTTCCTAGGCACATTATAATGGGTATCCTGTGAAGAGAGTGCTTGAATACTCTAGCCAGAATAGAACCCTCTGGATATTATAAGACAATTCTCATCATCTCGTTGAAAGAGGTGGATTTGCTTATGTGGAGAAGGGATGTTTAAAAGGGAAACATCAAATACCAGATACTAATAATACTATAGAAGAAACATCAGCCTGCTGAAGGGTTTTGTACCTTGGCTGTCCTTTGAAAGATGGGCCCTGGGAGGCAGGAAGGGGAGCAAGATCTATTACCTTCTCCAGAGGACATTCTTAATGCTCCCATGGCGAGTTAGCAAGTGACTCTTTTGTCACTAGCCCAGAAAGAACGCCCTTTTGCAAGGCGTGACAAGTTATTAGTTTTCCTTTTCCTAAAGTGTTAGCAGAACCCACAGTCACTTCCCTTCATTTGATGTTACAAAACAGTGGGTGGAGTCATAAAGATGCCCAGAAGGGCTGGCTGAAGCATTTAAATAATTCCTGATCTTAATCTTTTAAATGCTCCCTAAGACTGCCATGGAGCATTACCAGCACAGAATGCAGAGGCTGATGAGAAAGTCTACTTACAACTTCATCCACTTTCTCTCTCACTCACTGAATGATCAAACCAAAGGAGATGGCTATGCCTCTAGAGCCCTAGGGACCAAGGAGCCAGCAGAGGGAGGTGTCACAATGAAGGGCGTGTCACAAGGACCTCCGCAACCTAGCAACCACCAGCACTCAACTGATACTACTCTCAACTGACACTGCTAAGCTGCTAAGTTTTAACCCACATTCAGCTTTTTACAAGTATGTAAAATGAAATTTATTCCTTTATATTCAAGCAGCCCTATCCTTCTTTTCAGTGTCGTCCTATATTGCTGAACATTGGAAAACCAGAAATAATCCCTTGTGTGTTTATTCATTTTATTACCTTCCTTCACCAGCAGGTCCCAGGGCAGGTTACAACCATATAAAATTATTACTGTTGTTATTAATTAAATTTGTATACTGCCTTATACCCACAGGTTTCAGGGCAGTTCACACGATAACACCACGTATAGAAACACAAAATACTTAATAAAAACAACCCAATAATGCCCCCCTCCCAAAAAAACCACATTTTAAAGGACATTGGATGTCAGTCAACCAAAGGCCTGGTTAAAGAGGAGCGTTTTTGCCTGTCTCCTAAAGGTACATAATAAAGGCGCCAGGCATTCCACAGAAGGGCAGCCATGGCAAAGAAAGGCCTGTTCACATGTTGCCACCCTCTGGAGCTCTCAAGGAGGAGGCGCACGAAGAAGGACCTCAGAAGATGATCTCAGGGTCCAGGTAGGTTCATATGGGAAGAAGCTGTCCTTGAGGTATGGCTGTCCTGAGCCATTTAAGGCTTTCTAGGTCAAAAGCAGCACTTTGAATCGGGCCCGGAAACTAACTGGTAGCTAGTGCATTAAAATTCACTATTAAACCAGTTAAAACAAATTATAGGAACAGGGCGAGTCTTGAAAATACAACTTTCTAGTGTCAAAGGCCCGGTAACAGACCCCCCCCCCAAGTGCCCCTATTTTCCAGGGACAGTCCCAGATTTACAGAAGCTGTCCCAGTTTCTGATTTGATCCTGAAATGTTCCACTTTCCTTAGGATGTCCCTATATTCATCAGGGATATGTTGGAGGGTATGCAGTTATGCGATCCCCGAGCCAAGAAGATAAAACCTTTCAAAGACATCTGAAGGCAGTTCTGTATAGGGATTTAAAAAAAATGTTTAATGTTTTATTACATTTTTATATATGTTGGAAGCCACCCAGAATGGCTGGGGGCAACCCAGTTAGATGGGTGATGTACAAATAAAATAATAATAATAATAATTGTTATTATTATTATTATTATTGAATAGGATGTCCTTATTTTTATTAGAGAAATTTTGGAGGGTATTGTGCCAGCTGTGATCCCAGTAGTTATTATTTGTCTTCCCACTAATGCTATTTTTAAAGCTTGCACATTAAATGCAAAGACATATGTCATTTAACCTCACATCTAACTTCACCCTGACTTTGAAAGGCATCTGGCGGTTGGCTGGGCCTCACTCCAAGTGGGCCTCACTCCAAGTGGTTGGAGTTTGAATCAAATGGGGGGTCTGGACTCTGCATAACAATGAGAGTAAGACTTTTTAAACACACACACACAAATGTGATGCCAATTTAAATGAACAACACCCAAACAGCTGTAGGAGTATTGTGACAGAAAGAAGAGCAGAAAAGACGCAACACAGAAACCCTAAAAGTGTCCCTATTTTCCAGGGACAGTCCCTGATTTACAGAAGCTGTCCAGGTTTCCGATTTGATCCTGGAATGCCTCGCTTTTCCTTAGGACGTCCTTGTTTTCATCAGAGAACTATGAGATCCATCAGAGAACTATGAGATCCAAGGAGATAAGTAACCATACAAGTTTTAGAAGATATCTGAAGGCAGTCCTGTATATGCGATTTTTTTATGTTTAATGTTTTATTATGTTTTTATATATGTTGGAAGCCACCCAGAGTGGCTGGGGCAACCCAGTCAGATGGGTGGAGTATAAATAATAAAGTCATCATCATCACCATCATCATACCCTGTTTTCATTGGATAAATGTTGGAAGGTATGATCACATCAACTATGGGGATGCAAAAAAGGATCTCAATAGCCCTAGGGAAAGTGAAGGGCTGAGATGGAGAGCATCATTTGCACCTCTGGAGACTCCCCCAGGTGACTTTGAACCCTGAGATTTTGCAGGGTTCTAAATTGCTCCCTCGGCCAATAAAGCGAGATGCGCACTGCAACCCCAGAGTCATCCGCAACTGGACCTAATGGTCAGGGGTCCCTTTTCCTTTTTAAATTGCACAGGGAGTCTCCAGGAGCACAGCAGGCTCCCACCCCTATTGCAAACCTTCACCCTCCAATGTGCCGGATTAATTGTTGGCGATTCGACAGCGGGGGCAGAGCCAGCTAACATATCCTCGTTCTCCCCTGCATGATATGAGGCCAAGGATGACTGAGCAGGGCTACCCCAGGGCTAAGCGCTTTCCCCTTTGGAAATAAGCTCCATTAACTACGATCGGGCATCCGTCCATTGGAAATACCATTCGGACGGGATCACAGTCACAATATACATCAAAAGGGACGTTTGAAAGATCATTCTCCCCGCACTACCAATATCAGATCAAACTTTGCACAAACAATATAGAGTGCCGGCACTTCAGAAGCTATTTTCTTTTAAAGAGCTCAGCTGAAACATCAATAGGCTCGGTGTCAGAAAAGTTGATGCAATTCATTCCTGAAGCATTAAGACTTTTTTTTTAAAATATTGGGCAGATGCAATAAAAATGTGACTGGAGTCAAGACCAGAGTACAGTCATTCCAATAGGTCTCTAAATTTAGCTGGAATTTGGGATATGCCGGTTTTTAAAAACCGAATCAAGTGTCAGCGCATTGAGTCTCCAGCTTTTGAGAGATTGAACTATTCACACTGTAGAATCCTAGACGTTTCTACTCAGAAGTCAGCTGCAATGGAGTTCAGTGGGATTTATTCCCGGCTAAGAAAGTACAGGATTTTTTTTTAATTAAAATTTATTACAGTGGTCAGCATGGCATAACAACAAAAAAGACTCAGATCAGCAATATAGACGCACAAGACAATTCTGTTAAAACTTTGTAACTTATTAGGGAACGGAAGAAGAAGAAAGTGCAGGATTTCAGACTTATTAACTAAATAAACAGTACTACAAAGATGACTAAGACCAATTAATGAAAATAAAACACAGTATGAACTCTCACCAATTAACATAGACAATGATTTCTTTTCCAAAAATAATTTTGCAGCCCAGTCCCATCTTCCGGTTTAGCTATTAATATAGTGCAGACAAAGGCTTTGGCTGGAACATTATGTTATGAAGCTTGTAGACCACTGGTGGTCCTTGGGCCACAGTTTCAGAACCTCTAGCCCAGCATATGCATTTTTGGTACACAATACTTGGCTGAGAAACTCCTTTGCAAAATGTGGAGAAGTGGACCTTTCAAAGGATGGTTGTGTTTTGGTTTATGTATCAGCTCAGAAAGTGCACACATACGTGTGAATACAACCTGAATTGAGTTTCTATCCCCATCCCAAAAAAGAGAGTAAGCCCCACCAAACTCAATGGCTGTATGCTCTCACACCCTCCAACATTTCTCTGATGAAAACAGGGACATTGCATTCAACAACAACAACTTTATTATTTATACCCTACCCATCTGACTGGGTTGCCCCAGCCACTCCAACATATATAAAATATAATAAAACATTAAACATCAAGAAACTTCCCTATACAGGGCTGCCTTTGGATGTCTTTTAAAGGTTGTATAGTTACTTATCTAAGGGATGCGGGTGGCGCTGTGGGTTAAAGCCTCAGCGCCTAGGGCTTGCCGATCGAAAGGTCAGCGGTTCGAATCTCTGCGGTGGGGTGCGCTCCAGTTGTTCGGTCCCAGCGCCTGCCAACCTAGCAGTTTGAAAGCACTCTCGGGTGCAAGTAGATAAATAGGGACCGCTTACTAGCGGGAAGGTAAACGGCGTTCCGTGTGCTGCTCTGGCTCGCCAGAGCAGCGATGTCACGCTGGCCACGTGACCCGGAAGTGTCTTCGGACAGCGCTGGCCCCCGGCCTCTTGAGTGAGATGGGCGCACAACCCTAGAGTCTGTCAAGACTGGCCCGTACGGCAGGGGTACCTTTACCTTTACCTTAGTTACTTATCTGCTTGGCTCTGGGGTCGCATAACTCCAGACCCTCCAAGTGTCCCTATTTTTGTTTTTTTAAAAATACATTTTTATTAGATTTTAACATATTAATTATCATTCATACAACAAAACTTCTCATCTTATACAATAATTTTGGACTTCTGTCAACACCTCTGATGATTTTCTGTTCTTATCACTTATTATGCATTTCTTAATTTCATATTACCTTTAATTATCTTTAACTAACAATTCTCCTCATTGTCTTTTTTGCAATATTTCAAATATTTCACCTTACAAAACTTCTTGCAAACCTACTAGCGTAATCTGTTCATCACAATTACTTTTCAAATAGTCCGTAAATTTACTCCAGTCTTCTGAGAATCTCTGGTCCCGCAGGTTTTGAATTCTTCCTGTTAGTTTATCAAATTTTGCATAGTCCATCATTTTCATCCTCCATTCTTCTTTCGTCGGCAGTGTCCCTATTTTCCAGGGACGTTGCTGATTTAGAGAAGTTCTCCTGGTTTCTGATTTGATCCCTCAATGTCTCACTTTTCCTTAGAATATTATTATTTTCATTGGAGAAACGTTGGAGGGTATGGTGTTATCCGACCCTTGAGCTATCTGAAGGCTATTCTATCTAGGGAAGTTTTGTTTTTAATGTTTAGTGTTTTATTATGCTTTTATATATGTTGGAAGCTGCCCAGAGTGGCTGGGACAAGCCAGTCAGATGGGTGGGGTATAAATAATAAAATTATCATTATGGAATGGGATGTCCCTATTTTCATCGGCGAAATGTTGGAGGGTATTTCATAGGCCAATCAAATGTATCCGATGCAGTTATTTCAGTGTGGATACACTATTTGCTTTGCAGTGGGAGAAATAATACAGCTACACAATTTTACCCCAGTAAAATTATCATTATGGAATGAGACGACCCTATTTTCATTGGAGAAATGTTGAAGGGTATGTAACCCTCCATAGAATCATAGAATCATAGAATAATAGAGTTGGAAGAGACCACAAGGGCCATCGAGTCCAACCCCCTGCCAAGCAGGAAACACCATCAGAGCACTCCTGACATATGGTTGTCAAGCCTCTGCTTAAAGACCTCCAAAGAAGGAGACTCCACCACACTCCTGGGCAGCAAATTCCACTGTCGAACAGCTCTTACTGTCAGGAAGTTCTTCCTAATGTTTAGGTGGAATCTTCTTTCTTGTAGTTTGGATCCATTGCTCCGTGTCCGCTTCTCTGGAGCAGCAGAAAACAACCTTTCTCCCTCCTCTATATGACATCCTTTTTATATATTTGAACATGGCTATCATATCACCCCTTAACCTCCTCTTCTCCAGGCTAAACATGCCCAGCTTCCTTAGCTGTTCCTCATAAGGCATCGTTTCCAGGCCTTTGACCATTTTGGTTGCCCTCCTCTGGACACGTTCCAGTTTGTCAGTGTCCTTCTTGAACTGTGGTGCCCAGAACTGGACACAGTACTCCAGGTGAGGTCTGACCAGAGCAGAATACAGTGGCACTATTACTTCCCTTGATCTAGATGCTATACTCCTATTGATGCAGCCCAGAATTGCATTGGCTTTTTTAGCTGCCGCGTCACACTGTTGGCTCATGTCAAGTTTGTGGTCAACCAAGACTCCTAGATCCTTTTCACGTGTACTGCTCTCAAGCCAGGTGTCACCCATCTTGTATTTGTGCCTCTCATTTTTTTTTTTGCCCAAGTGCAATACTTTACATTTCTCCCTGTTAAAATTCATCTTGTTTGTTTTTGCCCAGTTCTCTAATCTGTCAAGGTCGTTTTGAAGTGTGATCCTGTCCTCTGGGGTGTTAGCCACCCCTCCCAGTTTGGTGTCATCTGAAAATTTGATCAGGATGCCCTTGAGTCCATCATCCAAGTCGTTGATAAAGATGTTGAACGTTTCTCCAATGAAAATAGGAACGTCCGAAGGAAAAGAAGGACATTCCGGGATCAAATCAGAAACCAGGACGGCTTCTGTAAATCTGGGACTATCCCTGGAAAACACTTGGAAGGTCTGTGCACTGTTCACATTGTAAGGAACAGCACAGTCCTGTTGACTTGCATATTAGCCTGGTACTTCACTAATGAGTCCTGACGTGTTAGTTATGCAAGATCTGCCTTCTCCCAGTAAGTGAGCCACAGAGCTCTGCAGACAATGGAGGCAATTCAAAAACTACCAGGCTTTGCCCTGTGGGTTTCCTGCAGGAACTTGTCCCCTTCAGGACTGCATAGAAATTCTAAAGGCCTAGTGTCTTTTGGAATTTATATACAGCGATAAGACTGCAAGCTGCAGGATCTTGGCAGGTAAGTCTTGCACTCACACATTGTCAGTGATGAGGCAGACATGCAGAAAGGAGATACTTATTTGTGACATGCACCAGGTTTTTGTCTCTCGTGTTGCTGGCAAAGTGACAGTGGCAGGGGAGACTCTCTCCCTTTGGTGGGGTTCTGTGGGCTCCCTGAGGGGCGGGGGGAAAGAGAGCCTGGAATTGCAATGCAGATTTTCTGCCAAATCCCTCAAATCCCCCACTGCGGGGATTTGACTTCTGGAGCATCTATCCTCCTGTCTGCAGAGTGTTCACATTCAATACAGAAGGGCTTATCACTGCCTTTTAGGAACGTACGGCTCGGTGCTGCCCTATAGCTTGCTAAAGCCAACTTGGCAAGGCAGCTCATAACAACCTCCCTTGCTTTTTAAAGCTTGTCAATTGAGAGGGGGGAGAGGGGGGAAAGGACGTAACATGGCTCTGACAAGGCTTTTTCTTGTACTCGTTCTTGTTCTGACTTGTGTCTAATCAGCTGCTTATGTATAGGCTGCAGAAATATATTATTTGAGTACCAGACAGAAATGCATACTTTGTTTTTAGGTGCTGAACACTCCAGTGAGTCACAGAAAAAGAATAGCACTTATCGTCCTTTAAAAGAGGTAAAGATGAGGAAAAGAGAGGAAGCTGGTCTCCTACTTTCCATGTGTTTGGAAACCTGCCCTTTATAGATCTCCAATATTTTCCACTTCTCTGTCCAGGTTTGAGTCCCATCCAGGGCTGACCCCACCATTGGGTAGAGTCAAAAGACAATGGAGTGTGCCTCCAGGGGTGTAGCTGCATTAGCAGAACCCAAGTGAGCTCCCTGGGACACAAGCCTGGGCAGTGTGTATGGATGTCCTCAGATGACAACCCCCCCCTTGGCCTCTTTGATGTGGTCCAAAGGAAAGCAGAGCAATACGTTTGGCACCAGCTTGGCCGCAGCAGTTGCCAGAGGGAGGCATACAAGGCACCATCCAACCGCCTTAGGGGCTCCACTCCAGACCTGAGTAGGGTTTACTCCTTAGCCTTTACTTCTCCTGAAGATATCCCACAAGGCAGCAGAGGTTTAGGATCAGAGTTTTCCTTCTCCTAGCTGAATTACCTTTCCAGGTTGATGAATCCCATCTACCCCTCACTTCCCCCTAAAGCTCATGCAGAAACTGCCTTCTTGACTGTTGGAGACACTGTTAGTCTCATCCAGTCAATCATCCAGATCTTGTCGTTGCCTGCAGGGGAGGTCCCTAAACTCACTGAGGGTTTGGGGCTACCTTCACCTGGTTGGGGTATGGCAGGATGTCCCTGTTTTCATTGAAGAAATCTTGGAGGGTATAGTATGGTATGGTATCCAACTCCTGAGCCATCTGAAGACAATCCTGTCTAGGGAAGTTTTTTTTAAAAAAATGTTTAATGTTTTATTATGTTTTTACAATGGTAACCCAGAAATAGTACCTCGGGTTAAGAACTTTGCTTCAGGATGAGAACAAAAATCTTGCGGCGGTGGCACAGCGGTGGCAGCAGGAGGCCCCATTAGCTAAAGTGGTACCTCAGGTTAAGAACAGTTTCAGGTTAAGAACGGACCTCCAGAACAAATTAAGTTCTTAACCCGAGGTACCACTGTATATATGTTGGAAGCTGCCCACAGTGGCTGGGGCAACCCAGTAAGATGTGTAGGGTATAAATAGTAAAATTATTGTTATGGAATGAGACGTCCATATTTTCATTGGGGAAACATTGGAGGGTATGTGGAAGCAAACGTTCTTTGTGTAAGAATCATCTTTGCATCCTTGCAGTAAGAAGCCATTCTGCCCAAGCCCATGCCCATGCAGAAAATACAAGCGTTTCAAACGTGCAGTTTGCTGCAGGGAGCAACACACTGCGTCAAAAACACACACACTATCCCAAAAACTTTCTTTTTTACTTTTAGTACTGCACTCTCCAGGATGTCAATAAATGCCTGTCGATTTCCGATAGTTCCAGGTAATCCTGGATTTGGGGCTTATGGATAGGGCATGCTCGGTAACCTCCCCACCCCCACACTTCATCTAATGATTCTCCTCTAGTGGGAGGGTCGTTTCATGGAAAGCCAGGCTTGTGTTACTCCCTTGTCGCTGCCACAAAGCCACGGGAGCTTTGTGACGATTACGATTACGATATCTTTATTGTCATTGTTCCATGCAGAACAATGGCAATAGTTTGCTGTCCATATAAATCACATTACTAAGCTGGCGTTCTGACCTTTGGCCTTGCCCCTGTATTCAGCTGCTATTTATGAAAAGGCAACCCACAAATCATGTTACTAGCATCCCTCTCTTGTCAATGCTCCTACAACTGAATATAATGGGAGGATGCAACCAGCACAGCACCTGTATGAATTGCTCCTTTAGCAACAGGCACCCTGGTCATGAACAGATATGGTGGCCGTGAGTTCTGCTAACATCAAGGGGACATATTTCCATGAACCTTTCCAAACACTTGGTTGCAACTCTGTGAACCCTTCCTGTATGGTTTCGGAGCATGGAGGGATTTGTGGCAACTCACCTACTGATTTAGACCATTGGTATTGTCTTATTTTTAGTGATGTATGGAAGTGAGAGCTGGACCATAAAGAAGGCTGATCGCCATAAAGAAGGCTGATCTCCAAAGAATTGATGCTTTTGAATTATGGTGCTGGAGGAGACTCTTGAGAGTCCCATGGACTGCAAGAAGATCAAACCTATCCATTCTTAAGAAAATCAGTCCTGAGTGCTCACTGGAAGGACAGATCGTGAAGCTGAGGCTCCAATACTTTGGCCACCTCATGAGAAGAGAAGACTCCCTGGAAAAGACCCTGATGTTGGGAAAGATGGAGGGCACAAGGAGGCGGGGACGACAGAGGATGATATGGTTGGACAGTGTTCTCGAAGCAACCAGCATGAGTCTGACCAAACTGCGGGAGGCAGTGGAAGACAGGAGTGCCTGGCGTGCTCTGGTCCATGGGGTCATGAAGAGTCGGACACGACTAAACAACTAAACAACAATAACATTGTCTTATTTGACTGGCAATGGCTGTCCAAAGCATCAGACAGTCTTTTTTCTAATCACCTGCTATTGGGGATCTCACAGGTCCTAGTCCTACATGCAAGGCAGAGCTCTACCAGTGGGCTACAGCCTCTCTACACAGGCTAAAAGTGTGCAAAGGGAAGCCTATTTAACAAGCTACATCTATACGCTGCCCCGAACTTAATTTTTTTAAAAAAATATTTTATTGAGTTTTACAATAAGCATGAAACAACAATAAACAAACAGCATCACAACAAAAGAACAGAAAAGAAAAGAAAACACTACAACACACAAACACAAAACAGTAGATACAAAAAATAAAAATAAAAATATTAAAAACAATTTTTGTCTCCTTATATTCTTTGCATTAACTTATTTCTCCGACTTCCCCAGACCTCCCTTCTCTGTATTCCAAATCAAATATTCTGTCTGCAAATTCTTTCCCTCTATCATATTTTGATTTTCTAATAATCTTAAAGCATAATATATAATTACATTTCCTTAAATCTGAAAAATGTTGGATCTTTTTCTATTCACTTTTTAACTAATAACCAATCACCATCAATCCGATGTCATCAAACGTTCATTATCTTATAATGTTTCTGTAAGTAGTCTTTAATTTTCCTCCAATCTTCCTGCCCCGAACTTAAAGACCTCAAAACAGCAGCTCAGCTTCGGTTCCCCGGCAGTGCTAACACCAGTCCTGTTTAGCTTCTGTAGCAGAGCTGTATCCCTCTTTTCGGTTTTATGTTGCTATGTATGGTTGTGCTTTTAGACCGCCTTTCATCCCATAGCATCCCACAGCAGTGTACAAATGACAAACTCTAAAACAGCATAAACCCACCCACCGCTACCCAAAAAATTATTCTGGGAAAATCCCAACCATTTAGAATCACTAGGTGAACTTTTGTTGCTCTGTGCTAGCTCAAGGTGCTTTTTCTACAAAGACCCCTGGAGTGTGTGTGTTAAGGTTTGCTGAGAGTGTGTTGTGAAAGCTGTCTAGCCACTTAACCTCTCTCCCCTGATGGTTTCATGGGGGATTATGATAATCTTTCTGCTGCCAACAGCGATAAGCTAGTTCCTAGAGGCTCCCGTCCCTCTGAATTGTTTCTGGATGATTTGTGGCGGAAGCAACAGCAAGTCATTGTAGCTGGGCAGGAGTCTGCTTTGACCCGGGAAAAACGTTAGCAGGAATATCGTTTTTCCTTACAATGAACTGGGATGAGACGGTTATCTTTTATTTGAGCAGGTCTAATAACAAAATGAATAAATGTCTCTCCTTCATACTGGAATAGATTTATATGTTCCATTACACCGAGGAGAGTTGGGGATCACTGGGTACAAATGATGATGATTTATGATGATTTGATATTTATACCCCGCCCATCTGGCTGAGTTTCCCCAGCCACTCTGGGCGGTTCCCAATCAAGTGTTAAAAACAATACAGCATTAAATATTAAAAACTTCCCTAAACAGCTGCTAAAACTTCCCTAGATGCCACTGTTTAAATCAGCACATAACTTTATAAGAGGAGAATCACAATCTCCCTAAGATGGAGTTGAGACTATTTAATGGCTGTGTGGCAGGAAGGAACTGTGTTATTTTTACTGCTGTTAGCCGCTCTGAGCCCAGCTTCGGCTGGGGAGCGCAGGATATAATTTTTTATTATTATTATTATTATTATTATTATTATTATTAAAAAGGAGTATCCACCCTCCTTCATAGTATTTCATAGAACTCTTGAAAGCATAGGAACTCTACCAGAAACACACACAATGCCAAAACTATCCTGTTGTTGTTGTTTAGTCGTTTAGTCGTGTCCGACTCTTCGTGACCCCATGGACCAGAGCACGCCAGGCACTCATGTCTTCCACTGCCTCCCGCAGTTTGGTCAGACTCATGCTGGTAGCTTCGAGAACACTGTCCAACCATCTCGTCCTCTGTCATCCCCTTCTCCTTGTGCCCTCAATCTTTCCCAACATCAGGGTCTTCTCCAGGGAGTCTTCTCTTCTCATGAGATGGCCAAAGTATTGGAGCCTCAGCTTCACGATCTGTCCTTCCAGTGAGCACTCAGGGCTGATTTCCTTAAGAATGGATAGGTTTGATCTTCTTGCAGTCCATGGGACTCTCAAGAGTCTCCTCCAACACCATAATTCAAAAGCATCAATTATTCGGTGATCAGCCTTCTTTATGGTCCAGCTCTCACTTCCATACATCACTACCGGGAAAACCATAGCTTTAACTATATGGACCTTTGTTGGCAAGGTGATGTCTCTGCTTTTTAAGATGCTGTCTAGGTTTGTCATTGCTTTTCTCCCAAGAAGCAGGCGTCTTTTAATTTCGTGACTGCTGTCACCATCTGCACGGTTGAGCAAAACTACTCTGTGTTTGGCCACAGCTGTCTTCTTGTCTTGGATGGGAGGACAGGATGGGAGAAACCGCCTTATATAGGAAATTCAGGTCCTAAAACCTGACACTAGCTACTGTAATGTATTCTGAGGTCAGTCACTGGTGTTCTGGCAGAAATAAGCACTGGAGCTTATTGAGGGTATAAACAACATGGCTACATCAACTGTCTGCGCTCATTCCTACATGGCAGCTGCTGTAGCACAGAGGGCCATGAATCAGGAAGTCCCTGGATCAAAGCTCCCATCTGCCATGAAGGCAATAGGTAGCCCTTGGGCAAGCTACTCTCTTACTCTCAGCTCCAATCCACCTATCTGCAATGTAACGGTCAATAACTCTGATTTACTTTTGTGGTAAGGCTTACAACTAAGCAATGCACACGAAGCTGTTTGAACACTTGAAAGCATCCATAGAAATGTTAAGTGTTATTTTTATTATGCTTAGCGCTCACCTGTGATAAACCCACAAGGCAGGCATACTCCAAGTGGAACAATGAATGCGCCAAGAATTTTGAGCACAACATGTATATGAAATGCTTCCCACAATCTGCTTTCTCCCCCAGAATGCATTATCCGGGCTTTCTGTTGAGTTTCAGGGGCATACCTTATCTATAGCTTGCATTCCATTTGCCAAAATAAGCGCGGCTAGCATGATATGCTGAAGCATTGTTGGCTCCAGGGTTGAGGGGGCCCTGAGCAGCGTGACCTCTATATACTTGTGAAACATGGACCACTTATAAATGCCATCTCCTCGAAAGATTCCATCAATGGTGTCTCCAAAAATTTTTACACATCACTTGGGAAGACAGGCGAACTAATATCAGTGTACTGGAAGAAGCAAAGATCACCAGTGTTGAAGCAACGATTCTTCAACCTCAACTTTGTTGGACTGGTCATGTTGTGCGGATGCCTGATGATCGTCTTCCAAAGCAACTACTCTATTCCGAACTTAAAAATGGAAAACGTAATGCTGGTGGTCAACAAAAGAGGTTTAAAGACTGTCTCAAGGCAAATCTAAAAATAAACAAACACTGACAACTGGGAAACACTGGCCTGCGAGTGCTCCAGTTGGAGAACAGCTTTTACCAAAGGTGTCATGGGCTTTGAAGACACTCAAACTCAGGACGCAAGGGAGACACGTGCTAGGAGGAAGGCACGCTTGGCAAATCCACACCATGATCAACTCCCACCCAGAAACCAATGTCCCCACTGTGGAAGGACATGTGGATCCAGAATTGGCCTCCACAGTCACGGACTCATTGTTAAAACCGTATATATGGAAGACAATCTTACTTGGCTACGAGTGATCGCCAAAGAAGAATTTGTCTCATTTGTTGATGTTTCCTCTGGTGTCAACAGCTAGTAACTGAGCAAACCAGCAAGCAGCACTAGGAGGCTGGATATACTTGCCCTTTGAATTTCCCACAATTCCTTCGAGCAAGGGTGGTTAAGGTGTGGCCTTCCATATACTGTTGAACACCAGCTCTGGCCACCTCCAACTAGCATGACCACTAGAGATGATGGGAATTGTAGTGCAGAAAAACCTGGAGGGCCATATTAGCTACCCTTTTGCCCTTGAGTAATGCTACACTAGGGACACTGTGAACTAGACCCAGTCACCCAGTGATGCTCAGAACACCAACATAATACATCTATATCTATGGATGCCCCAAGCAAGCATTAGGAGTGGCATCTGCCAGGGCACTCTGAGCTTGGCAGATGCCCAAGAATTCTGGGGTAATGCTCGCCCAGTGCTATAAGGACAAATAATAAGTTACTCCTTGATAAAGATATAGTAGAAAGATTATCCTGAACTCCCAGGTTATTTCGATGAATTATTAGCATGCCAATTGCAATTCCTGTTGTACAGAATGATTAAGCATGAAGATGTCTCATGGAAATGAAGACTTGATTTTATTTGAATGTGTGCAAAGGCCTTTAATGAATGCAGGCAGAATAGGGAAGCTGTCCTTTGAGGACGAGAGGTCAGAATATGCAGAGTGACTTGCATGTGTTAAAAATATAATTAAGAGAATGCTGGGTCTCACATGGAGCAAGCCTCTCCTCCCCTTTCATTGAATTGTTGCATGTGTGACAGCTCATTCCCATCTTTTTAAGAACAGGACATAATTCCTATTCCACGAATGCCTTTCCCTTGATTTTCCTAATCTTTAAACAGGCTAATTCAATATGGGCTGATTCACAAAGAAGCCTTTTTTCAGGACAGTAAGAAAAAAAAATGGGTGGTCGACGAACATTAAAATAAAATGGTTTGTGATTTTAAAGTCAGCACCATCCTTTTCAGTCAATTCATAGGAACGCAGGAATCGCAGAATCAAAGAATTGTAGAATTGTAGAGTTGGAAGACCCCCAAAGAACATCTAGTCCAGCCCCCTGCAGTGAGGAGATCTCAGCTAAAGCATCCATGACAGATGGCCATCCAACCTCTGCTTAAAAACCTCCAAGGAAGGAAAGTCCACAACCTCCTGAGGGAGACTGTTCCACTGTCAAACAGATCTTACCATCAGAAAGTTTTTTCTGATGTTTAGTCGGAATCTTCTTGTCCTACCCTCCAGAGCAGGAGAAAACAAAGAAGCTGGTGTTTTTTTAAAAGAAATAATAATAATTAATTAATTAATTAATTAACTATTATTACCGCATCACAGATAAACCGAAGTGTGCCACCTTGAGTTATTTGGAGGAAAGTCATGATGAAAGAAGCACTGTATTTTTTAGTGTTTAAAAATTGTTTCTGAGAAATAACCAGCAAAACTTAGATATTAGATTAGATAAGGAAAAGGATGCATCCTTCTGAGCTGCTGAAATGTGGATGAGAACGTTACCTTTGATTTCAGACAGCCTTTTGAATTAACGTTCATCATGTGGCTTAAGCATCAAGCACCTCATGCTGCCAGCTGCATAATTATAATTGGCTGTGATTAATCCTTAAAAAAAAAAAAAACCCACACAACTTTGCAAACAACTGTTAAACACCCTCGGAAAGGATACAACAGTGCTCCGATACCTAAACCAACAACAGGAGATAGGGAGGTAGAAATGCTTTATAATAAATTGCCCTGGTTAGGTATAAGGAAAAATAAAGCCCTATTCATTGGCATTAATATGAGAGATTTTGTAATAATAATAAAAAACACCCAATCCTCAATTACTGTTCTGAAAGAATGGAGAAGTAAGAGACTGGGTCAGAAACTAGGTTATCAATACTATACAGAAGGCAATAATGAAAGCTCATAGAAAATGTGTACATGACCTTCTCAACAGATTAGTGACCAGCGTAATACATTAGCAAAATGCAATGCATTGTGCTCCTGCACGTAAGATATTCTGCTATTAGAATGACAAAGACATTGATGTAATACAAATGCTCACTCTAGACTGTATTATCGGGTATTTCTCATGTTGTATTTGTAGCCCAGAGTCTTGCTTAGTGCTCCAGAATAAATAACAGCATCTGAAAAGAAGGAGAATAGCTCCCAATTCCTCTCTCATCTTTACGGACCCTGTTTTTCTGCTACTTCTGGTGACTTTTACTTAGGGAAGCATGAACCGCCTCCCATCTGATTTGTAATAAATTTAGAGAGAATGGAGAAATAGCATGTGTTCATTGGACCCCTGTAAATCAAACCATGCCTCCCATATTCATGGCTGGTTTGGCTACTGCCTTCGAAAACTCTCAGTTTCCAGGATGTGGTCAATGGTGTTATTGGGAACACATGCTGTGGTCTGCTATGCCACGCTTGCGACCTTCTCCTTCTTCTTTGACGATCACTCGTAGCCGAGTAAGATTGTCTCCTATAAACACGGTTTTAACAATGAGTCCGTAAGTGACTGTGGAGTCCAATTCTGGTTCCACACGCCCTTCCACAGTGGGGACATTGGTTTCTGGGCAGGAGTTGATCACGGTGTGGATTTGCCAAGCATACCTTCCTCCTAGCACTTTTCTCCCTTGCGTCATGAGTTTGAGTATCTTCAAAGCCCATGACACCTTTGGTAAAGGCTGTTCTCCAACTGGAGAACATTGGTTTCCGGGTGGGAGTTTGGGTCCAAACAAATTCTGTAGAGTCATTTTGTCAAGAAGATGTTTCATTTTGCAGGAGGAGTTGAACAGCCCTGATCGATTGTAGCATACATTTGAAAATGTAAATTGTAGCTAATTACATATCACATTATAAGAAGCTCTGGGCTGGAGCAGTAAATAATAAAAAGAATACTCACTGTTATAAATTTATTCAATTTATTCAACATTCGGATAGCAAAACTCAATGCAAAAATACTAGGAAAGCTAAACTGAAAGTAAGAAAGGAGTTGTGTTTAATATTTCAGTAAAATTAAGCCTGGTAACAACACCAGTGTACTCTTTTGCTTACTGTGATTATTTCCATTTATTTATTTTGGTGTAATAAATAAGTCCATTATAGTAATACCCTCTGGCTGTTTTTTTAAATAATAAAAAATATGAATCAATGTTAAAATGTAATTAAAAATATTTTATTTCTTAAATAAATTACACGCTGTGGATGCAACAAACTTTGGTTTCCAAACACATGTTAGAAAATATACAGGTATACTGATCAGGCAGGTATGATGGGTTTAAACCTGAATAAGACCAGAGCTTTTTTTCAGTCGGATCTCAGTTCCGGCATCTCTCAGGTGAGTGCAATTGCCATTATAAGAGAACATTCATGATGAGTTCCAGCACTTCTTTTTCTCTAAAAATAGCACTGGTTCTGGTTCTTCAGAGTCTCAGGTCAATATATTTCCCACTCTTCCTTTCCTGAACTATTTAACTGCAGAGCTGGAACCTCTGCAATTCCAATGCTTCATTGCATTTACCAATGCCTCCTATATTTAAAAGAGGGTTGTTGTTGTTTAGTCATTTAGTCGTGTCCGACTCTTCGTGACCCCATGGACCAGAGCACGCCAGGCACTCCTGTCTTCCACTGCCTCCTGCAGTTTGGTCAAACTCATGCTGGTAGCTTTAAGAACACTGTCCAGCCATCTCATTCTCTGTTGTCCCCTTCTCCTTGTGCCCTCAATCTTTCCCAACATCAGGGTCTTCTCCAGGGAGTCTTCTCTTCTCATGAGATGGCCAAAGTATTGGAGCCTCAGCTTCAGGATCTCTCCTTCCAGTGAGCACTCAGGGCTGATTTCCTTAATAATGGATAGGTTTGATCTTCTTGCAGTCCATGGGACTCCCAAGAGTCTCCTCCAGCACCATAATTCAAAAGAATCAATTCTTTGGCAATCAACCTTTATGGTCCAGCTCTCACTTCCATACATCACTACTGGGAAAACCATAGCTTTAACTATATGGACGTTTGTCGGCAACGTGATCCCACTGCTTCCATTTCAGGGGGAAGTAGCCAATTCTTCATGAAAGAGATTAAGAGTACCCTTGGATAACCCAACAAAGGCTGGTCCAACAAGTATAACACTTTCTAAACCTGTAGAAAAATGCTAAAAAAAAACACACAAGGCAATTTTAAGGCTATTTTTGGCCACCACCTAAAAATGTTTCAGTAGCATCTGATCATTGTTGCACAAGTCTCTAGGAATGTGTGTACGAGTTAGTACTTCACATATGGCCCTTCAATGCTTTGAGAAGACACCTAAGGGTTTCAGAACCCAGAAATTCATACCCACAACAAGAAGTCAATTCAAATGATGTTTATTACAGCTGAGTGGGGGGAAGGAATTTATTTGCAAGCAAAGTGTTATTCTAATGAAAGAGAAGTAAAAGGTGGGAGCACAGCCATTTGGCATATAATATAAAAGAGATTAAATTTACTTTTTGTTATATACCAAAATGGACAGTAGGCCTGGGCAATATCTGGTTTCCAACTTTGTGATATATCACCAGCTGAACATCACTATATACTGATATCACAGTGTCTGAAATAAGGATGGAGCTATGCAGAGGCACTGGCTGGCTTCACGGTTTTGCCCACATTGTGATTTTCGCACAGCACACACACATCACAATTCGTGATATATTGCCAGGTCAAAAATCAAGAAACCAATATCACAATATGGACTTCAAACTGGTTTTGGATGATCTATCAATAAATCACCCAGTCCTAGTGGTGAGTAAGGTTGCCTAACACTAAAAATTCATTACTATGGACAAAGTGGGGGAGATCCGACCAAGCAGAACTCACTGGCCCCTCCCCCCCATCTCCCAGTCCAGTGACTGGAAACTTAAAAGTGTCTTGCATAATATATACCTGTAGGCTGAAATTGTTGCATAAAGCAGCACGGATCAGTTTCTTTTTCTGAATCAAATGGTATCCAAATTCCATGTAGCTTTATGAAGGGTACTGAAAAGTTAATTGCTGCTGAAAGCTTAAAGAGCTGCCAGCCTAGCTCATCTTTCTACAGCCCGCATCATGCCATCTTCACATCTTGGAGAAATTTCTGTCTTGGAACTTGCTCCCTGCTTTCTGTCTTTTAAAGATACAATATGCAATCAACTAGCTTGTTAAGTAGTCTAACAAGGTGAAAAATATTCAATTACTTCCCCTGTCTTTATCGTGCTGCTTGTGAAGCAGGAAAGTAACAAACATGGTGTCTGTCATCAATGCTTCTGCCGATCAGATTTAATACAGTTTAGGTAAGGCAAATTTGGCTAATATAATAGATATTTCCATGGCTTTGGATTCAATGTTAAGGTCAAAGACTTCTCTTAAGTTGAGTAGCTATAGTTTCCACAACAGATTCCTTCTTGCCTACATTTCTGTTTTTAACTCATTTTTGAGCATTCCTCCTGGTTTGCTTCCACGGAGGTTAGATTAATCAGGTCTGCCTTCTTATATGTTGCCTAAACAGAATGCTTATTTTCATCATAATTTTCACAGGGGGAGGAGACCCCGTGGACACCAGAGAAGGCCTTTGTGGGTGCACATGTGTTAAGTATAGTAATTTAATTCACTGAAATTGTAAATGCTTGTATGCATTACTATGTGTTTAAATTTGATTGGTCGGCAACTGAATTCTAGAGAGATCTCTAGTAGTTCTCCTGTGGTTGGCTAACGTTGGTCAGATGGGAGGTATCTAGTGAAGGATAGATTCCATTTTATGTGAAGCAAGAGGACTGTGCTTTAGAATCCACTGTGAATACTGCTAAGTTGAATAGAGTGTTGGGGTGCTTCTTCTCTGCTTGAAAGAAAGAGAGCAAAGCTGCAGAAGAAGGTAAAAGTGGAAACCTCACCTAAAAGCTGCAAGGCATGGCCTAACTGAGATACAGAAGGCTGAGTGCTGAGCTCTGGAAAGAGAGGAAAATACAGTTGTTTGGAAGTTAGAAGAAGAGGCTGTCAGCACATGTTTGGATGAACATTTGATTGTACAGTGGTACCTTGCTAGTTGAACGGCTTGGCTCCTGAACACCACAAACCCAGAAGTGAGTGTTCTGGTTTGCGAACATTTTTCGGAAGCTTCTGCAGCCCATCGGAAGCCGCACCTTGGTTTTTGAACCGTTTCGGGAGTTGAACGGACTCCTGGAACAGATTACCGTATTTTTCGCTCTATAAGATGCACCAGACCACAAAATGCACCTAGTTTTTGGAGGAGGAAAACAAGAAAAAAAATATTCTGAATCTCAGAAGCCAGAACAGCAAGAGGGATCGCTGTGCAGCGAAAGCAGCAATCCCTCTTGCTGTTCTGGTTTCTGTGATAGCCGTGCAGCCTGCATTCGCTCCATAAGACACACACACATTTCCCCTTACTTTTTAGGAGGGAAAAAGTGAGTCTTATAGAGCAAAATATATGGTAAATTCAAGAATCAAGGCACCACTGTAACTATAAGTTTCTTCAAGTAAAGTTTTTGAAAGTTTAAATCTGGGCATTGGTTTAATTTCCAAAGGGTGTCAGTCATATATATGGTTTGAGCTTCTTACCTGCAATTTTGCTACCCTTAATTCAACAACATGCAGCTACATATGTTGTGTTGGTGACGCCTTATGTGAGGCTGTGGCTCATACTGCTGGTGAGTTGTGTGATGGATGGAAAGAGCTTGTGTCATTCCTCCACCGTTCTATTTAAACACAGCTCCTGATGAATGAAGAAACATAGGCAAAGGTACCATTCTTGCAGCAAGCTACTGCTATAATTCAGTTCTCGTTCTTCAACTTGTTTCAGGGGCACAAAGTGTTCAGCAGGAGGAATCCCTTTCTCATTCCTGTAAAAAAAGAAATCGAAAGACAACTCCCTTTCTCCAAAAGTCTTTTTTGAAATAGATGGCTTATGTTCTTTCTCCAGGCTTTCGCCATCAATCCCTCCACACCGTCTCCGAGCATTGACCGTGTACACTTAATGAACAGATGTTCTCCACCACTGACTACAAAAATAAAAAATAAAAAATGATGGGACTCAAGAGTGAATCATCCAGGGATTAAACTAATCTAAAATGATGCTCTCGGTATGGAGGCTATTAAAGAAAAATCTGATTTTGTCTTTATATATACACAGGGTTCATTAACTTTCTTTCTGGGGCAGCTAATGATCTGAGCAAAAATTGTGGCTCATTAAGGCACCCTCTGTCAGCTTCTCTGATGGTCAATTGAATGGGGGCAGGGGGAGAGAAGAGGTGGAAGATAATATTAAAACTAGAAAGTAGGACTGAGGCAAAGGACTTGCTCAATTATGCTTGTTCAGTTTCCAGACTGAGGAGGTGAAAAGACTGAGGTGAAAGCTGACAGGATGGCTTACTTCAGTTTAATTTAATAGTTCCTACATTTGCTGTTCTTTAGCAAGAACAAATATGTAGCTGCCCAGAGTTAAATTACGAATGAGGGTCTCATCAGACATTAAACATTGCCTACGTACAAAAGCTGCAAGTGGCCTTCAAAATGTTGTTGGACTCCCAACTATCCTCAGCCCTGACAGGATGGCCAATGGTCAGGGATGAAGAGAGTTGCAGCTGCACAAGATCTGGAGGTGCTGATGAAGGTTGTTGTAAGTTATCTTAGTGACTGAGCTGGGCCCAGAAGATTTAGGGCCCTTGCTCAACTCCTGTCATCCATTACTACAGGGGTAGTCAATATGGTGCCCTTCAGATGTTTGGATTACAATTCCCATCAACCCTAGCCAGCATTGTAGTTCACAACATGAGAGGGCTTCATGTTGACTACCTCTGCATTACTGTAGTGGTTAAGAGCAGTAGACTCGTAATCTGGTGAACCGGGTTTGCGTCCCCGCTCCTCCACATGCAGCTGCTGGGTGACCTTGGGCTAGTCACACTTCTCTGAAGTCTTTCAGCCTCACTCACCTCACAGAATGTTGGTTGTGGGGAAGGAAGGGAAAGGAGAATGTTAGCCGCTTTGAGACTCCTTCGGGTAGTGATAAAGCGGGATATCAAATCCAAATTCCTCCTCCTCCTCCTCCTCTTCTTCTTCTTTTCTGTAGAAAAGAAAGAAGGGTTTTGGTCAAGTTTTAGGTGGTATTCAACTAGGTTTTAATCAGAGTAGACCCATTGAAATTAATTCAGCGGTCTACTTTAAAACTTTCTTGAATACCACTCCTTGTTAGTTACAGTGAAGAATTATCTGCCAGCCCCTTCAGATTTGGGCACTAGGGGGCAAAGAGCCATGACAGGTCAAGAAACCCTTTCTTTTTTCAAGTGTCCATTGTTAGAAAACAACAGAAATTCCGGGGGGGGGGGGGGAGCTGTTTAGAGTGCGACATTTAGGCTATATTCAGAAAGAATAACCCCCAGCTGCTTGGGTTTTCAAATGTATTTATTAGTTTAACTACTTGGTTGTGGCTGATTTACAATATCATAATGAAGTGGAACCCCTCTGTCTTTTGACTTCAACGTTTCCTCTTAAAAGGCAGACATGCAGTTTGCCAAGCACTTGAAATGAATGTTATCAAGCAGAGCATATGAATTAGAAGCAGATAGCTAGTGAAACGCCTGTGCCACTGAAGATAAATTTACCTTTATTTTTATTTATTTTTATTATTTAGGGTGATGGTGAGAAGACCTTCAACATACATTCTAAATATTTCCTAAAGGGAATTATTCTAAGAGAATAGAGAAATGCCCTGGAAATAAATGATATTTGCAGTTGGCTGCTAATTGAAATGTCAGATCTGCGTATGGAAGTCCAGCATCTGGAACTAATGCCCTCAAGTAAACCTCCTAGAGAATGAGAGTTTGTGGAGATATTAAGACAGGCGCAAGCGGACATCGCTCAGTCAAATAGGGCTCTCGTTTGTAGAGCTGTAGTTCACAAAACCACAACATGAGAGAACATATGTGGGATGAGAGTCTTGTACTTCCAGTTCTAAGGCTGGTTGTAGTGCTGAACTGATATTTTCATCTGAGAAGTAGTTTCTTCCACCATCTGTAGATGGAAGCAAACAGATATTGCAGCTGAAAATTGGGTCGGGATAGAATGAATTCAGAGACATTTTGGGGAGGGTTGTTTGTTTGTGTGTGTGTGTTGTTGTTGTAACAAACCTTGAAACCCAGCTTACTGAGGTGACAGAGGATTTTTAATTCCTTATTTTAACCCCAAGAAGAAGAAAAGGCTCTAAAACCATCCACAGAAGTGCAAGGAACCCTGCAGCTTCACATTCCAATGTCCTCGGGAGGATTCCTGGATCCAGCATGGATTCAATTCCAGAGACAACCCCCCCCCCAAAAAAAAAAAAATAATCCAGGGACAGTCCTGGATCTATAGAAGCCCTCTTGGTTTCTGATTTGATCCCAGAATGTCCCACTTTTCCTTAGGACATCCCTATTTTCATTGGAGAAACGTTGGAGTCTATGGAGTTATGTGACTCCCTGAACCAAAGAGATAAGTAACTATACAACCCTTAGAAGACTTCTGAAGGCAGCCCTGTATGGGGAAGTTCTTTTAAAAAAATGTTTAATGCTTTATTATGTTTTTATATATATTGGAAGCATCCCAGAGTGGCTGGGGCAACCCAAGCCAAATGGGTGGTATATAAATAATAAAAGTACTTTTATTGTTATGGAATAGGACGTCTCTATTTTTATCAAAGAAATGTTGGAGGGTATGCAATTCTTGGAACATCCAGACTAGATTCCTAGTGAGGTAATGGCCCAAGTATGGGTTGTTAAGGTAACAAAGGAAGTGGCTTGGTGCCAGAGAACAAATGGGCGCCCCCTCACTCATCTGCCTGTTAGAAAGAAAAAGAGTTGAGTTGTGTGTGCAAGCTGGGAGCGAGAAGCTGCAGGCTAGATAGCTGGGAGACAGAGCCATGCCTGATTCCTGTTTGAATCCAAGGCTGTGGCTATAAGAGAAGCAAGACCCTCTTGGGGTGTTTATGCTGTGAACCCCTCCATCGTAGGCTCAGGTTGTATATCTGTGTAAATAAACCATATATTATAAAGACACCACAGTCTCCACTGTCCCTCATTCTGAGGAAACTGAATCCAAGGGCAAGCACCTAGAACCCCTGGCATCTCGCACCGCTCAGAGATTGGGTTGGCGTGCAACAATCTGTGGGCATTCTAGGAGGCAAGCCATGGCTGGTTGGCTTGGAAGGACAGGAGGTAAGGACAGATGTTTTCTTGCAGACCTCACATGTACTGTATATTTTGCTCAAAAAAAGAGAAGAAGATCTAACAATTAGCAAAAGAAATATGCAGTTGCCTCGCCTCCCAGTGTTGTTGCCTTCACTTCGGTCCCACCCGCCCTATAGATTTAAAGCAGGATCAGACCACTTTAAATAATCATGGCTTTTCCTAAGGACTATGGTTTGTTAAGAGGAAGAAGAGAAAAGTTTGGATTTGATATCCCGCTTTATCACTACCCGAAGGTGTCTCAAAGTGGCTAACATTCTCCTTTCCCTTCCTCCCCCACAACAAACACTCTGTGAGGTGAGTGGGGCTGAGAGACTTCAGAGAAGTGTGACTAGCCCAAGGTCACCCAGCAGCTGCATGTGGAGGAGCAGAGACACGAACCCAGTTCCCCAGATTACGAATGTACCGCTCTTAACCACTACACCACACTGGCTCTCAGTGACAAGGGTGGAGAGAGTTGCTGGGAGAACACTAGTCCCCTCACAGAGCAACAAAACTCTGGGAAATGTAGGGGAATACAATGGTACCTCAGGTTGCGGACTTAATCCATTTCGGGGTGCCGTTCGCACCCCAAATGGTCTGCAACTAGAGCACCTCTTCTGCGCATGTGCGCAGCGCGATCGAATGCTTCTGTGCGTGTGCAAAGCATGCAGATCGCTTCTGCGCATGTGTGGGCAGTGAACCCGGAAGTAAACACTTCTGGGTTTGCTGCGTTCATAAGCTGAAAGTCCGTAACAAGAGCGGAACGCAACACAAGCTATGACTGTAGTGGTCTCCTAACAACATTCAATATTCTTAACAAACTACATACCCAGGGATTCCTGGGAGAAGCCATGACTATTTAGAATGGTATGATATTACTTTATATCCATAGTGCAGATGTAGCCTTCCTCTGCCTGCTGATAAGAGAACATAATTTCTGTGGCTTCCAATTTTAACCTCCCACTGGAGTTCATAAGCATATGTCAAAACACCACATACCTAATCCTTGTCTACTCTCCTAACCATATTGCCTGCTCCATCATGTGCTTAAACTTGCAAATATATAGCCTTCTATTTGGTTCTCTCTCACTCTTTATAGTTCCTCGCAGTTCCCAGGGTGTTCCAGATCTTCCTTTTTAGACCCTGTTCTCCCTCCGTCCCCTTACTAAAGCTGTCTCCTAAAGCATATTGCCTTGTCCGGGGTAGCGTTCTAATGTTAAAGATAATGGAGCATTTCTGATTCCTGTTGGGAAGATATGCCACACTCTAGTAGCTTTCACTGTTGAAGGAAGCTTCCTGATTATTTAGCATCCTCACCCTTTGCTTTTGAATTATTTATCCTACTTATATGCAGCGTGTCATTTGTAAAACACTTAGAATCATAGAATTGTGGAATTGGAAGGGATCCCAAGAAACATTCCCTCTGCGTCTCAAATATGCCTGGAATTCAGGGGCGAGGAGTGCCTGGGGCCCCCACAATATTTTATTCAAGTTGGCACCCCTGATTGAGAAGAGTTCCTTACTCAAGTTCTGGTTTGTGTTTTGGTGGAGCAAGAAAATTTCAGGAAAGTATTTATCTTGCTGTTTCCCTCAGCTTGGAAGTTGCACATCTAGCACTCCTCCTGTGCCACTGTGGTTACTTACTATACCACACGTGAGACCAAGAAATTGTGAGTTGCATTTAGTCACCTTACTTGACCTTTTTGATTACTAGCTTGCCCATTCACCACTTCTTCTTCTTCTTCTTCTTCTTCTTCTTCTTCTTCTTCTTCTTCTTCTTCTTCTTCTTCTTCTCTCTCCCCCTCCTCCTCCTCCTCCTCCTCCTCCAACTTCTCTCTCTTCTTCGCCTTCTCCTTCAAGTTCAGTTGGATTAGAATAGCAATTTGTCAGGCTAGGTCCTGCAGGGTCACAAAGAAAACACATCCAATACCCCTCATTCCTGTGACTTTTGCAGCCGAGAGCACATACAGAGCCAAACACCATCAGCTGTCATAAATACGTACGTACGTCAAGTTGCTTAAGCCAAGCAAAGTAATTTGAGCGTTTTAATTTGTCTGTCATCAGCACTATCGCTGGCAGGAACAGAGCTATGGGCTGTAATTGGCGGTGCTAATAAGCCTCTCTATACATTGTGACTCTTTACACATCACATTAAGTAACATCATTACGGGTTATTCCTGACCACCACGGTCAGCAAAATATATTTGGCATCAGCGGTGGAGCGTGTCTCCATGCTGCCCTTGCTGTGTGTGGAGGTGTGCCCACGTGCCAACACTGTGGATGGGGCGAGGCGTGGAGGACAAATGGAGTCCACCGTGCCAGCCCGGCCCCAGCTGCTGCTGGAGCAACACCAGCCCCGAACGGCATAGCTGTTGCACCCTCCACGCGCCACCCTACCCGGATCCGAGCCTTGCAAGGCCGCTCAGGGATTGTGGTGTGGGGATGTGGCAGCCATGCACCCCTTGATCCCAGCTTCACGTGATTGGCTGTGAATATGATTTTGGTCTCACCCACTCTTTATGCAGGGACGCGGGTGGCGCTGTGGGTTAAACCACAGATCCTAGGACTTGCCGATCAGAAGGTCAGCGGTTCGAATCCCCGCTACGGGGTGAGCTCCCATTGCTCGGTCCCTGCTCCTGCCAACCTAGCAGTTCAAAAGCACGTCCAAGTGCAAGTAGATAAATAGGTACCACTCCAGCGGGAAGGTAAACGGCGTTTCTGTGCACTGCTCTGGTTCGCCAGAAGTGGCTTAGTCATGCCGGCCACATGACCCAGAAGCTGTACGCTGGCTCCCTCAGCCAATAAAGCGAGATGAGTGCCGCAACCCCAGAGTCAGCCACGACTGGACCTAATGGTCAGGGGTCCCTTTACCTTTACCTTTAAGGTGGGGTTCAATTTTGACCTTCCCTTCTTTCAGAGTAGCACCCAGATCTCTCTTATCTGCACCCCCAAAGCAATTCCACCACTGTTCTGGCTATTTCTCCTCCCCCTCCTCTGCACTGTTGTGCAACGAAAACTCATACTGTGTATGCCTCTTCACTATTCCTCTTGGTGGGCCCAGCTAGTGGCTGCCAGCTGGGCTTCAGAATGAAGAATCAGGGAATGTGTTTTCAAGCGCTCTTAGAGAGTTTTATTTTTATTTTTTTACACTCTCTTCAAGGCACCGCTGTGCTTATTTTCCTATCAATTCATTCTCCCCTTTGTTGCTGCATTTACTCTATATTTAGCACATTTTAAGAAAGGTCAAATAGATTGTGCATATACAATATCACACGGCAGGGACTTTGACGCTGTTCGGTGACAATTATATGGCGTAAATCTAACTTTTCCTTATTACCATTCCATTATCTATCCCCCATTCCCTTTCCATTTTTATTCTCTCGCTCTCTCAGTAGGTTTCAGGGGGGTGTTACACACACTCAGTCCCTTTGGGAAGGGAACCCGCCGCACTCTCACTTATACGTGAATTGTGGAAATTAGCTTTAAACACTGAGGTGTGAACATTTGACTTAATTGTTTTATAATCGAAATGTATTATTATTGCCATTCTAGGAGGAGCTGGGAGCCAGAACAATGCTTAAGTTGACTAATGCTTTAAACCAACAAAGGTTCCTGCAACCTTTTTTGTGTGTAAAGCATCTAGCAAAAGCTTTCTGACAACAAATGCTTTTATAATTCAGTTCAGATATAAGGCTCTTTGGAATAAAACAGAACCTCCTCCCGTAAACATTCGAGGAATTTTTTTAGCCCTTGTTTTGCTAAAAGGGAAATGGTTGAAAGCAGCCATTTCTGTTCAGCAGCATGATGTAATGAGAATATGTTTGTGCTGAGTGGAGACATATGAACAACTTGTTGAGTGCCTAAAATACTACGTGTTTTTCAGAACACATAGTGTGTGTGTGTGTGTGTGTGTGTGTGTGTCTGTATCTTTGGTGAATATGTAAATAAGATCCAAAGCTATTTGGAAGTATTTATTTTTGTGTTTTATTTTAATTTCACCCAGTGCTATTTTTCTAGAAAAAGAGGTGCCAGAACTCACCATGAATGCCTCCCTTGTTCTTTTATACAGTGGTACCTGGGGTTACATACACTTCAGGTTACAGACGCTTCAGGTTACAGACTCCGCTAACCCAGAAATAGTACCTCAGGTTAAGAACTTTGCTTCAGGATGAGAACAGAAATCACGCGGCAACGGTGCGGCAGCAGCGGGAGGCCCCATTAGCTAAAGTGGTGCTTCAGGTTAAGAACAGTTTCGGGTTAAGAAAGGACCTCCGGAACGAATTAAGTACATAACCAGAGGTACCACTGTAATGGTAATGGCTGCCAGCTGAGAGATGCTGGAACTGAGGTCCATTGCGTTCTGGCTGAAAAGAAGCCGTGATTTTACTTTGCATTGTAGGATGGTCAAGGCTGGGCTTATCCACACATAGCTTTTGCCCTGTTCTTTCCATGTTTTAAAGCTCTGTGTCTGAACACCCCCCCCCCTTTTTTTTGCTCGGGAGCTTCATCATGAAAACCTGCTCTTTAAAGCTGACTCGGAGCAAAAGGCAATTTGGGTTTTCTGCGGCTTGCTCTCATTGAGCAAGAGTGCTTGGGAACAGAGCTTTAAAGCATGGGAAGCCTGGAAAGCATAGAGGATAGATAAGCGTGGATAAACCCTTACTTAAATTGGATACCTTTCTGCTAGATTATTGATCTTGGATTTATTAGTCACAGATAAGAAAGTTCTAGGTAGGTACTAGAAAACCTCAATTATTCCACAAATTAGAGAATGGAAAGACTTGGATAAATTAGCAGGTGCTATATGTAGGAGATGCGGGTGGCACTGCGGGTTAAACCACAGAGCCTAGGACATGCTGATCAGAAGGTCGGCGGTTCGAATCCCTGTGATGGGGTGAGCTCCTGTTGCTAGGTCCCTGTTTCTGCCAACCTAGCAGTTCGAAAGCACGTCAAAGTGCAAGTAGATAAATAGGCACCGCTCTGGCGGGAAGGTAAACGGCGTTTCCATGCAGGAATGCAGCCAGTGAAAAAGACTAGTGTTTTTTCCCCTTTTGCTCACATGTGGAGTTTAAAAGAGATAGTTTTGGTAATAAGAATGCAGCCAGTGAAGAAGACAATAATCTGAATATTGCAAATGACTGGGAAAAGTAGCCTTTGCGTGGGAGAGTTGCTTTAACTCAGGGCCCAGCAAACTTTTTCAGCAGGGGGCCAATCCACTGTCCCTCAGAACTTGTGGGAGGCCCGGACAATATTTTGAAAAGGAAAAAAAAATTCCTATGCCCCACAAATAACCCAGAGATGCATTTTAAATAAAAAGACACATTCTACTCATGTAAAAACACGCTGATTCCCATACCATCCTCAGGCCGGATTGAAAAGGCGATTGGGCCGGATCTGGCCCCCCGGGCCTTAGTTTGCCTACCCATGCTTTAACTCCTGTGTTGTTTTAATGTGGTTGTTTTTCTGTGTGTTTCTATTTATTATGGATGGTTATGTTTTAATGGAATTGCTTTATTGTGTGTTTTAATTATGGATGTTTATAATTTAATATCTATGCAACAGGTTTTTATACTTTGTAAACTGCTCAGAAGCCTCTTTGGGCACTTAGCAGTATATAAATTAATAAGTACTACTAGTATTAGTACTACTACTAAAGACTAGCACTGTTTCCCCTGCTTAAATTGTGCATTAGTAATTAAACAGATGTACTTTTATTAAATAGATATAACAAAGCACCCATAAATTTTCAGGGATGTTTAAGCGGATGTTTCGGCTCATCGCCGAAGAATTGATGCTTTTGAATGGTGCTGGAGGAGACTCTTGAGAGTCCCATGGACTACAAAAAGATCAAACGTATCCATTCTTAAGGAAATCAGCCCTGAGTGCTCACTGGAAGGACAGATCCTGAAGCTGAGGCTCCAATACTTTGGCCACCTCATGAGAAGAGAAGACTCCCTGGAAAAGACCCTGACGTTGGGAAAGACTGAGGGCACAAGGAGAAGGGGATGACAGAGGACGAGATGGTTGGACAGTGTTCTTGAAGCTACCAGCACGAGTCTGTCCAAACTGCAGGAGGCAGTGGAAGACAGGAGTGCCTGGCGTGCTCTGGTCCATGGGGTCACGAAGAGTCGGACACGACTAAACAACTAAACAACAAAAGCTGATGTAGTCAAAGACCACAGGAACATCCTACACTCCAGTAAGCGGAAAGCGCCTAAGTTTTGTTTTGTTTTAAAGAATAGTTCATATTAGTTGTGCAACATTCTGACTTCCTCTAGCTCTTATAGTGTTAATAATTTGTTCGAGGTGGTGTTGTTTGCATTAAAAGCAGTACAACAAGCACAAAGGATAAACAAGCAAACAGTTACAGATCTCTCATGTGTAAGTGTAAAGGTATATAATTAGAAAAACGCGATCTATCACTTCTGTCACAAACTCGACAATAACAAAGTTGCCAAGTGACACCAGTACTTGATTTGATGTTTCCGCTTCTGTGCTTTCTTTTAGGATAATCACATTTCCAAAGGCTGGAGGCATTGTTCCTTCTGTTTGTGGTGTTTGTTTTAAATTATATAAGACAAAAGATGATAAGATATTGTTTCAGTACGCGATGGCAGCAGCCAGAATATTGCTGGCACAGAATTGGAAAACCCCCAAGATCCCAACAATTAAAGATTGGCAGCTCAAATTATTTGAATACATAGAATTAGATAATTTGACACAAAGAATCAGGCATCAAAAAAGTAAAAAATTTATTAACAATTGGAATAAATTTATAACATATACAGAACTAAATTTAGGTAATATCAAAATTACAGTAGACGAAATATAAAATCTGTGAAGTGGAGATACGGAGAGAGATCGGAAACCGCTGAAAGGAAGGTTGACTATACAACCCAGACTGAGAGGAAGGGAAGTAATTCTTTCTTTAATTCAAGGTGTTGTTTCTTTTATATATAAATTATATATATATATATATATATATATATAATTTTTTTTTTTTTTTTCGTTTTCCTTTACTTGGTTTTTCGGTGCTCTGTGTTCTGTTTCTTGGATGCTGTTTGTATGATATGACTTTTTCTGGACTGTTTATTATGGAAGAATTGTTTGGAAAATTCAATAAAAAGAAGAATAAAAAAAAAAAAAAAATAAAAAAAAAATTATATAAGACAAAAATCGCTTTACACCAGGCATGCAGAACCCTCTGCATGTAGTCCAAACTTTGTCTGCTAGGCCTCCAAACTTGGTCCACGAGGCCATTTTGGGGAAACCACTCCCAGCTTACGTGCCATGCTTCTTCTGGTTGTTTTACCCACCCCTACTTTGCCAAATAGGGACGTGGGTGGCAGTGTGGGTTAAACCACAGAGCCTAGGATTTGCCGATCAGAAGGTCAGCGGTTCGAATCCCCGTGACGGGGTGAGCTCCTGTTGCTCGGTCCCTGCTCCTGCCAACCTAGCAGTTTGAAAGCACGTCAAAGTGCAAGTAGATAAATAGGTACCGCTCCGGCGGGAAGGTAAATTGTGTTTCTGTGCGCTGCTCTAATTCATCAGAAGCGGCTTAGTCATGCTGGCCACATGACCCGGAAGCTGTACGCCTGCTCCCTCGGCCAATAAAGCAAGATGAGCGACGCAACCCCAGAGTCGGTCATGGCTGGACCTAATGGTCAGGGGTCCCTTTACCTTTTCACTTTGCCAAATAATGAAAAGATGGAAAATTAACTTTGAAATGAAGCAGAAGATGTTATCTATCTATAAAAATGAAGGGGGTGGGGCATAAATGAAGCTGAAGGCTGACATCTTCATGAAATTACCCCATTATCAAAGCAGCAAGAGAGGTACCACAAGGATTGCTGCATCCAGAGGGTTGCCACAGCTCTCAATTCGATCCAGTGTTCAACTCTAGCAGAACTCAAGAGGCAGGCATATTTGGTATGATTGCCAGCGAAGAGTGAAATTGAAGAGTGTTTTCTGTGACAGCTGTCTCCAGTGATCAGTTCTGTTAGCCATGTAAGCCCATTCTTCAAGGATTCATACCCTCCAACATTTTTCTGATTAAAATAGATATGTTTATTATTATTATTATTATTATTATTATTATTATTACCACTCCACCCATTTGACTGGGTTGCCCCAGCCACTCTGGGCAGCTTCCAGCATATATAAAAACATAATAAAACATTAAACCAGGGGTCAGTAAACTATTTTTAAAAAATATTTTTATTAAGTACAAATTAGAAAACATACATATTTACAACAAAAGAAAATACAAAAGAAAAAGAAAATACGTATAACCAAGGAAAAAAATTAGAGAATATTTTGTCTCTTTTCATATTTACAGTTATTTATACCTCTATAAAATGCTATTCACAGTAAAGGAATGAAATGAAAGATAAGATATCAGAAAAAAAGAAAAAAAGAACAAAGAAAAAATAAAGAAGTAAAAGAAAAAGATCATAGGTGAAAATTTTTATAGTAGATAAGTACCCACTATACATAGCCGTTTCCTATCTATATATTCAATTGTAAACCTACTGCGCCTTGGGCCGGTGTCTCCAGCACCAATCGCGTGGAGGGGTGGGGGAGCGGGTGCCCATACGCGTCCGCACACACTATTTCCGGCGCACTTCCGGGTCAGAGGAGCACCGGAAATAGCTTGTGCACGGGCCTCCTCCGACCCGGATGTGCACCGGAAATAATGCTTGCACGTGCGCACAAGCTATTTCCAGTGCTCCTCCGACCCGGAAGTGGGCAGCAGCGCAGAGCGAGTGGTGGCTGCAAGCGGCAGGGGTCGCTGTGGGCTGGATGAACGAGTCCCTCGGGCCTTATCTGGCCCACGGGCCTTAGTTTGGGGACTCCTGCATTAAACGTTAAAAAAGTTTTTTATCCAGGGCTGCCTTCAGATGTCTTCTAAATGTTGTATAGTTACTTATCTCCTTGGCTTGGGGGTCGCATAGCCCTCCAACATTTCTCTGATGAAAACAGCAACGTCCTGAGGAAAAGCAGGACATTCCAGGATCAAATTGGAAACTGGGAAGGGTTCTGTAAATCTGGTACTGTTCCTTGAAAATAGGGACACCTGAAGGCTCTGAGGATGCTCTTTGACAGGTATAAGATCCATCCCACATCCTGCTCTGGCCATGAGGGAGACCCAGTGGCAAGATGCTCCCGGCTGTTGCTCCATAGGATTGTTAATTTATTTGCTTAGGCAGGCTCCTGTACCCTTGCAAGTTCCACACCTTTCATTTAAGGGAACAGTAGGATGTTAAGGGTGCTGGGAATGTAGCTCTGTTGGGGAGGGGGGAATGAGTCTACTAAGTCTCAGCGCCCTTAACAAACTACAGGCTGAGTGCTTTAAATGTAAATTATGGAGGTAACCTATGGCAGTAACCCCGAAGCAGCATGTAACTTTTATTCTTTACTCCAATCTGTTTAAAAGGGGGGGGGGAGCAGGAAGGTGTAAATGTCGATGTAATTCGAAAATACAGTGGTGCCTCGCAAGACGAAAAGAATCCATTCCGTGAGTCTCTTCATCTAGCGGTTTTTTCGTCTTGCGAAGCAACCCTATTAGCGGATTAGCGCTATTAGCGGTTTAGCGGCTATTAGCGGCTATTAGCGGCTATTAAAGGCTTAAGGGATTAGCGGATTAGCTGCTAAAAGGCTATTAGCAGCTTAGTGCTTTAGAAAAAGGGGGTGGGGAGCGAAAAAAAATCGCAAGAATCGCAAGACATTTTCGTCTTGCGAAGCAAGCCCATAGAGAAATTCGTCCTGCAAAGTGCATTGAAAAAAGGAAAACCCTTTCGTCTAGCGGGTTTTCCGTCTTGCGAGGCATTTGTCTTGCGGGGCACCACTGTATCCTTTTACAAATAAGGTGAGAATTTTAAACAGTAAATGCATTCATCGTTCCATTAAAGTGGGGCTCATTTTATCCGAAGACAAGCAAGAGAGAAGGGCTTTGGGTCCTGTCATCTTTCTCAGTATGTTTCTGAATCTTTCACTAGGCTTCAGTTCCATCATGCACTGCTTCCTTCCTGTCTAAGTATTCTCAGGGAGATAGATGACTTTATCAGAATATTCCCCACACATAATTTGTCATAACTTGGCACCAGTCTTTACTTTACCCTCTTTACTCAGAAATGGGGTGCTGGGAGAAACTCAGTAATTTTTTTAATTTTTTTATCCTGCTCTCTCCCTCTCTCTCTCTCTCTCTTTGCCCACTGCTGAGGGCAGTTGGGAGCCCGTGTAGAAAAGCTAACCTGCTGGAGCATTACACGTTTTAACACGGCATGAGAATATGAATGAGGTAACTTTCATTCTGACTAGCTGCCAAACCCCTTTGGAAATCGGGTCAAAAGAACTGCCAGCATAAAAACTTCCAGTGCAAAGGCCTCTTTCAGTCCTGCCCCGTTTGGGATTTAACTGGAAGCCTCCTTTACTGTTCTTTTGCTTTCGAATGGTTTTATGAAACTGTTCTATGGTTTGATGTATTAATGGTTTTTTAAAACAACAACAACAGCAGCAACAATGGCATCAATTGCTGCAGAAACATGCAGAAGAAGAAGAAGAAGAAGAAGAAGAAGAAGAAGAAGAAGAAGAAGAAGAAGAAGAAGAGTTTGGATTTGATATCCCGCCTTTCACTCCCCTTCAGGAGTCTCAAAGCGGCTAACATTCTCCTTTCCGTTCCTCCCCCACAACAAACACTCTGTGAGGTGAGTGAGGCTGAGAGACTTCAGAGAAGTGTGACTGGCCCAAGGTCACCCAGCAGCTGCATGTGGAGGAGCGGAGACGCGAACCCGGTTCCCCAGATTACGAGACTACCGCTCTTAACCACTACACCACACTGGCTCTTTTCAGATTATGTTGAATTCTAATTCTGATGCTGCCTGGAGTTGTTGTGGGGCCGGAGTCTAACAACATCTAGCTAGTAGGGGAGGAGCGTTGAAAATAATGCCAACGTATTTCACATCTGGCAACCAGTGTGCCCCTTTCGTTTCAGATAGTACATGGGTAAAGATAAAGGTAAAGGGACCCCTGACCATTAGGTCCAGTTGTGGCTGACTCTGGGGTTGCGGCACTCATCTCGCTTTTATAGGCTGAGGGAGCCGGCGTACAGCTTCCAGGTCATGTGGCCAGCATGACTAAGCCGCTTCTGGCGAACCAGAGCAGCGCACGGAAACGCCATTTACCTTCCTGCCAGAGTGGTACCTATTTATCTACTTGCACTTTGATGTGCTTTCAAACTGCTAGGTTGGCAGGAGCAGGGACCGAGCAATGGGAGCTCACCCCGTCGTGGGGATTCGAACCGCCGACCTTCTGATTGGCAAGACCTAGGCTCTGTGGTTTAACCCACAGTTCCACCCGTGTCCCAGTACATGGGTAGATGGGTCTAAAAAGCCCGGGAGACCAATTTTCACGTCCATCTAGGAGCTCATTTACCTAATGTATTTAGTGTTAACTCTGGAAGTGTATACAGTGGACCGTCAAGTTACATACCACTCTGGATACATAACTTTCGGGTTACGAACATGGCAAAACTGGAAGTATATACTTCCAGGTTTCGCCATGCACACATGCGCAGAAGCACTCTATCGCACCGTGTGTGTGCGCAGAAGTGGTGCCTCCAGTTACAGACTTTTCAAGTTAAGTACAGACCCCCAGAACGAATTTAATTCATATCCGGAGGGTCCACTTTACTTGTTTCTGACCAAACTAAGCCTCCTAGAGCAAAATATACACCCGTATGGCACCCCCCAAATATGACCCTAAATACCTTCATTTCCCCCTTTAATTAATGATGTGAGGCATCCTTAAGGCTGCCTGTAATTTTAACACATCAGTACAAGAATGAGAAACAAACAAATTTCAAATACAATAATATTCAACTTAGGAGGCTAAGTTTGATTAGAAACAAGTATACTTTACCAGAGCTAATGCCAAATATATTGCTTCTGGTAAATGAGCCAATTTATTGTTAGAGGGCCATGAAAATTTGTGTCCTGGGCTTTTTAGATTTGTCTATTGATGTACTTATCTGAAACCAAAGGGGTACATTGGTTGCTAGATGTGACCCCCCCCCACTTATTCTACCCCACTGAGAGGGACACAGGTCCCCCACCCATGTCCTCCGTGCAAAATTTGTTCTTAGCTATGCATATCTTGTGGAACAGAAAAATAACACACACACATCCGCAAAGAGCAGCAAAAGCAGTATGTGTTTAGTGGCCATAGAATGCTGGGGTAAATGGAGGTTCATGGAGAAAGAGGAAGACATGGCTGGCTAAATGAGATGGTCAAAAGGAGTGTTCCACCCTCCAACCCATTGTTGAAGGTTCTGCTTCTTTGGAATGTTATGGATTTTGTGTTGCTGAAAAGCGAACTGGCCTTGTTTCTTGAATAATTTAGATCTGATGAAATATTTGTGGATACACGAGAGTGAACAAACTCGGATGACAAATGACTGAGAACCGATGGTGGTTATTCTTTAGAGAAGGGAGTGATGCTTTAAAATGGCAAGCCCTGGCTGAAGATTGGGGGGGGCGCAGCATCGCATCATGTGCCTGTGACATCATGTGTGCAACGCGCAACCTGCACACATAACCCAGTGGCTTGACTCTGTAGTTTGGCCTCCTCTATCCCCCCAATATCCCCAAATACTGAGGGGGCTAACAACACCTCTGCCCCCACTCCCTAGAGTTGGTGCGTTTTCAATGAAATCCTTTGATTTCATGTTGTACATTTCCAATGAAATCATTTGAGGATGATCTCCTTTCTGGATCAGGATTTGAAGACGGGCGCCCCAGTCAGAGAAAGCAACTGGTTACCGTGCTAGAAAAAGTCATCAAGTCTCATCCAACATCAGAATCAAAATACTGAAATGACATATAGATACCACATCCTAGTTGGGGCGGGGTTAGTTGCTATCCTCACTAGTGCATGGGTGACCAATCCAGTGCAGGTACTACAATTGTCATCGGCACCAGAGGTTTGTGTCATAACTGGGCAGGTTTGTGGACCATGGCACAGAATTCAGCCTATGCTTTCACCTGCTTCTCCAGCCTTGCATTCTTGCCTATGCCCACTCCCTAGCTTAGTAAACAAAAGGCAAAGCCAACCAAATAATAATAATAATAATAATAATAATAATAATAATAATAATATATTATTTATATCCCACCTATCTGGCTTGGTTTCCCCAGCCACTCTAGGCGGCTTCCAACCGAATATTAAAAACAATACAGCGTCAAACATTAAAAACTTCCCTAAACAGGGCTGCCTTCAGTTGTCTTTTAAAAGTAAAATGCAGTGGTACCTCGGGTTACATACGCTTCAGGTTACATACGCTTCAGGTTACAGACTCCGCTAACCCATAAATAGTACCTTGGGTTAAGAACTTTGCTCCAGGATGAGAACAGAAACTGTGCTGCGGCAGCACGGCGGGAGCAGGAGGCCCCATTAGCTAAAGTGGTGCTTCAGGTTAAGAACAGTTTCAGGTTAAGAACAGACCTCCGGAACGAATTAAGTTCTTAACCCGAGGTACCACTGTAGTAAAATTATCATTATGGAAGGGGAAGCCCCTATTTTCATTGGAGAAATGTTGGAGTGTATGACATGGCCTTTATGCAGGTAGGTAGTGGGGGCAGGGAGGGGTGTGTGTGTAGAGAGAATTGGCTTTGATCTCCTTCCCCTTAAAGGGGTTGGACTAATGACCCTCAGGGCTCTACAGTTCTGATTTAAATTTGGAAATAGATCTCAAATCGATTCTCTTCTGATACGCTGCTACTGTTGGGCACAATCTGCCAAAGAACATTGCTTTCCTTAACTTCTTCAAAACTCAACCATATAAAGCAGAGTTGTGTTAAAAAAGTGGGGTGGGGTGAAGCAGTTTATCTCAGCAAGACTGTTACATATTTTTTTCTATGAAAAATTTCAGGTTACCAGCCTTGAACTTTGATTGAAGCCATTTTCTTTTGAATCAAACAACAAGAATGGCGTTAAATTGCAATTGTTGTCATAAAAGATGACTTGTGTGTTGTTTTTATCCTCTATTCCACCTCTTCTGCTGTTGATCCAGTTAAACGTGACCCCGGCTACTGAGACAACTCTTGCAGGTAATCTACAGCCATTCATCCAAAGAGTCAATTAACATGCTATGCTAACAATATTGCTAGTTTCCATGATCCAGAACCATCTTGGAAACCCTTTGCTTGCTTAGCTTATATAAATCAGTGACTGTTCAGGTTGAGATTATGATAATTATGCCGGCCCTTGTTTCTTGGCCTGAACCACATGGTTGTCTGTTCATACAGGCAGAGAACAACCATGCAGTGAGACAGCAACATGACTTGGGTTTGTGGTCCCTGAATTAGTTTGGGGGCAGGACTGATGCTTAAGTAAAGGTAAAGGTAAAGGAACCCCTGACCAGTCCAATCGTGTCTGACTCTGGGGTTGCGGAGCTCATCTCGCTTTATTTGCCGAAGGAGCCGGTGTACAGCTTCCGGGTCATGTGGCCAGCATGACTAAGCCACTTCTGGCGAACCAGAGCAGCGCACGGAAACACCATTTACTTTCCCGCCGGAGCGGTACCTATTTATCTACATGCACTTTGATGTGCTATCGAACTGCTAGGTTGGCAGGAGCAGGGACTGAGCAACGGGAGCTCACCCCATCGCAGGGATTCAAACCACCAACCTTCTGATCAGCAAGTCCTAGGTTTTGTGGTTTAACCTGCAGTGCCACCCGCGTCCCTTGATTCTTAAGTAGTTTCTTTAAAATCCTAATTAAACATTGGGCTGGGAAGAGGGCTGGGTAAAGAGACATTGTGTTTCCCTCCTAATGGAGAACAGAAGGTGTTTGGGTTGGTGTCCATTTTTGCAGGGTGCTCCCTCACAAGCAGTTTATCTCCAGGGCCTAGCACCATACAGGATTGATGCCTCCACACAGGGTGCTGCTTCACAAGTGGCTTTCCTGCAGGGAAAGGAGCTTTGAAGAGGAGCACCCTGCACCCTGCAGGATTGATTCCTTCCCCAAATAGCTTCATGGAGCCATCAATACCGTGTGGTGTTAATTCCATGGAGAGGGCACCAGGTAGGGAGGAGAATCAATTGATGCCATTCTCCTACCTTTGTCTGGCCTTTTCACTGGGTTCTCCTGCTCAGTACCCACCTCTCCTTCCTGACTGATCCTGTGTCCCCTAACAGATCACTCTAGGCCATTGAACCTGACCTGTGGTGATCTATGGCTGTCTCAACCCAACTCAGCCAGTGCTCAAATCCCTCTGATTGGCCCAATTTGGCTTGTGCCTTGGCTGAACACTGCACACAGCCCTAGTTTACAGCACTAACTTCAAGAGATATTTCTCCCCACCAGATTTCTAGGGGAACACTCCCAACGATATAGAACCATATTCACACAGAGCATGTCACAGGCTCTGTGTCTCTTTCAGACTCTGCCAGTCTGTGGTTCTCTTTCACACAGACTGTGGGTGAAGGGGAAAGAATTACATGCTCCCTTCCAGAAGGATCTCTAGGCATTAGCTGCTATGGTAACAAATCACCTGTATGTGGCTATCTCTTTAATTCTGCAAATATTCCCAACAATAGAGAATCTGCCAAGCTAAGTTTGATTTGACTAGAGTCACATGACTGGGGAGAGGGAACCCTTGAGATATTATTCAGATCCTGCCCCATCTTATCACAGTATCTGCTCAGAAGTAGAGTTGGGGTAGCATATTGGTGAAGAGACTGAGCGGAAGAACTGGAAGTCCCTGGCTTAAATCTCGCCTCTACTGTAGGTGGTCTAAGGCAAACCACTCTCTCTCAGCTCCATTCCACCCCATTTGCACTGTGGGGAGAAAAGAAGAAGAAGAAGAGGAGGAGGAGGAGGAGTTTGGATTTGATATCCCACCTTTCACTCCCTTTAAGGAGTCTCAAAGCAGCTAACAATCTCCTTTCTCTTCCTCCCCCACAACAAACACTCTGTGAGGTGAGTGGGGCTGAGAGACTTCAGAGAATTGTGACTGGCCCAAGGTCACCCAGCAGCTGCATGTGGAGGAGCGGAGACGCGAACCCGGTTCACCAGATTACGAGTCTACCGCTCTTAACCACTACATGACACTGGCTCTCAATAGCCATTACCTTATAGGGTTGTTGTAAGGATTACAAGTAGATAACATATGGTACAAAGTGCAGTGATGATGATTTTGGCTTACTCCCAGATAAGCAGATATAGAATTGCAGCCCTGGTGTACCATATACGTTGGGCCTGAAAGTACTAGGTTTCTGTCAAAATCCAGAAGGCTCTAAGAAGGAAAGGAATTGTAATCTCCCTTCATGCAGTCATCCTCCTGCCTCTAATGTCCAACATGCTTCCTGGTCTTTCCTCTAGATGCTCATATATTAGGATGTTCCTTTGGAGTGAAGAAACCTACATGCCTGTCCCAATCACAAGGAAGCCTTTATGTGAGCTGCTGCTCACAGATAGGTTTCAGTCTTCTCAGTCACCTCACACAATCACCTTGCATAGTTTGATCTTCCAGCTGCTGCCACTTAGTACTTTGGTTCAGGTATAACTATGGTTTGGGGCTTACAAGAATGAACCTAGAAGGTAGCTCTGGGTTCTTCTTCCCTTTCCCTTCTTCCTGGGAACTGTGAAAAAGGCTGACTATTGGAAAACATGAAAATAATGATGTTCTGCTGGAAGACTCTGCTGGAGCTGTACATAATCTGCTAATCGCACTGGTCGAAAAGTTATTTAGTGTAAACAACAGACAATGGCCCCAAGTCTAACAGGTTGTGGGCCAACTGACTTCTACAAGTCATAACAGTCTAGTTCTGCTCATACGTTTGCAAAATTGTATGCTGCCTAATTTTGAGGGACGGAACCACTTTAAGCTGTAAAGGCTGCTTTATTGAGCGGAGTGGGATGCAAAAATTCCATAATGACCACCACTGAACTTGTTTGATTCATCTTTAAACAGAGTTGTAATCTTCAACTCCAAAATAATGAAATGTGGCACATGGCTGTTTTAATTGGCAGAGACAAAGAAAAGAAGCAGATGTGGGTTGCTAATCTTATGCAGTGCTTGTATAGACAAAGAAAAGGGGAGATGATCTCTTAGATGGCATTTAATTTCTCCCTCTCCCAACCTTGTTGCTACCCGGTGGTTTTTGATTAATTTATTTACCATCATTGGATGATTGATTGGTGCTGGTTTCACTTGGGTACACTGAATCTTTTCTGTTCTTTAGCTGTCACTATGACAAACATGCAGTGATTAATTAGAGAATCTGCAGTGCTCTCTTACTGTTACTGCCAGAAAATCATAAATATTCCAAAATACAGAGGGGTTTTTTGTTTTAAAATAATTTAAATGAAAGAATATGTTATTGTTAATTATTTCTTATGGCAATGGTAAATGTGTTGCTAGATATGTTGTTTAGCATCTGGAGCGACTACTAAATTCAGAGCAAAGAGAACCAAGCCTTTGGCAAGCATCTGGGATCCTATGTTGTGGTGTTATGAAGGAGGTCAAGCATGATGTCTGCAAATGCCTTTCCTGGCATCCCCATTTTGACTCTGGAATTTATCAAGGGCAGCAAAGCTCTGAAGCCTGAGAAATTAGCACTGTAGTCCTAAACATGTCTACTTGGTACTAAGCCCCATTCATTTCAATGGGACTTACTCCATTGCAGTCTAGTGAGTGTAAGAATACAGTCTCCTATTCTTGGCTAGTTTTCTTTTCTTTTCTTCAGCTACATTCCTTAGTATGGGTCACATTATTTCTCCCTTCACACTCGGCCTTCTCCTTTTCCTGCATGCATTCATTTGGCTTCTTGCAGACCTTCCTTCAGTGCACAGACAACATGGCGGTTGGGCTAGCAGACAGGCAGGAGCAGCTGGTGTGGTAAGGTAGTGTTATGCCACCACCCTCCCAAGAGCAGTGTAGGTCTGGGTCAGGCAGTGTTAGAAACTCAGATATATAAGCTAGGTGCCAAATAGCTCCTTAAACCAGGATTACAGTTTCCAAAACGGAAAGCCTATTTGCCATTTTAGGGCCAGATGACTTGAAAGTCATAATTTTCAATACAACCGTTTGGCTCCCAAATTCATTCTGATTGTGCAGATAAAATATAATAATAATAATAATAATAATAATAATAATAATAATACTTATACCCCACCCAACTGGCCGGGCCTCCCCAGCCACTCTGGGTGGCTTCCAACATAATATTAAAAACACAATAAAACATCAAACATAAAAAACTTCCCTAAACAGGGCTGCCTTCAGATGTTTTCTAAAAGCCAGGTACTGTTTATTTCCTTGATATCGGATGGGAGGGCGTTCCACAGGGCGGGTGCCACTACTAAGAAGGCCCTCTGCCTAGTTCCCTGTAACCAATAGAATTCTACATAATGTGTTGCTAGTGTGTGAAAACAGTCCAGATCCAAGGATTCACAGGCATACACTTCCAGATGGGAGAGATTAGGGTTGCCATACGTCCAGAATCACCTGCCATATGTCCGGAAGACTACTGTTGGAAGCAGTGTCCAGGGAAAAATCGGCAAAACGTATGGCAATCCATGTCGGCAGTGTCGTTTTGGGTGATTTTACTAAAAAAAGTTAAACGTCCATTTATTTATTTTTAATGCCCCCAAAGCTCAACAGCTTTGGTGTTAAAAACAAAACAAAACAAAACCCTCAACAACTTTTGTGTCCGGATTTTCACTCAGTGGAGACATCAGGCTCCATCCTGGTCGCAAGTGGCCGATAGCTAGGTTCAAAATACCACCTGGCAAATTTTGACCAGTGGGGGCAGAGCTGCAAGGGCACACCAGCAGGAATAGCAGATCTCCTGCTACTTTCTAGCAAGAAGTGCCTACACAACTCCACAGCAGCAGTGCCTCTCCTCACCAGCTGCTGCCGTATGCGTAGTTTTGCTATGAGACCATGCGCTGTTGTCACTCACATGGAGAGCAAAGCACCTGAAGAGACCTTCAAGTCTCAAATAAGCATCAGTTTTCTTATGTTTCTAACCAATGTAAATAATCACCGCACACAAAAAGGTGCCGGTTTCAGTTCAACATTTGTTTGAACTTCCTGGTCAAAGCCAGTTGATAGCAACACGAACATTTGCCTTTGACTGAATTGACCAGGGAGCTCTTACAACCAAAGCAGCCACATCGGCACCGGTAATTACAACACCTGTTACATCATGAAAAGTCATATATTTGTTTCAAGGATATCTGTGTATTTATGTAAGAATTCATATTCATATTGATGGTTCTTCCTTGGATCCCTGCAACAACAAGCAAGCGCAACTACTCAGTATGCCTAAGAGACTTCAAAGCTTTCTACAGCTTTTAAGTTTATCAAAGATGCGGCACTGAAGCCTGTTTCATGTGCTTTGTTTAATGCCATTGTCAATGACACTGTCAGCGCTTTGAAATGGTGATTCATTTCTTTTTCAATCGGTTACTTCACAATAGGGATGTTGCGAAGTGAAGCTGGATTCGTTTTTAAGATTGAGACCTTTTGACTGTCTCAACTGCAAGTCACCTGAAATGGAATCTAATAGGGTTCAAGACACAGATTTTATTCTCTTCCCTTTTTGGTCAAGGAAGAAAAGGAAGAGGTAGAAGTATTATAATCCTGTACGTTGCGCTGATCTGAGTTGTAGAAGGGATTCTGGAAATTTATGGTATAGCTGGCACAATGGAAGTTGTGCCTTGTCTGTGATGACCCCATGACTCTTTGGAAATCTCTTTCAAAAGAAGCTTAAGACTCAGTCCATTGAGATTTTAAGAGGTTGCTAAAAACCTTTCTGTTCCACCTTGAGGAAAATGTAATTAGAATGCAACTCCTGTTGTCTTATAGGATGCTGTATTGAGAGTGTTTTAGTTGGATTTATAAACATTTTAACTGCTGAACTCTTATGGTTGGCAAATGCATTTATTGTTGTGAGCCATTGCTTTGGATGGTCTTGTAGAGATTTATACTTAATTGTTTTTCATTAAAAAAAAGTGCAGCAAAACAGGATAGCATTTCACTTTGTTTTGTCCGCTAGAAATTAAGAAAGTGATCAGTCATTAAGGCAGGAGTTAAAGTCACTTTGAATTTTGTTGGTAGGCCTTCAGCCTGTGGATTTGCACATGATGGTGTTAGGTGTCAGAAGGGCTGGCAGTCTCCAGATTGTGGGAACTCACAAACATAGGAAGCTCACCCATTCACAAAACCAAATATAAAAGCTCTATTTTTATTCTTGTTAAAAGTATGTGTTGGCAGGGGTGCACCTACCAGATGCTTGTCATAACAAACAATACGCATGTTGCCTGTCATATTGGGCTTTTTTGGTTTCTCTCTCTCTCTCTGTGTGTGTGTGTGTGCAAAATGATTTTAATACAACCTTTAATATACAATAGAAACAACAATTAAATGGACAGGATAACAGTGTACAGGGGAAGCTGTAAAACAGTTCCTCAGAAAACATGTGTAAACAAGTGGTGATTGTGAATTCTTCACAATTGCGGTAAATATTGCAGAACAGAACAGAACAAAACAAAACAAACAGCTGAAAAATACTGGGGTGCTAGATCACCATTTTAATGTACGAAACCCACTTGCAGTAGAGCAAACTCCAGAATGCCTTAAGATCAGGGTCACATTCAACCTCCTTATGCAGTTTTGTTTGCCAAATGGTACCCTGCAAGGAGGCAGGAATTGATGTTGAGCTCAGGATAGAGTTAATAAATCAGTGGTCCATTTACTTCAATCCACAGGAAGCATGTCAGGTTCTTCAAGGAAATAGATAATCTGTCTGGGATTGGGGCATTGAGTCCCAGTTACAGTGTGCACTGGACACCAGGAGACAATCTACTGAGAGAAAAAGGTCACACAGTTGGTAGAGTGCTGTCTCTCCTTCTCAAGCACTGAAATTGAAGAAGCTCCTCATAGCATGAGGTGGAGCATATGAGCCAGGTAAGTAATACTGCTTTCACTGTAAAGCACATTTTCAGTGTTCATTTCTTACAGTGATACAAGTTGTATCTTTTTGTTTCCCACTGGGAGACGAAAGTAACGGGTAGGCCTGGGCCTATCCTGAAAAAAGTGATGAATGAGTAGGCGATCCTTCAGGGCCTGCTCTGAAATTAACCCCTGCCCAAATGTCACAAAATAGTGAGCAGACTTTTTGAGTTGAGTTGTCCAGAAAGTCTCCTCAAGTTAGCTGTTAAACAAAGCAGAGTGGTGATAGGAAAGGGGAGAGGCAACCAATGCTGGCTAATATTGAAGCTGTGGGATCTGCATTTAATCACAATTTGAAGATGGAATGTGGGAGGATGTAGCAGGTTTCAGGTTGTACTTAAGGCTGTCCCTAGGACTCTTGAGATTTATCCCACATTTCCTTTTTAAATGCAGCTATTCCTTCAATTTGTTTCGTTTCTTAAGCTGAGCAAAGCAGCTCCTCAGCAGATGCAAAACAAAAAGAGGCAGTTTCTAGATTAACAATGCTGGAGATTACATTTAGGAGGTGTACTAGTTAAACACAAGTGAACAGAAGCTAAATTTTGTACCTTTATCTAGTAGTTGGAGGGAATGTACCCTCAGTGGAGTCCTATCTTCAGGGATATAAGATCCCTTTCCTCCAGTATATTATTCTGTTCTTGAATGGCAGGCAGATACCCTCTGTCTCTCTCACAAGCATATTGGAAGGTCAATTTATATAAAAATTCAATTATATTGCCATAATATAAAAGATGAGAGTTGTAAGAAAACCAGCAAGTTGGGCACTTGAAATGAGCTAGAAAACATTTAGTGCTACTTCTCATGATCTGTTGGTGTTCCTACATTTCCCCCCCCCCCCAAGTTTTGGATGGCTGTTATGAAGGATAATGGCTTGTGAGTGCCTGCTCAAAGTTATCACTTTATTTGTTCCCTTTTGGGTGTATTTCTTGTGTTAGGTAGGATGACATGTTCAACAGAGCAGATGATTTGTTTTTGGAAGCTGGTGCTAGCTGTGGATAGGACCTACAAGAATCATATTTTGCCCGTTCCCTGTCCATACAAACTTGTAATGTAGGGCTCTCCTTCCCCACACTTACACCAAACCTGTTGCAAAAATACAATCTCATTAGACTTGAATGAAAAATTTCCTTTTTAATCCTGGAATATTTTCTTCATTTCTGAAATTGCACCATGTCCCGCACTGAGGCTTGCCTGCCATGCCCCCAAAGACACACACACACACACACACGGAGTGTGTAGGCCTTAAGAAAGCATGTCATATAAATATTGAGTTCTGTGGGAAGTACGAGGGAAAACAGGCAGGGTCCAATCAGGATTGTACATTAAGCAGAGAGTGCAGGACCTTGGAGAGCTCCAAGGGGCTTGGCTAAACTAGTCATCAGAGACTTTTTCTCTGTAGGAAGACAGAAGCAACTGAAGCTTTATGCAGCTCAATCAGATTTGGGATGTGGCATGCTCCAAGTCTGCACTAAGTGTCTGGCTGGTTAAAGGGCCCTCAATTTAGTCTTTTTGTTTTTTAATAGACAGGGAGATGAAAGGACACAGCAGACTCATTTTCTGAGTCAGAAGATGGTGGCAGGGCTGTGCCCTCTGGCTGAGAGCTCCTTGAATGAGGATGGTGGTTTTACTCTTGAAGAAGTAGTCTGAACCACATGTTGTCAGTCATAGAATCATAGTATTGTAGAGTTGGAAGGGACGTTGTCTAGTCCAACCCCCTGCAATGCAGGAATCTCAGCTAAATCATCCATGACAGATGGCCATCTAAAAAGGATTTAAAAAAAGGTAAATGATCCCTGGATGGTTAGGTCCAGTCTTAAAACCTGCTTAAAAACCTCCAAGGAAGGAGAGTCACCAACCTCCCGAGGGAGACCATTCCACTGTCAAACTGTGTGCTAGAGTCACACACTGCGAAGGCCCTAGTTTGTGGGTCAGGAACATGAAAAAACAGGACTCCCTATCTCTCAGACTTCAAGTCCAACTTTAAATGTACAAGCACAGTCTCTTGTTCTAGAGAAGGGCCTGGGTCAGGAAATCACCATTCAGAATGTTGCTTATTCTGCTCTGCTACTTTTTCTGATTAGTTCCAGCAAATCTCATAGCAGGCGGTCAGTAAGGACACAGATAAAAGGAAATATGTTTCCATAAACATCCTCAAGATTTACAGTTTTAATAATAATAATAATAATAATAATTTTTATTTATATCCCGCACTCCCCAGCCGAAGCCGGGCGCAGGGCGGCTAACAACAATAAAACAGTACAAAAGTACAGCACAAACAACACTCTAAAATCATTCATTATAAAATTAATTAATTCAAGCCACTGGCAACCATTGGGCCAGAGCAGAGCTCCGCGAAGATTGCCGAGGGTGGGAGTCAGGCTGTGCCCTGGCCAAAGGCCTGGTGGAACAGTTCTGTCTTGCAGGCCCTGCGGAAAGATGTCAAGTCCCGCAGGGCCCTGGTCTCTTGTGACAGAGTGTTCCACCAGATCGGAGCCACGGCCGAAAAAGCCCTGGCTCTAGTTGAGGCCAGCCTAACTTCTCTGTGGCCTGGGACCTTCAAGATGTTTTTATTTGAAGACCGTAAGTTTCTCTGTGGGGCATACCAGGAGAGGCGGTCCCGTAGGTATGAGGGTCCTAGGCCATATAGGGCTTTAAAGGTTAAAACCAGCACCTTAAACCTGATCCTGTACTCCACCGGGAGCCAGTGCAGCTGGTATAGCACCGGGTGAATGTGATCTCGCAGCGAAGACCCCGTAAGGAGTCTCGCTGTGGCATTCTGCGCCCGCTGGAGTTTCTGGGTCAGTCTCAAGGGCAACCCCACGTAGAGCGAGTTACAATAATCCAGTCTGGAGGTGACCGTCGCGTGGATCACAGTGGCTAGGTCAGGGCGAGAGAAGTAATTTCCCCATCATGGTAAAATGGTTACATCCTGCAGCCTAAGCTGTACCTTCCAGGTTTTGTTGGGCTCCAGTCCTCTTCAGGCCCAATCAGCAAGGCCAGTGGTCAGGGATGATGGGAGTTGTAGTCCAACACCACAGGTTCCCCATGCCTGAGCTAGGGCAACCAAGCTAGAAAGGTCTTGGTCCATGAAAAATATCTCCTGGGCAGAGTCACCTTATGTATCTGCAGCATATTTCTTCCTCATAAACAGCTTCGTATCAAAGGTGTTAGGCATCTCTATATGTCTCCCTCCGCCTCATTATTATCATCACTAACATCAACAGCTTGACTCTTTATCGTTAAGTGTGGCAGCCTATTGTATTGTTACTTGTAGATAAAATATAGTTGCTAAGAAACACTGTGATTAACATGCTGACAATGCAACCTTCCTTTGATAATTTGGGCATCAGTTGTCTGCTTCTATAATTGGCAAGGAAACAATTTCTGGGGGAAATTTGTCAGCCTGCAGAGAAAAGAAGACTTTCTGAATGAAATAAAATGGCTCCTTCTCATGCCTGTTTCTGATGTTGGATCCTATGTGTTTTCTTGTACAGGTGCTGGATGCTGACGTGGCTTGGCGAAGGAAGGAGCCATGCACAGAATTACATTCGGAGCACTTGAACATCTGTTATTGCAGTTGCATGCAAAATTATGCTCCGGCCAGAGGCCCATTCACCCAGGGTTGGCCCTACCATTGGGCAGAGTGATGCAACTGCTCCAGGAAGCAGATGCTCAGGGGCGGCAGTGACTGTTCCTTCTGAGCCTCCAGACATTTCCCTCTGCTGCCATGCAGCCTCTCGTGAGCCCTCTAATCTGTTCTTCTTTCTCAGATGTGGTGGAAGGTGCTATCCTGCTGCTAGTGTTGAAGTAAGATTTATCTCTCAGTCCAGATGTAATTGCGAGGTCCTGGTCCTTCACCTCGGGCAGCTAAATGTCTTGCTTTCACCAAGCATCATCCTTCATGTGACCAGAGAAAGATGTGGCAAGCTTGGCTGGTTCGTTGCAGTTCCCATGCCATGTGGTGAGAACAAGACCTTCTTTCATTCAGGAAGCCTAGTTTGCAGCAGGTTGGACAAATTTCCTTAGAATGCATCTATGGACATGCACAAAACAAAGCTGGCTTAAGAAGTGGGCTTTTTAAGGGTAGTGGTGGTGGTTACTTTAAACAAAAAGTGGGACTGTTTTGACCAGAGAAACCCTGTAAGAACATGCTGGAAAAGGGGAATAGGGCAGACTGGGAGGCTGCACTTGAGTAGCTTTCAAATGCTGTATGGGACATGGACAATGGAGTCACCAACATGGTTTGGTATGGGAGGTTGGCAGCAGTGTTGTGAAACTTCCTTTTGCCTGCTTTCAGAGACATATTTTATAAGAAGGTCACTTTCATAGATGAATGTAGCCAAACTGTGGCTTGCGTTCAAACCAGACAGAATCTCCTTTTTTTCTTTCTCTGCCCCCTCCCACATTCCCTGCAAATGTGCCTACAGCAAAGTAATTAGGAAAACCAATGATGCAAATCCCCCATGGTAATCTCATCCTATTTAGGATACAACTACAGGCTGAACTTCAATAACACCTTTGACATAATCAAACATCCCGGAGCCCTTTACAAAGCCATAAATTACTCACCTGTAAAATAATGACTGCAGGGAATTAGGGCAGCTTCACAGAGCCCATTGATCAGCACTGGACTAAATGAGGCAACATAAAGGCTTCAGAGTGTAGAATTTAGTCTCCCCACTCCACTCCACCCCCCCCCCCAAAAAGCTCTTGGAAATTCCTACCATGTCTCAAATAGAAGAAAACAAGCAGAACCTTAAAATAATAATAATAATAATAATAATAATAATAATAATAATAATAATAACAACAACGTTGCTGCAATACATTTGCTTCTATTTAGGGTTCCAGCTGGACAGTCATGATCTTTTGGGGGGAGGCAGGGAAGGGAATACCTTACCACCAGCATCAACACCCCTCCCTTGCACAAAATAGCTTCTCAGGAGCCACTGGGCCATTTATGGGTTCTGAAAACCTCTTCGGCTTTTAAAGGGTTCTTTTTCATACGTTGGAAAACATTAGGCTTTCCCAAACCCTCCTGCAGATGCTCCCCATTTCAGTTGCACCAGGATCTGCATTTGGAATATGAGTTTGCTGTTAGAATATATAGGATAAGAAACTGCCTTGGGGGATCAGGCTATATCTAGTGAGTAATTGGGATGAACAGTGTGTGTGTGTGTGTGTGTGTGTGTGTGGCGTGTGCATGTGATGGCCCCACCCACTTTGTCTCTGACCCCACCCATCACCAGCATCTGGTCCCCGACACATTACCCACAAGGGAAACCAGCCCTGGTGGAAGCAAGAAATTCCCCACCCCATGCTAGTCCAATGTTCCATTTTTCCTCCAGTGGCCAGCTAGATACTTCTGAGAAGTCCACAAGCTGGGTATGAAAGCAGAGATCACCTGCTGTTTTCCCTAAGCATCTGCAACTTACAGCAAAGTGCAAAGGATTTCCAGGCCAGAGGCCCCCCTAGCCTTGATCAGTGCACTGTGATGGTAGCTTGCCTGGAGAGACAGCTGCTGGCATGCTCTGTGCTGTGCTGTTGACCCTGTGCTGTTGGCCAGAGAGCAGGACTGCAGCTGTTAACCCTCCAGAGACCAAGAGGATTCCATCTGTTTCCACAGAACTTAGATTCAGGCATGGCTCCTCAGTCTGGAGAACTGGTTGCTCAGGCACGAACTGAGCCGGTTGTGAACCACCCTTCTCCCTGTGCTTTGCTTGTCTGCCTGCTTGATCACTTGCTCTTTTCCAGGCCACTAGCTCTTTATGCTGCTTTTGAACAGTGGCCTCTGATTTTCGGCGCAATGTGATTTTCCCCATCCTGTCCCAGAATCCTTTGGTGTACAACTATTCTGATATCGGAGTAAACGTTGTTCCCGTCCGGCCTTGTTTACAGAAGCTACCCTTGTAAATAAAGTATATCCTGCTGACATCAGGAGGGGATGTTACCAGGTAATGTGCTTGAAGGCAGGAATGCCAAACATGCCATTATGAGGTCATGGAAGCCTCTCAAAAAAAGATGGAAACCCATATAAATATATAAAGCATCCCTGGAAAGCTCTGGTTTGCTTTCAAACTCTGCTTCTCTGACCCTAACATTGCTAATGTGTTGGGGCTATACAGGGACATCCGACTCCTAATAGACTGCAATCTACTCACAGTATTAAAAAAAACCAAAAACCCATTGTCATAAAAAGACTGGCAGTGATCTAGAATCATAGAATCATAGAGTTGGAAGAGACCACAAGGGCCATCGAGTCCAACCCCCTGCCAAGCAGGAACCACCATCAGAGCACTCCTGACATATGGTTGACAAGCCTCTGCTTAAAGGCCTCCAAAGAAGGAGACTCCACCACACTCCTTGGCAGCAAATTCCACTCTCAAACAGCTCTTACTGTCAGGAAGTTCTTCCTAATGTTTAGGTGGAATCTTCTTTCTTGTAGTTTGGATCCATTGCTCCGTGTCCGCTTCTATCCAAAGTTGTGGAGCTTTTTTTAGGAAGCCAAAGTTGTGGAGCTTGAGAGCTTGAGCTTTTTAAAGTAAAGTTTTAGTAAAGTTGTTGAGCTTTTTTTTTAGTAAGCCAAAGTTGGGGGTTTTTTTGTAAGGAGATGATGAGGGGTCCGAGATCAACCAGGATCTACCTGTTGGACATGCCTGGCATAGGTATCAGATGCTACTACTTTGTTTTGGTTGTTTTTTTTAAAAAAGTTATATTTTAGTTGAGTAGCTATATGTGCGGTTTTGCAATGTGCACTCTGGTCTCAAAGATCTCCTCTCTTTCCTTAATTTATTGCCTTGGGTATTGAATGAGAATAGACAGAGAGGGGAAGGGGACTGTGTACACGAGTAAAGTGAGCCATGCTGAACCCTAAAGACTTAATTTACGGATCTTGAGGAAACAGAATTTTTTCCCCTTAGGAAAAGGGCTTAACTAATAGTGAATTTCCTCCGCTGGATATACTCTGATGAATTTTAGAGACAGTCTCTAGTGGGATGGGGGAACTTCAAGTGGATTTACATCTGGTCACCGTGTGCATCTTCCCTGCACTAAGACACCCAGGCAATACTTTCCAGATGGATGAGCTGCCTTGAGTCTTCGGCGGCAGAAACGAGTCTTGTGACACCCTACAGACTAACACATTTATTATAGGAAAAGCTTTCACGGAACTGGAGTCAACTTCATGAGAAGTGCTATCCTCAGTTGGCAGCTGGCATTTCCTCTGTAGATGGCTAAATTTGGTCCCTTCCACATCCATGGACTACTCCACAGCAGTTTATACCATAATAAATGTGCCATTTATTTCATTTCATTGAAAAAAAAATTATTTCCTTTTAAACAAATCTTTATTGGTTTTTAATCAAATACAATAACCATTAAACACTTATCCAGCAGTACATCTGATGGTGTTTGTTTTATCCATTGTCTCTAGACATACACATTCAACATCCAAACTTATTACTTAATGTAACCCCACCATTGACAATATTGAGTGGTTGGTATAAGAAGGTATTGATTTTCATCATTAACATAATTAAAGAAAGGGGTCCAAGTTTCTTGGAATGTGTATTTATTTGCTATGCCTTCAATTGCCCTCCTGCGTCTGGTGAGACGCTCAGACATTGCTATATTCCAGATATTATTTTCCCATATATTCAGGGCTATTTCAGTCTGGTTCTTCCATTGCTGAACTATCAATAATCATGCTGCGGTCAGTAAGAAGCCTACTAGTTTGCTGTGGTGCACGGTGGAGCCTATGTTCAAAGTCTATGTCCAAAGATAGCAGGGCTAAGGCACTGGACGCCACTCGGGCTGGCACAAACCAATCTCTCCTTTTCCCCTTTATGTTGGAAGTTAACTTGGAAGCATTAAGGTAAAGGTAAAGGACCCCTGGACACTTAAGTCCAGTCAAAGGCGACTGTGGGGTTGCGGCGCTCAACTCGCTTTCAGGCCAAGGGAGCTGGCGTTTGTCCACAGACAGCTTTCTGGGTCATGGGGCCAGCATGACTAAACTGCTTCTGGTGCAATGGAACACTGTGATGGAAACCAGAGCGCACAGAAATGCCGTTTACCTTCCCGCCACAGTGGTACCTATTTATCTACTTGCACTGATGTGCTTTTGAATTGCTAGGTTGGCAGAAGCTGGGACAGAGCAACAGGAGCTCACTCCGTCATGCAGATTCAAACTGCCGACCTTCTGATCGGAAAGCCCAAGAGGCTCAGTGGTTTAGACCACAGCGCCACCCGCTCCCGTTACTAAACCATAAGGCATTTACTACATATACAATCTGACCTGATTGTGTGTGCAGACATTACTGATCAGGAAATGCTGGTGTGAACAGCTGTGTCTTTGCACACCTCTAATCTCCCTTCTTATTCCAAACAGTAGGTGCCATCCACCTCTTCTGGGTGGATACAAGATGGAACACTGGCAGCTTTTTATTCTTTGTTGTTATAGCAATGTATGTTTGACAAAGTATGGAACCTTGGCTATCATGCACCGCTAGCTACGGCTTATTTGAAAAATGTTCCTTAGTGCAGACAGTTCAACAGTGTTTCCATCTCCATCCCTGACAAAGTCTGCAGCGGCTTTAACAGTTGCATGATAGTGAGAGAGGAAGAAAAACCCCCGGCATGTGTTGCTTTTCTTGTCATGGAGTTGCAGTGATGGGGAAGACAACAGGCATTAAATTTCTGAATGTCACAAAGCTTTAAACTAAGGCAACAGGACCTTTGCCAACCCTACAATTTAGCTGTATTTAAAAGTTTTCCTCAGCAATTTTCCAATGGACCGATACGTCAAACCTGTTTGATATTTGGAAAATATCAAATTTAGCCATCAAAGAAGAAATGCGAGGAAGGCAAGTGGTAGACGTACAATGTCCAGGCCTTCCACCAGCTGAAGGGCTGGGACTTTGTAAAACGGGGAAGGAACAAAGTCCCCTCTTCCAACCAACAGAATATAATGCCAAATTTGAATACTAATGATGTTTGTCACCTGGTATGCCCTTTGAAATATTCTCCACCTTTGCTGCTATTGGGATAACTGACATATTTATTTACAGTGGTACATCAGGTTACATACGCTTCAGGTTACAGACGCTTCAGGTTACAGACTTCGCTTACCCAGAGATAGTACCTCAGGTTAAGAACTTTGCTTCAGGATGAGAACAGAAATCGTGCTCTGGCAGCGCGGGAGCAGGAGGCCCCATTAGCTAAAGTGGTGCTTCAGGTTAAGAACAGTTTCAGGTTAAGAACGGACCGCCGGAACGAATTAAGTATGTAACCCAAGGTACATAAGCGTACCAAAGACCAATGAGCTCTGAATTGAGCTAGGCCAAGAGCTTGGCTAATTGCTCCTTCAGCTATCTAAATCATCATTGCATCATCTACTCCAACATCCTGTTCCCACGGTGGCCAAGTAGATGCCTATGGGAAGCCGCAAAGCAAGACCTGAGCACAACAGTGCTCTTTCCATTAAGTTAAATGCAACTGTAAATTATTTATTTTCAGCAGGAGCTACTCAGTTTCTTTCTTTGTTCCAGCGCGGCTTTGCACAATATCATCCCCACACGTGCCTCTGGCACAAGCAGCAGTTTAAATGTACGGTAATTGTTATGTATAGGAACTCCATTTCCACATTCGCTGTTCAGTCTGCGGACTTAAGTGGCCTTAAGACCAGACACTCATTCACCCAGCTTGATGAAGAGTTCTATATAACTTGGGAGACTGCATACTATTGAACTCTGAGAATTGCTAGGTTCTGTTTTACTGACCCTTAGAGTGTGTGAGTGTTTGGTTCTACTCAGCTTAAACAAAGTGGGTCAACAGAGGCATTATTACACCCTCTAAGGGTCCCCATTTTACAGGGACAGTCCCAGATTTATGGAAGCCGTCCTAGTTTCTGATTTGATCCTGGAATGTCGCGCTTTTCCTTAGGACCTCCCTATTCTGGGCAGAATTTGTGGAAATCGCTAGAAATATCAGGGGGAACCTAGGCGTATGGCAACCATGTTGGAAGTGTTGATTTTCTGGAAAATTCCCTTTAAAATAGCTCCAACTCCACCCCCCCAAAAGCTTTTTGAAATATGGCATACCTAATATACAACCTTTAAAAGACATCTGAAGACAGCTCTGCATATGGAAGTTTTCTAATGTTTAATGTTTTATTATGGTTTTATATATGTTGGAAGCTGCCCAGAGTGGCTGGGGCAACTCAGCCAGATAGGCGGGGTATTATTATTATTATTATTATTATTATTAAATAAGACATCCCTGTTTTCATTGGAGAAATGTTAGAGGGCATGCATTAGATTTCTTAAAACATGTTCAGATCTTTATGGTTCTGTGTAGCATCCTCAAAGGAAAAAAGGTACATAAAACCTAGCTCTTAGGCTGAAATCACAAATGTAATTTTTTTCATGAATGATTTAAAATTCAATGCCATTTCTCTCCTCCTAAGCAGAAGTAGCACACTTGCTCCTTATGCTTACAAGGTCACATAAACAGCACACAAACAGCCTGAAAGGTATACTGTGGGGTTAGATCCAGACTCTGAAATATGCTGAGCTGCTTCTTCAGTATAGACAAAAAAAAGTTATTATCAAGCTTGTCCAGAAATTTTATGCGAGACAATGAGGAGAGATTGGAAGGGAAGCATCAGAAATTATGACCCCTTTTCTTAGTTTTGGCATCAGCGATAAATCTTGTTCTATCGTTAGAGGATTTCTTATTGTGAGGGTAAAAGTGCAGGGGGAGAAGAGAAAGAAAGGAATTGGAAAATGAGGAAAGAAAAGAGGACTCCCAAGACTGCTCGGAAACAAAGTTTCATAGAAATTAAAGTGTTACCACCCCACCAGCTTTTCCAAAACACTTTGCTAACTCAGATTGATGGTGTAGAATTCTATCTAATTATATTATGGCAAAGCTGTATTTTTGGCTGCCAAAAGTGTTTTCTACCAATACAGCCAACTGAGTAAGATGTTCTACAAAATGCAAAGGGAGCCACTGTGGTAACGCCATTCTTTGCCCCAAAGGAACAACAGAGGCTGGCAATGATGCTTTTGCTCATAAATCCTGACGTGTGAACCACTTAGAATGTGTCCAGTGCTGTGTCAAGGTCTGGTTTTAGCCAACTTTGGTCTATGGGCAATATCCAGTTAAGTCACAGGTAAACCATTGATTCGACTAGGTCTACTCTGGCTATGACCAATGTTGGACACCACCCTGTATTTCTTTGTCTTATTGTGATTAGCTTTAATAGGTGTGTGTGTGTGTGTGTGTCTAATTGATAGTTCCTGGTGTATTTGAGGGATTGTAATCTGCTTTGCCAGAGGGTGGTTCTGAAAAGCCAAAAATGATAACATTTTGCCTGTCATTATTTTTCTCCTTCTATACAGAGCACCCCATCAAATAAATGTTTCTTAAAGAAAATCCTAAATTAAATCTTTTTAAAGAAAAAATAGTTGATCTCAGAAAGCTAATATAAAATCAGATAAATCAAAGACTCCAGTAAGATGGGTCCTAAATTATGAAATGGGAATCACTCTAATTGCAGTCTTATTCATTATTTCATTTTCTTTGATTACTGGGAATGGTGCATGAAGGAGAGCCCTGCGGACCATTTCAACTTAAAACACAAGCCATCAAGGAGCAATCAGTACACTCTCAACCAGCCCGGATGTAACAGAACAAGTTGTGTGTTCCACCCCAAGCCTTTCAGATATGAGCTGCCGTTCTAAAAATCCAAGGGGCCCATTGCTAGTAGCCACTTTACAAACCATAGCCTTTGTGATTTGCCATACATTCGGATAAATGCCAGCTGAGGGCAATATTAATTGAATGAAATCCACATCCCCCCTATTTTTCTGGTTTTCTAGACAAATGCATCTCCCCCCGCTCAGCAGTGGCTGGGAAAGTAGGAACCGTGCAATAATACCTTTATAAATAAATCAGTAGTAAAAAAAGTCTGTAGCTGTGATCCAGGGAGCATGCATTAATCAGTTCCCCAAGCACCAAGTCCTTGGGTTGTGTCAGAGGATAATTCAGAAGCAATTACCCACCATTTCATTGGGGAGTGTGTTCTAAATATGATAAAGCCGTGTGGATAGGGTTAATGGCATAGGTCTTTCCCACCTTACTGGTATCCTCACTGCTAACCACAGGATTCCATTGTGGTGGAAACTAGACAACTGGACAAAGGTAAGCTATATGTATGAGCAGATTACGTTTCTGTCAATATTTCAGATACAGTTTCTCTGATATACAATCAAGGAAGTGCAAAAATTGTCCCATATGGGAGCTTGCAAAAAAGGCACAGCTGACCAGCCTTAACTGTGTGGCTTGTGGCATTTCCACACACACTACAGCTGCATGGGACAGGGCTCAGGAGAAGTGGCTAATCTCTTTCTCTGTTTCACACAGCGTGCGAAGGGAGCCTGAGTCTCAGAGACCACCGCCGAGGAGCACATTTTAATCTTTTGCAAAGAGAATACTCAGTAGGCCCACTGCACCAAATGTGGATGGGAGCCCCTCTTCCGACAGCACTTTGATTTTAAATGATCACATCTGCCCAAAATGGACTTTTCAACAGTAATTCACTATGAGACACACACTGAAAAGGTGTGGCACTCAAGAAAGCATATACGACATTGACGGGACAAGCCTACAGGCATCGTGTCTACACAGAAATAAGTCTCACTGAGTTCAGTCTGGCTTACTTCCAGATAAGTGGGTATAGGGAAAGGTAAAGGATCCCTGGACGGTTAAGTCCAGTCAAAGGCGACTATGGGGTTGCGGCACTCATCTCGCTTTCAGGCCGAGGGAGCCGGCGTTTGTCCACAGGCAGCTTTCCGGCTCATGTGGCCAGCATGACTAAACCGCTTCTGGCGGAACGGAACACCGTGACGGAAACCAGAGCACATGGAAATGCCATTTACCTTCCTGCCACAGCAATACCTATTTATCTACTTGCACTGGCGTTCTTTCAAACTGCTGGGTTGACAGGAGCTGGGACAGAGCGATGGGAGCTCACCCTGTTGCAGGGATTTGAACCGCCAACCTTCTGACCGGCAAGCCCAAGAACCTGCAATCCTCCACATTTTGCCAGACTCCAACTCCCTTCAGCCCAAACCTATGTGGCTAATGGTTACAAGAGTACAGCACCCTCTGGAGGGCCACAGTTTCCCTGATTGCTAGGGTATAGGATGGCCGTCTCAAAGACAAAATAATATGCTGGTAAAAGGCAAGCTACATTAACTACACAGATCAATCTTTAAGTACAGTCCTTGCCTGCTTCTCCAATTGCTAGTACAGGGTTGCCTGTTCAGACCAAGAGACCTCCCCCACTAAATAAATTCACACTTGTCTCAAATTTTAGTTTTTGGTTTCGGTTAGAATTTAGGCCACAACTTTATTGATTACAGAAGGTGAGTGGTTGCATAGGCTCTGGTTCGACCAGCTCCCTGCCATGCAGGTAGCGCCGACCCATGGTTCCAGCATAGGTCAGCCAAGGGTAAACACCTGGATAAGCAGAAAGCCGGGAACAAGCTAACTCCGCCACCCAAATGTCCCCTTGGACTCAGGCATGGGCACAAACCCCTCACAGGGTTGACCAAACCAGTTGAGTCCCTGGATTCATTTAACGGAATATCCTTCACATAGGGATGGCGAGACCGCTCTCCCATCCCTATCACCTGAACCAGAGCCTATCCGCAACCTTACAAGTTGTGATGATTTGCTACGCGGCAGGCGAAACACAAATGGCAACAGCCAATCAGCCAAGTGGGGAAATTCCTGCCGCGCCCCTGTCCCAAGGACAGACGACACAAGACGGCATAGCAAGTTCAATAGCACAAAGCCCTGAAAGTGGGGAGAGGTGGGCGGGTGTTCTGAATGCACGCGCTGAAAGAGGAAGCTCTGCGTCACATGCATGAGTATATATAGGTCTCTCGATCCATTTAGACTGCGCCCCATTGGCCAGATTGAATGCAACATCGAGGGACCTACCAATTGGGTGTTGTGGCTAACCAATTCAACCCACCCACAACACAGGAGGTCAGCCTCCAGGTCTCACCGCAACACGTGCCCTCTTTTAGGGACGACACGATCTCCCACTCTGAATCAGAGCTCTGCTGAATTGGGGGAGGGGTGGATTATGGAGTCTTTAGTCTTCCTTCTGTTAAAGACATGGAGTCTATATAGCTGCCTGATACCTATCCATGGCATGGTTGCCTTATTTTCTCCCCTCACCCCACTTTCCCTGAAAAGCCAGGCATGATTGGTGCATCCTCCACTTTGCCCTTTAGGGAAGTGATGCTAAACACTTCACTTGTCTGCTTGAGCAACAGCTGCAGATGATTAAATCCCAGATGTTGGTTCTAGTAGTGCAAATTAAGGCAAAGCGGATTGATTTCAGTGGAATGATCCCATTGTTTAGTGGGTGTAACAGTGACAGGAGAATTAAACTGAACAAGAAAATGGGGAATTGGGTCAATGTGTTAAAAATGGTAGCATAAATATTGCCCTCCTTATATTATACCAGCAGTGATCCTGCTTGGCTGTGTCCTTGGGATTTTCTATGCAACAGCTTCATCATTTTTCAGTCATCTGATGCTCACGAGAGGCAGAAAATTTATTCACAAAACAAAAGGAAAGTACCAAAGGCAAATTTCTGCAACACACTGATTATTTCTTCTCTGGGTGCATAATTGGGTGGAAACAATTGACACAGCAACTGTTCGGAAAAAGGACATAGCTGGTTTGAGTTTGCATCATTCATAGATTTCGGGGGGTGTTATGCAAAAGTTAGTCACTGTAGTGAAAGATAAAATGTGGATATTCAAAGAAGAAAAAAAGCAATATTTTATGGAGTGCTCGGGAATTTTATGCATGATAGGGATCTTTTAAAAGGATTATTTTTTTTAGTTAAAGAGTATCAGTTAAATGGGAGTTGGAGGCAGCTGTTCAAGAAAACTAAAATAAAACAGAGATTTTCTAATATAAAAATGCTCCTGCCAGTTCTACCACTTTCTGGATTGGCCTACACAGGAAGATGTCATCTGCAAATCAAGTTGGTTCCAGGCCAAATCCACCAGACTCAGAACCAAGATCATTATCAGTCAATTTGATTTATTGATCCAGCCCTGGTTCTGGATCTGGACGACTTGACCTGGGTCAGGAGTTGACCAACTTCATTTGTTTAGTCCTATCTTCCTGCTTTATTCAGTAAATTTGGTGATCAATTTTTCTGCTTCTCAAAGGTGGGCTGCTTTCCAGGTTAGAGACAGAGTTGGCAAACTTTTTAAAATGTAACGATAATTTGGAGAGAGCATTCTATAGCAGGGAGTTCTTGGAATGCTAAGAGCTGTAACACCAGGCTGGGTTAGTGATAGCTAACTGTCCTCTTAGGAAATAATTGCCTGGTAGAGTTTCTCTCCATCATCAGGAGCATGCAACCACAGCCATCGTTTTTGAGGTACTTCCCCAATGTCTGGGCAGAATTGTCGCGGTGGACAGAACGACACCTCTAAGCATATAATCGAAACAATCTAAATTCAGTTCGGAATCACGTTTCTTTTTTGGGTGAAACTTAATTTCTAATAATAAAAAAGGTGCTGAGGATTGCAGCATTGGCTTCACTTAAGATGCACTTTCTTCATATTCAGGAGTGCAGTCTTCTCGCATGATTATCACTGTAGCATCGCAGGTGGAGAAATCGGGAACAGGCAAGTGTACTGCCAAACCAGATATAACTACATCCTCCTGCCCATCTCATGCTGTCACAAATGGTGTCAGTGTATGGATGGGTGTGCTTGGCCTGGTTTTGACCTATAAAGCCTTAAACAGCTCAGGACCACAATACCTCAAGGACCGCCTCTTTCCATATGAACCTACCCGGACCCTGAGATCATCTTCTGAGTCCTTTCTTTATGTGCCTCCTCCTCGAGAGGTCCGGAGGGTGGCAACACAAGAATGGGCCTTCTCTGCAGTGGCTCCCTGTCTGTGGAATGCTCTCCCATGGAAGTTCACCTGGCGTCTTCATTATATATCTTTAGGCGCCAGGCAAAAACGTTCCTTTTTATCCAGGCCTTTGGCTGACCTGATGGACATCCTATACCCTTTTAAAATGTGGCTCTTTTTTGGGGGGGGCATGTTATTGGGTTATTGTTCTTATTTTGATTTTATATATTGTGATCATTTCTGTGAACTGGCCTGAGACCTCCATGTATAGGGCGGTATATGAATTCAATGAATGAATGGCCTTGTTGGCCAATTTGCACACCCTGGCAGGCCAAGATTTATACATGTACCAGAAATTCTTCACAAAACATGCCATTGTTTTCGCCTAGATGGAAAATGGCCGCTGTATAAGCAGCTGTCCCAGAGCTTCTTATCATTCCTTCCAGCATCTTCCATTTTTTTCATCACGCTAACCGAAAGAGCTTGGCGCACAGGTGCACTGCGATCAAAAGTGCTATTGTATCCCGACAGGGGACAAATCTTGAGTTTTCAAAGACCTTGTGAAATCCTGGATGGCTTACCTTCCTTTCTTGAAGAGGGCGAAGTTTCTAATTTAAACTTAGCTCAGTGATCCATGCCATCCTCTCTGAAAACTGAAGGAGCTCCACAATTTATTTACTCGTGTCTCGAAGTTTAGTAATGGCAATATTAATGCCGAGCACTTCAGGCATTGAAAGAGCTGTTCAGCCTTAGCCTGGATTTTTAAACCCTTCCACAAAACAAATCCGGCCTTCCACAGAAAGTATATTGCCTCATTTTAAATGCCTATTCATAGGCAATAATGTCACTCCGAAGGTTAACACAGACTATGACCCTGCTTGTGTTTTTTTATTCCTTGTTTAATAACCAATTTATTTGCACCAAATGCCAACTTGACTTTCAAAGCTCGTGCTAACAACATCGGTGTAACAACAAATTGTTTATTAAAGAACTCTTGTGGGACAGAAAAGAAACGATGCAGAGCTGAGCAACGTCTAGAAAAGAAGGGGTCAAAAAGCTGTAGGGTATGTATAGGCTAAAAATGCGAGTGCTGTCAAATTTCAAAGCCAAACGCCATTAAAGACAACATGCCATAATATAGGTTAATTTGCACAAAAAAATATTGGCTTCGGTCAGCAAGAGGGAAGTTAGCATTAATGAAATGAAGATTTTCATCTCTTGTCCGCTGGGGGGGGGGGGCGATGGCTCCTGAACAATGTGAGATAGGGGCAGGGCTGTCTTAAGCATATGCGGCGCCAGGGTGCAAAGATCCACCCGGCGCCCCCCCCCCCGGTTGCCCAGTCCCAGGCATGCAGGAGGGCGGAGCAGGCCAGCAACCTCAACATCTTGCTGGCTTAAAAGGTAAAGGTACCCCTGCCCATACGGGCCAGTCTTGACAGACTCTAGGGTTGTTCGCCCATCTCACTCAAAGAGGCCGGGGGCCAGCGCTGTCCGAAGACACTTCCAGGTCACGTGGCCAGCGTGACATCGCTGCTCTGGCGAGCCAGAGCCGCACACGGAAACGCTGTTTACCTTCCCGCTAGTAAGCGGTCCCTATTTATCTACTTGCACCCGGGAGTGCTTTCGAACTGCTAGGTTGGCAGGCGCTGGGACCAAACAACGGGAGCGCACCCCGCTGCGGGGATTCGAACTGCCAACCTTTTGATCGGCAAGCCCTAGGCACTGAGGCTTTAACCCACAGCGCCACTCGCGTCCCTTGCTGGCTCAGTTGCCCCCAAACTCATGGCGCAGAGCTGCCCACAGCAGAAGAGCCTCCTGCAGCGCTCTGACCGATGGGCGGGCTCTTCCCCGGACTCAACTCTCAGGCCCCAGACTCCCAGCCTGGTGCCCCTGAGAGCCCAGTGTCCAGGTGCCCTGCACCCTTAGCACCTATGAGTAAGATGGCTCTGGATAGGGGCATGGAGTTTGCTGGGAGAGAGAGATGAATCACTGCAAATCTTGTTTGCTTCCTGAGATAAGTTAATTTCTCAACGTTCATGGGAGGAAGTTTTATGTCACCTCCTTTCAGCAGTCCTGCACATCCCATCCCATATTGTTCAGGAGGAACTGGACTTGCTTTACTTATCTTAGGATCAAAGCCATTCAAACTGCAAAATGTCAGTTCTCACAAATGTTCTGCCACTTCTTGGCTCAATTCAGAATTTGCTAGGCGTTCAACAGCTTTCTCAGCTGGTGTTCAGGGAGAAAAGTGTTTATTACTGGCTCGTAGCATTGACTAGCATGGTGCTGTGTTGTCACGATTCATCCCTATCCAGACCTTAATCCTGAGGTCCCCTTAGAAGAGGAGGACTGTCATTTGTCCTAAATCACCAGTGGATTGGAATAACCCTGTCCAACGCAGGTGTCCCCTTCCCCATCTCCCCTGGGGCCACAAGAGCAGGGGATAGTGAGCCAGGCAGGACCCACCTCTTCAAAACAAAGGCACTCGGGAATAAGAGAGGGCTATAGATCTGTATGAGGGATGCTCAAACAGAATATTATCAGAAACAACTTAGAGAACTGACCTCAGTTGAGAAAACATACTTTGTGTGTGGAGCCCCCCAAACCACCCCAAAATAAAGACACAATAGACACAGAATTTAGTTTAAGGTTTTTGGGCATTAATTTTGGCCACAACTTTACTGATTACAGCATGTGAGTGGTTGCTTAGGCTACCTGAACCTGCACAGTGGCAGGAACAGGACTGACACTGGGCACCACCATATGTCAGTAAGGGAAAGCATCCTGGAGGAGCGAGAAGCTGGGTTCAATCTCACAGCTCACCCCAGATGATCCCAGGGGCTCTGGCGTGGCCCTAGTCCCTTGACAGGGTTTGGAGAAAAGCAATGCGAGCCCCTGGATTCCTTTAAAGGACTTCTCTAGCAGCAGTGATGGAGGGGCAGGCACAGCCAACCACGTCCCCTCCACAAAACATCAAACCAATGCCTAACAGCCAACCTTACAAAGTTGTGATGATTTGCTACACGGTAGGCAAAAACCAAATGGCAACAGCCAATCAGCCAAATGGCGAAATTCCTACCGGGCCCCTGCTCCAAAACTCCTAGACAGGCATAGCAAGGCCATAAGAACAGCCCTAAATATAGGTGGGAGGGCAGATGATCCAATGTACGTCGCAAGAAAGAGGAGCTCCTGGTGACGTGCTGCAGCTTAATTAGCCCCTCGGTAGCCAATAGATGACCCAACAGGCCAAATTTCTACCCCAGCAACTGAGGGGCAACCAATGGGGTGATGTTGCTATCCAAACAGTCCCGCCCCACAACAGGGAGGCAGTTTAGGTGATCTCACCGCAACACGTGCCCTTTATGATGGAGGACACGATTACCCAACAAAAGTTGACTTGATACCGTTGTTTGGTTGTCACATGCCTACACAGCACTTCCTGCCTAGGAAGGAAGCAGCTTGTATGCAGACATGCTGTGGTTATACATGGGCATCTGAAGGCAGCCCTGTTTATGTTAATGTTGTTGTTTGTCTTGTATTTTTCTTGGAAGCCACCCAAAGTGGCTGGGGCAACCCAGTCAGATGGGTGGGGTATAAGAAATAAATTGTTGTTGTTGTTGTCTGCAACCCTCATAATTCAGAGATTTAGGACTTCTAAATGTGCTTAGAATTTCAACTTTACATGCAATTCTATTCATGTTTACTCAGAAGTAATATTTTGAGTATGTTCTGAAATGATTTCTTGTATAAATGTGAACATGTTTAACTGAAATGGGAATTATATGAATGATAACCAGAGAGTAGGACTGTGGCACAAGGAGACCAACTGTTGTGGGAAATAACAAAAGAAGCTTTCAGCAAGAGAAGACACAAAGGCTTCAAGAAAAAAGGAAGATATAGATTGACACTTAAATAAGGAGGTCAATAAGGGGTATCGGGATTGTGCATAGCTTCTCATGGTAAAATAGTGAAATCTGTAAAATAATTTCTGTATACTGCCTTGCTAAATGTACTACAGAAAATAAATCTGTAACTGGCAGAGGATTAGCTGAGCTAATTGCCTTGATTCTAAGATAACACGCAACACTCCCATCATAGCAGATGTCAACACCTTACAACTAAAATTCCCAGCAGAAGGCTAGGAGATACCATCTGTGATAGGAAATTTCATTTTTTTCTAAAATTATGGGCATGAAAGGATTGGAGCATGAGTTGGCCTGTTGGCTCTGTTTTGTGTGTGTGTCCAAATTGCTAAATAGGGTGATTCCATGAAAATGTCAACCTACAGACTCATTTTTCATTTTCATATATAGTTAACATATTCTATACCATTTAAAAGATAATTTTACAGAGTTTCATTATCTGGCAACAATTTTTTAAAATGGCATTTTACATGTAATAAAACAACCAGAAGCTTGACATGCAAGATGACTCAGAATTTCTCTAATTACTTTCTAATCTTCAGTTAAAGACTTCACCAAGAAAACAAGCAATAGGTTATTCACCCTTTATTTTATTGATAGATTTGCTTTCTCACTTGGTAAAGTAATAATAAATTTTATGTTAGGAATAAAGCTTAGGACAATAAAACCTACATTGGTGTACCATGCTATGTTGATCACATACAAAGGAAAATAAAATTCTATATGTTTTAACCATATTGTGGTTCAAGGACCTGATCCCCACTTTGTGGAATGAAGACACACCGACACAGAGTATAAGGTTAATGGGCAAGAAAAGGCCACAACTTTATTGATTACAGCAACTGAGAAGGTATTGGCTTAGGCATTGGACCACGACAGATTGACTCCACCCACTCAGAGAGGGGTGAGCCCAAAGGGGGTTTATTCACCAGAAGGTGGAGCCTGTTGATGCTAATATAACTATAAGCTCTCCCCTGATGTCACCGAGGGTCGTGCTATGGCCCCCTCCACACAGGCATCAGACAGGATCCACGACCGCCGGATTCCTTTAATGGAATACCCAAATTTGAAGGGGTAGGCAATGGCCACACCTAGCCCTTCCACACACCATCAACACATTCCAATGCCTAACCTAACCGCCAATACCAAGAAAGTTGTGACAATTGCTACGAGGTAGGCGAAAAAACCAAAAGGCCTAATGCCAATTGGAAAAATTCCTACCAGGCCCCCTGGGCAACCTGGGCGACCAACCTAAGGTCCATAGCAAGGTCAAGAGAAAAACTAAGCCCTAAGCTCTAAGGGAGTGGAGGGTGGGTGACTCGCGACAGGAAGGCGAAAAATGAGGCGGAATGGATGGTGCAGAAGTAAGTTAAACTGCAAATCACGCCCCCTCCAAGCCGCCTGGTTGGGCGCTTACCTGTGGGCGTGGTGCACCAGCCAGGTGAGTGGGGCAGGGGGCGTAATGCCCCCTGCGTGACACAGAAAACGCGTCCCGCCCACAACACCTCCCCTCTTGGAGGAGGAGAGGCTTTATCAGAAAATGTGATGAGATATTGTCTGAAATGTTGTTCACATGCATCAGTTCTTGTGACCAACATGCAACTTACATCATGCATGTCATTTAAACCCTTTAGGGCCACCATAATTACTTCCTTAGGAATTTAATAATTATTAGGCTTAGTATTTGTATGAGATCATCAATGTGAGACACCTTGCAGAATGTTACAAAAAGAAACAGCTTGCTGCTTTCAGTGTTCCTTCCTCCCCCAAAAGACACTAAAGAGAAGGGATGAGTAGACATATGTTATTGTTTTTAGAGGAAAGATAATATAACTACATGTTAGTATATATAGCATTAGGATGCGGGTGGCACTGTGGATTAAACCGCAGAGCCTAGGACTTGCCGATCAGAAGGTCGGCGGTTTGAATCCCCATGATGGGGTGAGCTCCCGTTGCTCGGTCCCAGCTCCTGCCAACCTAGCAGTTCGAAAGCACGTCAAAGTGCAAGTGGATAAATACCGTATTTTTCGCCCTATAGGACGCACTTTCCCCCCTGCAAAAATGAAGGGGAAATGTGTGTGCGTCCTATGGGGCGAATGCAGGCTTTCGCTGAAGCCTGGAGAGCGAGAGGGGTCAGTGCGCACCGACCCCTCTCGCTCTCCAGGCTTCAGGAAGCTATCCGCAAGCCTGCAGCCCGAAGCCTGGGGAGCACGGCGCTGTGCACCCCGGGCTTCGAGCAGCTCTCCGAAAGCTTTGGGAGCCCGCGGGAGTTCCCGCCGGGCTCCCAAGGCTTGCGGATAGCAGCCTGTTCTGGGGGCTGGGGTCGGGGGAAGCTCGGGCTTCCCCCGCCCCAACCCCGCGCCTGGGGGAGAAATAATTTTCCCCCCTTTATTTCCCCCCCAAAAAATGAGGTGTGCCCTATGGGCTGGTGCACCCTATCGGACGAAAAATACGGTAGGTACCACTCCGGCGGGAAGGTAAACGGTGTTTCCGTGTGCTGCTCTGGTTCGCCAGAAGCGGCTTGGTCATGCTGGCCACATGACCTGTATGCCAGCTCCCTCGGCCAATAAAGCAAGATGAGCGCCGCAACCCCAGAGTCGGCCACGACTGGATCTAATGGTCAGGGGTCCCTTTACCTTTATATATAGCATTAGGGAACTTTTTAAGGCTAATTTTTAGTAACTGTGTGTGATTTAGAAATGTGTGGAATTCATAATTCTCTACAAAACTTCCACCCACTTTCTTGAAGCATCTGGAAGCTTCTGCCAGCTTCTCCATGGATGTATCAAGGAGAAAGCCACATCTTGGTGGAGCCCAGGTGGGGGGAGACATATAGGGATACAAGCATTCATTGAAGTGGTGGTGTCAGCTGGCAACTTTGTTATTGCTGAGGATGAGATGGGGCAATTGAGAAGAAAATTTGTTGGCCAGGTGTGGCGATCACACAGGGTCCCCGGATGTTTAACGGTCTATTGATCCCAGTGCCACCACTGTGCTCGCTTCCCCGCTGCCACCAACCCGTTACTCTTGGGTAAAACACTGAGTCCAGACAGTTGTTAAAATTGAACCAAATAAACAAGTTTATTATATAAGCATTAACAAGTTTATGGTTTCTCAGATAATATTCCTGTCAGTTTCTTAACTTTAATTTCTTTACCGGCCTATACCTTCCTAATACCTTCTGACTGATTACCTCAACTGTTTGACTGAGTCCTCTTAACAAATTCTCTCATTCTCTCACATCAGACTAGCCCAACCCACAGACTTATCCTCTCTGTTCCTTCTCTAACTCCAGACTGACTTCTCAACCACCCTAACTCTTACTCTAACTCCTCCCCCTGGGTTCCCATTGGTTAGTCATTTTACAATTAGTTAACCCTTTCCTTATGAACCCAGTATGATGCCACAAACCTAGGAGGGCAAACGCCACACCAGGCAACGGTCATGTGATGTTTATAAATATGAAATCCTTTTTTCTTTTCTTTTTTAAATGGATGTCCTTGACGTTTGTCTTCCTTGGAAATAAATGCTGGGCTGAAAAGAAGCAGATTGTTAGGGTGTTACTGCAGCCAAGTGTAAATTCACATGTGCCACAACTTCTCACGTGGATTTGGTGCTGACCTGCAATTTGTGAATGCGTAGTAAAGTTTCAGATGTACAGGGCCGTACTTTGGAGGCATTCATTTGTGCGTCTATCAGTGAATTGTCACATGTTGTGTTGGTCAAAGGCCATTAGCCAGAAAACTCCCCCCTTGCCATAAGTTTATCACTTGCCCATGAAACCTTAGTAGTTTACAGATATTGCTGCAGATTGATTTATTCTTCTTCTTCTTCTTCATACATTTAGAGAACACAGTGGTCTAAGTTATGCAAAAATTATTGAGGCTGCAAAATGATTATTTGAAAACAATAAAAAGAAAGCATTTAAAGTATTTGCGACATACTTGGTTCTTTAACTAGGAAAGAATAACCCGCTTGACACAAAAAAATAGTTTAATGTCAATTAGAGTTCAAATAATAATATCTAACACAGAGATTATTATGTAAAGAAGCTTGCAAGAGTTACACTGGTCACTACATAATTACCCAAGAAAATAAAGCTTATGGTCTTGGCACACTGCTTAGTGATTTTTGCACCTGTTGTTTTTAGCAACTGTAATGCACTGTGCTTGATGTGTTTTTTTTTAAAAAAAATTACAGTGGTACCTCTGGTTAAGAACTTAATTCGTTTTGGAGGTCTGTTCTTAACCTGAAACTGTTCTTAACCTGAGGTACCACTTTAGCTAATGGGGGCCTCCCACTGCTGCCGTGTGATTTCTGTTCTCATCCTGAAGCGAAGTTCTTAAACTGAGTTACTATTTCTGGGTTAGCGGAGTCTGTAACCTGAGGTGTCTGTAACCCGAGGTACCACTGTAAGACTTTCCATGGTGCACCAGCCAAATGAAGTTCACAGACCATTGGTGGTCCACAAACTACACTTTAGGAACCTTTGCTTTTGATGTTATGGTAGATGGTATATGTGACTTTTAAATCTCTGTATGGTTCACAATGCAATCACATACATGCCTACTCTCATAAACTTTTATAGGGCTTACTCCTAAGTAAGTGAGTATAGAGCTACAGCCTCAATTACAGCTTTTATTAGATTCCTGATTATTAAGATGGGGACGAGCGATCTCTGCTTTTTGAGTTGGTGATTGTCATAGTTATTATCTTGTTTCCAGGAGGTTAACAGAAAGAATATCTAAACAACTTCCATGGATGGGGTGTATTTTTTCTGGAAAACCACAGCGACATTTGCAGCTGCTTTTGCCATGAAACACACACGGTTTCTGACAGCTACACAGTTTTGCCTCTTTACGTGATATAAAATCAGAGCTTTTTTTCATTCCTAACTCACCGGAGCTCAGGTGGGCACCATTGCCATTCTCAGTTCATGCTGAGTTCCGGCACTTCTTTTTCTAGCAAAATAGCACTGTATAAAATCGTTCTACTCTGTTGCTTTACCAAAAGAGGGGTGGGAGAAAAAGAAATCCAAAATGAATTTGTGTGCAATCCAGACTTCTTTAATGGCTGGCAAAGATAAGAGGAATTACCATGAAACCAATTAACTCCTTCTTTGGATCAGCATTCTTCAGAAAAGTCTGCTTTCTGCTTAAGAAATGCATTGCTTTTGTTGATAACAGTTCTCGCCATCCTTGAGATGAAATGCACCTCTTACAAGCACCTTCAGTCTTACCGGGAACATTTTTCAAATGCTTAAATATTAGACAGAAAAGGGACTGTCTTTTTTTTTTTAAGCAGTCTTTTAAAAAATGCACGTAAGTGACTCTCATAAGCCTATATCTTAATCCCATTTCACTACATTGCAAATATAGAAACTATTTCAAAATGGGATTCCGAATGAAAAAAAGAAAGAAAGATAATAAATGTGATGCATAAGCCTATATATCTACATCCGTCCGTAAATTCTGTTATTTACCAGGCAGAATGATACCTCTTGTCGGAGATGCTCTCCGCTGCCACAACCCCTTTGCTTTTAAAAAGACCCATACTAGTAGGCTGCAAAAGCAGAGAGTTATGCCACCAACACTAATTCTAGATGATCTATTGATACAGCAATCGCCACCAACTGCCTTGCGGGGAGGAAACGAAACACATGCTTTTTATGCACACGGTTCCAGGTTCAATCCTTGCAACCTCCAGTGGAATAGATCAGGCAGCTAGCTGCTTGAGACCCTGCCAATCAAACACCATAATTATCGGAATAAAGGTAAAAGATCCAGCTAATAACCCAGGGCAGAGTTAAAATCCTATCATCCTACTGGGATTAAATGCCATCAGAGGCCTGGGAGCAGGAATACATTTTTAATAGGCATCGAAACATCATCAATGTCAGCTCAAGGCGCATAGTCTGACCTGAAATCAGGCAGAGCCCTGTGGGACAGGAACACAGTAGAAAATAGGCACTTGAAGTGATGAAGCCCACCCAAAAGGCGAAGATGAGTTTGCCTGCCTGCCTGCCTTCACTTCCATTTGCGTGCCTTTCGGCGCTGTCATTTATTACCTGTCAAATTAAAGGCAACTGTAGTGCTCATTGGCTTGCGTAAAATCTAGAAATCAATTCCATGTAGCTGTTTAGACCTATTTAAGGGCCACAGAGTCACACCAGCATGCGGAATAATTAGACGTGTTTATCTTCAGAGGGAGAGCTGTCGAAAGTGAGCTGCATTTCCTATTTCTAGGCCCATTTTGAGAAGCACTATTGAGCTGCCACATTATTCATGGCGCCAATTAAAACACCGCTTTCACGATATGTATGCAACCTGCCTGGAAAACGGTGTCAGAAAAGTTTCCCCACCTCCTAGCAACTACCTGCCGTGGCATTTGCAGTTTGCTGACTGAGCTCCCATTTTAATTTAACTCTCAAATGTGCTAATTTATTAACATTTTTTAAAACCAGACTCTTCATATGTTGAAAAGGAAGGAAACAGATCTCTCCTCTAGCTCATACCTCTACAATACTGTCTCCACAGTATGTTCTTGTACCTCTTGGTTAGCTGACTTAGCGATAACATAACTAACCCTTCAGTTACTAACTGGATGATCTCCTCTGCTGTACTTCCAATGGTTAGAAATCTGGGGGAAAATCAGAACTATTGACATTCTCCTTGCTGTGTCACTATGAAACTGGTTCCACGTATAACTGCAGGCCCACCACAGTAATTAACCATTGGCCTTTTATTACCATTGGTAATTAATGATTGGCCAATATTCACCCATGACATTAGGTCCAGTCACGGACGACTCTGGGGTTGCAGCACTCATCTCGCTTTATTGGCCGTTGGAGCCGGCGTACAGCTTCTGGGTCATGTGGCCAGCATGACTAAGCCGCTTCTGGCAAACCAGAGCAGTGCACGGAAACGCCGTTTACCTTCCCGCCAGAGCGGTACCTATTTATCTACTTGCACTTTGACGTGCTTTTGAACTGCTAGGTTGGCAGGAGCTGGGACCAAACAACGGGAGCTCACCCTGTCACGGGGATTTGAACTGCTGACCTTCTGATAGGCAAGCCCTAGGCTCTGTGGTTTAACCCACAGTGCCACCCGCGTACCTAATATTCACCCATAGTTGGGAATTTTTCCAACTGCAGTGTTATTAGGGGAAAGCTTAATGAGAAACAATCATGTCTACTCAGAAGATCCATTGAGCTCAAAGAGACAAATCAGGTACTGTACGTGTGCCAAGGTAGCAGCCTCAAGGACTTAAATATGGTGGTAAGTGTGAGGATTTTTGTGTCCCTTAATGATGTGGTAAATGAATGTTTTGCAACAGTTGCTCTCTGCTTCAGACCTTTCTTGTGTCTATATTGCAGACAGCTTCCAGCTTCTCTTTCATCGATGCTGTCCCCACACTCAAAGTTTCAGGGAACTTTCTCCTGCCTTTCTTTTGAACGAGTCTGCATTTCTCTTCTTTGCGGAAAAATCCCCAGTTTGCTCCAAAATCTCTCTGCCTGCAGGGCATTTTGTTCTTCAGCCCTTCTTCCACAGGTTTATCCTAGTTCCTGTAGCCACCACCAAATGTTTATTTGCAGCTGCAGATATTAGTGTTTTCCCCCCTGCTAGCACTGCCTGTCTGCTTTTCTTAACTGACTAGCTAGTTTATATGAAATAGTGAATGAAAACAAGGCAGAGCCTCCAGGTGTCCTTATTTTCCAGGGATGTCCCTGATTTAGTGTGGTGTAGTGGTTAAGAGCGGTAGTCTCGTAATTTGGTGAACCGGGTTTGATTCCCCGCTCTTCCACATGCAGCTGCTGGGTGACCTTGGGCAAGTCACACTTCTCTGAAGTCTCTCAGCCTCACTCACTTCACAGAGTGTTTGTTGTTGGGGAGGAAGGGAAAGGAGAATGTTAGCCACTTTGAGACTCCTTAGGGTAGTGATAAAGCAGGATATCAAATCCAAATCCAAACTCTTCTGCTTAGTGAAGCTGCCCCAGTTTCTGACTTGATCCCGGAATGTCCCACTTTTCTTTCGGATGTCCCTATTTTCATTGGAGAGATGTTGGAGGGTATGGAATTATCCGACCCCTGAGCCATCTGAAGGCAATCCTGTATAGGGAAGTTCTTTTTAATGCTTAATGTTTTATTATGTTTTCATATATGTTAGAAGCTGCCCATAGTGGCTGAGGCAAGCCAGCAAGATGTGTGGGGTATAAATATTAAAATTATCGTTATGGAATGGGACTTCCCCATTTTCATCAGAGAAATGTTGGAGGGTATGACAACATTGTTGCTTATTTTTGTGTGCGCCAAACTTTAAATTAGCAGAGTCTAAGAATGTGAGGACATAGAGAAGAATGTGGTCCTGAAAAAAGCACACAAAACATTTCAGGAACTTTAAGCAGAACCCAAAACACACAGCTTTAATATTAATGATCTGCATGTTTAGAACTAACTTGTTTATTGGCTCCTGCAGGGATGAAGAACCTCGGCCTAGGGGCCACATGTGGTCCTCCAGACTGTAGCCTTATTGGAGTTCACCGATTGGGTTTGCGTTGCTCCGGGACAGGAGGAAGGAAGTCAAATGACACCGAGGTTGATTCAAAGAAAGAGTTTATTCTGCTCTCCAGATAGCAGAAGGCACTTGCGTGATCATGTCCACAGCAAGTCCAAAGAAATGACAAGTTTCATGCAGTATATTTATCCTCCAGGCACCCTCTCCCTCCTTCCCATATAAATCCAGCCACTTCAGCCTATGTATGCAGGTTGACATCACATATGTTCTTGCTCTGGTATTCTTAACCATAAAAGGGAATTCCTTCCTGTACTTCTGACCATAAAAGGATCTTCCTCTTCCTACTCTTATCTTGGAGGAAGAGGTGTCATCTCCGAGAACACGCTTTTGGCGTTGTTCCGGACTTAGGTCTATGCGTCTTTTGTGGTCAGCACATGAAATAAGGCACGGACGTGTTTTCTCTGTTCTGCTGGTGCAGTCAGGGTCATCCCTGTGGTCACAAACTGATAAAGGAGAGGGCTCTGAGCACAGCCGGGTTTTTTGTTTATACATTGTCTCAGAGCTCAAGTTAATGGATTTTAGCTAAGGGAAAATAGGGATATTGGTGCAGTTTCAAACTGCCTTCACAGTCAGTTTTGGGTTTGGGAAACCCATTCCTTCAAGACCTCTCTGTCTGGTCCTTGGGACGTTCCCCAGTACACACATCCTCTCAGGCCACAGCCCTTATCAGGTTCTGCTTTGCATCCTCCTTGAGTGTTTTTGCCTGGCTCATAGGACCCAACTGCTAGGGGCCGTGGGGGCTTCAGCCCTGAATAAAATAAAAATATTTGCGGGGGCCAGGTCCCCTCAAAGTTGATGGACATTGCCATTCAAATGGTGCGTGTGCACTGTGTCATGTGATCGATTATGCGCGGTGGGGCTTACCTGCCCCCCCCCAATATTTTATTCAGGTTGACACCCCTGGCCTGGCAGCAGTGTGTCCCTGAACTCAAGTAAGACTTCCTGCATCCTTAATAGAAAATAAAGAGGAATGTATATGTGTAGAAACTAGCCTATTGAACAGATGGGTGGGGAGACCACATTTACTGTTCTGCCTGCTTTTCCTGTGGGCCCACCCACCACCAGCCTTGACCCCTGGAAGGTTACCTAGATGGGAATGTGTCCCTCAGGCTGAGGAAGGTTTCCTACCCACCACCCAGTCAAGAGCTTTGCTTCTCTACCTATTAAATCTGAGACAGAGAAGATGGAGGAGAGAAGAGTCCTATTCTGTGAATCCGGTTTTCAAAAGAGTTTCAGCTTATATGTACGCGTTCAGCTCCACTGTATTTTCAAACAGTGAGGAAAACAATCCATAGCACTCACTGGCCCTGAAGCACAGCCCAACGTAACATATTGCTGCAATATAGAAAGCCAATGGCATTGCCCGGGGCCCATAAACATTTGCACTCCTAAGCGGGAGGTAATTCTTACAGAACTTTGCAGGATGTATTTCCAAACGAACTGTTCATGCTTACCAAGAAGTGAGTGAGTCCCGCTGAGTTTGTTGTCCCTTAGCAGACACAAAAATCTAATGTGTTCAATTCAGTCCAACAATTGTGGAGTCCAACATTGCAGTGCTGTGGCAAAATTATATAATATTTTCACTGTCTCTGGTCATGTAGACCAGGGAGCCGGGTGGAACAGAGGGTAGGCCATGCCTGACCAAGATATTATTGTCTTCATCTTTGTCTTCTTCATGCATTTTTACAGATTTAGTATACACATCTTACAGTTTATTCCGTTAATCACATATCAAAAGACTTCCACTTTCTCCCCTCCATGGCTCCTGATTTATTCATTTTTTGCGACATATCCTTGTAATTCCACCCAATTCATTCTATACATTTCCCGTACTGCTGTCCATATTTCTGCTGCTCATATTTCTAACCCTCCTTGGGAAATTTATTGGTTGTATCTCTTTAAATACTCTCCCCCCAAAATCCCCACTCTTTCCGTATCCAAGTTAATCTTCTCCATCACTTTTTACTTCGTTCTTTACAATGGAGACGACAGTGATTGGTCTTGGGCCTTTCTGTATTCAAAGCACCTGTTCTACCCGTAAAGTATAGAATAGGTAAAGGTAAAGGGACCCCTGACCATTAGGTCCAGTCGTGACCGACTCTGGGGTTGCGGTGCTCATCTCACTTTATTGGCCGAGGGAGCCAGCGTTTGTCTGCAGACAGTTTCTGGGTCATGTGGCAGCATGACTAAGCCACTTCTGGCGAACCAGAGCAGCGCACGAAAACGCCGAAAACTATAGAATAGATAATCTAAGAACAGGGACAATCTGTCGTTTCATTTTTCAAGTTGAAGTCAGTGTTATTGGGCTTATCCCTCAATTCTATTTCATGAACCCTTTTTAGGTCCCCCCCCCCCTTTTTGGGGTGTGTGTATGTGAGGATCTCTTTTGATACCATGCGCACGTCAGATCTCTGGGCACACACTTGGGTTAGAGGCTACCTGTTCAAACAGCTCCACGTTAACAAATGAATCCTCTGGAAACCTTATTGTCAGTCCTTCAGAGACCGGCGCAAATAACATTTATTTGATGTTAGCACAGAAAAGCTTTCATGTGTTTATGTTTGAACCCATCATTGGAATAGAAAGGAAGACATGAAGGATAAGAACCTTCCGACTTTTCTCAGCGCTTTCTGATCTCTGTAGCCTTTTGTTCTATCGCTGTACTACAGAACATATGTATTATGTAGAACCCTCAGTATAGTTAAGTATCCACTGAGCTTTTATGGGCTTCTTTTCTATATTGAAAAGGGACTTCTCTTTTCTCTTGAATTCATTTGATTCCAATTAAAACTTCCAGGCTACTTGAAATCATTTGGGAGGAAGATCAGCATACAAGTCCACCCATTCAATGAACGAAAGCAGCTGAAGGTAATAAGATTCCAGAGACTGAATAAGAGAGCAGAGAAGGAGGAAATTAACAGAGTGATCTTAACTATGCCTACTTAGAATATTTGAGCCTACTCCCAGGTAAGTTGGGTCACAATTGCAGCCAGAATTGTGGACAGGATCAAATTTGCCTAGGGCAGCACTGACAAAACATTTAATGACCAAATCCATGAGAAAGTCAGCATTTATAAACACGCATTTGCAGACCCTATTTTCCAGGGACAGTTCCAGATTTACAAAAGCCATTCCAGTTTCTAATTTGATCAGAATTCATCCCTGAATGTCCTGCTTTTCCTTGGGATGACTGTATTTCTATCGGATGAATGTTGTAGGGTATGGTAAAGGTAAAGGTACCCCTGAGCATTAGGTCCAGTCGTGGCCGACTCTGGGGTTGTGGCGCTCATCTCGCTTTATTGGCCGAGGGAGCCGGTGTACAACTTCCTGGTCATGTGGCCAGCATGACTAAGCCGCTTCCGGCAAACCAGAGCAGAGCACGGAAATGCCGTTTACCTTCCCGCCAGAGCGGTACCTATTTATCTACTTGCACTTTGATGTCCTTTCGAACTGCTAGGTTGGCAGGAGCAGGGACCGAGCAATGGGAGCTCACCGCGTCGTGGGGATTTGAACTGCCGACCTTCTGACTGGCAATTCCTAGGCTCTGTGGTTTAACCCACAGCACCTCCCACACCCCCTGGAGGGTATGGTAGGATACCCTACAGAACTGTAGGTTATGGTAGGATATCCCTATTTTCTTCGGAGAAATGTTGGTTGGTATGGAGTTATGTGACCCCCCCCCCCCAAGGCAATGAGATAAGTAACTATATAACCTTTAGAAGACATCTGAAGTCAGTCCTTTATAGTGAAGTTTTATAATGTTTTATGTTTTATTATATAAAAACATAATGTTGGAAGCTGCCTAGAGTGGCCGGGGCAACCCAAGCAGATGGGGAGGGTATAAATAATAAAATTATTATTATTATTAATAATAGGATGTCCCTATTTTCATTGCAGAAATGTTGAAGGGTATGCATTTGGTGGTCAATGTTCAAATAACTTCATGTCCATTAAAGAACTGCAGATGTTGCTACCCACTATGTAGGACAGTGTATTGATGGTACGATTTGAGGTACGATTTGAGCCAGTCCTCTCCCCCACTCCCAACATGCAAAATGTCTAAGTTAGGCCAATTAATTTCTGAATAAGGCTTAGTTGAATACCAACCCCAGTTTAGAGCTGGATACAATAGACAGCCAACAGTGTTGCTAAATAAACAAAGAAACAAACAAACCACTAAACAAGTGAATCACATATCATTTTCATGACTGTGATCCCACTCGCTCCTGGCATGCGACTCTTATACCCCAGCTATAACACCATAATTCCTTTTCTATTGTTTCATATAAATCATGGCTTTAGCTTTGGCTATCCCTGGCTGAGTCATGTATTGTCTTTGACAAAGATAAGATACAAGCTTCTGTTACTCACAGCAAATATCCATTTGGAAAACAAAAATGATGTCCCAGCTTGATCCCAAATGTGGACTTCCACTCACTGGCAGCTCCCAGGCTTTGGAGATCCATTGGCTTTAATGGAGCAGTTTTGCATATGAATCAACACAGAATTTGGCTCTCAGAAGGACAACTGCACAGTATCCTTAATTTAATCTCATTACTCTCCTATTTACCAGCAAAGGACACTGATTACATATCCGCTGTAAAATCCCAAGGTCCTTTATATTTCTGCCAAACACTGTGCAGGGGGATTTAGTGCATTATCCATCAAGTCCAAACCTTTTTTACCCTTTCAATTGTGTGTCTTCTTAGCCTATAGTCTCTGTGGATAGTTTTGATCCTCCCATCTCTCACACTGTCTTGTACTTCTCTGTACTGAACTGTGTAAGCCAATTATCAGGCCACAAACCTTGACCTTTTGAGCCATTTTGAATGCTTGTGAACCATTTCTCTGTGCCATTTGCCTTAGATCTTGTTTTGGCCTTTCATTATCAAACAAAGGACTGCCAGGAATATTGGAACGCCCACCAGACAATCATTTTTAATTAAGTAACTATTAACTGGATAATGTTCATAAGCATGCTTTTAAACATGCAAATGATCACACACTGTCATAATACCATCTGAATTAACCACGTTATACTACTAATAGATTACCTTTTTATGTCTGTTGACTGAGCATGCTGACTTTTATATAATGCGATTTCATTTCATTTAGTCAATTTATATCACATATTTCTTGAACTGCACTTGGCATACCTGAGGTTCTCAGGTAGCTTCTCATCCAGAACAGATTAGCTTCAGCAAAGTAGCTGTATCATGTGCCTTCAGATCATGGCCTTTAGAATTCAGATCTACTGAAATAATTTTCTTTCTTGATTTATTGTATTTCATAAAGCAATTTTTCTAGGCAATGGTACCATGGGTCAAAGGTGGCGCTGTGGTCTAAACCACTGAGCTTCTTGTGCTTGCCAGTCAGAAGGTCGGCAGTTCAAATCCCCACAATGGGGTGAGCTCTTTCCCAGCTCCTGCCAACCTAGCAGTTGGAAAGCACATCAGTGCAAGTAGATAAATAGGTACCGCTGTGGCAGGAAAGTAAATAGCGTTTCTGTGCACTCTGGTTTCTGTCATGGTGTTCCATTGTGCCAGAAGTGGTTTAGTCATACTGGCCACATGACCGGGAAAGCTGTCTGTGGGCAAACGCCGGCTCCCTCGGCCTGAAGCGAGATGAGCGCTGCAACCCCTAGTCGCCTTTGACTGGACTTAACCATCCAGGGATCCTTTACCTTTTACCTTAATGCTTCCAAGTTTACTAGGAAGTTCTATCAAGTGCTTAAAGCATGATAAAGGTAAAGGTACCCCTGCCCGTATGGGCCAGTCTTGACAGACTCTAGGGTTGTGCACCCATCTCACTTAAGAGGCCGGGGGCTAGCGCTGTCCGGAGACATTTCCGGGTCACGTGGCCAGCGTGACAAAGCTGCATCTGGCGAGCCAGCGCAGCACGCGGAAATGCCGTTTACCTTCCCGCCATTAAGCGGTCCCTATTTATCTACTTGCACCGGAGAGTGCTTTCGAACTGCTAGGTTGGCAGGCGCTGGGACCGAAAGACGGGAGCGCACCCCGCCGCGGGGATTCGAACCACCGACCTTTCGATCGGCAAGCCCTAGGCGCTGAGGCTTTTACCCACAGCGCCACCCGCGTCCCACTAAAGCATGATAAGGACTTGCTTAAAACTAATTCCCATTTGATTTCAGTGGAACTTCCTTCCAATGGAATGTAGTTAGGACCATGCTTTAAACATGACCAGGTTTTTCTGAATGTTGTGTGCATTCCACATCGGAGCACCCAGAATCTGTAAGCCCCACCTGTGGCAGTGGCAAGCCTATTGCTGATTGGTGTAGGTCCAAACCATCCACTATGATATTGTGAACAATGACTGGCACAGTGATTATAGCTCTGCATTTATAGGTGCCATGCCATGCCATCCAACTGTGTTCTGCTCTTCTAGTTTAGTGATGTATTTGCCCACCTTCGACTTGCAGTGCTTTTTTAGAATAGTTTTTATTAAGTTTTACAATTTTATATTCAACACAATCATTACCACAAAAAGGATATATAAATCCCTATCTCACCCCCCCCATGACTTCCCTCAGCTTCCTCTTCTGGTTCACTAAATAATTACTTCTCCTGCCTGTTTTATTCTACTTTAACTTTATAATCTTTTAGTTAAATATTGTTGCAGTCTTACCATTTTTGTACCATATTTTTTTCACATTGCATCTTATGCTTTGTTATTTCCCGATTATTTCAGCTTAACTTTTATACTTGTTTTCTTAACTGTAAGTGTTTACTCAAACCCTGCTAGTGAGTCCATTTCTTTACAATGTTTCTGTAAGTACAACATAAACGGTTCCCAGTCCTGCTTGAAATCTCTGTTGGCCTTGTCTCTTAGTTCCCCAGTTAGTTTTGCCATTTCAGCGTACTCTATCGGTTTTTCTTACCATTCTTCTTTCGTTGGTATTGGAGGACATGTTTTATGACATGTGGTAGAATTGCAAAATAATCAAAAACAATTGGGAAATGATTCATTACGAAATGAAAAGAATGTTTAAGACAACTTTTGTTAAAAGACCAGAAGCCTTCTTGATAGGTATTATAGGGCCAGACTTTCCAAAAGAATAGAGAAAAAGCTATTTATGTATGCTACAACAGTGGCTAGGATGTTCCAAAGATGGAGAGACGACAAGATACCATCAACTTGCAGTGCTAACAGAAGATGAAGACATGTAGGGATGAACTCTTCCTTAGCGCTAGGTACATAAAATTGTGGCAAATGATTCAAACCCAAAACCCAGAAACCTTGACAGATTTATATATCCATCTTTTCAGTCTGATCAAACAGTCCACGATGTAACCAGAAGCATTTTTACTTGGCATTGCAGGAGATGATATAAAAAGAAAGGATTGTAAAATATGTTTATACGAAATGACAACAGCAAGAATATTATTGACACAAAATTGGAAGCAAGAAGAATTACCGACAAAAGAAGAATGGAGGATGAAACTAATGGACTATGCAGAATTAGACAAATTAACAGGAAAAATTCGAAACCCGCGGGACCAGAGATTCACAGAAGACTGGTGTAAATTTACAGACTATTTGAAAAGTAATTGTGATGATCAGATTACGCTTGTAGGTTTGCAAGAAGTTTTGTAAGGTGAATTATTTGAAATATTGCAAAAAAAGGTAATGAGGAGAATTGTTAGCTAAGATAATTAAAGGCAATATGAATTTAAGAAATGCAGAATAAGTGATAAGAATGGAGGATCATCAGAGGTGCTGATGGAAGTCCAAAAAGATTGTATAAGAAGTGGAATTTTTGTTGTATGAATGATAATTAATATGTTAAAATTAATAAAAAATTATAAAACAAACAGTCCATGATGTTCTTAGAGGAGCCAGGTCAACTTGGCATACGCAGTTCCCGTCCCCCCCTTAGGCTTATTCTACATTTCTGAGGCCACTTTGGTGACAGTCAACCTCCCATTCCTCTTTACCGCAGCACTTTTTTTTCCCAATCACACACTGACCTAGTTCAGATGAAACTTGGCAGTAATTCTGAAGATTGTTTTTGCTTACTTTCAGCTAGCAAGCCAAGAGGGAGAAGGAAACGTATCAGAACAAACCTTCTCTGCTCCATAGCACTATCCTGGCTCAATAACACTGCAAATTCAAGAGCAGAGTGTTCAAGAGTGGGTACCGCTGAGCAATGATAGTACCACAGCATATCTTCTGCACCACAGCCAGACCCAGACTCTTGATGGCTATTTTAGATGGGAATTTCACACTTAGAAAATGTGTAATGGGAGCACAGAGGAGGTTGTTTGACTGCCTATATCCTTACACATCTGCTGGAATGCCATGAGACCTGGTTGTGTGCTGGCTGCCTTCTCCTTTGCCCCAGGATTTATGTTTCCAGACATTTGATGTTTAAATGAGCATATGGAGGCCCGGGAACACATAAATACATCAGGAAGTCTTCCATGGATGCCAAGACAACAACCCTGGAAGTACAAAATGTGGGTAAACTTGAATCATGTATATTAGCTTTAGACTGATGTGACAAGATGAAAGGAAAGGATACCAATTAACGTGGCAGGTCTCCTGGGTACTTTGCCAAGAAAAGAGCAGCTGTAATGTGATTGGTGCATTGGAAGCTTTTGAAGGCACATACCGTGTCAAAATATGTGCCAAAGACGGGACAAAACATTTACAAAAGGACTAAACCTAGGCAAGAAATGGGCAAATATCTGCCAACCTGTAATTTCTTCCTTATTTGCAGCAGGGTTATGCAAAGCCCTCTAAATGACGCCAAGGGGAAATGAGATCTTTTCTTAGCTGTTCTTACGTTTCTGAAGATGAGAACAGACTCTTCATGGCATGGATATTATTTATGAAGCTGCCTTATAGGACAAATCATACAGACCCTCCAAGTGTCCTTATTTTCCAGGGAAAGTCCCGGATTTACAGAAGCTGCCCCAGTTTCTGATTTGATCTCAGAATGTCCTGCTTTCCCTTAGGACGTCTCTATTTTCATTGGAGAAATGTTGGAGGGTATGGTCATATCACTGGTCTATGTAGCTCAGAATTGTCTGCTCTGATTGGCAGTAATTCTTTAAGGACCTAGCCAGGATCTTTTCCAGAGCACCTGTCATGGAGCTTCCATTTCTCATTTCCAGTGCTCAAACCCCACAGTATGAATGTTTCATTCTCAAGCAGGCAACCAGGGATGACACTGCTTTCAAGTTTCAGAATAACATTCTTCAGTGAATGTTCACAGAGTTTCGCTCAGGGATTTGGGGGGAAGCTAAACCAGGGAAAATATTGTTTTGATATTTTAGAAATTAGGGATAACCTCCATGCATATATAAATACATGCAAATTGCTAGCAACTTTTAGAAAAGTTTTTTCTAGGGTACATGGATTTCTGAGATTATTTCGGATTTTCAAAAAAAGAGTATTGCCTCTCTCTGAGTCCTAAACATTTAAGAAAAACCAGTTGGCTGGTTGCTGTCAACCAGTTGCTTCTTTTCATTTCCCCTGAAGAGGGGAGAGCCTTTCCTTAACCGGCGCTGTGCAAGAAAGTGGTTGCCTGGGAATTGCTACATTAAGAGGCATCTCTCTGGAAAAAGGCATGTTGATATGCAGCAGTTAGGATAATACTTTGGGGCGGGGGGAGAGAAATATTAGGGCTGTGCACTGCATTTTGCCAAATTCTGAAGGAACCAATTTGTGCCCTTGTCTGGATAGGGTTGAAGCAGCTACAAATTCCTGGACTGGGTTGTCCAGAACTGATTTGTAGAGATTTATGTAGATCTGTAGCTCAACACAGTCTCTCAGAAAGCTAGCCAGACTGTCTCCAAATTGCTGCAACTATTAATTACAACACCATATATAAGGAGAATACAAGGGGAGCGGGAGGGGAGCTGTAATGATCTCACCCCACACAACACTCTCTAATCACGGTGGGGAAGTCTTAAAATGCACAACTATTATATATATATATATATATATTCTATTAGAACGTGTTTGGTGGAGATGGGTGACATTCTTCAGCATGTGTTCATTTCTCGTCCTTGCTCAACCAATCCCAGCCCCATGCTTCTTTCTTAAAACAATAAAATGATTATTTTCTGTGTCTTAGTATTCCACCTCCACCCAAATTTGGTTCTAGTAACATCAAAATAAACTAACCCTAACATTTACCATAAACTCGAAATGTAACTGAAGGTAAAACAAATAAGGTATCTCCTACTTCCGAGCCACGTTTGATCATTCATTTCCCTTGAGATGTACGGTATGAACTCTTTGAGAACTTTCACTGGCTTTTAATTAGAGTTGTCAAGCAAGTAAAGGATTATAGTCAATCAACCCTGGGTGTTTTATTAATGATCAATTAAGTAATCATACATACTATTAACAGTGTTGAAATACACTGGCCTGGAATGTTTCTTTGATTTTGGGGAAGCTAGGGAATTTATTTGTCTCCAGTCAAATCTGAACAAGTCCTGTTCATGGAAGTATCAGTTGTGGGAATGATTTGAAACTACCCTTTTCTGCAGACGCTTGAGTGTGATTCATATTTTTTGAAAGTGCTAAAATGCACTATTTCTGCTTCTTTTTCTAAATATTATAGGCATTGCAAAAAATACAGAAAGTGTCCAGTCTTTTCTAACAGGGCTTACAGCAAACATCAGATGGGCAAGAATTATTTTAGTAGAAAGAATTATCAATAAAATATATCAGAAAAGAAATGAAATTACATAGGGAAGGGAATGGTGTGCTATTATGGGATTGAGGCTGGAATCCTATACCTGCTTATCAGGTACCCTTTGAACTCAATGGGGCCTGGGCAAACCTGGCTAGGATTGCACTGTTAGCCTGTATTCCTTAAAGGTAAAGGTAAAGGGACCCCTGACCATTAGGTCTAGTCGTGGCCGACTTTGGGTTGCAGCGCTCATCTTGCTTTATTGGCCGAGAGAGCCGGCGTACAGCTTCCGGGTCATGTGGCCAGCATGACTAAGCCGCTTCTGGCAAACCAGAGCAGTGCACGGAAACACCTTTTACCTTCCCGCTGGAGCGGTACCTATTTATCTACTTGCACTTTGACGTGCTTTCGAACTGCTAGGTTGGCAGGAGCAGGGACTGAGCAACAGGAGCTCACCCTGTCACGGGGATTCGAACCACTGACCTTCTGATCAGCAAGTCCTAGGCTCTGTGGTTTAACCCACAGTGCCACCCGTGTCCCATTCCTTTGTTGTTGTTGTTTAGTCGTTTAGTCGTGTCCGACTCTTCGTGACCCCATGGACCAGAGCACGCCAGGCACTTCTGTCTTCCACTGCCTCCCGCAGTTTGGTCAGACTCATGTTTGTAGCTTCGAAGACACTATCCAACCATCTCGTCCTCTGTCGTCCCCTTCTCCTTGTGCCCTCCATCTTTCCCAACATCAGGGTCTTTTCCAGGGAGTCTCCCATTCCTTACTGTAGGCTAAATCAGCCCACAGATTTAAAACAACTTTATAAATGACTTGGATGAAGGAATTGAGAGGATGTTCATCAAATTTGCAGATAACACCAAACTGGGAGGGATAGCTGATGTAGCAGAAGACAGAATGGGGATGCAATACGACCTTAATGGATTGCAGAGCTGGGCTCAAAGTAACAAAATTAATCTGGGAATGTTATACAACATACAACATTACTTTAATTGTTAGATGCAGATTTTGTTGAGTGATTCTGTGAATTTGCCAAATGTGTGGTCTTTTTCTATGCTGGGGAAGTGCCAAACTTTGGAAGGAGATTTTAAGTGAAATACTTAGGAATTCACTGGAAAGGGCACATTTAAAGGTTTTAAAGCCCAGACTTCCACACTTTACTGCATGTTTGGCCATGTAAAAACTCTGCTGAGGTTCTCTCACCAAAGAGTACTTGCCCTAAACTTGGATTTTGGCTTCTATGATTCCCCCCCCCCCCACTAATCCCACTTTCCTGAGAGTGAACTTCATTGTATTCGATCAGAATTACTTCCATTTAGACAAGATTAGAATTGCAGAGTTTCGCTGTTTTTTTGTTGCCTTGTAAAATATGCATTAAGGTTATAAGAAACTTTGGTTTTTAAAGAGAGAGATTGCAGTTAGTTTGTACAATCCCTCAACCCTTCATCAGCATGTTGTAGTCTTGAGTGGATCCATTTTGAAAACTCTGCTTCCTCCTTGATTATTTTAGAATGACCTCTTTTTCGGCTCTAGGCTTTAAACCACATCTGCTATGGGACTGTTCCATGGGCTACTTGGACAGAATGTTCAAATGGACTGTGAAATGATTAATTAAGCTGAGGAGAGAAGCATGTCCTGCTGGTAATGAAAGATTATTATTATTATTTTAGAGAGAGATACCATTATAGATTTTTACAATATTGTCTAGATTCGTTACACACTCCACATCTAGCACAGTATGCAGTTTTGACCCAGTTAAATTATCCTTTAAGCATGCAAGAAAGATGAGGACTCATGGGCATATGGTAAGTGCTGAATTTAAGGTAGAACACAAGGTTCACCCTATCACTATTCCACGAACTGTGAAGAGGTTTTGTGGCACGGTAGCAAGCCATATTTGATATGGTTCCATGGCAAAGCAATCAGACAATACCATAAAGGCAATGCTTGCCAGCTACTCATAGAGGGTAGCAGGTCTGAGAGAGCAAAAAGGATGTGCGTTAGCTCACATTTATAAGTTGGATCCATGCACTCTTTTTCATTGCTTTCCCCTTATGACAGATGTGGAGAATCTTTGACCTTGCAGATGTTGCTGAACAACTCCCATCACCCAAGATAACATGGTCAATGGCCAGGGAAGATGGGAGTTGCAGTTCAACAACATCTGGAGGGCAATAGTTCACCATCCCTGCCCTATAAAAATAAGTTGTTATTTAGTTATGCTGCTTCATCAGCTCTAGCTATTTTTGTTGGTCAATCTTTGGAGCTTTGCACCTTCTTCACTCTATTTAGCTTCCAGAGGCATTGGAAGACTGAAGACTGGGAGTGGCTGCCGGGAGTATATAACACCTTTCCTAAAGGATTTACACTGGTTCCCAGTACGTTTCCTAGTACAATTCAGTGTTGGTGCTGACCTTTAAAGCCCTAAACGGCCTGAAGGATCATCTCCATCCCCATTGTTCAGCCCAGACACTGAAGTCCAACTCTGAGGGCCTTCTGGCAGTTCCCTCACTGTGAGAAGTGAATTTACAGGGAACCAGGCAGAGGGCCTTCTTAGTAGTGGCACCCGCCCTGTGGAACACCCTCCCATCAGATGTCAAGGAGATAAAGTACAGACCTTTTAGAAGACATCTGAAGGCAGTCCTGTATCAGGAAGTTTATTATGTTTTTATATGTATTGGAAGCTGCTCCGAGTGGCTTGGGAAACCCAGTGAGATAGGTAGGGTATAAATAAAAAATTATTACTATTATTATTATTATTATTATTAGTAGTAGTAGTAGTAGTAGTATTGCAGTCAAGTCAAAATGGAGGATGAAATTGTATCTCAGGAACAATTTCTTTTGCATGTTTGTGCTTTTTTGTTTCTTCCCCATTTCACCTCTTGTAGTCACTTTGATGTGTTCATTGAGTCTCTCACACTTCGGCATGTATCATTCTTGTCCCCATCTCTCCTCATGAACACTATGGTATAGTGTACTACAGGCACCCTCTAGATCAGGAATAGAGAACCTGTGGCCCACCCTATATTAGTGGCCTCCAACTCCCATCATTCCCAGCCTGCACAGCAAATGGTCAGGTTATGGGAGTTGTAGTCCAACAATATCTGGAGGGCACTAGGTTTCTCATCATTCCTCTGGATCAGTGTTACCCAACCTTGGGTCTCCAGCTGTTTTTGGACAACAACCCCCATCATCCCTAGCTAGCAAGACCAGTGGTCAGGGATGATGGGAGTTGTAGTCCAAAAACAGCTGGAGACCCTGCTCTAGATAGTGACTTCTTTGTGTTCAGTATACATGGCAACACATTTTCAGGTAACTGCTTTCCAAGGAACTCTCTCATTCCTCCAACCACTAGCCCCAACCCAGGATCAGCTAAATTCTTAACTTTCCCAAAAGCCAAGTCATATTGCTTTCTTTCACAGGCTTTTTAGTGGTCAGTTAGCAAACACATGCTAATATTAGGTACATTATCTATCTATCTATATCTATCTATCTATCTATCTATCTATCTATCTATCTCTATCTATCTATCTATCTATCTATCTATCTATCTATCTATCTATCTATCTCTATCTATATCTATCTATCATCTATCATCTCTCTATCATCTATCTATCTATATCTATCTATCTATCTATCTATCTATCTATCTATCTATCTATCTATCTATCTAATCTATCTATCATCTATCTATCATCTATCTATATATATCGTATTTTTCGCCCTATAGGACGCACTTTTCCCCCTCCAAAAATGAAGGGGAAATCTGTGTGCATCCTATGGGGCGAATGCAGGCTTTCACTGAAGCTTGGAGAGCGATCGGTGCGCACCGACCCCTCTCGCTCTCCAGGCTTCAGGAAGCTATCAGCAAGCCTGGGGAGCCCGCAGGAGTTCCTGCAGGGCTCCCTAGGTTGCGGATAGCAGCCTGCTGCCCGGAGCGTGGGGCGCGCTGAAGCAGAACGCCCCGCACTTCGGGCAGATATCCACAGCCTAGGGAGCCCTGCAGGAGTTCCCACAGGGCTCCCTAGGCTGCAGATAGCAGCCTGCTGCCTGGAGCGCGGGGTGCGCTGAAGCAGAGCACCCCGCGCTTCAGGCAGATATCCTTTTCTCCTCTAAAAACTATGGTAGGTGCGTTTTTAAAAACTCGGGCTTCCCCCGTGGCTGGGGGGGGGGATATTTTTTTTTTCTTTATTCCCCCCCCAAAAAAACTAGGTGCGTCGTACGGGCCAGTGCGTCCTATAGGGCAAAAAATACGGTATTAAGAGTGTTTGGATTTTGTGCAGACTAGACACTTAAATAAATGAACAACTTAAATGATATTTCGTAAGAAACTATTTCACAGGAACAGGGCTTAGTCGCGAAAGATAGAACTGCCTTTTATAACTGACTATAGCAATTCAGCTGAGCCATAGGAAAAACCAAGCCACAGGTGTTTCCCCCCCTTTTTTCAACTAATGAGGTCTGGGGTTATAAATAGTCACAGTTCTTTAAGCATAAGCCATAAAATTACCCCCAACTGGTAAAAAGATAGGCTTTGAATTCAGCATTTAAACTTTCACTATGGACTAATGAAGAAGAGGGTTAAAAAGAAAGAAAAGTAGCTGGCTTGACTAATTCGCTAGCCAACACATCAGCGACCTTGAAAGTGGATGCGGAACTCTTCAGAAAATTGGTAAATATAGTGGTACAATCTGAGATACTAACCAGAGTTAATTTTATAGCTACAATAGTCAGAACAAATATATCTATGTAGAGTTTTAATGGAAAGATGAAAAGTTTCCAGAAATTGCCTACTTCAGTTTTGTGGCATAGAGGTCAGCGATTTAAAAAATAATAATGCCCTGACCGTGCATTGTATACAAGTAGCTTGTGAATTAAAATTAAGCATTATTTGTTCTGCAAGAGAATTTGCTTGCTTTGTTTGCACAAACACATACAAAAACAAAACAAAAAAAATGGTGACGGACTATCATTACCCAAATTGATAGCAGCTGTGCTTACTAAAAAATGTTTTCCTCAAATCTGTCGGCATATTGGGAGGGGAAGGGGGAGGGGGGGAAAGGAAATTCATCGCATGATAGAGTCAAACTCCTATGATACATTTCAATGCACTTTGCATTCAGTCTGAAAGACTGTATCTACAGTCTGTATATTTGCTATGTCACTGTGGTCAATGAATTTCATTTTGACTGTAGCCAAACTGCTATACAATTTCTGTGGATCAGCCTTAATGGGATTCCCCGCTCCCCCCCAAATTGGGAGAATTAGCATTATGTTGACCTACCGTTCAGAAAGCTCTTACCATTTGCTGCAATATAACACCTGTGAGGGTTTCCATCCCTGTAGGAGTGGCAGGATCTACAATCCTCTCCCTGTAAATAGACGTCTGTGGAAATTTCATGCATGACAGCAATGAGACAGAATACATGGTGTAGAACAAGGAAATATGGGTAGGCATCATTAACAGGTTAAAATACACCTGTAGTCCTCATTTCACATAACGGCTACCTGTTATCCTCCTGTAGGACCTAGCTTGGGACTTGCTGTCCTATCCACCGGCCTAAAAGGGGGCTTTGTGGGAGTGGTTGGGTGCAGGTATATTGAAGAAGGATGCCAACAATGCCAGAGTGATCAATTCTAGTGCTGTATTAAGAAGATGTAAACTTACAGCAATGCAGCCTTCCAGGTCTCTCAGCCTTTAAATGTGTGGCGTGGACACTGCAGCAAGGAGATGGTTTGTCCATGCCCAAGCAGACATGCACCCAGTCTTTATACACAAAGCAGTATATGTCATTTCACCAGACAAGATGAGGGCATCGGTGGCAAATACACAAACCTTACAGATAGTGTCTTTGAAAGTCTACTCAGTATTGACCCACAGTAGATTCCAATGTATAGTTAGAAGAGTAACAACTTAAACATGTTGCAGGATTCCCAAAAATAGATCAGAGGCAATTATATTTCATCTAGAAGAGCTTTACTGCTACTGAAGGCAAATGAGCATAATACATTCCAGTTGCAACAGGCTTAACTTAATTTACAATAACTTATAATAAGATTAAACCTTAACACTAACCATACTATGTACAGAACACCACACTAGAAGGCAAAGAGAGAGAAAGAGAAAGTGAAACTCAGGCTCCTTCTCGCCCTACTTATACAGTGGTACCTCGGGTTAAGAACTTAATTCGTTCCGGAGGTCTGTTCTTAACCTGAAACTGTTCTTAACCTGAAGCACCACTTTAGCTAATGGGGCCTCCCGCTGCTGTCACTCCGCTGGAGCACGATTTCTGTTCTCATCCTGAAGCAAAGTTCTTAACCCGAGGTACTATTTCTGGGTTAGTGGAGTCTGTAACCTGAAGCATATGTAACCCGAGGTACCACTGTATAGTCAGCATGACCTCACAGATGAGATAAAAGAACTAGTTTAAACCAGCTGCACTCAGCTTCTCTGAAGGAATAACCCAAACATCATGAAGTTTCTTTCACTCAGAGAAGCTTCCAGAACCCTCTTGAATTAATTAGAATAGGAAAGATCTCTACAGATCAGATCAATGCTTTCTGCACTAAGAAATGCAAACTGACAGCTAGCGTCCCTGTCTGGGCTCAGATCCCAGCACCCCAAGCCCCGCAGATAAGGATAACATCAAAGTAAGCCAATTAGTGTATATCAAAGCAAGTGAATATAAACACACATGAGCTCATTGTTAGCAATCAATTGTGGGGTTATCTTGACTACCAAGATGGCATCAGCAAAGCTTCCAGAACAGTTCACTTTTAGTTCAACAGACTTGCACGCATTAAATTTATGCCAGAATATAGATTTCAGGGTGTAACAAACACCCTGAAGAGAGATGATTACTGGAGATTTATGACAGTTTTTGTAATCTCTTGCTCATAAAGGGGGTAGCAATGCAGTGTGTACAAGCAGAGAAGGCCAGCATCACCAAGTTCTGAATTGGTCCCTGTAACCATACCTTTAATAGTAATTCGGTGTTCAGATTTTGCTTGATGATGCTTAACTCAATCCGGTCAATAAAAGAATCACATGAGGGCTTCTGCCTCTCATCCTACCAATGATGCCACAAGAACAGGTCAGGCTACCTTTTTTCAAGGTCAGCTGATGACCCTAGACAGCACTATTTACTAGGATAGCAACAGTCCCCCAAAAGCAAATGGCATACACTTGGCATCTCAAGTCTTGCTAAAAAAAACAACAAAAACCCTGGCTACCTAACAGTATTGTTGCAGTGGGTGAAACTGGGAAAAGTATGTAAAACACAACAGACATTCTAAAGCACAATAAAATGTGGATTATGATAATGTCATATTCCTCTCTGCTTTGCCTCAATTTACCACCCCATATCAGAAAAATATTCACTGAACTATTGGATTTTGGTCTCCAAAGTGAACGGCAATTCATCACAGCATCAACAGAATAGGCAGTTTAATGGACCAGGTTCTGAATATCTCATCGATTCCAGAGATGCTTGGTTGTACATACAGTGGTACCTCGGGTTACATACGCTTCAGGTTACATACGCTTCAGATTACAGACTCCGCTAACCCAGAAATAGTACCTCGGGTTAAGAACCTTGCTTCAGGATGAGGACAGAAATCATGCTCCGGCGGCGCAGCAGCAGCTGGAGGCCCCATTAGCTAAAGTGGTGCTTCAGGTTAAGAACAGTTTCAGGTTAAGAACAGACCTCCGGAACAAATTAAGTACTTAACCTGAGGTACCACTGTATAACCAAAGTACTGGGAAAATCTACCCATTGTTCTTTGCGCAACCCAGTGGAATTCATTTTCAAGTCACTTTCCTTAAGCTACAAGATGCAGTATTCTGTTTTGGGGTTTTTAAAAGCAACACAATCGGCAAGAACTTGAATCCTTCATTATGTATATGGGGGTGGGGGGAAGAAATGACTCTTTCTCCACCTGCTTTCCAAGAGTTTTTTGCAGACAGCTTACATAAATGGTTTGATAATGCAGCTTTGGCAGGCAGCTGTTTTGGCTAATTGAAAAAGCACCACTCAAAAGTAATAATGCCTTCTATATGAAAAGGAAACTTCTCTCTATTAACCCTCTTTAAACACACCGCAGTTCTCTCCAAGTGAAGAGTTTTCATCTGCCTTATGGATCAGGTGAATAATGACTGAGATACAAGCATCACCCATTATCGTGAGTCAACATGACTCAGACCAAAACAATATGTAACAGTGGGGAGCCCATCTCTTTGAACGTGGATCTGTCCCATTGGAATGGGGACCTGCTCTTTTTAAGTGCTTCATAAACAATGCTAATGAAGTTGAGGTCATTAAAGCAAAAAGAGATTGCAAAGAGCTCCAAACTGAACCCTCTAAACAGAACCAGTAGGCAGTAAAATGGCAAATGCAATTCATTTTAAACAAGTGTAAATTGATGTGTGACCTCCAACATTTCTCCGATGAAAATAGGGATGTCCCATTCCGTAATGAGAATTTTACTGTATAAGATGATGGATTGAGAATATTATGAAAAGAAAGGAAGTTAGTAATTTGAACAAGTTAATTTTATTAGAAAGTGGATATTGGAAATGAGATTTAATGAAAACGAGTTAGGAAGGATTTGAGGAAGTCACCCAATAATGGAACACTGTTTCGATTTTTAACTGTAAGAAGTTTTGGATGTATGTTTGTTTTTCTTGTTTATATGTTTGTTATTTTGTGTTGCGTTAAACTTGGAAAATTAATAATTCTTTTTTTGGGGGAAAAAACCCCATAATGATAATTTTACTATTTATGCTCCACAAATCTTACTGGATTGCCCCAGCCACTCTGTGCAGCTTCCAACATATATAAAAACATAATAAAACATGAAACTTTTTTTTAAAAAAAATCTTTCATATACAGGATTGCCTTCAGACGGCTTGGGGATCAGATAACTCCATACCCACCAATGTTTCTCTAATGAAAATAGGGACATCCTAAGGAAAAGTGGGACATTCCGGGATCAAATCAGAAACCAGGATGGCTTCTCTAAATCAAGGATGTCCCTGGAAAATAGGGACACTTGGAGGGTCTGCCATGCCCCACCCCCGCTGCTGGGAGGGTGCAATGCTGCTCCATCACACCTGCTTGTTTGCCTCTTCCTTCCCCACCCCTTCCTGTTTTGTGCCATATCTTTTTAGATTGCAAATCCTTGGACAGGGGCTTCCTCATTTGTTACTTACAGGAAAGTCATTACGGGAGCCTTAAGTGATGTGTGTTGTAAAAACACTGCAACCCTCTGCCCCAGCACTTTTGATGCTTGATCTAAGTATGCCCAGAGATTATTTCCGAGTGGTGATTTTTACTGATGTAAACTATTGTGGCATATAGCAGTTCAGAGCCTTCGAGGGCGGTAGGGAAGAGAAACGACGACAACAACACTCTGTATATTGTGTGTGTGTGTGTTAAGGGGAGGGGTTCCCAATGCAGCTGTTTAGGAACCCCCCCCCATAGCTTCAGCTGTCAAAATCAAGGGGGGAAATTCAGCTGAGGAAAATATGGGGTGCCATCCTTACCTCAGCACATGTCAGCAAGACAGCAATTCCAGTCTGAAGCTTCAGACTTTGGCCCCATCTCTGTTGAGAGGGAATGCTAATTTCTATTTACATGACAACCCTTTTCTCCATCTTTCCTTTGTGGTGCCGCAGTTGCTGAAGTACCCCATTAAATAATAATTGTTGTAGTCAAGGACAATGTACTTGTTCCACCATTTAGAAATTTCTGAAGCGTTAATCCACCTACTTGCGATGTCTGCTGTCTGAGTTTTCTCCTCGCTGTACCTGCAGCTTGGCCTGGATGCTCTCATTAAACCCATTTTCATTTCGTCGGTGTGTGCAAAAGGAAAGGAAAGGGGAAAAGAAAACTCCGAAGCTTTCATCAAAAATAAAATTGCTTTTACACAGCTTGGCTATCTAATTGGGGGAGATATTATGAGGAAGCAGAGGAACAGCAAATGAGTCATCCCAGCAGGAGGCTAAGAATAAGCACTCCTTGCTTGAAAAATCATTGATATCAGTCATCATCTTGAAATTAGCCTTTAATGCCACTCACTGGATTTTGGTCACAAGCTGCTAGTGGGATCTAATGTTGATGGGATAGGTGTTTCGCAGCTGATGCATGATGAGGTGATTGCCTAAAGAACAGTGTCTTTCAGAGCCATTGCCTGGCTAATGGAGTCTCTAATAGGGAGCAAGACTTTACCCTTCAGGTCACCAGGTGTGACAGGATATTATTAAAATGTGAGGGCAGCTCAGTGGCTTGCATGAAAAAAGCTGGCTCCATAAATTGTGATGCTTTGCAGCAGGGGGATCTTAATCCACGTACCAGCTTTAAACATTTAGGTCAGGCATGGGGTACCATTTTTCTTCCTGTTGAGGGCTGTATTCTTCTGGAGGGATAATAAGGTTGCATGATGCTGGTGGATGGGTGGGGGGCAGCATGCTGGAGATGGGCCAGTGGTGTGTGAGGCCAGAATCAGAAATGTGCAATGCATCCCCCTTCCCCCCTTATGTTCTACCTCTTTGCCAGCAAGGAAGTTGATATACCATATTTTTTGCTCTATAGGACACACTTTTCCCCCTTCAAAAATGAAGGGGAAATGTGTGTGCGTCCTATGGAGCGAAGACGCCATAGCCCTGTGACTCTCCCCCGGCTGGAGAGGTGTGGCGCGGCTATGGCAGGAGCCTCTCCGCTGCGCCTTTCCGCTGCTCCCTGACCTGCTCTTTGGGGCTGGTGGTGGGCTTCCCCCCGCCAGCCCCAAAGAGCAGGTTGAAAGGAACCTGAAGCCTGGAGAGCGAGAGGGGTCAGTGCACATCGGCCCCTCTCGCTCTCCAGGCTTCCAAGGTAGCCGCCTGAACGCACCTTAAATGGCACCTTGTTTCAGAGTGGGAAAACAAGAGGGGGAAAGTTCTCCCCCTCTCTGCGCAGCGCCTCCTGCCGCTTCGCTGAAGGGGCGCTGGGCAGAGAGGGGGAGAATTTTTTTTCTTGTTCTCCCCCCTCTAAAACAAAATGTGTCCTATTGTCCGGTGCGTCCTATGGTGCGAAAAATACGGTACTTTGCGTAAATATGCAGAGGATCAGGCTGCAAGTGCTTTCATAAGACAATCTGAGAAAGTGATTCCACCAACCCCTCCAACATCAGCGTGTGCCTAAGGTTGTCAACTTTGGGATCAGACCTCACAGTTATTCCTTTAATAGAGGCTTGCTCCATAGCAATTAGCAGCTGGTGATGTTAGGAGTCGCCTGCAGGTTTTGACTAAAAGCTTCACCTGCAGGTTTCTGCATATCAAGATCCTTTTAAGGGAGAGGAAAATGACAGGCTGCTGCTGCTGCTTTTTCCCAGGCCAGATGGACAACCCATGTGGCAACCCTCTTGAATGTGAGCATCCCATTTACTTGAAAAAGGTGTGTGTGTGTGGGGGGGGGGAACCTGCCAGTTTCTACATGGCAATAGGTTGAGGTCGGGGTCCTCTTCAGTCTCATTATTTTATCAGCCGAATGTTTCAAACTCACACCTGATGTAAGCAATGATTTCTTAAAAGGTTTTCAGACTGGGAGAGCTCATTGGAGTACAGCAAAAGCTGACCGTGCAATTATAGGTTTATGGCAACACACTGCCTTCATCTGCTCGGCAGGCAAAAAAATTATGAACCAAGTTAGGGCCATGAGCAGAAGCCCCAAAATAAGAGTTTATAAGGAAAGATTCCCATGGACTGCAAGAAGATCAAACCGATCCATTCTGAAGGAAATCAGCCCTGAGTGCTCACTGGAAGGACAGATCCTGAAGCTGAGGCTCCAATACTTTGGCCACCTCATGAGAAGAGAAGACTCCCTGGAAAAGACCCTGATGTTGGGAAAGATGGAGGGCACAAGGAGAAGGGGACGACAGAGGATGAAATGGTTGGACAGTGTTCTCGAAGCTACCAGCATGAGTTTGACCAAACTGCGGGAGGCAGTGGAAGACAGGAGTGCCTGGCGTGCTCTGGTCCGTGGGGTCACGAAGAGTCGGACACGACTAAATGACTAAACAACAACAAGGAAAGATGGAATCATTAAACCCGCGAACCAATGTCCCACAAATGTTCTTTCAATTTATCAATTAGAATTGGGGTACTGAGTTGAATGGGATGCGGGTGGCGCTGTGGGTTAAACCACAGAGCCTAGGGCTTGCCGAATGGAAGGTCAGCGGTTCGAATCCCCGCGACAGGGTGAGCTCCCATTGCTCGCTCCCTGCTCCTGCCAACCTAGCAGTTTGAAAGCACATCAAAGTGCAAGTAGATAAATAGGTACAGCTCCAGCGGCAAGGTAAATGGCGTTTCTGTGTGCTGCTCTGGTTCGCCCGAAGCTGCTTAGTCATGCTGGCCACATGACCTGGAAGCTGTCTGCTGACAAACGTTGGCTCCCTCAGCCTGTAAAGCGAGATGAGCGCTGCAACCCCAGAGTCGTCTGCGACTGGACCTAATGGTCAGGGGTGTCTTTACCTTTACTGAGTTGAATATAAACCTTTAACCCACCCTGGGATGATTGAAAGATGAAGTGAGGGGTGGGGATCATTCACAACCAACCAATTTTCTTTTTCACTGCTTGCTTTCTACCAAGAAAGGTCCTGAGGCTCAAGAAGCCATTGCTTCCCTTGGTTTGGAAGCCCTGTTTCAAGTTAAAAACACACCAGTTATAATATTCAGCACTGTGGGTTCAGCAACAACACATTGTCATTAAGGTTGGGTAAAGGATGACCTTTATTTAAAGCCCTAAATGGCCTCGGTCCAGTATACCTGAAGAAGCATCTCCACCCCCATCGTTCAACCCGGATACTGAGGTCCAGCTCCAAGGGCCTTCTCTTGGTTCACTCGCTGTGAGGTTACAGGGAACCAGGCACAGGGCCTTCTCAGTAGTGGCACCCACCCTGTGGAATGCCCTCCCATCAGATGTCAAAGAAATAAACAACTATCTGACGTTTAGAAGACTTCTGAAGGCAGCCCTGTTTAGGGAATTTTTTAATGACTGATGTTTTAATGTATTTTTAATCTTTCGTTGGAAGCCGCCCAGAGTGGCTGGGGAAACCCAGCCAGATGGGAGGGGTATAAATAATAAATTATTATTATTATATATTATATAAAGCTGCTCGGTTTCAGCTCACTATTTTTTCACTGTTTACTATATAATCTCAGGAAGCCTGAGATTTCCCCCTCAGGTCCTGCAACAAAATTTAGTTTTCTGGTTGTTTTTAAAAATTAAACTCAGGCCGTGAGCAACCAGCTAGTGTACAAGCCTTCTGCTGCCACATGGGTTTTCATCAGCATTGCAAGCCCCACCAGGAGGAGTAGGTCTTGATGACATGCTGTCACTCCCTGAGGAAATGTGTATTTAACTTATTTCTCATAATGTGACCAGTCTGTGCTTGCACAGTGGGTCTCTCTGTCATGAGCTCGTCCTACACTCGAGTAGGACCCTGGCAGAGACACATGCTCGACTAGCATGTTCTCTCCCTCCTGGTCGATTGTTCGGGAGCTTCAAAAGCTTTCTTCAGCCTGAACATCACAGCGACCGATGCCAACGGACATCGGCACACTTAGGGATCCGCAAAGTTTGCGAATCATGCGTAACGGACCTCAGCAACTCAGCATTTTGGCTAATCTACTTTTGTTGTTGTTTAGTCGTTTAGTTGCGTCCAACTCTTCGTGACCCCATGGACCAGAGCACACCAGGCACTTCTGTCTTCAATCTACTTTATTTACATATAAACACACACGGAGCACTGCAACATGGCTCCTTCTTTCTCGAGCATCAGATAGCAAAGAGAAAAAGAACGAAGGACAATAGTCCCACTTCACGGAACACAGTAACACAAACATCCTGTCTCCATCACTTCCCACTCTGTGGAGTCAAAACATACACCGTCATGTGATAGACAAAAATCCCATGACTGCAATCACAGAGCAGTAATTCTAACACTCTCCCCCCCCCCCCGCCGCGTATGCCCTACTCCCTCCCAAAGTCTGCTCTGGAGGGTTAGGGGAGCCCCTAGAACAAATTTAGGCAGTGTGCAGGGAAAAGAGCTCGAGTGCACGAGCAGAAATCTTTGCGCTGATGGGATGAGTCACTTAGAGCTGCTTTGTATATAACCCATTATGCATATTTTACATTCAACACCCCCTCAGAGCTTCAGAGGGAATTGAATGTAAAATCCATAAAAAGTATGTAAAATAAATTATATATGTAAAATTTGCCCCAGAGAGCGATGGCATGTCATCAAGAAGACCTGTCGCTCTCATTGATTTCAGTGCGCTATGTTGATTTCAAAGCACACTGAGCCGGGGAGCTCTGTGCACTAGATTCATGCAGCTTAAACAACCTTCTGAAACCAACAAGAGAAGACCGCACCAGCCTGACCTCACAGCCTGTCCTGTAAACAGCAAGAATGATACTATTGCCAGGAGCTGGTTCTGCAGCAGCTCTCAGGGGTTAAACACAAATGACAAATTAACTAGCAACCAATCTGGGTTTGAAATTCACAGTTCACTAAAGACTAAAGAGAGAGCAAGACTTGGTATGCACCTGGTTATGTTCAAAGCCATCAGGTTTGACCTTTGAACTCACCTACTACAAATTTTTGGCAACATCACTTCTACTTATTATTGGCAGTATCCAAATAAATACTTCAAGCCATTTCTGTCTGCATCTGTAAATGGCCAGTCCAAAGTGTTCTTTCTTTTTCACCCCAGAGACACAGCCCCCAATTCCTTTTTCTCTTTTGAAAAAATGGGAGGGTTTGTGCACTTTAGCTGTTTAGTTACCTTTTGGATATAGCGCCAGAGAACAAACTCATTTACTCACATATATTTTGGGACCCATACATTCTACTGTATCTATAGCACTGACAGCATTGGTCTCATACCCTCCAACATTTCTCCGATGAAAATAGGGACATTGTAAGGAAAAGTGGGACATATATCTTGGACATATCTTGTAAGGAGAGCAGGAAACCAACCGGTTTTTAGAATTGTTCTGAATTGAACTAATTTGGTAATGATTTGTATTAATTTGGAAAATAAAAAAATAGTTGGCAAAAAAGACATTCCTGGATCGAATCAGAAACAGGGATGGCTTCTGTAAATCCAGGACTGTCCCTGGAAAATAGGGACACCTGGAGGGTCTGCTGTCTCTGATTTTATTGTTTATCTCTCCTTCCGGCTGCCATTTTCTGTCTATGCCTAGCATAGAAAATGATTAAATTTGGAATGCTGGGACTTGTAGTTCTTGAGGAGGTGTTCATTCCTTGAGATCTCAAACTACAAGGCCTAAAGCTTACAATACAATCCTTCTCTTGCATGCTGTCTCTCTCTTCAGAATGCCAAGCCATGGTATGTGGCTGCAGCGGCAGACTTTGGGCTCACAAATTTTTATTTTTTATTTTTTATTGAATTTTATAAAAAAAAATTGACAAAACATCCATCTTACATATAAAACATAAAAACCACTTGGCCATCCTGGCCTGACACTTCCCTACTCAATTAATGGTTTTCCTAATTATACTCTGATATTGCATTTTGTTATTATTATTATTATTACTACCCTTAAGTCCAAATCTTAAATACACCGTTTAAACATCATATTGATAATAACTGATATATCTAACCTTACAAAACTTCTTGTAACCCTACTAACAATGTCAGTTGTTTACAGTTGTCTCTCAAATGCAATGTAAATTTATTCCAGTCTTTCAAAAAGGTCTGGTCCTGCTGGTTCCGAATTTTCCCAGTTAGTTTCTCCAACTCGGCATAGTCCATTAACTTTATCTGCCACTCTTCTTTTGTTGGGATCTCTTCCTGTTTCCATTTTTGGGCCAATAATATTCTTGCTGCAGTTGTTGCATAAAAAACAATGTTTTATCTTGCTTATGTATTTCTCTACCTACAATACCCAATAGGAAGGAAGACTTTGGGCTCACAAATTTCAGCGGCACCCTGTACAAAACAAAAATTCAGTGCCCCCGCCTCTTGTGCTACATTCTACAGCATTGTTGAGGCAACCAGTGCAGCCAAACCAGTTGTGCTACTCTAAAAACGATGTTGGTGGCTGACTGGCGGGCTGCATTTGGCTGGGACTTGAGTTGCCCAAGACAGTGTGACATTCCTTGTGGAAATGTGTCTGGCCAATCCCTGGGAAGTGAGACAGGGCAAGTGATTAGGATGGCCACTTATGCATCTGGGAAAAAAGGAGAGGAAACAAACCACTTACAAAGAGGACAAAAGTAGACACAGATTCTAAAAAAAACCATCTGCTACTTTATACATGAACATGCAAATTTAGAAATAATTAACGTTAATTGAAATGAAACGAAATGTAGTAGACACCTGTGGCCAGGTCTCCTGTGTGCCTGCCCAGTCAACTGTCTAGGTGCTATTGGTAGGCAGCGTTATGCTGCTTGCTTCCCTTTCTTCAGATTTTATCTTTAAAGCAGGCTTGGATTGGATAGTGCTTCAAACAGAGCATGTCTTCCTAGAGAGGACTGTCCTTTGATGCCCCTTGAGATAGAGGACTGTCCTCTGTGTATTAGGACACACGGGAACCCTGCATGCTGTTCTTGTCCCACCTGCATCTTGTCGTTTCCAAAGCTAGATGACATCTCGATGATTTAAATCTAGTGAGTGGGCTGAAGAGTGAACTCCTTGCCCTACACTTCTCTTCCTGCCTTTCTAGCTTTCCTCAGCAGTGGTGAACGCAGTGCCTCTTAGAAGGAAGGGCTGCTTCAACTGCAGGATGTGACAGACAAAGCCTGGTGTTGCCATCACTAACCCCCACATTTCTATCCCGCAGCCAACTGTGGTTATATCTCTAGGCTCTGTTTTGCATAATGTGGTGTACGATTATAGCTGTATTTCTTTTTTTAAAATCTGGTTTGTAAGTTACTGCTTATATATTTTCCACCTTTTTATATTGTTGTTGTTTAGTAGTTTAATTGTGCCCGACTCTTCGTGACCCCAAGGACCAGAGCACGCCAGGCACTCCTGTCTTCCACTGCTTCCTGCAGTTTAGTCAAACTCATGCTGGTAGCTTTGAGAACACTGTCCAACCATCTCGTCCTCTGTCGTCCCCTTCTCCTTGTGCCCTCCATCTTTCCCAACATCAGGGTCTTTCCCAGGGAGTCTTCTCATGAGGTGGCCAAAGTATTGGAGCCTCAGCTTCAGGATCTGTCCTTCCAGTGAGCACTCAGGGCTGATTTCCTTAAGAATGGATAGGTTTGATCTTCTTGCAGTCCATGGGACTCTCAAGAGTCTCATCCAGCACCATAATTCAAAAGCATCAATTCTTCGGCGATCAGCCTTCTTTATGGTCCAGCTCTCACTTCCATACATCACTACTGGGAAAACCATAGCTTTAACTATACGGAGCTTTGTTGGCAAGGTGATGTCTCTGCTTTTTAAGATGCTCCCCTTCATGGGTCACTGGTGAAGGGGCTTGAACAACTCAGAGAAGCCATGAACTATGCCGTGCAGGGCACCCAAGATGGACAGGTCATAGTGGAGAGTTTTGACCAAATGTGATCCACCTGGAGCAGGAACTGGCAAGCCACTCCAGTATCCCTGCCAAGAAAACTCCATGGACAAAGACAACAGGCCTTTTTATATTAGCTAGTAATTAATTTCACAGAAAAGATTTTGATTTATCATTTCTACTTCATGCCTCCCATATCAAGAGAACTGGGTTCCAGTTGTTGGGTTGTCTGCTCTTGTTGTGCCAGGGCAACCTGAACTTCATGAGGGTTTGTGTGTGTGCGCGAATCTCCGATTTTTATAAACACTTTTGATTGAACATAAGAATGCACAGTGCCAGATTTGGCACATCGACTCAAAAGACAGCTTATTTACCTTTGCCACATTGACTCAAAAGACAATTTCTTCAAAAAGCAAGTATTTGGTATGTATAGGAAAGAAAAGCGCCTCTTTTTGGCCCTGTGCTAGACGCCACGAATAGCACAAGAACAGAAAAGATATAAATCCTATTATTCTGGCCTGGCCACTGTAGAACAATTATGGTGTAGCATAGGAAATGTTGCAAAGCCTCAAGCAGTGAATGGGGGTAGAGTTCTGAAGCCGATTCTCTTCCTAATGGGAAATGCACAGTGATGAGAAGACAGGATGAAAAAGGTGAAATCATCAGTAGCCTAGAATTAAAGCAAGCAAGGTGTAAGCTTAAAACATAAATGATACCGTGAGTGTCAAGTTATTATTTTAGTCCATGCACTGATAATAGGGCAAGGAGAGAAAAGCGGAGATTACAAAGGGAGAAGGGGTAAAAAAAAACCCAACTGCATATCAAGGAAATACAAAGAAATAATTTTCTATTCAAAAGAATAGAAAAGTGCATCTAACACATACTGTGCATCATTGTTGAACTTAAGCACTAGGGCAATTCAAGAAGCTATAAGATTCTGTTTCAGGGAGATTGGGAATGGATATTGAAAGTATAATGAGGCGTAACTTATCCACAGACATCTTTCATGTTCACATGTTGTCTGTGGGGAGTTCATTCTTGCCCACAGAGTCACCAGAGTTGTTTGCCGTGATGTAGAAGAAGAAGAAGAGTTTGGATTTGATATCCCGCTTTATCACTACCTGAAGGAGTCTCAAAGCGGCTAACATTCTCCTTTCCCTTCCTCCCCCACAACAAACACTCTGTAATGTGAGTGAGGCTGAGACTTCAGAGAAGTGTGACTAGCCCAAGGTCACCCAGCAGCTGCATGTGGAGGAGCGGAGATGCGAACCCAGTTCACCAGATTACGAGTCTACCGTTCTTAACCACTACACCACGCCATGTGGGAAGAATTTAATGCCAAAGGAAAATCTAGGTTCTGGGCCATCATTTTGTTTTGACGCATAGGCTGCAAGGCATTTTGGGAAAATGACTTGTGCGTTAAGATCCCAAGACCTCCCCCAATAAATAAAGACACAATTGACACGGAATTTCGTTTAAGGTTATTGGCATAATTTTGGCCACAACTTTATTGATTACAGATCGTGAGTGGTTTGCTTAGGCATTGGTTCCCGACTAGCTGCACCTGACCTCAGCAGGGCAGCACTGACAACTGGACTCCAGCAGACGTCAGTAAGGGAAAACTTTCTGGGGGAGAATTGGACCAGGCTCAGACTCAAGCTCACCCCAAATGCTCTCAGGGGCTCTGGCGTGGCCCTAACCCCCGGAAGGGGATCAGACAAAAGCAAGGCAAGCCCCTGGATTCCTTTAACGGAATACCCTATCATTGGAGCGGCGGGCACAGTCTATCCACATCCCCACCACCACCATTGAACCAATGCCTAACCGCCAAACCTTACAAAGTTGTGATGATTTGCTACGCGGCAGGCGAAACCCAAGTGGCACCAGCCAATCAGCCAAATGGGAAAATTCCTACCGGGCCCCTGTCCCAAGAACAGACAACCCATGACAGCATAGCAAGGCCATGATGAACCCTAAATATAGGGAGGGTGGGCGGGTGATCTGATTCACGTGGTGAAAAAGAGGAAGCTCAACGCAATGTGCAGCGGTATATATAGGTCCCTTGGTTAATGCATGAAATGATCCCATTGGCCAGAATTACCCCAGCAACCGAGGGGCAACCAATCGTGTTGTTGTGGCTATCCAATCGCTCCCACCCACAACAGCAGTGAGGTCGGTCTTGATGATCTTACCGCAACGCATGCTCTCTAGGTGGAGGACATGATGTACGAGTGTAGCTATCTCTGGCACAGTGCTATGGCACTCTGCATGGTGGGTGAAGATCAAAAGCATCACAAAGAAACAGTAGCACTCTCCATTTCGATGGTGGAAATGGAAAGGACGGGGTAGAGACAGATTCAAAAATAACAAGGGCATTTCAGACAGGCAAATTTTACCAAGGTTGATGGCACATTCCACGATTACTGAGAAATATCTTAACACCCACTCCAATAAAAGATCATGCCTTACCAAATGGTATAGTTGGTCTATTGGACAAGGACCAGGGTAGAAATGGAAATGATAAAATATGTAATATAGGTACATAGGAAGCTCTACCAATTGTGAAACACCACAAGTCTCTGAGAATTGGTCTTTCTTCTTACAACCGGTCACAAAAGTCCAGCTTACTCCTTCTTAGTCTCAGTTTTGAACTCAACAGGGAGGAGAATGGAAACAAAATTAGCATTAGTTGGCTCTGCCATTGGCTTCAATGGTATTCCTGCCCCCACCCTATGAATTCCAGTAGGAACCAGCCACCACTGCACTTTGTGTACCCCCAGTTTTCAGAGGCTGCAGATATAACATTCTGGTGATACCAGCGATTCCCTAGTTTGACCTCCTTGGTCGATTCTTGGGATAAAGTACAACATCTATACCACCATGGCACCAGGTGCTATGTTACAATGGCAGTGGTCATTAAAGATTCACAGCTTCTGTTCATGAGTTTGATAACTATCCTCAACACCAGTTTCCTTAAGTATATCAAGTTGCTATCATCAGGAAATCACTAAATAGTGTGAGCTGAACATACTTTACCATCAGCTGAACTGACTTGGATCTCACCATATGATTCAAAGACATCTGCTGGGCAACGGTTCTTATAATACTGTCATGTAAGAATTCATGGCTAGTCAAATGAGACTCTTAAATGATCTCATTTTCTCCCAAGTTCTGTTTTGATCACATTTTTTTAGCTTGTTCTTGATGTGAAAGGCGCAGGAGTTAGATCCCATTCCCACAATCTTCCTTTGTTTATTACACCCCAGATCCAAATGAGAAATTAAAATAGTTTTTCCATGGCCTAATAGACATATGTATTCCTATTTTTTTTTTCTTCCTCCAAACTTTCTCCTTCCTGAACTGTCCCTCAGCTCCTGAAATTGGGAACTGCATTCATTCTTTTGCAGCCTCTAGGCACCAGAAACCCAGAGCTCTCCTTAGCAAGTAGTCAGAAATCTTTACTATCGGCTTCCCATTTTCCTTTGTTGCTTTCCTTTCAGGATACAGTTGATCTCAGCCTGGTGCTTTGTCAAATATTACAGTCCTAATTGCTTATTATTTTCTTCAGTGCAGTGGCGATGCCTTTTAATATTTTACTTTTCCCTCCAGGAGAACAAGGCTCAGTCTTAGTTAAGCTCCTTCCCATCTTTTATTATTATTATGACTATGAAAAAAGAGTAATGTGAGATGAAAAATTCATTTAGGCCTCCAGCTCTGTCAATCTCATTCATCATCAGCTTCCCATTGGTGTTACTGAATGCTTCCATGGACGTGTATCCTGGGATTTAGATAATATTACCATAGTGGTTCGAAAGAAGAAGCTAGTTGGGTAATTGGCCGAGACCATTTGCCAGTTAACGAGCAGAGCTTGTGGTAAATAATTTCTCTTCCTCCCTTCAATTAGTTTTGAACCACAGAATTAAAATGCAGTCTGGCATCCTTCTGTGTAATTCAAACATGGGGCACAACCAGCAAAACACAAACGTAACAAAAACGGCACATCCATGTTTCATGGTTCGGTTGCAATCCACTCTTCTTATTCTTGTTTCATGTCTCTTGTTTCATCACTCTTGCTATTTAAACTGTTGGCTTGACTGAGGCCCTTAAAGTATAAATCAACCCTTTCCAACCCGGGGGGGTGGGGGTGGGGTCTCCAGTTGTTTTAGACTACACTACCCATCATCCCTGACTATTTCTGCCTGGGACTGATGAGAGTTGTAGTCCAAAACATTTGGGGATATCAGGTTAGGTTAGGGATGGTTGGTATAAACCGTTTAAACAGGAGGTTATTTGCCATACCCTTTCAGAAGCTTGCATTCTATATTTTTGATGTAACTCTCCTCCACTAAAAAATACTGTATCTCTAAACTTTAAATGCTCTTTAAGACAAGCTATATTTCTTAAGTGAATTAATTTAACATAGTAACATCTATAATTTCTTTTCCCATTTGTGAGGTATCCTGTCAGAATTCAAGCGGTATAAGGCACAGTCTTATACTTTACATGGGAGGGGGGATATTTCATTCTGTTAAAATTGCCAGTGTTTTCTGTTGAGATTCTTAATGAATACATCAAAGAATATTTTAAATAATCTCTGTCTTTCTCTTCCTTTTTCTCTCTGCACTTTGCACTGTCAACTTGTTAAGCCAGCTCTCACGAATTTGCTTCTCACAGTAGCAAACAGGATGTCCGTATGGGCTGATATTTTCCAGACGTAATACATGTTAATGGCAACAGTTCACATCCTGTGTCAAATAATCCTGTGATCTGCATGTATCCACCAGCTGGCTCTTAATTGTGAATAGACTCCTTGAGCTCTTAGAACAGGGAGAGGGAACCTGTGATGCACCAGATACTATTGGATAGCACCTCCCATCAATCACAGACATTATGGCCAATGGTCAGGGAAGATGGTGCTGGGTGGGCCATAGGTTGCCCATCGCTGCCTTAGAATGCCAGGAACTGATGGAGGCTACATGGGGGGAAAGTGAAGACCCTGGAGAGATCACATGAGAATAATTTTTCTTGTATGCAGGAGGGGCTCTTGTAAACACAGAGAAGAGCCATGTGTAGTGAAACTTCACTAAAGGTAAAGGTGAAGGGACCCCTGACCATTAGGTCCAGTCGTGACCGACTCTAGGGTTGTGGCGCTCATCTCACTTTATTGGCCGAGGGAGCTGGCGTACAGCTTCTGGGTCATGTGGCCAGCATGACTAAGCCGCTTCTGGCGAATCAGAGCAGCGCACAGAAATGCCGTTTACCTTCCCGCCAGAGCGGTACCTATTTATCTACTTGCACTTTGACGTGCTTTCAAACTGCTAGGTAGGCAGGAGCAGGGACCGAGCAACGGGAGCTCACCCCGTCACGGGGATTCAAACCGCCGACCTTCTGATCAGCAAGTCCTAGGCTCTGTGGTTTAACCCACAGCGCCACCCGTGTCCCTTTAACTTCACTAAATGTGGGTAAAAAGAGGGCAGGGGAAACCTACCGTATTTTTTGCTCTATATGACTCACTTTTTCCCTCCTAAAAAGTAAGTGGAAATGTGTGTGCGTCTTATGGAGCGAATGCAGGCTGCACAGCTATCCCAGAAGCCAGAACAGCAAGAGGGATTGCTGCTTTCACTGCGCAGCGATCCCTCTTGCTGTTCTGGCTTCTGAGATTCAGAATATTTTTTTCCTTGTTTTCCTCCTGCAAAAACTAGGTGCGTCTTGTGGTCTGGTGCATCTTATAGAGCGAAAAATACGGTAATTGTTGCAATCAGAAATGTTAAAGATGGGGATTTTGAAATATTACGTGATGCCATTCACTGTTATAAAGTAAGGTGTTCAAACAGGCTTTGTGCCAACATGTAGCATCCACGAACAGCTTCCAGGGCCAGAGCAGGATTTAATAACATGCAGATTTCTGCTCCACAAGCCCTTCATCATTCAAGTTTACCGCCATGTCCCAATGTGGCATTGCTCCAGGACATTGTAGAACACTAAAATGGCATAACACTGTCCACTGTCCTTTGCTGAGGATCCCTTAAAACAAGTCCAAATGGAAGGAAACATTAATACATATCAGTTCTGACAAAATACAAGGAAATAAACCTGCAGCTTTTGACAAATAAGATGCATTTGGGCCTCATCTGACAGATTATTTAATGATGAAGCTGTTGGTGTTTGATGTGCATCAAAGCGTATTCTAAACCACATGTGTTTCATGGGACCAATCGGGTTTAGCATCATCTTCAGCTCGGCCTTGACATTCTTGGAAAGGAATAGTAAATTCTGAGGAAATTTTGGCAGGGGACTAGCCATCTTAAGAATTATTATTTTGCTTCCATCGGAAGCACTCCCTTTTAAGATTACAGGTCCTCGTAACATTAATGTTATATTATCTGCATGTCTCAAGAAGCCAAAGCTGTTGAAGACCAATCAGTACGAAATTCACCACTCTCATGTCCCTTTCTACATTTCAATTTCCTGTCTAGATTGCTAAAAATAAACACATGTTCTAACGGCAAATGCATCTCTGCAGCACCAGCTGCTAAGCAAATAAACTCCCAAATAAAAATGTTGTCTTCATGAAATAAGATATATTTAATTAAATAAAGGGGGGGGGGGGGAAGCAAAGTGCCATTACAAGAACATAAAACTGTACGGCACAAGATAAAGCTAAATTACTACAAGGCAGCTCAGTTCAATCTAATCCTTCAAGATAAAGATGAAACCAGAAAATTGCACATATTGTAAAATCAGTATAAGCTCTAAGCAAATATTAACTAGGGAGATATAAACTGATTCATAATAAATACAAGTGTGAATGCTAGGATTAGTTTAGGAAATGCAAACTGAACCACACCGGGATGTAAAATACTCCATTTTTAGTCTGGGAACCCAAGAAGGACGGTATGACATAATATGAATTGCATTGTTGAAATGCTCACAACACATCTAATGTGAAAATCTTACAAGAAAATAATGAGGTATTTAGCTCAGGCTGGTACTGGATATATATGTCTATCTGAAGCAAATCACCTGCTTTCCCCAAGAGGAATTTGGAGTGGTGAAATAGCAGTCAAATGGTTGATGTTAACAATTTCCTTCTTTTCTGCTCCAGCTTTGCAGCCCAGTTGCATTCCCTTCCACTAGGCTCCTAATGTTTGCTTGGCGAGTGTGATTTGGAGTTGAGGAGTTTCATATGGGTAAAAGCTTGAGCATGCCCACACTCCTGTCACTTGAAATATCATCCTAAGAAATGCAGTTGTAGGACTTTGGGTATATGACACTACCTTTCTCTGTATTTAGATGCCAAGCAAAAACTGTTGGCATATGTGCTTGTAGGTTCGTAGCAGTGCAGTTTTGTGCTGGAAGACACCAGCTCTTCAGTCAGTTCAGTCCTTTACTGACAGGTCCAAAGCATTAAGGCAGGTAAAGGTAAAAGGTAAATGACCCCTGGACGGTTAAGGGGTTGCAGTGCCCATCTCGCTTTCAGGCTGAGGCAGCTGGTGTTTGTCCGTAGACAGCTTTCTGGGTCATGTGGCCAGCATGACTAAAAACTGCTTCTGGTGCAACAGATTGCCGTGACAGAAACAAGAGCGCACAGAAACACCATTTACCTTCCTGCCACAGCAGTACCTATTTATCCACTTGCACTGGCGTGCTTTCGAACTGCTAGGTTGGCAGCAGCCGGGACAGAACAATGGGAACTCATTCCGTTGCGGGGATTCGAACCACGATCTTCCAATGGGCAACCAGGGGTCATTTACCTTTTTTACCTTTTAAGGCAGATTCACTATATACACTATATACAGACTTCCGCTAGATCCCTAGTAGAAGGTGAAGGCTTCAAATGCAAAGCAGGTACAACTCACAGCATACATGCAGCACAGAGTTCAGTACCAATCTGGCAGAGCTTATTTGCCATCTTAATATACCCAAGAATGACCACCCCCTTGGCCGGTTGCCAGATCACAATGACCTACTTGGCTGCAAGTGTTCTGGAACAAGCAAAGATCATCAGTGTCGAAGCGATGATTCTTCAACATCAACTTTGTTGAACTGGTCATGTTGTTTGGGTGCCTGATTATGGTCTTCCAGAGCAACTACTCTATTCCGAACTTAAAAATGGAAAGCGTAATGCTGGTGGTCAACAAAAGAAGTTTAAAGGCTCTCTCAAGGCAAATCGTTTTGTTTCTTGTGGTTTCCATCCAGGCAACACTGGGCTCGTCCACACTTCTGTGCTAGAAAGCATGGGTCTAAGTGGTTTTCTGCTTGATCTGTACTTCCTAGGCATGGGTTTGAGCAGTTTCCCCCTTGCCTCGCTCCTTTCCTAGGGAAAAGCCACTCTTTAGCGCTAAACTGGAGCAAACACCAATCTGGAGAAAACTCTAATTGCCCTTTGTGCCGATGGAGCGCTAAAGAGTGGCTTTCCCTGGGAGAAAGCAATAGGGGGAAGAGGAAATGTGGGTAAGTCCATTTTCTCGCCCTCACATGCATGCTTTTGCTCCTTGTGAGTCGTGAGGAGCAGAAGGCTGCTCTCCCTGTCCATGTGAACAGTACATTCATTTCACAGCTCCCCCCACAAAACGCTGGCAAACAAGGATTGTGCAATTCAACCATTATCCTTGAAATCCTCTCATATCTGCAGAGAAGAAGCTCAAGGTCTTATGTCAACAAAATGTCAGATGCCATTCTGGTTTAATCTATGCACATCTCCTTCAGGGCAAAACAAAAGCCTTTCCGATGGAAAGATGGCTGACTGAAAATGAACACATTAGTTGACTTGACAAGTGATACTTTCAACAATCACAAGTTTACTCCTTTCGATTTATGCTCTTTCTTTCTTTTGATGCCCCTCCCCATTGGGTTCTTTATTGTACTGCGGCAATACAGTGGGGTAACAGCGGCTCTCATGATATCCAAAGATGACGTTTTCTGGATTGATATTCTGTTTTTCTGTTGATGCCTCTCAGCATCAGGCCACCCCATTCTTCCTTTTCTTTCTGTCTTTCCCCCCAGGAGTTGTTTCTCTCTCTCTCTCTCTCTCTCTCTCTCTTGGCCATGGGGATACAGTGGGATATCACAAGCTTTCAGGATTTCCCACAGTGCCCCTAAATCCTTTTTCTGGTCAGTTCACAGCATGAACTTTAAAATGTGTATATATATATATATATATATATATATGTATGTTCACAACTCTTATATTTATAGGATCCAAGATAGATATGTAGAAAAAGAAGAATTTGCTAACCGACACACAATTCTTTTTGTTTAATTCTACACACAAAACAAAATAACCTGCTGTATAAGTTGTGAAATATGAATATATTCATTCTCCTCCATTGCTTTATGAAGTTATTATATGTGCTGCTTTGATGTTACATGAAGACTACCTGGGTCGTTTTGTTCCAATTATTCAGTGCAAAGTTGGAAGACTTCCATGCTGTATTAAGATCTACTTTGATGTTGCACCAAAGATCAGTGCATCAGACCTAGACTGTCAGAGGAACTAGATTCATTATTTAGAGAATAAAGAGTATTTGTTCCATGTAGTCATTTTCCAATGTTGTTATTGTCCAAAGTGGGTGCTAAATAGAAGGGAGGCAGCCATGAAGGTAATTAACAACGAGGTGTTTGCTATTTTTTAAGACATGCACACTCCCTCTAAGAACTACACTTTGCATTCTAAGGTAGCACACTTATTAGGGAATGGGTCCCACTGTATTCAGCAGGGCTTTTGAATAGGGATGGAAGAGAAATTTGAATCAGTTCGCATTTAAAGTTGAATCTATCAAATCTGCACCTTCCAAAACAAGATGCAAACCAAAACACGTAGCTAGGCTCTGAAATTCACACTCATCCGAGTTTTGCAATGCAGTTCTCTAACCAAACAGCGTTTACAGAAATGCATATATCAGGGATAAGTGTGCATTAAAATGAAGATATTGGTGAAACTAAGATACAAAAATGCATTATCGTAAGGAAATGGCCTGCAAAAATGTACACATTGGTCAAACTACGTAAAAAAATGTGTGTGTTAGGAGAAATTCACACAGAAATGGTGATGATTTTCTTGGGGATTCTTTTTCGAAACATGATGCAGAATGTGAAGAACTGAAGTTAACACTGGAAAAACGAGAAACAGAGAGAACCAAATTTTACAGATCCTTCTATCCCTACTTTTGAGTAACCATGTTTGGGAGTGCACTGCCTGAAACATTTCTAGCATCCTAAAATAAGATCAGGGCAATCATTTTGTTCCCTATTATAGACAAGAGTTGTGCTCACTTATGAATAAGCCTAATCTCTCTTTCCTGCAGTTTGATGGCCATTTCTATGTAACAAGATCCTCTTGCCTTTCTACTCAGGGAGAAAGACACAGGGACAACTCAACAATACAGTATATACATCCCCGCTTAATGCTGGTGCCCCAAATTTCATGCACACTTATAGTTGGTAGAGCATGAGACTCTTAATCTCAGGACTGTGGATTTGAGTGATGGGCGGAAGATTTCTTCATTGCAGAAGGTTGGAATAGATCATCCTTGTGGCCCCTTGCAACTTTATGGCTCTTCAATTTCTGGATGATCACACTTTTCAGATTCCCATCCACTATGGTTGGAGCTAGGGCTATAAACAGACTCCTTGCGCAGCTTTCAGCATGGGAAAGATTCATTAATGTCTGAAAGTTTTGCCACACAGAAAGTAGATGGAAACAAGTAGTGTTTCCTTTAGAAAGTGGTGTAGAAGCTTTAAAATACAGTCGTAGCTTGGATCCCAAACGCTTTGCAAGTCGAACGCTTTGGCTCCTGAACGTCGCAAACTCAGAAGTGAGTGTTCTGGTTTGTGAACATTCTTTAGAACCTGAATGTCCGATGCGGGTTCTGCAGGTTCCGATTGGCTGCAGGAGCTTCCTGCAGCCAATCGAAAGCTGTGCCTTGGTTTCTGAATGTTTTAGAAGTCAAACGGACTTCCAGAACGGATTCCATTTGACTTCCAAGGTATGGCTGTAATGCGAATAGCAGAGCAGCCACAAATTCTCTGTTCCTTCGGGGGGGTGGGAGGGGGTGGAACATTTTGAAAGAAGTAAGCATATTTTCTGAGCATCAGATTAGTTTCGTTCATCTAAATAATTTTAGCTGTTGCTATTTTATTATTAGTCTTATCATGCCGCACTAGACAGATGTCTTTTCAATAAATCCCACACCTTTGAACTTCTTTTGTAAACATTCTTTTGGCGTATGACAAATGCTGATTTTTATCAAGCATTTCACCTTATTGTATAAATACGATTTGCCATGTGGTGCTGCACTTATGATTGTTCAATTTATTTCCTGAGGATTGCACGGATGCAATTGAGAAATTTTGATGATTCCTGCCACAATCCTACAAAGTTAGGCACACCTAAGCCTTTTGGCTTTGAAAGGTTAAGGACGATTAACTCTGTATGATTTCCAATGAAGAAAATTAAGTGGGGAAATAAGATGGGAAGACGTTGCATATAAGGTCATTGCAGTAAATGGAGGCGCAGTTCTGATTTTTACTCAGTCTGAAGATCCTGTTGCATGTTGAGGTCCCCAAGACACCCCTACCCCAATAACTCACACATCACACAGATTTTTTGTTTAAGGTTTTTGGCATAATTTTGGCCACAACTTTATTAACATACATGGATGTGAGTGGTTGCTTAGGCATTGGTTAGGACTATCTGTCCCCCCGCCTTGAGGACAGAACTGACTTCTGGATTCCAGTGAAAGTCAGTGAGGGGAAACAATATTGGGGAGAACTGGAGCTGCGACACAGACCCTCAGCTTCTCCCTGCATACTCCCAGGGGCTTACGCGGCCCAAACCCAATTCCAGGGGTTTGGACGAAAGGATGGCAAGCCCCTGAATTCCTTTAATGGAATTCCCTTGCAGCAGCAGCATTGGAGGGGCAGGCCCAGCCAATCATTAACCCTCCTCCAACCAATTTTAACCAATGCCTAACTGCAACCTTACAAGTTGTGACGATTTGCTACGCAGTAGGCAAAAACCAAATGGCACCAGCCAATCAGCCAAATGGACAAAATTCCTACCAGGCCCCTGCCCCAAAAGCAGACAACCCCATGAGAGGCATAGCAAGGGCAACACATAAGACCCAAATCAAGGGAGGGTGGGCGGGTGATCTGGTGCACACAGCAAAAGTGAAAGTGTGTGCACTGCTTAAAAAACCTCTGTTCCCACCCCCAAATTGGCAACATCAAAATTACCCCAGCAACTCAGGCTACCAATCCCTGCCAGGGCCAACCATCCCAAACATGCCTAGCAACAGCGGGGTGTCTTGTCTGCCCTCCACCCCAACACGTGCTCTCTTTTAATGAGAACACACTTTCTCGTTGATGAGGAGTGAGCATGTGTTTGTCCCCCTCAATAGGTATAAAATGGAGGATCCATGTTCTCATGTACAGCTAGTTAAATCTGTGACTTTTGCCACTTTTAGTAAGGGAAAGAATTCTGTGATTTAGGCATCAGTGACCACATCAGAAGTTACAAAATGCATGTGGTGCACTGGAGCATTTATGTCTACTTTTCTGTAGATATGACTTAATCATATGCGCTCTGCTGTGGTTTTACAGTGTCTAAAACACTTCTGTATCTCATAACCCTGCTATGTCGATTCCTCTGCCCCCTTACCACCAAATATTTTAGTTTATTCACCAGTTGAAAGGTGAACACATACAGATATATTTTAAGCAATAATTGCCATTGACAGGTGGTTACAGAAGCTGTGAATTCAGGATGGGAATAGTGTATTGATTGAGTCAGATAGCTTATCCCTTGTAATTGTGGCCTGTCTTGGTTGCCTTGCGAAACTGAGGACAAGGTTTCCCTTTTTAAAAGGGAAATTCCCTTATTCTGAATAGGATTCCACACAAGAAAAGGGAAAAGTTGACAGCCATGGGCATGGCTTCAACAGTGGCCGTTGCTGGAAATGGTTGTGTTTCTTAATGTGATACGGTGGCACGGATACACATCAATTCTACAGAAGACAATGGTGTAGAAAATAACTTGTTGGTAGACTGTCTCCATGTTGCTGTGAGCCAGCTCTTAGATCCACTGACCTTTCCACTGGATCATGGTCAGAACCTTTATTTGCATTTGACTCTTAAGGACAGGTCCCAGGCAGAATTGATATTATGATTGACATAAGGCTGTATCTTGTTCTGTCCCTTGTTCACAAGTCTATAGATATACAACGTATTGCGTGGTACAACACCATCAAACAGAGTTTTTCTGCTTTCCGCAAGCAGCAGCCAGTGAAATGAAGCACTCTCTGTTATAATTGTTCTCTCTGTTTTATATATGCTATAAAGTGAAATAATAACACACAACTTTACAGAAAAAAGCAGGACAAATAATATAATGCCTAACGCTGTTCTACAAAACAGTTGCCTGGAATTCAGTCCTGTTTACTTCAGTGGAATTCAGATAAAATTTTAGCTGAAGAGAATAGAATTTGTGATTGGAAAATGGATGGTTATTTATCATGTTACCATGGGTAGTATGGCTACTTTAGGAGGCTGGTCACATTTCCCATACAGGGAGAAAAAAACAGCAACCAAGAACATGTTAAACATATAGCTCACTATCTTGATCATCAAACACATCACTGACACATTGTCAAAACCCACATGGAATACTGACACTTTTTTTTTTTTTTTTTTTTACTATATCTATATCTAAATCTATAGCACCTCTATCTGGGTGGTTCTCAAGTGCCCTTCATAAGGTTCTCCAACATTCCCCTTTAGGGTGTGTGCAACAGATGGAAGCAATTTGTGATGGGCTGCTTTCAAAACACTGCCAAGTTATTGAAAGACAAATCTTTATTTATGCTGCGTGACACTGAAACAAAATAGAATATACTGTAGCTCCTGATCTCATCTGATTCCAGCAGAAGCGTTACAGTACCTGTGTCGTGTTCTATTAAATGTTTCTCATAACTGGAGAAAATGCATTTATGGGGTGAAATATTTCAACAGAATATTATAATCCATTGGGTGGGCTGTGTCGATTTGCTCTCTCTCCAAGCCCCATGTTGTGTCTTCTTATTTGATAGGATTTAGAAACTCAAACATCAGTTTGTGTCTGCAACATTAATTCCTCACCACCAAACTGATTTTCCAGTTCAAGTCACAATTTGAGGCTGTGGGAGAGAGAGAA